>NC_069396.1:19245500-19888500 GCF_027475565.1 Acinonyx jubatus | reverse complement strand
CATCCCCCGCCCTCCACTCCCACCACCACTTCCCCGTTGCGATTCTGCTGATCATAGAATTGTTGATATTCCAAACATCCCCACCCAGTGTCGCTGGCCCCAGATCCTCTGTTCCCAATCTTCTCCCAGGAGCACCGCCCCAGGCATTGGGAGGGAGGAGGGGTTGGAGCTGGGTAGTGCCCAAAGGAACCCATTCATCTCTAGAAAGATCTTGCAGAAAGGCTCAACTTAGTGTCACGATGACTAGTGAAAAAGGGGCAGTGGAGCAGGTTGGGGTTACAGAGGGGGAGGACTCCAGCCAGACGGGCTGTTCAGAGGGCCAGAGGAGACATGGGAGAAGGGCAGCCTGGCACCACAGGGAGGGGTGAGCAGACCCACCACCAGGCACAGTACCTGCACCAAGACGCTCCATACCCCTCTGTTCTCACGGGTAGGATGACATTCTTCCTCTGGATCCATCAGGACCCCCAAGTGGGTTTACACTCAAGTGAACAGAGAAGAACATATTCAAATGGCTTGAGTTCTGGCTTAAACATTCCTCTAGGAATAGCTCTGGCAAGTGATCTGTTCTGGATCCATGGTGTGCTAGGGGCAAAGAGGAGAGAGAATGAAGATAAGAGGAGTCTCTTGAAAGGAGCTTTGACCCCAGGCCTCAGAAACAGAATCTGTCTTTAAGCCTTTGGATGCTCTGGTAAAAAGAGATTGTAAATAATTTAGCACCCAAGAGATAGATTGTAAACGGCCAATGCAGCCTGCTAAGAGGAGGGCCGTGGAGGCTCAGACAAAAAGAGGGCTTTAGACCATGAGCCACACAAGGGCAGGGGTTACAGCTACTGGCCTCCACCAGACCTCCAGCACCCGCAGAGTCCCTGTGCCATACCAGGTCCTCAGGGCTTATTGGAGTGAACACCTAAGGGGACAGACAGATGACCAAGTGACTTCTCCTTGGGGAAAAAACACACACATGCCAAAGCCAAACCGACCATCACACACAGCCAGAATCCTGTCTACTTTTGCACAGCGGACTCCTCCCCAGCCTGTCACTCACAGGTAGAGGAAACTGCTTCCCAGACTCTGGGCTTCTGCCAACATATGCTAGGAAGCATCTTGTGTTAGTCAATTACAAATGACAGACAAAACTCAAAAACAAAACAGTGGGGATGGGGGTGATTTGTTGAGTAGTATTTCTAGGCTCTCTCACTCCTCAGCTTCCCTCTTCCCATTCTCTCTGGCTTCCCATGATGCCACCTGCCTGGAAGGGAGGATGGCTGTATCCAAGACCTTTATTTAACATCCCAGAGGCAGAAAAGAAAAGCTCTTCCTTCTCCAGTATAGGTAAGACCTAGGGAAGAAGCTGACTGGCTGGTTTCGGTCACATGTCCACTCCTTGGTCCAAGCCTTTGTGGCCAGAGGAAGTAAGTGCACTCTGATCAGCGAGGCTTGGGTCAGCGGAAAGCCCCCGTGGCCCAAGGACCAAGGACCTGCTTGCGTAACTGACATCCCCACAAGAATTTTAGAATGGGCTAATGGCACGTGCCTTACAAAGCAAAAAGTCTGCCACCATCACCACCAGAACACAGAAGAGGAGAAAGAAGAAAGGCACGCTAGACAGAAAAGATCAAACCCATAACGCCGTATCCCCACCCACAACCTCCATGCTCATGAAATGCTTCGTTACTGCTGCAGACATTTGGATGGAATAAAAAACGGACCATCACTCATTGGCATCTTAGATAAAATTTGCTTCCAGCTCTTCTTCCCCTAGCAGGGAGGCCAAATGCAAATGTAAGTTTTGGAGCTGGATAGACACAAGTGGAAACCTTGGCCTCAGAACATGCTTGCTATATAATCTTGGGCAAGTTACTTAAATTCCATAAGCTCCACTTCTTCATTTGCAAAGCAAGCAGCAAGACCCAACACACACTATGTACTGAGGATTAAAGGAGAAAAACATGTGACAGACTTGGCACACGTCTGATAGAAAGACGTCCATAAACATTTACTCAATGCGTGAATTAATTAATTTGAACTTCACAGGTCAGAGAGGACCTGGCTGGATTGTCCTACTTCCACTGCTAAGCAGCAGAATGTTTTTTTTTTTTTTTTCCTTTCTAAAAATAGATAGTGGCATAGATTATAACTCTAGGATAGAAAGAGTCTAACTGGCCAAGTATAGAACTTCGATACTAAACTTTCCCCATTTTAGAGATGAAGAACTGAAGGTCATAGGAGAACAAAATTTCCCAAGAGGAAATGGGATTGCCCTGACCACAAATAGGGGAGGTAAATGCTAGAACGGGAGCCCATCTTGAAAGATGGTTCAGCTGCCAGGAATTAGCTAATTACTGCTCTCCCACACACCAGCAGGAAGACAAAACTGCCTTTTATCTGCATGGAGATTATGTCTCTTCCAGCGCTTGACCGGAGCCTCACCTGAGCATCCTAGGTATGGCACCAGCAGTGCTTTTCACAGACGGGAAATAAACTCGGAACGTTTAAGTCACTCGCTTATGGCCACATAACCATCTAATGGCCAGATCCAGGGTCCAACTCAGCTCAGTCTCACAGAGGACAAGTAGAACAGTAATGACTACAATCCTTTAATTGCATATTGATATTTATTATATATTGATATGAGCCATTAGTTTTAATTTAGGCATGGACTCTGAGCACGGGATTGATCTTGAAGGTCAGGAGGCAAACCCCCTTCCAGCTTGGGAATCTTCCTTCAGCCTCAGGTGGGGTAGAGGCAGAACCTGTGTAGAGGCACGCGCTATTTCCATCCCCCACACAGCCGAGAGCACAAAATGGATCACCAAGTATTGACCAACGTATCAACCCAGGTATAATTTTGAAGATGAAAAAGTCTTGGTCTACAATACACCTCACGTTGTAGCAAAGAACTTACGGTTCTAGTATGTCATACCAAGACATAAGAATTATGACAAATCCATCTGTCATTGATGAGAAGGGCTAGACTCAGGATCCTGACCTCTAAGTTTTAAGACGTCCTATGTGAAAAGGATTTGTCTACATCACCACGTTCCGCACGTTCTGGGAGATTGGAGTTTTCTCTGCATATGTAGCCAGTGACCATATAATCTACTGTCCATATTGGAACACCTTCAAGAACCAAGGTGTGGGGGAAGGGGGGTGGGAGGTACTCATCATTATGCCACGACCATGGAGAAAAACCAGGACTGTCTTGAGTAAGCCCAAGACAGCCAGCCTAGTTAGAGGAAACAATCGAAAATTAGTCAGTCACACAGAGCTAATATCAAATGTTGGATATCTCGCTCAAAACATCTTCCCTCTGTACCAGTCTTTTTTGACCTCAATTTTTCATGTAATTCCTTGACAGAAATTGTTCAGGGGAAAGTGCAGATAAACATATATTCTGAGGGAAGGTTTTACATGATTGCTAATTTAGTTAAAATGGCTTTTAAACATTGTCTTTGGATAATCTAAGTTGGCTACAGAACAACAGCACAGTGGGAGGCTAATGGAGATTTAGCAACCTGCAGCTAATTGTAATTTCTTTTGGTTTCCTTGCTAAATCATTTTCCTTTTTGTCTTTGAATCCCCCTCGTCCTCATTTATGTCAGGTTTGGCCGATTCACAGCTCCAACCCCCTCCCTCTGAGGCTAAGAAGGGTCCAGGTGGACAGTACAGCAAAAGGATCCAGACAAGGCTACACTGAGAAACCTGTCAGCCATCCAGAGCTGGAAAGAGTACATTGTACAGAACCCTATACAAGGAGTTCTTCTGTGGCATGGAATATTCAGGCATGGTGCTAGAAAGTCTGAGTTCCTAACACCCTCCCCTGATTTCCCACAGGACAGCTTTTCAACCTGCAGGTCTTTCTATCCCAGGAACCCCCTTCCACTGATGGACAAAATTCTGTTCTCTTCCCCCCACAATCCTCACCTTGTGAGGACCAGGGGATGGGAGGGTGCTTATCGATAGAGAAAAGGAAACCTAAAGCCAAGGAGCTCAGTAACATTGTAGCCACTTCCTTAAAGGGTGAGTTCAGTGATTCAAAAAGTGCCAGGAGTGTTCCCAGCACTGGGGATGATGCTTCCTCCAGGGAGAGCCCCACCAGAAGCACACTGACTTTTGCTGGTTGGAAGGTGGATCTTCCTATGGTCTTACGTGTGGGGAGGAAAGGTTCATTTAAACAAGGGTATCTGAAAGCCATAGTGAGATGCTTCTGAAATCAGTGGAGGTCCCATAATTTTTCTATAAGACGTCAGTTAGTTAGACGAACCCTAGAAGGAGACATCTGGAGTAGAGCCATGGGGGGTAAGTAATGAGTCCAGGAGGTAGGCATGAAGATTGCAAAGAATGCAAAATCAATGAGGAAAAGAGACTCAAGAGGAGTATGTAAGAACCAATTCAAGAAAAGTCTCTTCCAGGGGTGCCTCGTGCCTCAGTTGGCTTAGCATCGCACTCGTGATTTCAGCTCAGGTCATGATCTCATAATTCATGGGTTTGAACCCTGCATCGGGCTCTTTGGAGCCTGCTTGGAATTCTCTCTCCCTCTCTCTCTGCCACCCACTTTCCCTTTCTCTAAATAAACTTTTTTTTTTCAAAAGAAGCGTCAATAATTTGGGGGGTGTCTGATGGCAGAAGAGTAGGTAAGACCAAAGAGCCATATACACTTCAGCCGTCTTTCCCCTATGCTGCCTGGAGCCCTAAATTCCAGCAGAGATGCTTCTAGGACCCCCCAGTGTGGGTGAGGTTGAGTGCTAGGACAAAGGGGCTCTGGTGCGTCAGCCCCCTTCATTCCATATGTATTTGGATTCCAGGTAAGACTTCATCTGCATAGGAGCCAGTCACTGAAAGATGTGGTGACCAAAGATTCTAGTTTATTATTTGACAGACCTGAACTAGGGAATGAAAGGACTTGCCAAGGTCAAACACAAAAGTAGGAATACAACCAAAATAGCAATCAGATCCCCTGGCTCTGGTCCAGTACTTTTTCCATTACACAATTTGATATGAGGATCTTTCCAGAATTTAGTGAGCAAGTGAAAAAAAGCCAAAATAAACCTGAACCTTAGTTTTTCCCATTATTGGCCAAGAGAATTCTGGTCCCAAGAATTAAATACACTCACTCATGCCCACACACAATCCCTTACCTAGGAACCTGGAAAACCAGTCACACTAAATCTAGGGCTCAGTGGTACCCAAAACATGTGTCTTATAGGCAGTGTGGCCCAAGAATCCCTTTGAGCTGTTTAAAACAACAGGTGATGGAGAAAATATTAATGGTTATTTACAAAACCCCACTAACCTTCCTGGTCCTCCAAATATAGATACATCCATGACAAAATCCTCAGTTTCGCTGGGTGGAGTAATACAAAGAAATATCAATTGATAAAGATTAAAAAAAAAAGTCTTAAGTTGCTTGAAATCAGCAGTCTGCAAATTAAAACCTGTGGCCAAATCTGGTCCACTTCCTGTTTCTGTAAACAAAGTTTTATTGGAACACAGTCATGCCCATTCCTTTCCTTACTGCCTGTGGCTGCTTCCAAGTTAGAGCTATTCAACTCTGCCCTTGTAACGGAGAACACAGAGCTCACACAACCTCAAATATTTGCTATCTGGCCCTTTTCAGAAAAAGTTTGACTATCCCTCCTCTAAATACAAGTCTACAGAAATCAGAAGATCCCAGGAAAGGGAAGGAAGCTGGAACAACACAGCCTGAGAGGGGAGGGAAAAGAAACTTGGGGGAGAGACGGAAATGGGGGTGGGGTGATTTGGCAACTGCTGTGAAGATAAACTTAGAGATCTTATTTTCCAAAGATAGATTTGTACTTTTTCTGTGCATCAATGTGCATAAAATGAATCCCCCTGGTCCCTTAAGAAGAAGAGTTTCCATTTTTTTTAAAAAAAGGCATCATTGGGGGGTGGCTCAGTCCGTTGAGCTTCTGACTTCAGCTCAGGTCTTGATCTCGCAGTTCACGGGTTCAAGCCCCACATCGGCCTCTGTGCTAACAGCTCAGAGCCTGGAGCCTGCCTCAGATTCTGTGTCTCCCTCTCTCTGCCCTTCCTCACTCGCACACTCTCTCTTTTTCAAAAATAAACAAACACTAAAAAATTTTGCTTAATAAAATAAAATTAAAAAGGCATTATTTTTCCTTTTTTTTTTTTCCTTTGGCAAGTTATTTTTGACTGTCACTGATGGCAAGTTCTATGAGATTCACCTACAGATAGAAGATGGTGGGTGAAGGCAGGGACAACCTGAGGAAAGCCAGTTATGTTTGGGGTTATAACAAAAACAAAAAACCAAAAAAAAAAAAAAAACCAAAAAAAACAAAAACACAAACTTTCCACAAAGGCCTGATAGCAAATGTAGGAAAATTGAGACTTTATCCCCCTTTCTCACTTTCCAAAGCCACTGCAGCCTGGCCAGGAGATGACCATAGATGCAGGAGGAATCCATGGTGAGGTCAGTGCAGTGACAACAATGACTGACATCTGGGCACTGGACAAGTCATTGGACACTTCCTATTCACTACCTCACTGGCCCTTGAAGGGAACCCTGGAAGGGTGCGTCGTTTTTAGCCTCATTTTACAGACAGGAAACTCAGGCTCAGAGAGGGCAGGTGGCCACTCGGAGGGCCAAAGTGGAGATGCAAACTTGATTCTAGAAGACACTCCCAGGGTTATGCCTCCTTGCCCATTCTCAGAGGGCCCCAGGCCACCAGTTCACCCAGACATGCCAGCCACAGGCCCATCCTGTTGTCAAAGCCAAACAGTCCCCACAGGCTACCTCCTGAGAGGTCCTGAAGGCTTTACAGGGGATCCCAGCTCTGCTCGTCACCATCTAAACCTCCCCCCTCCCCCCACGTCCCCCCTTTTTCATGGAACCCCTCCGCTCCTTCACCACACCCATGCTCCCCTTCCAACTGCTCCTTGAACTCCCACCCGCCCGCATGGCATTCTTTATGCACTCCCCAGAACGGACCAGCACGTACAAAGACACACGCCACACTGCAGTCACGACAGTCAGGAGCCAGTGAGAAATGTATGCTTCTAAAGGCACACAGGCCTGGCACTGATAAAAGAAAGCATTCCCTAAAATCTTAGGCAATCACAAGAGGTCAATCCAACAAAGAGTCTGAGTTTCCTAGCAGGCAGCCCAAGGAGGAAACCTGTGTCTACACAACTGAAGCAAAGGGAGCCTACTCCCCAACCCGGGAAGGCATTCTTCATTCTAAAATCAAAAAGTTCACGCTCCAAAGAGTCCTTCTTAAGGGACACCATGGTATGTTGTATACATGCTCTTCAGCAATATTTTAGAGTAAATCCTCTGATAATTCTTCAGGCCCTTTCTTTTTTTGTTTTTTTTGTTTTTTTTAATGCTTATTTATTTTTGAGAGACAGAGCGTAAGCGAGGGAGAGGCAAAGAGAGAGGGAGACACAGAATCCAAAGAAGGCTCCAGGTTCTGAGATGTCAGCACAGAGCCCGATGTGGGGCTAGAACTCACAGACCGTGAGATCATGACCCGAGCCGAGGTTGGACGTTTAACTGACTGAGCCACCCAGGCACCCCAGGCCCTTTATTTTCTATTCAACATTTAACAATTATCTATTGCAGGTCTACTATGAGTCGGCCACTATTCTAAGCACCAAGGGCACACTGATGAACGAGACAGGCGTGGACCTGGTCCCATGAGGTGGATGGTAGTACAGCCAGATGGCATCAAACTAAAGATCCGCTAACGGCATGTAAACCGGTAGGGGGGCGGGAGGTGGCGAAGATGTAAACATCGCTTTCCAGATATCCAGCTTTCAAAGATGTAATGACATTGGATGTGAAACGCTAGAGAGAAGTCT
Organism: Acinonyx jubatus; assembly: GCF_027475565.1. NCBI lineage: Eukaryota > Metazoa > Chordata > Mammalia > Carnivora > Felidae > Acinonyx > Acinonyx jubatus. Next base: position 19,880,655 of record NC_069396.1, on the reverse strand, counting down.
CTGGGCCACATCTGGCTTACAGCCTCAGTGTCCAGTATATAAAAATATGTGTATACACAGAAACACACACACATACACACTCAGACACACGCACACACACACACATACACTTGGACACACACACCAAAAACCTGCCCCTCTCCCTACTGCCTTTCACCAAGCCTTCCTGGAACATTTATAAGCCTGCTGGCCCCTGCATGGTTCTCAGTGCTGACTTAGAGGAATGTACAGATGGACCATGTCCTTCAAGCAATTTCCTACCACAATGTAATATATTCTGCAACCTTGATCACGTTATATAAAGGGCATTTTTTTAAGGGTGAAATTGCTCCTCAGCCCTTGGAAGAGGTGCCAGGGACCAGCAAATACCTAGTGGAGGTTTTTTTTCCCCCATTTGAGATTTCATAAGGGGAAAAAAAAAAAAAAAGAAAGTAGGTGACCAATCTCCGGTCATCTCACTTGAGATCTAAGACTGACTTTCTTCAATTCCCAGAGAAAGCAAATGAAATTCATTCTGGCAGGCAGACCCCAGAAATTCCACAAGTGTCTGCATCACCAAGGGATGGGCATTATATCAAATGAACAATACCCTGAAGACCTGAGGCATCTGTCTGCGAGCTGTTGATTCATAACTTGGAAAAGCGGGGGAAATTTGAAAGCTGAGACCTTCTATCTGAGAAGGGATAAAAGTTCCAAGTGACCCCGAGGGAAGAGACTTACTTTCACAGTCAGCCAGAGAATGTAAGAGAAGGAAAAGCAAACACACGCACACACGCGCACACACACACACACACACCACATTCCTAACATCCTTTCACTGGTAGCCATGCAGGATCACCTTCCAGCGGTAGGCTGCAATACGAACCATGACTTCTCAGTGACTCCCTTTCTCGCAACTCCAAGTAGTTGCCTTGTCTGATTCCGGGCAGAACTTGAGGCTAAGAGAAATGAGAATGTACATTTCACTTCTCACCACACCCAAACCAAATACTTCTCAGAGAAAAGAAAGGAGAACTAGGAAAGCTTGCAGGGGAGAGTCCTGCTTCGGGTCAGGCCAGAGTCCAGGGCGGGCACCATCCCTGCAGAGCAACAGTCTGGCCACCACAAAAGTCACCATTCCTGGAGGATCCAAGTGGAGGAGAGCAAGGGAGAGAGTGAATGGTTACTGACAGAGCTTTAGCTATGTCCCAGATGCTTCCTGTTATTTTTGTCTATTGCTAATAACAAATTACCCCAAGTTCATCAGCTTAGTCACATTTAGGTTTCAGTTTCTGAAGCTCGGGAAACCAGGTGTGGCTTCACTGGGTGCCTCTGGCTCAGGGTCTCTTACAAACTGCCATCAAGCATGGGTGAGGTCTCAGTCATTGCAAGGCTCAAATGGGGATGTGGGAGGGGGTGCAAGATCTGGTTCCAAGGTCACTATCATGGCTGTTGGCCAGCCTCCAGTGCTCCCTGGCTGTCTGCTGGAGACATCAGTCTCTTGCCACATGGGCCTCTTCATAGGACAGATTATAACATGGTGGTTGGCTTCCCTTAGAGCCACCAAGTCAGAAAGCATAAGAGGGTCCCCAAGATGGAAGCCATAGTCTTTCTGTAACCTTATCCTGAAGTGACATTCCATCACATTTGCCATATTCATTCGAAGGAAATCTGTATGTCCGGCCCAAGTCCAAAATGAGGGGATCACACCAGGGCACAAACAGCAGAAGGAGGGGAGATGGTTGGGGCCATTTAGAGGTTGCCAATCACACAGGCCCAGGCCTTTGACATTTGCTTCTTGGAAACACAACGGTGGAAACTATTCTTCTCCTAATTGTACAGACTTTGCAGCTGAGGCCATCGATGTTAGGCTTTGTGAGACAGGATTCAAACTGAATGAACATACTTCCCGCGACATCACAGAATGGGAAGCAGAAAACTACAGAGGGGGATATTCTTACCCTCTCCTCCTTAGTTTCCTCCTCATCTTAGAAGACACTAGTATTTGACCAGAGCAAATTCATGCCTAGAGTGGCCTAATAGTTTCCCAGAGATTTGTGTGTTTAGCTTGCTGCAAAAATTCTTTTAAGATATTTTGGATGGGGAAAAAAAAAGATATTTTGGATGGGACTCTCATAATGTCAACCTTTAAAAGTATCTGCTCTCTTCTTCAAACGTCACAGATGGATGGGTGAGGTCAGGTGAGGATGGGACAGGTCTCCATCCACCCAACCTCACTCCCTCGCTCTTTTTTTTTAATGTCTTATTTTTGAGAGGGAGAGAGAGAAAGAGAGAGAGACAGAGCATGTGCGGAGGAGGGGCACAGACAGAGAGGGAAACATAGAATCCGAAGCAGGCTCCAGGCTCCGAACCGACAGCTCAGAGCCCGACGCCAGCCTCGAACTCGTGAACTGCAAGATCATGACCTGAGCCGAAGTCAGATGCTCAACCGGCGCCCCTCTCCCTCTCTCACTCTTAAGAGCCCTGAGAAGTTGGCTTGAAAATGTACAACAGAAACTACAGTCAACCTTAGCAGAGCCTCACAGTCAGAAAGTCACCCCCTGCCAACAGGGAGGTGCCAGGCAACTCCCTTCTCCAATCTCAGCCACCCTTTCCTCACTTCCCAGTGGGATAATGGCAAGGCCTACTCCACAATGGGGGACAGAAATTCCAAACAGAGCCCTGGGTGTGTGCTAGTTAATGCTAGCTAACAAGTGCTAGTTTATAATTTTAGACTAGAGAATTAAGTACCAAGATATTATTCAGGTATCTGGAATTTGGGGGGCAGGTACTGGAGACAAAGTATCTAAAGATAGGAGCTCCAGAAATTTGCATGCGAGTCCTCTTTAGTCTTCAGCTTAGTACTAAGCTCTAACTGAACAGGGCAAGACTCCTGGAAGCCGGGAAATGCACAAACAGTGGGAAGAAAATAATTTCTGGGCAACTGTGAGCTGAACTCCCAGAGCTCTCCCAGGGCCAAGAGAGGCCGAGTCCCAACCAGTGAGGGCGGAGAGACTTTGTTGAACACCATGGGCATTCAATAGAGGGACTAGAAGGGCCACGCCTTACAAATGAGCTCATCTAGTCCTAGACCCACCAAATAAAGCTTTTTAAAAAGCTTTAATGAGTTAAGAGATCTACAACTCAATTAGCTTTCTGCCGGAGCAAGAGAGAACACTGTGAACAAAGAAGACCTCAAAATCTGGATATCCAAGAAGTCCACACCTATAAATTCAGCATACAATAAAAAGGTATACGTCTAGACATGCAAAGGAGACAATGAGATGCACAGCAGGAGAAAAAAAGCCAGGAGATACAGACTCAGAAAAGATGGGATAAAATTAGCAGGCAAGGCTTTTAAAAAACCTCAAGTTCAAGAACTCAAAGAGAATAAGAACATAGAACAAGTAGAAAGTTTCAACTGGATAATGAAAGCTGTGAAGAAAATAACACCGCACATTTATTAGCATGGCGAGGATTCGAACATTGAGAATACCAAATGCTAATGAAGAGGGTAGAGCAGCAGGAACTTTCATTCATTACTGGTGAGAATGCAAAATGGTACAGACACCTTAAGAAACAGTTGGGTGTTTTCTTACAGAGCTAAACATAGGCTTCCCATAGGATCCAGAAGTCAGGTTCCGTGGTATTTACCCAAAGGAGTTGAAAACAGGTCTACATCAAAACCTGCACCTGAGTCTTTTTTTTTTTTTTTTAACGTTTATTTATTTTTGGGACAGAGAGAGCATAAGCAGGGGAGGGTCAGAGAGAGAGGGAGATACAGAATCTGAAGCAGGCTCCAGGCTCTAACCTGTCAGCACAGAGCCCGACACAGGGCTCAAACCCATGAACCGTGAAATCATGACCTGAGCTGAAGTTGGATGCTTAACCAACGGAGCCACCCAGGCGCCCCTGCGTGTTTATGGTAGCTTTATTCATAGTTGCCCAAACTCGGAAGCAACCAAGATGTCCTTCAATTGATGAATGAATAAGCCAATTGTGATACATCCATATAATGGAGTATCTTTCATCAGTAAGCAGATATCAGCTATCAGCCACAAAAAGCAACATGCATTTAAGATTCCTCCATGTCTAAGTGAAAGTAACCAGTCTGAAAAGGCTACATCTGTATGATTCCAACTAGTTGACATTCTGGAAACGATAAAACTACAGAGACAGTGAAAAGATCAATGGTTGTCAGGTGTTTGGAGGATGGGAGAAAGGAAACGATGAGTATGTGAGGCACAGAGATTTTAGGGTGGTGAAACTACTCTGTATGATACTATAGTAGTGGATACATACCATTATGCATTTGTTACAAACCACAGAACTGCATAAATTGTGGACTTGATAATAAATTATCAATACTGATGCATCAACTTTAACAACTGTACCACATTAATGCAAGGTAAAAGATATTGGCGGGGGGGAGAAGGGGTATATGAGGACTCTATACTTTCTATATCCTTTTTCTGTTGAACTTCTCCACAAAAAAATTTTTAAAAATCAAATGGAAATGCTAAAACTAAAAATTACAGTTTTAAAATCTGAAAATTTTAAAATCCACGGAATGGGCTAAGCAGCAGATTAGATCTTGCAGAAGCAGAGATAAATAAAACTGTAGCTGAGGCCGTATAAAGTATCCGAACTGGAGCACAAAGGGATAAAAGGGCTAAAGCAGATGACAAGAGTCTCAACCATGAGACAGTAGCCAATAGTCTAACACAGGTGAAATTAAGGGACCCAAAAGGAGAAGAGAGAGACTGGGGTAGGGGAAAAATTTGGAGGGAAAAAAAAAATGGACGGAAATTTCCCAGATTCGATGATACACAAGAACTCAGATTCCAGGAAGCACATCAACCCCAACAACGATAGAGAAAAACACAGTAAGATTTATGATAATTAAATTGTGATAAACTAAAGACAAAAATCTTCAAAGCAGCCAGAAAAGGGAATATAACATACAGGGGGGAAAAAAACAGTAATCATTTCCCTGGACTTTTCGCCAGAAATAATGCCACCCAGAAAAGAGAACAATATCTTTAAAGTGCTGAAAATAAAACACTGTCTACCTATAATTCTATATTGAGGACAAATACCCTTTTTGATTAAGGCAAAACAAAGAGATTTTAAGACAGACAAAACCGAAAAAAAATCCTAGAAAACCTGTACCACAAGCAATGTTGAAGGAGCTTATTCAGAGAGAAGGCACACGATACCAGACAGAAATTCACATTTCCACAAAGGAATGAAGAGTATCATAACAGCAGAGTTCTGAGTAAATAAAGATTTTCCTCTCATTTCTTAATTTTTATTTTATTTTTTAAAGTCTATTTATTTATTTTTGAGAGAGACAGAGACAGCATGATCAGGGGAGGGGCAGAGAGAAAGGGAGGGAGAGAATCCCAAGCAGGCTTTGAGCTGTCAGCACAGAGCCAGCTCCAGGGCTCAAACCCACAAAACTGTGGGATTAAGACCTGAGCCAAAGACAGAGGCTTAACCAACGGAGCCACCCAGGCATCCCTCATTTCTTACTTTTTAGGGACTATTTTGATAAAAATAGTAACAATGTTGCTAACACATAGAAGTAAAAGGTGAGAACACAGGAACACAAGGGCATAATAGCTCTACACTGCTACATGGTTCTTACATTAAATGTGAAGTTGTGAAATATTAAGAGTACATTCTTATAAGGATGTTTATTGTAAAACCCAGAGAAACCACTAAAAACACAGGACACAGAGTTGTAGCTACTCAGCCAATTGAGAAGATATAATAGATTACTGAAATATGTTCAGTTAATACAAAGGGAGGCAAGAAAATTAACAAGATAGACCTAAATCCAACTACATTAATAGTTAAATGTAAATGAACTAAACATGCCACTTAAAAGACACTACTTGTTAGACTGCATTAAAAACATCAAGCCCCAACTTTATCATGTGCACAAGTGCACAGATTGGAAATAAAAAGATGAGTAAAGATATACCATGCAAACATTAATTGTAAGAAATACGAGGTAGCTATGTTAGTATCAGACAATGTAGACGTCAAGATAAGTATTCCCAAATATAAAGAGGAACATTCCATGACAAAGTGTCAATTCATCACGAGGACATAATAATACTTGCATGTAACTGAGGCAAAAACTGACAGAATAGGAAAACCCATCAATTCACAATTAGAGTTGCGGATGTTAATGCTTGTCTCAGTTCTTGACAGACCCAGCTCTTTAGCCCAATTAGGCAGCTGTAACAGACCTAAACTTCGAGACTTGGAAACAACAGAAATGTATTTCTCCTAGTTTGAGGCTACGAAGACAAATTAAAAGCGCCCAAAGATTTGGTGTATGATGAGGATCACTTCCCGGTTTGCGGTGATCAGTCTTTTTGCTGTGTCTTCACCCGGCAGGAGGGAAAGGGAATTCTCTGAAGTCTTTTTTTGTGTTTTTTAATAAGGGCACTAATGCCATCACAAGGCCCCAGGCTCCTGACCTAATCACCGCCCAAAGGCCCTACCTCCTAATCCCAGCATACAGAGGATTAAGGTTTCAACATACAAATTTGGTGGGGGGAGGACACAAACATTTCGTCTATAGCAACAAATAAATCAATTAAAAAAAATCAAGAATATATAGTGTGAAAGATTCCACTATCAACTCAGCCTGACTGATAGTCCACCAAGCACACATGGAATGTTGCCCAAGATACACCATATTCTGAGTCATGAAAGAAATATCAACTTTAAAAGAATTTGACTCTTACAGAGTTTTCTGGTTAGACTGAATTGAATTAGTAATGAATAATGAGCTACCAGGAAAATCCACAAATACGGGAAAGTAAGCAATACGCTACTTAAATAGCCCATAAATCAAAGGAGAAATTACAAAGGGAATTAGAAAATATTTTAAACCAGGAAAAATAAAAACACAACATACCAAGAGTTGTGGGACGCAGTTAAAGCTGTGCTTAGAAACAAGCTCATAGCTCTACAAGTTTATATTAAAAGAAAAAATAAATACATAATTCAGCTTCAGCTTGAAATTAAAAGTGAAGAAATTAAACTTGAAGTATGAAGAAGGAATAAAGGGCAAAAATGAAAGAACAGTCTAAAATCATTTAGGGGTGCCTGGGTGGCTCAGTCGGTTAAGTGTCCGACATTGGCTCAGGTCATGATCTTGTGGTTCATGAGTTTGAGCCTTGCATCAGGCTCTGTGCTGGCAGCTCAGAACCTGAGTCTGCTTCAGATTCTGTGTTACACTCTCTCTCTCTCTCTCTCTCTCTCTCTCTGCCCCTCCCTCATTCGCGCACTCTCTCTCTCTCTCTCTCTCTCAAAACTAAATAAACATTAAAAAATTAAAAAATAAAAACATAAAAATCACTTCAAAAAATGACAAAGTTAGTTTCTTTGAAAAGTTTAGTAAAATTGATAAAACCCAGGCTAGACTGGTCAAGAAATAAGAAAGAAACACAAGAGATCACTATCAAGAATGCAATTTCCACAGATCCTACATATATTAAAATAATGACAAAACAAGTGTATTTCCATAATTTGAAAACTTAGGTGAAATGAACAAATTCCTTAGAACACACAAATTATCAATATTAACTCAAAAAGTAGAAAATCTCAATGGCCACACATCAATTAAAGGAAGTGAATTTGTAATTAACAAGATTCCCACAGAGAACACTCCAGGCCTAGAGGATTTTCCTGGAGAGTTTCAGCAGATAATTAAGGAAGATGTAATACCAGTCCCACACAAAATCTGGGAAAAGTTGTGGCAGTTTACTCAAGAGTTAAACATACATTTGGTTTAGAACCAGCAGTTGCACTCCGGGATATTTGCCTAAGATGAAAGCACATTATCCACACAAGGTCTTTTACAAAGATATTCATAGCCGCTCCATTCATAACAGCCCAAACCTGGTAGCAGCCCGAGTGTCTATCAGGAGGTAAAAGGATGAACAAACTGCAGTGTTTTTATACAACGGAAAAATGCTCCACAATTAACAATGAACAAACCACTGACTGACAGATCGAGCCCAAGTATTATGCTGACAGAAAAGCCATTCACACAAGAGTAGACCCAGCTTGGTTTCGTTTACGTGAAGTTCTAGAACAGGCCAAATGAATGTTAGGGGACAGAAATTGGGATGGTAGTTCTTTCGGGGCGGGGGGCAGAATGCCTGGGAAGGGGCACAATGACACTTTCTGGGGTTACTGAAATGTCTTGAAAAGAACGTTATTTATACCAGTATATACATTTGTCAAAACTTGTTGAACTATCTCCTCAAGATCTGTGCATTTCACTGTATTTAAAGCTCGATTTTAGAAAATCTTAGGTTTTATTGGCAGCAATTGGTAAGAAAATGTTAAAATGGAAATGCAGAAAACAAAGAAAAGCCCAACAATTGTGAAAAAGATAAAGACAGCAAGGACTTACCCCACCAGCTTTCAGGACTGACTATAAAGCTATGGTAACCAAGACAATGTGGTATTAGTAATAAAAGGCACATACATCAGTAGAACAGAAGAATCCAGAAAGATCCATGCTTATATAACCAATTGATTTTTTTTTGGTCAAAGTACCTAAGCAATTCAATAAGGGAAAGGACAGTTGGTTCAGTAAGTTGTACTGGAATAAACAGCTCTCTAGAAAGGGAAGAAATGAACTTCACCTCATGCCTCACACCACACACAAAAATCAAGTCAACGTGTATCGTACAGATCCACATAAAAGCTTGTTAACAATAAAGCTGTCATAAGAAACCACAGGAGATTATCTCTTTGCAACCTTGAAGAAGACAGATTTCTTAAACAGGAATGAGATAGAACTAATCATAAGGGGAAAATTTGCTACATTAGACTGTCAAAATTTTTAAAAACAATTTATAAAAAGCCATCATTAGAAAAAAAAAAATAAGTCAGACTCCAACTAGGTGAAAACATTCACAGAACATATCTGACAATCCTCTGGATCCACAATGTATCAAAAACTCCTCAAACCTCAATCGTAAAAAGACAACCCCATTTCTAAAATGAGTAAAAAGACTTGAACAAGCAGTTCACAAAAGAATACATGTGAATGGCTGATAAGCACATGGAAAAGGGGTTCGATAATATTAGTCATCAGGGAAATGCAAATGAAAACCAACACAAGATATAATTATATACACACACTGTAACTGATCTGACTATAATTAAGCAGACATTTGAAAGGCAGACAACACCAAATGCTGATAAAGATGTGGAGCAACGGGAAATCTCACACATCATAGTCTCAGGACTGCAAAATGGGATGGACACTTTGGAAGTCTGTCTGGCAGTTTCCCATAAAGCCAAACATTCAGAAAGTCCACTTCTATGTATTTGCCCAAAAGAAATGAAAACATGTGCACAGCAAGCCTTGTATGAGAATATTCCATTCCTATTTTCTCAGCAGTGACAGGCTTGGTTTCATCTCCCGCCATCCCCCTTTCCGGGGGGGGGGGGGGGGGTTGTCAATTATCAGCGCAGGATCACAAAAGGAGAAGAGCCCAAAGCTCTATTCACAATAGCTCCAAACTGGAAATGACCCAAAATGTCCTTCAACAAGTGAATGGATAAAAATTAGGTTCTAATCCTACAACAGAATGCTACTCAGCAAAAGAGAAGAATGAATTACTGACACACCCAGCAATACAAATGAGCCTCAAAGACATTCTGCTATAAAAAAGCCAGATACCAAAGAATACAACCCGCACAATTCGATTTATCTGGAGTTATAGAACAGGCAAAATTAACCTCTGTTGAAGGAAATCAGAGCAGTGTTTTCCTGAGGGCCATGGGGAGAGGGAAGGGGGAGGATGAGCTGGAAAGAGCAGGAGGAATGTTTTAGGGTGATGGAAACATTCTGTGTCTTGACAGAGATGTGGGTTACGTGGCCATATGCATTTTCGAAAACTCATTAAAAGTGTATCTTAAGATTTGTGCATTACACTGTATATTAATTGTATATCAATTAAAAAGATAAGGAGCTAACGCTTTTTTCTAAATGAGGAGAAGAAACAGGAAAAAGGCATATAGAAGAGCCTGAGAAAATATCAGGCCCAACTAAAGCAGTGATGAGTCACAGGTAGGCATCAGTGAAAAGCACCAAATCACAGTGAAATCATTTGTTTTCTGTAAAAATTTGTTTTGCTAATGATTGTGGGTTTTTAGTGTTATTTATGATTGCTTTAACTAATTCCTCCTTTTTAAGCATGCTCATGTGGAGAAACACGCTCATTTTTTAGTAGGTTTACAACACTCTTAAGTAGGTACAACTGGTTGGTCAAACCCTCAGGCTATAATCTGTCTTTCCCACCTACCGAGTAGGCACAGTCACCTACCTGAGGCCCAGGTAACCGAGAACAGACGGGACAACACCGGAACGCTGAGCTAGCACATGTGACAGGAAGCAATAAGCAACCATAGCACAGAATCATCCTCTGATTCACCCTGAGCCCTTACATTCTTTATCTCAAAAACCTGGCCTTTTGTAGGCTTTGGGCTCTAGTTTTCCTGAAACCATTTTCAGACGCTTTAAATCGATGTAATGTACAAAGAGGCAATTAAGGAAACTTACCAACTTATTTGGTAGACGGCAAACTAAGATAACTGTAGAACACGCTTTCAAAAAATAACCGGTGGGGTGCCGGGTTGGCTCAGTTGGTGGAGCGTCTGACTCTTGGTTTTGGCTCAGGTCATGATGTCACAGTTTCGTGGGTTTGAGCCCCACATCCGGCTCTGTGCTGGCAGTGAGGAGCCTGCTTGGGATTCTCTTTCTCTCTTTCTCTCTCTCTCTCTCTCTCTGCCCCTCCCCCACTGTCTCTGTCTCCCTCAAAAATAAATACTTTTTTTTAATAAAAAAAATAATAACTGGGACATCAGGCATGTTTAGCCCGGCATCAGGGAGTAAACATTTTTTCTCAGTGGCGAGAGCTGGGGCTACACCTTTCCCCCACGTCCCTTCCCTGAGGGCTTGCATATTATCAAAGGAGGATCATAAAAGGAGCTTTTGCTTTAGCAGTCAGGCCAATGCTGAGACACACCATTTTTGCAAAGCAACGGGGGAAAAATTTACCCTAGAAAGGCCCATATCCGCAGTGGGAGAGACTAGTCTGTAAGACGCTCCATTAGTGGGTCCTAAACCCCCACCCCTCACCCTTCTCTCTTATTCAGAGTAAGAGAAGCCAGTTGATTGGATGCCATTGGTGATTAGCAGTCCCCCGGTCCTGGAGTAACCAGCAGGAGCGTTAAGGGGTTAGGAAGAGCATTAAGTGAGCATTAAGGTCTAGATAGTCTCATACCAACTGCAAGAGGTTGGTCCCGAGAGTTTACCTTCAAACACTCACAGCTGTGAGGGAGCTGAGGCAAGTTAGGCAAGGCAGATGAATCACTCCTGAACCCTTCCCACACTCCTCCAGCAAAGGCTATAGACCCCTCAGTACCCAAAGCAGGGCAATGAGTCAGCAGCAGCAGCAGCATTCCCAGGAGCTTGTTAGAAATACAGAAGCTTGGGTCCCACCCCAGACCTACTGAAGTAGAGTCTGCCTTTCCACAGGATCCCCATGTGATTCATATGCACACTGAAATTTGAGAAATACTGGAGGGAACTTCATTTGTTTTTATTTAACAAACACACATATAGCATTTATTATGTGCCGGGCACCGTTCTGTGTTTTACAAATACTAATAGATCTAAATCTCAGAGCAACATTCTGGTTGTAGGCACCGCTGTCATCTCCATTGCAGTAAACACAAATATGGGGCAGAGAGAAGTTAAGTGATTTGACCAAGGTCAGCCAGGAAGTGGGGAAGCTGGAATTTAAACTCTAGAAACCTGCCTCCGGTGTCCATGCTGTTAACCACTCTGTGATGGTTGAAATGCCTCCAAGGAGAAATCAAGGGTATTTTTACATTTTTCTGGGACCAATTTGTATGTCTGGCCAGTTAATTCTTTTGTGATTTAATAATGGACTTTGACACACTGGTTTTTCCACCCTAACGGCTGACAGATTGGGGTACACTTATTTTAGGGGTTCTCCACAAGAGAACCTAAACATATCCCTCCTCTATTCTGTAAAATGGCCCTGTTTGCCTAGTTTTTCCACTGAGGGTTGGAGAACTTGAACGTATATGTAGCTGGGCTTACTGTTCTTAACCATCCATCTTTACAAACCTGGAGGAAATCCTTCAGTAACATAATGACAGGAAACGGCTGAATCCACAATATGGAAAGCATTAAAATAGTTCCATCTATGATTTAAGTAAACAAATATGCATCAACCAAACTACAACTAATAGCCACCATCACTATCACACATTTCTGGCATTAATTCCCATTCTTCCCCTACCAAAGAACTAGTAGAACCCGCAGGCACGTGTGGCTCAGGGAAATGATCCTGAAACAAAGTCAAGATTGTCCGTGTCTCATAGGAGTGCATAATAGACCAATTACTTCTTATAAGAAGGTCGTTCTAGTCATGTCAGCACAGGAATTTGTTAAACGTTTTAGTGTAGGACCTGCAAATGTACACAACGTCTTCCTGGATTGAATTTTCCACCTCTGCAGTGGTGGGTCTTACGTGCAGATCTTCAGAGGCCACGCCGACTTTGGGGCACCAGTGAACACAACTCTTAGGACATCCGCCACAGGAAGAACTCTCCCTAATGTGGGAAAGCCATTCCTGTCAGACTTCCCTCCTGTGCCACCATATGCAATGTCCCCTGGGTATTGCCGCTGTTAGCACTTCACGTTCCTTACGTTTGGGCAAAAGGCTCAGATACTATTTTTGACTGACTAGATTAGTCCCTAGAGAACCTGTTTGTTCTCGAACAAAGCTATGCCCACAATCAATGGCCTCACTCCAAGTACCCCACCCATCCTCAAATCGGTATTTGTATTGATGGCTCCTAATGTTCTCTGAAACATGCTTTCTGAGAGGCAGCCAGGTTTAAGGCAGTGATTTCAAACGTTGTCTGCATATTAGAATTGCTTGGAGCACTTTTTAGGGGCACCTGGGTGGCACAGTCGGTTAACTGTCTGACTCCTGATTTCGGCTCAGGTCACAATCTCACGGTCTGTGACTTTGAGCCCCACATCGGCTCTGTGCTGACAGCACAGACCCAGCTTCAGATTCTCTCTCTCCCTCTCTCTCTTTGCAAAATAAATACTTAAAAAATTTTTATTTAAAAAAAAATGGCTTGGAGCCCTTTTTAAAAATACCAATATCTAGGCCGCATGCCTGAGATTCTGATTTAATGGGCCCACCGTGAAGACTGAACTTTGAATTTCTTTAACACCCACAGTCACCATGAGGATTAAATGCGATGCCTCGGGTGGGACTCCAGCCACAGTGATTGGCACAGCCGTTTATTGATAAATGCCGATCGTCCTCTGCCACCTGTGCCCTCCCAGTTCCCGCTGAGGCGAAGGCAAGGCCTGAAATATGGTTCTGCTTCGGCGGCTACCAGGGGCGGCGGAGCTCACAGGAGACACTCATTAGGGGAGAAAATGAGAGCACGCAGAGGAGTAGCCAGCCACTGACAAGGGACCACGCCACAAAAAGATTTTGTTTTAATGCAGGGCGAGAGGTCAGGAGAATGAAGAAAAAGTCAGATTCAGTAAAATCTGATCACCTAGCCATTTTAAAAAGGGTTATCGCCCACAAGTGTGCTGCTGCATGGAGTACGTTCTCCTCAGAAAAATGTGAGGGGACAGGAGGTGACCAACAGGCTCCATTTCGCTTACAATCTATATTTAACTAGAAAGGTCAAGGCTGAAGTCCGGGGCGAGAAAGAGGAACAAATGCAAGTCAGAGAGTCTTCTTGGGAGGGACCAGATGAACCACAGTTCCTCTCAAGTTTGAGCCAACGTCCTGTCCTCGCTCTACATCTCTTAGGGAAGAAGAAAAAAACGTAACAGCAAGATGGGGGACTAACACATGACAAGCAACTTCATCACTTTGAACACTTTTCTATAGGAAACACTGTTAGCTCGGTATTCATTCATTTGTTCCACATGTATTTATGGAAGATTATTATGTGCCAATCCCTGATTTCACGACTTGTGCCCTGAAGCTAAGTCACGTACCTGAGGGTGAATCACAGAGCTGGGACTTGATCTGAGGTCTGACCCAAATAACATTTAGTGATGATAAGGTCCCACTCATAGCTGGGGAGTATTTATTTTTTAAATGTTTATTTATTTATTTTGAGAGAGAGAGGCAGAGAGAGAATCCCAAGCAGGCTCCATGCTGTCAGCACAGAGCCTGACATGAGATTCAATCCCATGAACACTGTGATCATGATCTGAGCCCAAACCAAGAATCAGAGCCCAATGTGGGGCACTTACCTGACTAAGCCACCCAGGCGCCCCCATAGCTGGGGGATTTAAAAGACATGAAATCCTCGGTTTGCAGATCCTACTCGCGTCTGATACTCCTCTCCTCTGTGCCAACCCCAGCAAGTTTTCTCCTGTCTTACTTCCTTTTATGCTTCAAGGATCACCTCGTAAATTTCCTTCTCGAGGCCTTTCCTGACCAACATGAGTTGACTATTCAGAGACCTTGGCAGCTCATGCATACTTCTGCCATGGCAAAGTTACATTGCATTGTAATTATTTACTTGCCTGTCTTCTCCACTGGACCATGAGATCCTCGAAGACAGGGGTTACTCATGATTCTTGTATTCATAGGACCTGGCATAATGCCTAATGAAGAATGGGGAGAGAAGGAAGGAAGGAAGGGAGGGAGGGAGGGAGGGAGGGAGGGAGGAAAAAGGATTTCAGTGAAGTCTTCCTACAAGAGGTGAGAAATTGAGCTGGATATGAGATCTGAATCAACATGGGAGTGTTGAACACTTGGATTTCCTTGCTGGGGAATCAGTTCAAGGAAAGTCACAAGGAAAGGAGTGCGGGGTTGTGTGGAGAGCCCACAGATGCTACCACCTGGCCTGGAGGGAAGTTTTCAGGCTGAGCAGAGGAGTTAAGAGTGTAAGGGCTAAGGATGTCTCACAAACAGACAAGCATTCAGCCAAGGGACGGCTATCTACTGAGCATCTACTATGAGTCAGGCGTCCGCTCAGCACAGTGAATGAGACCAGCACAGGACCTACTGTCATGGACCTCACAGTCCCACAGACTATACCTGTTCTGAGAGACAAAAGGGAATCAGTTAGGGTCCTCACCCAGGGAGTGATACAATTAAGGGGAGTTTGAGGGCCATTTATCTTGCTCAGAGTGAAGGATGATCTGGAGTGAGGGAGAGGAAGAGGAAAGAGAGGAGGGAGAGAGAGAAGAGAGAGAGAAGAAGAAAATGATAAGAACTATAAATTAGGTTCAGCTGTGGGAGGGCAAAATCATAATTTGTATCGCTCAGGCTTGTGTCTGTCTGGTTTGCCAGTGTCCCCACAGCACCCAGAACAGCTCCTGGGTATGGCAGGTGCTCGAGAAATACTCATGGGACAGATGGGATGGGATGGAATAGGATGGGCTAGGACAGGTAGGATGGGATGGAGTAGGATGGCATGGGGTGGGGCGGTGGAATTTTACTGAAATGAAGTGAATTGAGGGAGGACAGGGGCAGAGACCAGAACTGACCATGGTCCCCAGTATCCAGTCCTTCCTGGCTCTGCCATTAACCAGCCAAGTGATCAAGCACTTTGAGTAGCTTCTCTGCTCTTTGTTTCCTCATCTATTGAAAGGGGATAGATTTCAATTTGTACACTAATTTTCCATAGAATCTGAATAATTTATATGGTCAAATTAAAGGCTGCATGGTCAGCTAATTTTGGTCTCTTGACCATAATTCAGGTCTCTTGACCATAGGACATCTGAGTCCTGAACATGCCTTTGTCAACTAGGAAGCTCACACAGAGGAAGAGGAAGGTAGTGTATGCTGCAGTTCCCAAACCTATTTGACTGCAGAACCCCAACCCTGACCCTTTTTTTTCAGAACCTCTCCAGCACTAGTTGTCTGTGATGTCACCCAAGTTCACAGAGACAAAGCTGGCCATGTGGACTTGGGCATCCGTGACTAGGGTTTAGATGGTGCAGAGTCTAGGTGGGATAAGAGGAGGGTCTTGTGAAAAGGGACAAAGGGTGTCACAGGGAGACTTGAAGGTCCAGTAGAAAAGTCTGCTATTGCTATTCAAGATGGAACCTGGAATCTCACTCAAGAAAAGTGAGCCTTCCTCTGTGTGAGTCATTGATATTCTGGCGTGGTTTTTAATTTCCCATCCCTGGGATTAGGTATGTCAGGGAGGAATCCTTTGGCCGCCTTCTCTCAATACATCCCGGAGCTTTTATTTTGTTACCAATTTCCCTACATTGTGTGCTTTCTTTGAGAATCATAACTGTGTGAATATTTGACAACTGAATGGTACAAACATCTTGAAACATACAGTTTTCCCCAGAGCTGCATTTCATACTATAATCCGAGGTGATCTCGGTTGCCAGAAACACTCACGCTGTTAATGGATTTGGAGGGAAGATGCTGGTAATGAGATTTTCAAATGTGAATTGTTTTGCTTTCAAATTCAGGGTGAAATCCAACGAAATATTACCTTAGACACACTGGTGTAGTAAGTCCAGCTGATCTAATGAATGTCTGGTGTGTGTTTTGTGTGGGCCTTTTTCTGTTTCAAACAAAAGCTAGAAGGGGATTGGTCTTCCTATTGCTGGTGGGTGGGCTCAAGTAACTCCTTTGTATTCTGGGGCACATGCTTGGCCTCTTCATGTCCATATTGTTGAGAGGTTGATTTATTTCATTCATTCATTCAAAAAATATTTATCACGTGCCTACTATGTGCCAGGCACTGTTCTGTGCACTGAGTGGTACAACAGTGAACAAAACAGTGAGGTTTCTGTCATCATAAGGGCTACGAACTGATGAGACATATCTACACAATAAACAAATAAACACATTTAAATGTCAGGTGGCAGGGAGCCTGGGTGGCTCAGTCGGTTGAGCGTCTGACATCGGTTCAGGTCATGATGTCATGGTTCATGAGTTCGAGCCCCGCATCGGGCTCTGTGCTGACAGCTCAGAGCCCGGAGCCTGTCTCCCTCTCTCTGCACCTCTCCCCCTCAGGAAGAGAAGAAGCTGGAAGCCAGTGACTGAACTCTTGAATGATAGAGCCAGGCTTTGAGTCTAGCTTTATCTGATTCCAGAATGGACGCCCCTTCCACAACATCACACAGCCTCACAAGAAACCGAACAGAATTATCAGGGAAAGGCAGGAAGCTGGGGTTAATGCCAGTTCTGGAAGAGAGAGCTGCTAGGACTCAATGAAAGAAACTCCATCAGGGCCAGGCAGACATGGCACAAAGAAGATGGGCAGTTGTTCTGGACCCCATCAGCCCAGCCGGCCTGCCCCTCGCAACTCACACGCAGCAAGTCAGAGCTGAACTCCTCCTCCCGGCCCCAGAGCCACTGCCTCTACCCGACTTCTCCAGCTCCATGGATGGCACCCAACACCTGCCTAGTCACTCAAGTGTGATTTACCACATCTCCCCCCCCCCCCACCCAGTTCCCTGCTCTTCACTTGTCACACCCTCAGGACTTTCTTGAGAGCACATGTGAGTGTGATCAACTTCACCTGCAAGCAAGTCTTCCCTTGGGGAAAACAGCCTTCCTTGAGGAACACTAAGCCCATTCTCCGGGAGCTGCTGCAGAGGAATTGATTGCCAATGAGCAAATAATCTCGCGACGGGGAAGACTTCTCTCATCCACACATACACCACCCCTCCTACACCAAGATGGGACAGCAGAGCCCTGTCCAGAGAACCATCTCTAAATCACTTTTCCAAGTGTGTACGGTGACGATGGAGGGCCCTGTGGCCTGATCTCACCAGCCGGATTCCCTCCCCACAGGAGATGGGTTTGTGGTTCTAGGTACTTTGAAATTATGTGCGTTTCTTTGCCTTCCCCTCTAACTCTGAGCGGCCAGAGAGACAGGAGTATGAGAATTCACCACTCTCTCCCCAACTTTCAGCATTGATGGCACAATGTAGATGCTCAAATATGCATATGATGGATAAGAAGCATGAACTGTAATTCTCCACACTAAGAGTCTGTAGCGAGGGCGTGTGATGTGCTTAGCTCCCTGGTTCAGCAGAGTAGCAGTGGACAGTTCCCTACAGGGACCAGTGTCCCACATCAAGCGGGCCCCAGAGAAGGCCACTTAGTTGCCCTACAGGCGACGAGAAGTGAAGGGGAGTCAATGTGCCAGGGACACATGTCAATTACTAGGGGACAGGAGTTGTTGGATAAATTCTTAGCCTCCCCATCCCCCTCTGTGGAACAATTCTAAAGTGTGTTCTACACTGCTTTTCATCAAGTCCCCAGTGGGACTGGGCCCAGCACACTCACCAATAACCTGTGAATTAATGTACCCTTTCCTCCCACCCCATCTTGCTTTCTCTGCTCCCTCACCATGCTTCCTAGAATCACCTCACACATAAACCACCTGCACCCAGATTCTTGTCTCCATCTCTGATTTAGGGAAACCTGAATTAAGGGTCTGACAGGGGCTCTACTTGGAGGGCCTGTTCAACCCCCTAGTGGTCAGAGTTTGCTTTTTTGTTCTGGTATTTGGCCCCACCTCTGAAAACTCCCAACTAGGAATCTCTCTTCCCCACCATCCAGCGGTCCCCTGAACAGTGCCCCTGAAGGTTGGCCCTCCGCATCAGAACTTTGACCATCATCTCTGACATGTTGAAGACTGAAAGGACTTAATACTTGAAACAAATGGCATTTGGGATACTTCCCTCACGCCCCAAATCTGGAATTTTAGAGGCCATATCAAAACATTTATGGAGCCGTTCAGGGAGCACTATCTTCTTGAAATTATATCACAATCTCTTTTTAAAGGGACCAGTGGAATAGAACCCAGAAGGGTGCCACTTTCAAATGCAGCCATTTGAGAAATGATAGCTGTAGCTCCAGAAAAACTTCCCCACCCTGCTGCTGTGCTGCCTGGCTAACCCAGGATTCGCTGAAGCAACGGGATGCAGAGATCCGCTGGATGAAGCCCTCCTTTCCATAGAAAGGAAAACTAGCAGAAGAATCCTTTCATCCTGGTTTCTGCGAGACTCCGCCTTTCATCTAGCTGAGTGGTGAGTCCGAAGAAACAGAAGTGGCTCTTTTGAAGTGTCATGTCTGAAACAGGTGCTGGGTGTTAGCGGAGCAAATGCCTCTTGGAAAGGAGTTGAAAACTCAGCCAGAGAAGAGAGGAAAAGTGCTTTGCATTTTGGGTGGGCTCAGTGCAGAAATGCAGGAGCCCATGGAGGGAGCGGTCTGGAGAGGAAGGGGCCTGGGGTAGCTGGCAGGATGGTGCCGCCCCAGAGCCCACCCTAGAGGTCACTGGCTTTTGTTCCCATACACACCAACATCTTCCTGCCTCTGCCTGAGGGTCTTCATTGGCTGGAAGAGCACGCTTGGCCCATATGACAGGCCCAGGGCAGAGGAGCCATTGCCTCCAACAAGACCTTCCGCCAAAGGAGCACAGGAGTTGGTGCATAAATGCCTCAGCTTCCTTGCCCCTTGGGGGACAATCCAGGTGTATCCCACATACTCTATGTTGGGTCCCCGTTGGCAACAGCCCCAGCTGTAAAGTACTTATCACCCTGCTTATCAGCTGTGCTCCTCTCCCTGTCTCACTCCCCTGCCCCTCACATGGCTTCTTGGGGATCACAGTCCCAATGAACCTCATGTACCCAGTCTTTGACTTGGGATCTGCTTTTTGGAGGAAGCAAGCTAAGACGATGGGGAAACTGGCCCATATGTAAGGTGGCCCCCGATAGTCTGAGGTGTTCAAACGGTCGTGTTTCTGGCAGGTGTCAGAATCAAAGCACAGCCAATTGCCGGGCTGTGGGGCAGACATAACAGGCCTTTAGGAGAAAGAATTCAGCGACCCCCTGGGAAGGTGCCTTGCCAGTGTAACCTCACCAAAAAGTCTGGATGTACAAAAGCATCCCAGGCATTTGAGAACCACATGTTGCTCTGCTACAGCCACCATAACAAAGCACAACTAAGAGGCTTAAACAACAGAAATGGGGGGGGGGGGGGCCTGGGTGGCGCAGTCGGTTAAGCATCCGACTTCAGCCAGGTCACGATCTCGCGGTCCGGGAGCTCGAGCCCCGCGTCAGGCTCTGGGCTGATGGCTCAGAGCCTGGAGCCTGTTTCCGATTCTGTGTCTCCCTCTCTCTCTGCCCCTCCCCCGTTCATGCTCTGTCTCTCTCTGTCCCAAAAAAAATAAACGTTGGGGGGGAAAAAAAAAACCAGAAATGTATTTTCTCACAGCTCTGGACATAAGAAGTCCGAGGTCAAAGTGCTGGTAGAGTTGATTTCTTCTGAGACCTCTCTCTGTGTCTTCACATGGTCTTTCCTCTTGATGTGTCCGCGTTCTAACACCCTCTTCTTCTAAGGACACCAGCCATATTGGATTAGGGCCCACCCATATGGCTTTGTTTTACCTTAATTACCTCTTAAGAGGCCCCATCTCAAACACAGCACACTCTGAGTTACCAAGGGTTAGGACTTTAACATATGAACTCTACATGGAAGGGGACACAGTTCAGCCCACAGCAGACCCCAAGAGATGCCCATCTCCAACCTGATCAAAGAAAGACTCTAATTCCGCCATTTGCAAGGTTCCTGGATGTGGCTGCTCTTGGTTAGGGAGCAAAGTGATGAAAGATAATGAGGCCTGAAATGAGCCTGTCAGAAATGAGGAGGTGGCAGGATGGGAGGGCATGAAGCCTAAGCCACAGCAACTATTTGACCCACCAGTGGGTCTGGTCCTATTTCTATGGAAATGAGCTCATTATGGTTAAATCTTTTCCAGCTCCTGGTTGATTCATGAAGTGGTTTCAAATGTTGATAATCACTTCATGAATCACTGACAAACACGAGAGCCAAATATCTAGCACTTGTGATGCTGCCTCTCCTGATGAGCATTCCCGCCATGATTTGGGGTGTCCCCATCTCAGCGAACAGGTGTGCAGACTAGAAAAGTCCTCATTCATGTGCCAAAGTCTCCTGCCTCAGTAATTCCATGCTGGCCATTTTGTCAGGCATTGAATCCCACCCCCCCCCCCCAAAAAAAATTTAATGACTATTAATGAGTTAACTCTGAAAGATCACTTTGAAACCCTGATGACTTCGGGCATGAAGAGACCAGCCATCAAGTTCTACAGCACTGCTCCTGGGGAGAGGAAGACGGTGTTGCTCAAGTCTGTGATGGCATCCGTGTCTCTGCCCCAAGGAGAACCTGCTTCAGCCCAGACTATAAACAAGATGTGGCCATTCCCTCCAGGCCAAGAGAGAATACATATCTCTCAGGCCAACCACAATGCCCAAAGAAAACAAAAAGGATCCCATTGGAGAGATGCAGAAAGCTGCCACACTGCATCTGGAGAGTAGAGAGACACAAAGGATGCAGCCTCCAGTGCTAAAGGCTTCTTGAGCACTTGAGACACAGAGACCAGCAACTTGGAAGCAGGGACCCCTCAAAACCAGAGGCAGACAGATGCCCCTTCCAGATACATGCCCAGATCTTGCTTCATTCACTCCACTTGCGTGGCCACCCCCACCCCAGAGGTGCTCCCATGAGCACTTCTGCTGTCCTCCCCTGCTGTATTGTCCTCCATGGCACCTATCACCACCCATCAACTGATAGATCCATCTACTGGCTTCCTTTCGGTCTCTCCCCCATGAGTAAGCAAGGCCTGAAAGGCAGACATCTCTGTCTGCTTTGTCCTCTGCTGTAGCCTCACAGCCTAAACAGTGCTTAGCAAACACAGTAGGTGCTTAGCAAATATTTGCGGAATAAATAAATGATTTAAGTGTGCCAAGAACTATGTTCAACATAAAGAAGACAATCTGTGGAACTTTAAAGAAGAGGAATGTTGTCTGAGTGATCACTTCTTTCTCTACCCCAGGTGCACATTTATGGGTCTCTCAAATCCTTGGTGAGAAGGAATGGGTTCTTCACACTCAAGTTTGCATCCGGTTCTCATGTCTGTGTGGACTTGGGCGCCCTCAACATAGCATGTCAAAGCCTTCACTAAGTCTGAAGGAAAGATCTCTCTGCAGACGCTGTAACAGAACCAAGCCACGTTTGGGTAGACCCTGAATAATTCAAGTCTGGACCCAGCTGTCCAGAATGGGCACAATCAGGCATGGGTCTCTCTTCTCACAAGGCTGCCTCTGCAGGGTTTATTTGTGTTCGGCCATGTTGTGGTAGAATCTCTATATGCTATCGAAAATCACACACCAGTTTAGCTGAAAGAGCCCTTCCTGAGTATCTACTTCCTCTTCATTGGCAATGGAGCTCCTAAAACTCAGAGAGGGAAGGTATTTAGCCCACGGTCACACAGCAGGTTGCAGTAGAGTCGGGACAGAAACCAAAGCCTTCTCATTCCCACTAGAGAGTGTTTTTTTCAATGCTAAGCTATCTACCTGCATTTCAAAGTTGAAGAATCTAATTCTGAGGAAGAAAATGACTGGTCATCCACCCGGCTTTCTGTAGACCAGAAGAAATCAGGTGGATTACAGCAAGGATTTCTGGGGTGTCTGGGTTGCCTTGAAGCCCAATATCTCTACTACAGAAAATGCCTTAGCGTCTATCTCACCCAAGCGCCCCATTTTCAATAGGCACACGAGAGTTCAGAAGGTCACACAGGGAGCAAGTTGGAAGACTAAGACTAGACCACCAACCCCAGCCCTCAGTTAAGGCCCTTTTCTACCACATCCTGCCAACCTGATCACCAACCATAGATGTGAGAAAGAGCCTTAAGTGTTGTCTTGTCCAAATGCCTGTTTTTCAGTGGAGGAGAGAGGCTGAAAGGTACAAGCAAGCATCAGAGTCCAGGGCCTAGGTCTACACACCTTCTCCTGCAGCCCCTTTTCTGTGCCCTCCTTTTCCTTGCTCCTCTTTTTATAGGACCTCCTCAAGAGAAAACAGGTACCCTCACCCCACCCCTATCCCCACACTCCAGGACATCAGCATCCCAGGAATGGACTTTCCACAGCTCTCCCAATTCTGCCCCCTAGCGGCAGAGCCCAGCAGACCCACGCACTCTGCCATTTTCACTCCCTGGGAAGGCACTGAGTATCTACTATGTACCCCGCAAGGATGAGGCCAAACAGCTTGGTTCTGTCATAAACATGGAGTCTGAAGGATGTGCTGACTGTCCTGTGCCAGGCACGGAGGAGGGCCTACCGGTAAAGCTCAAGATAGCAGCACTCGCTGCTCAGCAGGAGGACCGGGATTGAACAAAGCACTCCTCCAATTCACTTCCAAATGGAACTCCCGATTCTGCCATGGAGGAGACCAACAGGGTGTACGAGGGGGGTCCAAGGTCACAAAAGTGTTCCCCAAGCTCATGCCTGAAGAAGAGGTGAGAGCCATCCAGGCAAGAATAGGAGAGGAAGTGTGACGACCTCCAAGGACAGGACATGCTGTTTCATTCCTGGGCTGAAGGTCCAGGAGGCCACCTTTACCCAGAGCAACCACATGGCTCCAGTGTCAGAAGCTTCTGGCTGCCTGACATCCGATCTAGAAACGTGTCCTCTCCCAACCCGAAAAGTAGGAATGTTTTGCTAAAATAGCTCTGCCTTTTAAGTAGACTAACAGCTTCTCACGATACTGAGGGTGATTCAGGACTTTTTAGGGGCTCAGGCTCCTCATCTCCAGCCCGTGGCAGACAGGACCATCCTCCCCGGAGGAATAAACAGTGCCTCCAAACCATAGTTTCACGGCTGAGGATGTGCCTCGGAGTCAGGAAGCTGTGCTCCAGTCCCGGCTCTGCCCCATGCTAGCTGGGTGACCTCAATCAGGTCACTTTACCACTCTGGGCCCATAGTTTCCTCTATTTCTTAGCGTCCTTTAAATGTCCAAATATGATCAGGTCTCTGAATTGCCTAGCACATAATGGACATCTATGTCCACTTCGGGGTTTTTTATCTGCCTCAACAAAGTTCTCTCCAAACTTTTATCCCACTGGCAGTTAGATCTTCATCTCTTTAAATAACTATTTCCATTCTTATTAAAATGGGAACAAAGAAGTGTTCCTTAAGCAGGGGGCATTTGAACCAGGCCTTGATGGATGGTTGGGAATTTTCCAGGTAGGCTGAGGGGTGGGGGGCAGGAGAATGGGGAAGGGGGGTTCCAGAATGATAGACTCACTTCTACAAAAGCGTGTAAATCTGAGAAAAGGAAACCTTCACAGGCGCCTGAAGGGGAGGAGGCAGTGGCGGAGTAATGGGGCTGAGGGTGAGAAAAAGCAGGATGTCTGCAGAACGGCTGTGGAAGGCCTTGAAGGCCACACCGAAGAGACTTCCTGGAAGGGATGGGGAAGAATTGGAGGTGTTCCAATGGAGAAAGGATGAAGTCACAGGAATTTCTTTGAAAGGCCACTTACCTGGGCAGCAGCTGGAAAGATGGAGTGTTGGGAAGGGAGAAGGAGGTGAAGCAACTGCTTAAGAGGTCTTGGCAGAAGTCCAGCTGGTCCACGAAGAGCCCAGGGCTTTGGACTGAAGGATGGAAGATGGCGACGAGAGCTGGTAACGGCTAAGGCTACGGATGGTGCTAGGAGGCACTGCCCCGACCCCCTGCCAGGCCGCCTCTCCCTCTGCACAGCCCCCCCAGGGGTGACCTCAGACAAAATGTCTCCAAGAGAAGACTGTACCCGACTTCCCCACCCAGCAGGAGATGCGCCTTAAGCACCTTCCTCTCCTCCCGTTTCCTGGTGTCAGGCAGCTGGTCTTCCCTAGCTTTATTGTTTTTCTTTCCCTGGGACTTCCCAATCACCTCTCCTTTGTCATTTCAGAATATTCTCCAGCAGAGCCCTGACCGACCCCACCCATCCTCCCACCAGCCTCCCCCTCCTTACCAGCCTCCCAAGCTCCTCCGATGCCCTCCCAGAGCCACGGCACCTGCATCATTTACACACACCTTCCTCATCAACAGAGTGCATATCTCAGTCTGGTTTTCAGCTTCAAATAGGTTTCTAAAAATCTTCCTGTGAAAACAGACTCCCTCACTGCAATAATATCCAGGTTGTATTTTCAGCCATTGTCTCTTTAAACCAGGGACTGCCTTGGACTAACGCAGGTGGTACATGTGTAGCCAACACCTCCAGCCCACATTGGTGTGCCTTTGATGGCAACTATCTTTTTTTTTTTTCTTTAAGTAGGTTTCTTGACCTGCGCGGAGCCCAACTCAGAGCCTGAACTCACGACCCTGATATCAAGATCTCAGCTGAGATCAAGAATCAGACGCTCAACCAACTGAGCCACCCAGGTGCCCCTTGAAGGGACCTATCTTAGCTGTAATCAGTTTACTGGGTTATGGGCCCAAATTCCCTCTGCAAAACATCAGCTTAAGAGGCTTCACCTGCCCCTCCTCTAGGAAAAGAGCTGCACTTTGACAAACCCAGAGATGCCGTTTCCTAGAATTCTGCAGAACCCAACAGAGCCTTGGTTCAAATCCAGCGCACACCATCCCAGGGCAAAACCAAATCTAAGTTTTCTTTCAGACACTGTAGGGTGACCACTGTGTTTAGCAAGGTAAAAGAGATGATTCCACCAAACAATTATTGCAAACATACTATGTTCCAGCTGTGAAAGACGACCGTCAACTGTCTTCGTGTGGCTCACATCTGGGTGGGGTGGGGGGCTGGGAGAAATATTGAAAATGAAACCGCTTACCATCTAATGTGATCGGTGCAATACTGTGAAGGTGTGAAAGGTCCTCGGCTGAGCCGTGGGTTTTTTGCTTGCCAAGGTAGGTGTTGTTTTTAATCTTTAAATGAAAAAACCCAATGCTAGTGAAGTTACGGTAAATGTTGCACAATGTTACAAGCGGGCAGTATGAAAATGCACTCAAAGGATCAAGACAGTGTGCACATATTCCCTCTTCCCCCGACAATTACTCTGCTAGAAATTTATCCGAAGTTATGAGTCAGAGGAGCAGAGATGTGTAAGCATGTTCAGTATATCATTTTCTAATAGAAATGGCTCCAGTAATTGAAACACATCAGCCCAACGATATAGTGTGCAGTTATTTAAAATAATTATGGAGACAAGTAATTTGAACTTGATTTGGGATCTAATTTTAGGTAGAAGAAAGAACACACAATGCTATGTTCAGTAACTGCATATGGTCCCTGCACTCAACGTCCTCATCTTCTAGTGGCTTATGCTTAGAACATCAACAGGCTGGAAGGTCTTCCTCTCTCTGCTCCCATTCACCTCTCAGGACAACCCTGTGAGGTTGATATTATGGTCCCCATTTTACAGATGAGGTAAGTGAGGCTCAGAGAGACTGAATGACATGCATATAACATGTACGTCAAGGAGCAGGCGCTCTGACCCAGGTCTCCCAACTCCCAACCCAGAGTTCTTTCCTTACGTTCACCAGCTAACCAGGTGCAGTGACCACGGACAAGTGCCAGAAGCACCGTGGGTGGGCAGCAAGATGCTTGGACCATCAGTCTGCTACTGCCTTTCCATGAAGAAGGCCACAATTCCTCACAGAAAACCTGGGTGCATCTTTGTTCCAAGACATCCAAGCCAGCCAGCGGGGATGAAAAAGGCGCCCCCGTTCCAGTCAAACCACAGCACCTAAAAGCAAGCCTACCAGCAGGAAAAAATATGAAACCAACATGTGTCCATTCATGCAACCCTATAATTGGGCTGGGCACTGGTAAGCGGGAAACGGGGGACGGAAATAACCACCTTACTGCCCCACTGCTAAGGGACCACCAAATGTGGGCATTTACTTGTCCATGCATGTACCCATCCGTTCATCCGTTGTTTCTCCATCTTGGCTATTGTGAATAATGCTGCGATGGACAGAGGAGTGCAAATACCTCTTTGAGATCCTGACTTCAATTCTTGTAGTTAAATACCCAGAAGTGAGATTGCTAGATCATATGGTATTTCTATTTTTAACTTTTTGAGGAAACTCCATATTGGTTCCCATAGTGTCTGCACCATTTGACACTCTGACCAACGGCCTTCAAGGGTTCCAATTTCCAACCACATAGAATGGTTGGAAACCAACCACTATTCAGCCTTGAAAACAAAGGAAATCCTGCCATAGGTGATAACAGAGATGAACCCTGAGGACACTGTGCTAAGTGAAATAAGCCAGTCACAGGTGGACAAATATTGTGTGACTCCACTTACATGAGGTAGGTAACACAGCCAAACTCATAGAAGCAGAGAGTAGAATGGTGGTTTCCGGGGACAGGGGGATTAAGGGGGTGCGGAGTTGCTATTCATCAGGCATAAGGTTTTGGTTAGACAAGATGAGTAAGTCCTAGAGATCTGCCATACAACACGGTGCCTATAGTTAATACTGTATCGTACACTTAAAAAATGTATGGAGGGCAGATCTCATGTTAAGCGTTCTTATCACACACACACACACACACACACACACACACACACACACACACACACACACGAACCTGTAGGTACAAGTTAAATACCAGAGCTTACCTCTGGTTTCCTCATCACTTACTACTGTGGCCTTGGGCAAGTCAGTTGACCTCTCTGTATCTGTCTCCTCATCTATAAAATAAGGAGAATAATATAGTACTTACCTCATAGAATTATCATGAGGCTCAACGTTTTTCTGATATTAATAGGCCAGAAAAGTTCCTAGAATATATTATGCAGATATTCCCCTAAGTACTTTATATATATTTCTCAATTTAGCCTCAAGATTCCCTGTGAAGAAGGAACTATGATTTCCATTTTACAGGTGAGAAAACTGAGGCTTTGGGAGTTTGGGTTATTCACACCATAAAGGACCAGTGAATTGCACAGACAATAGGCCCCGCCAAAGTGTGCAGAAGGAAGAAATTCTGCTGGCTGGTATATTCTCGGAAGGCTTCCTGGAGGAGAGAGCATGGCATCTGGGCTTTAAAGAATAGGGAAAACATGAGTCAATCTTTTCAGAGTTCCTAAGGGAGGAGATAAAGGCATAATGTGGAGAGGATGTTTGGGTGCTCAAGAATAAAGAGACCAATTGCGAAGGTGCATTCTGCACTGCGCCTTGAATGCCTGGTCGAGGTGTCTGAAGATGCTTCCTTGGCAGTGGTGAGTCAGAAAGGCTGGGGAGCAGGAGCAGAGGCAGTGTGTAAAGACCTTCATCTATTTACCTGATCAACAAGGCTGCATCAGAAACCCACATCAAGTGCCAGTTTTTACCCTGACCATTGCCACCAGCCCCTTCTCTGAACATGCTCTGAGCGAGGCTGGGAAAGCAGAAACAAATGAGCCACATTCCCAGTGGTCAAGCCCAGTGCCTCTTAGACTTTAACGTGCCTTAGAATCACCTAGAGGGCTTATTACAAACAGTTTCTGATTCAGTAAGTCTGGGGGGGGGGGGGACCTGAGAGTCTGAATTTCTAACAAGCTCCCAGGTGATGCGGATCCTTGGGCCACACTTTGAATAGTGAGGGTCTAACGTGTTTGTGTTCTTTTTGGTCAAATAATTGTTATCGCGGCAAGCAGCAAATGCCTGGTCCAGAGTGGATGCTTCATAAAACATTTGTTGAATCAGAAAAGTTTCACCATTTTCTCTGCTGTTATCACTGAGTCCGATTAAGGAGACCTGTATACACCTGGCAGGGACCAGATCTTCCCCCTCAGTACAACTGCCCACAACCTAGAAGTAGAATTCAGCTTCCCTATCCTCTCTCACACCATCTCTGAGTGGCTTTCAACCCTCAGGGTCTTTTCTTTTTATTACACAAATTATGCATGTTCATTGAAAAAAATAGGGGTAAAAGGTCAGCAAAAAGAGCAAGAAACCACAATATGATACACAACCCTTCAGACTCTGTGTGCGTGTCACAGAATAAAAACATACTCCATGTTCTGTTGGTGTCTTCATTTTCTTAAATTATGAAGAATGTTTTCCCATGTCAAAAATATCCTTTTAATGGTTGTTTAATGTTTCAATATTTAAAAGCTTCACAGAGTACGCATGTCACTGACATATAAAATATAGTGATCTTAAAAAAAATCGAGGTCCCTACTGTAGAATTTATGAACAAAATGTTACATCTGCTTTAAAATGGTTTAGTGAATGACGAAGTGTGAGCCAGCAGACAGAACAGGACAATCCCTGTGGTGGTCCCTGTTGAACTCGCACCGGCTGTATGTGGGGTGCATTATAGGACTCTAACATTTCTGTTTGTTGGTAACTTCCCATAATAAAAAGGATTCTGAGACCGGGATAGAAAGTGCTGGAAGTTAGTTTTTCACTGCCGCCCCCCCCCCCCCCCCCCCCCCCGCCTTCCACACACACCAGAAAGAACAGTGTTTCATTCAGGACCATTCAGTCTGTCACTTCAAAATTCCAAGGTCCTTGAGCTACTAAATTGCACTGGAATAATCTGCCTGTATTATTTCCTGTCCTGTCAGAATGGATTTGCATTTTAAGTGCATGCTCAATGTTATGTCTAAATTGGAACTAATTGAGACAGGCAGGAACGTGGAAGTGCACTCTGGCCTCACTGGGGCTGACGTGGGGCTTGCCCATTTAGAGCCCTGCAGACAGATGGAGGGTCCTGGGGAGCAGGGGGCACAGCCCTGCCCTATCTGTAGTCTGGTTGAACCTTGGCCAGGTCAGTTCTCCTCTCTGAGCCCCGGCTTCCTAATCTGTAAGGGGAAAGAATTCAAACCAGATGAACTTTACAACTTCTCTCTGCTCAGAAATCACCAGGTTCTACCTTGGGAACCCCTTTCACCGCTTTGTTTCGCAATATGCAAATCAGCTGAATTTGGTAATTGGACAAAGCTGACGGGAGCAATTTAATAAACTTTGATAACATTGCACAAAGTAATTGTTCAATTATTTCAAATGGTTCAGTTCGGAAAGTACAGCAGGTGTGGGGGGGGTGGTCCTTAGAAATTACTTTTGCTTTATTAATCATCTCGTCCGGTAGAAGCCAAATGAGAAAGAAGACTGTGTGGGGGTGTCTTTGTTTTAATTCTGATTAACTGTACTTTCATCTGAACATTTTTAAGCTGTGCTTTGGTCTTCCTCATATGGATGTTGACTGAGTTCTGTTATCAGGATTTTAATTAACACCAGGTTGAGAAGGGGAAGCCAGATGACATGTTATTACTTCTGTTTGATTTAAAGTCAACGCTGGGGACTCTTCTTCGAGGAGCTGTTGAAATTGTCTTATCTCATGCATTCCAAGGATGGCTGTTTCATGTAAATGTCATTTCTGCTGTCCAAAATGTTACAACACACGCCAGCACAATAGAACTACTGTCTTGTTCTAAGAGACACGAGGGAGCCAGCAAGCTTTTGATCAAAGGCACGATGCGAACATCAAAGTAATACCTCTTCTGTTAAATTCAGGAATCGAGACTCTGAATAAAGGAATGGAGACTCGGGCTTTATGATCACCTAGCCTACTATGCTGGGAAGTGCCTGACTTTCCAAGGCTTACTCCCTCTGCCAAAAACTGGCTGAAAGAGAGCACTTGGTGGTACAGGTACATTTATTGCCTCCTGTAGTCAGCGTGCATGTATCAGTGGGTATACCTTCATCTGCTCCTGCGTACGCTTCTCTTCTGGGACTAGAAAACAGAGGTAGCAGCTGAGAGCCTTTGGAGTAGGACAAAGCTTCGTGCAAATCTATACTTGCCCCCCTGCCCAGACCACCATTTCTTCACATTTTCTCATCTATAAAATGAAAAAAATATCTTATGCACAGTATATATATATATATATATATATATATATATATATACACACACACACATATATATGTGCATTATGATATGTTCATACAGTGGGATAATTCACAGCAACAAGAAATGAAATATTGCTAAATACAACAAAGGAAATGAATGTCAAAAACATTATGTTGTGGGGCGCCTGGGTGGCTCAGTCGGTTGAGTGTCCGACTCTTGATTTCGGCTCAGGTCATGATCTCCGCATCCGCCGTTCACGAGATCGAGCCCTTTGTCAGGCAAAGAGGCTGCTTGGGATCCTCTCTCTCTCTCCCCCCTCTCTGTCCCTCCCCTGCTCGTTTGCTTGCTCTCTCTCTCTTGCTCTCTCTCAAAAATAAATAAATAAACTTTTAAAAAACATTATGTTGTGAGAAAGAAGCCAGACACTGAAAAGTATATACTGTAGTATTCTACTTATATGAAGTCCTAGAATAGAAGGTCAAAAACTACAGTCTAAGAAGTCAGAATAATGGCCACCTCATCAGGAGAACAGTGTTGGCCAGCAAGGGGTGTGGGAGAAACTGCTGAGGGGATATGGCAATGTCCTGTATCTTGATCAGGGCACTGGTTACACGAGAAGGTACATGTGAAAAGAGTAAACAAAATATACTCCATGAAATGTATACCTCATGTAAAAGACTGCACCAAAACTATCATAATATGGGATGTACAGAATTTGGGGGAAGGGAAAACACAGAGAGTCCATGAAATGTAGCCATCGCCATGGCTGAGTTAAGTAACGAATGACGGCTACCGTTTATGTTGTTCTCATCATTAGTGTTAGCATTTTGGCGAAGTTACATCTGACCCAGAAATTGGGGTCTAAAGTTCAGCACATAAGGCAAAAAAAATCTATTAAAATTGTCCCCTGAGAATCCTGTAAATTGTCCATAAACTACAGCTTGCCTCATTTGGTACAAACAGCCCTGCTCGGTCAAAGATGTTACTGTGTATAATGGATTCGGTAATGGGAGGGCGGCAACAAAGAGGGCTGGGTATAAGAAGCGCACCTCTGTAGACAGCAGGATCACAACCAGGGGCCCGACCTGTAAGAGACACACAGGTACCAAGACCAGTGGCAGCATCATCACCACCTCTTGCTCGTGCCTAGAAATGGGCTCATCGAGAATGGCAGGTGTAATCACCAGACCAAGCAAACTGTTAATCACTCTTCTCTGTCCTCTGTCTCTCTGTCTGTCTGTGTGTGTGTCTCTCTCTCTATGTCTCTTTCTCTCACTCCCTGAATTTGCATTAGCTAAGCAAGCATAAATGCAACTTCACTGTACTGTATCTCCATAATACTGAAGCACTGAATGTTCTGTCTGGCTCAAGGGGTCTCACCCGTCCCCAAATGGGAAGAGACAGGAAGTTAACATCATAACCACCTGTGTATTATGTTACTTGCAAGTATAATAGTATAATAACGAATCATCTTACAAGCTTTACAAAGCCTCGGATACCCCTTTATAATAATAGATGCCTAAATCTGAGCAACCACGCTGACAAATGCATCTCGGATTCCAGCGCTCGCAGCAGACAGACCCGGTGAACAGCTGCCCACCACCACGCCCTTGAGCACTGCCCTACACGACGGAGCCCAAAGGGAACTAGAGAGAAGGAGCGTGATTACCGGAGAAATCTGGCTCTGGAGTGCCTCCAGCGCAGGCTGCCCTATGAATAAGAAGCGAGTTGGGGGCAGGGCCTGGTGCCGGAAGTGCTTATACTTTGTAAAGCTGGTGGGTTCTGACTCTGCTCTTAAGCTGTGCCCGACATCCCATTAACCCACTTGGAGAGCCTCAAGGGAGGTCCGGACAGGTGTTAAATTACCTTTTGTCACCCCACAGGTGTGGGAGATGTGCTGCAAAAGCACCTGTCACATCTCCCAAGGCAGGTGGCTCTGCCGGGGATTTTCTCTAAGCACGAGGATCCGGAAACTGTATCACTTTTGACTTAGAAATGACCTGGATCAAGGACCCAGGTTTCTAAGCAGGACACAATGATAAAAATAAGCTCTGACAGCGTAGCCATGTGAGAGAGAAGACTCTGAGGTGAGCTGTGGAGCTGGAAGAATGAATGCCATCCATTCTCTTACCCAATGGCCACTTATCACGCACGATCACATGCCCAGGCTGGCAGACAGCTGGGAGAATCAGAAAGTAATAATGATTATAAAAAAGAATCTGAAATAAATCACACCTATTCTCTAGGTGTTTAAGGCCTAGGTGAAAAGAAGGAAAATGTGAACATGACAAAGTAAAGTTCAAGGCCATCTAATTATTTTCCACAAGCCTACACTAGGTGTCCATCATGGACCAGGCACGGAGGACCCTCCGGAGAATCAGAATGAGTCTGACATAGGGACACCTGCAGGGAGCCACATCCCAAAAGAGGACGTGGATGATTAAACAAGGCACAACGCAAAGTAACGGGGAATAAGAGAGGTGTATCGAGAGCCTCCAGAAGCATGGAGACGTGAGCTCTAATTTAGGTGTGCCGGTGTGCAGGAAACATTCACGTTCCGCCCTGTAGAATAAGTAGGACTTAGCCAGGGAGGCAAAGTAAGGAACAGGGAACCACATTCCAGGTACAGGGAACCACATACGCAAGGGCACAGCGACTGCAGAGTCCCCTGCAGAGCTGTGGGGGAAAGGCTGGAGTAGGAGGGCAGTGGGGCTGAAGGGGCAGGAGGGATGGGGAGAAGGGAGAGGTCAGCCCTGGCATCGGTGGGAGGTGTGGGCGGGAGGGTGAGAGGCAGGGGGTGAGGGCTCTGCAGCTGGAGAGGAAGAGCCATGCTCCAGGGAGCTTCCGGGAAGCATTGGGAGCAGAGGAATCCTCCAACCCATTCCGTGATGGATTTCCAGTTCCCTGCAGAGCTCTGGGCACTGACTTCCTGGGAACCTCAAGGAAAGTGTAGAATCCTTTCCCTGCATCCCGGCAAGCTCCCTGCTTCCTTTCCTCCCAGGTCACAAGCTGAAGACAAACGAACGACCTTTCGTCGCACACTTTCTGATTTTCCTGCGTAATTTTCCAACCACAGAAAATGTTCCTCATTGATGGGCCTGCTTTGTTCTTAAAAGAGTCAGGTCACCTTTTTCTTCAGAATCTTCAGAACAATTACAAACACATGAAAATCTATGTTTTTCCAATGAGGGGATAAAAAAGAAGGGGAAGATATGGCTCTTGTCCTGGGGAAACGAACAAGCGGCTTTCTGTTCATCCCACAGAGAGGAGCAAAGTCTCTGGGCTGCACCAAACGAGGCCTGGAACAAATCCAGGGGCTCCCCCGTCTTCCTCAGGTGACTGGGGCTTGGGACTAATTTTCAAAATCATCAATCTCTAACCCAACAGAATTACTGGAAGTAGTTTCCCTTTCTTGTTACCTCTTCTGATGACATTTGTCACTCACCACAGAAGATGAAATGTCACTTGCATGGCTCCCCAGTGTCTCCCTCTGCTAATCAAAAGGCCAAGGTGGCCAGAATGTGTCTTGTCCTCTTCCCAAAGGGCCTTAGTTTGGGTTCCTCCAGAAGCAGATCTTGAGGAAAAGACTCAAGTTCAAGAGGTGTCATTTATGTACCACGTGATACATGTGCACATGGAAACCTGGAGCAGGTAAATGACTCCACAAAGGTCATACCCAATATAAGAGCTAATACTCCTGTTTCTTATAGAAAAACTCAGTTGGATGGGATGCTATGAAACACATTTCCCACGGGAGGATTCTTCCTGTATAACACACACACCACAGTCACCACCACCACTACCAACAACAAAAACAACGAATCACACGTGGAGAAGAAACAACCTCTCTGTTGCGAGGTCCACAAACCTACACTAATGACAAATGTCACAGTACCAAGCACCTCAATGTCGCGGAGATCGGAAGAGAGGGAGGACCACTCAGTCCAGTTCTTGACAGAGTATAGTGTTCCTGGGATGGCTTGGGATCCATCTGGAAGTCAAGCCCACAACCCACCTGGTTCCTCACAGCCTCTTCCACCCGTCACTGCACACCTAGCACGTGTTGGGCACTTCAAGTGTTATGCTGCTCAGCCGTGATGAAAGCCCTGGAAAGAAGAAAATGCTGTCTGTATTTGAAAAACAATGTGACTCATCAGCTAGCTGTGGAGTTGTGATGTGAGCCGAGACCCATGGGAGTCCATCCAAAGTGCCCGCTCTCAAACATTCACATTATTCCTCATTTATAAGGAGCTGTTCTGGTGTTAGCCCTAACTGCCTTCTTCATGCTAGAAATATGTACAGAGCATCTCCTTTGTGCTGGCCTCCAAAAGGCACATCCTTTGAAGAGGTTACCAGTGGGCAAATTATAAATAAGCTGTAAAACTCATGTAGAGTCCCTATGGAACCAGAACTGGACTTAGTTAGGTCCAGATGATCATCGAGCCTTAAAGTAGACATCACACAGGGCTGCCATTACTGTTCAAGTGTCTGTCTTTCTCACTCCGGGTGACAATCATATGAAAGTATTTTAAATTTGGGAAATATTGAGGTCAATCAATCCTCTTATTTGAGAGAGGAGAAAACTGTAGGTCACCAAATGGATATGATCTGCCTACAGCCTCACACTGAGTCAATGACAGAGCCCAGAAGGTACTCAGGCCCACTGACTCCCACTACAGTGCTCTTTCTGAAACCAGGATCTGGGCCACCTCAGGTAGCTCTTGACAGCTGCCTCGTCATGTCTACTTCCAAATGTGCTGCTCTGACCCATCCTTCAGATTTGCTTCCCCTCTCTCTGTCTGACCCACAGATACCCTCTCTTCTCCAGGCCTCCCACGCAGCCCCTTCCGCAGCCTATCCCTTGATTTGGCTCATGGGTGGGTCTCATCCTGCTCAGTGACAACCAGGAAAACTAATGCCCATCAAGCATACATGGTGTCCAGACCCTCTCAGTGGCCTGGCCAACAATCTCACTTCATGGGCCAAACAAGTCTCACACCTATGAGACAGACTGACGGGGGGCAATGTATGCATAAGGAGCCACTTGGGAGACGTGTCACTTTCTAGGACTCTGCTGTGACAACTCTGGAATACACTTGGGCCATTTGATAAAAGGCAGATCTGTGGTGGGCTCGCCTGTCCTCTGGAATGAGAGACCATCCAAGCTCACCAGAGGTTCTCTTAAAATAAGAACAAACCTTCAACACTCAGTTGATGGTGGTAGTTAGCGGGAAAGGAAGGGCAGGGCAAGGAAGGGTGGGAAGAGAACAGAAGGGAGTTTTGCTCAAGACCTGTTGATTTTTAAAATCTTAATGACAAAAAGGTTTTAAGGATATTTTTGGAATCTAAATGCTATGCACCAATTAACTTTTTTTCTTTGACGCTAACCAGGGGATTGGAGACTTTGAAGAGTTCTGGGGTTACTTTCCCCTAGACTTGTTGCAATGGGGCCCAGAGGGGGTGGAAAGACTGAATTTCGATGGCTCTCCACAATGGGGCAGCATTGGATGGTGAGCTGTACACACGATAGGTGAGAGGAAGGATCTAGCATCAAGGATTCAATCGCTGAGTGCTACATCAGTGCTAGTCTTCTTGGGGAGAAATACAGGATCATAGACAGATGGAGGGAGGGCTTTTGGCCAGGAGGACAAGGAATTTGAACTTCACCCTGAAAGCAAAGGCAGGAGATGACTGTTTAACCAAGGGAATGTCATGGGCAAACGTGTTTTGGAAGGATTGCAATGTGGAGTGTATACAGGGACAAAATAGCCCAATGGTTAAGAACACTGGCTTTAAGGTCAGACCCAGCATGCATCAGTGCCATGACTCTGGGCAAGTTATTTAACCTCTCTAGACCTTTGGGTCTCATAAGTGAAATGAGCATATCAACACTATACCTGTCTCAGTGGCTTGAACTAAGTGGGACAATCTGTTTAAAGACCTGTAATGTGTGTGTGTGTGTGTGTGTGTGTGTGTGTGTGTGTGTGTCTTTAATAAATGGCCCCTATAATTTTCTGTGTTTTCTTCTAAGTCATACATGTAGAAACAGAAACTGGGAGAGGCTGCCTCTCAACCACTGTCCCCAAGGCCAAAACTGTGTTAGTCACACTTCTTTTGGAAGCCACTCCCCTGCCTACAGCTTAGCTCTGTGTTCTGAGTGGAAACTGTTGTCTTCCCAACCCTACCTCTCTAGACAGTGATTGGTCCAGAGCTTGAGCATGTGATCCAAGTCTGACCAATCAGAGTCCTGTCCCCAGGAAAAGTAAACTGATGCTGACAGAAGATCCCCTTTTCTTCTCACTACTGAAACTGTTGAGATATGCATCTGGAATCTACAGGTGACCCTGCAGGTATGGAGGGAATTTACAGGGAGAGAACTAGGCTAAAAACAAAGATGAGATATAGAGGGATAGTCCTTGGGGCGTCTGAAGACCTACTGCCCATTCCTGGGCTCCATGGACTTGTCCTGGCTTTGTGTAGTCTGATTCTTCATCTTGTTCTTGATTCTATGAGCTATCTTAATTTGCCTTCCAAAGAACACCTTCCAAAAAACAGTATTTTTGGCCTAAGCCAGTTCAAGTATGGCATCCATGATGTGTTACCAAGCCCCCTGATTTAATGTGACCATTGACTGATCTTGGTTTCAGCACATTGTCTTAGAGCTCTAGAATTACCCAAATTTTTCCCCAACCCATCTCCAACAAATATTTTGTTTCTTCATGATTTGGGGTACATTAATCTATAAAGACAAAAACATATTTTAAAAAGTCAAGTTTCATTGTACATTTAGTGAACCACCTTTATTAAAAAGACTAACATGACACAAAATTAACTCTGTCCCAGGAAACTCAGGACACATTGTCAGAACCCCCATCCTCCCTGTTGATCAACCCACTTGAGTGCAGTAAATCTCCAGAGGTTGATAAACATCGAATATTCTACACTTGTATTTATTGTCCATTCTAAAATTGACATTTCCCATTGCACATTTAATCACAGATTGCTTTGTTAAGCATTTTCCCTGTTCAGAGGAGCACATCAGAAATTGATTCCCTGATAGAACGAGGTAGGGGATGAAGCACAAATTCAACTACAAGCATTTGGACTTCTCCTGTCCTGTCGCCTTTGTGGTTTGGACACTTCATTCCCCAAAGTGAAAGGTAAGGGTTTTAAGACAGAAAACCAATTGGGTTGCTGGAATCCAATCAACGGCCATGTCCCAGGGCAAAGGACCAGTCCAAAGTGGCCACCATCCATCTCTCAGTACCTCCCAAATGCTACAGCCCACCCAGGTCAGATTCAAGGAGGCTAATTCTCTTTGTTCCCAATGAGCGTGAGGCTGACGGGTAAAAAAAAAAAAAAAAAAAAAAAAAAAGTTGCACCAGGGGCAGAGGAAATGAAATTGAATTCAAGTTGGAGGTTATCTGTCTTCCCTGTGACCTGCAGTGGTCTCAAGTGATAGCCCAAGTGGCAATGCTCAAACTCACATGTGTGAGTCAATTACTGGGTACTTGCGTTTAAAAACTGTTCTGATGTGTTAAGTTTAAAACAGCTCAAATATATCGAACAGAAAGAAAAAGAAGAGGGAACCAAGCCCCTTTAGGGATTTTGTTTGAATCTACAAAAAGGCTGGACTGAAACCTGCAGAGTATTTATAAAGAAGCTGTAAAATCTTTTATTCATTTGAAAGGAGTTGGAAAGAGACACAGGAAGTAGGCAGGAGAGGCCAAGCAGCAGCGTGGCAGAATGGGGAGCCAGCAGAGACAACTTTGTGATGTTGGCAAAAAAGCTTTTCCTAAAATTGGGAGGAAGTTCCCATTGCCATCGTTCATGTCCTGGACAGAAGATTTGGGTGAGAATCCCACGTCCACCACTAGCTAGTTCTAGAAAATGTCACTTCCACTCTGTGAACCTCAGTTTTCTTACCTATGAAACGGAAATAAATTCCATATACAGGGTTTTGTAAGGACTCTAATGCTATAATAGATGTGGAAGTCCTTTATAAGCTGTTGAAAGCCACACAGATGCTTGTTGTACTTACAAATGGTTTAATTTTTTTTAAGTTTATTTATTTATTTTGAGAGAGAGAGAGAGAGAGAGCACAAGCAGGTGAGGGACAGAGAGAAAGGGAGAGACAGAGAATCCCAAACAGGCTCTGCACTGTCAGCACGGAGCCCGATGCGGGGCTTGAACTCACAGACCGTGAGATCATGACCTGAGCCAAAATCAAGAGCCGGACGCTTAACCATCTAAGCCACCCAGGCGCCCCATACTTAACATTGATTTAATCTGAGCCAGAGTATACCACACATGAAAGGGAAATCCTGACAAAGAGTCCAAGGGCAAAATTCAGATCAGAACAGCCAAGACTAGAAAAGATAAGGTCCAGTCAAAAAGCAATTTCCATTAAAGAGCCATTTGTAAAAGGCCTAAAGCGGTTAGTCTTGTTTTCAATTCTTAAGCCTACAAGCCCACCCATAAGTTTGCCTTAGCTGAATAGGGAAAGTGGTTTACATGAGCTGACCAACTAAGAGTGATTTCTCAGTTTTAATGCAAGTTCTAATTATGCTAGGAGATCTCTGTAGCTAGAGCCAGTGGGAGCTCTCCAGAGAGCCATCCCCAATTGTTCTGCCTCTTGTGCATCTCCTCACTAGCGCTTCCTAGTGACATGTTCCTGAATTGCAGGCATAACGTGAATCAGCCATGGCAGCCTCACGAGCAGTGCTTCTTAATCTTAGCTGCATGCTGGGATCACCTGCAAATCTTAAAAATTATGGATGCCTTAAATCCACCTCCAGAGATCACTATGTAATCAGTTTGGTGTCTCTTGGCCATCGGAATGTTTATAGTCAGGTTCAAGAACCACTGCTCTAGAGCAGACATAAGCAAAATTCTTCTGTAAAGAACCAGATAGTAAATTTTTAAGGCTTTTCAGGTCATATGGTGGTCTCTGTCACAACTACTCAACTGCGCTCTTTTAGCTTGAGAGCACCAGAGACAATATATAAACAAATGGGCATGGCTGTGTTCCAAAAAAACTTTACTTAGAAAATAAGTAGCAGACCATAGTTTGCCAACTCTTATTCTGGAGATTTGTTGCATAAAGTGAGGTCTGAGGACCGGAAGCACGGACAGTACCTGGGAACTTATTAGAAATGCAGAAGCAGGACACCTGAGTGGCTCGGTCGGTTAAGCATCTGACCTCGGCTCAGGTCATGATCTCACAGTTCATGGGTTCGAGCCCCAAGTCGGGCTCTGTGCTGACAGTTCAGAGCCTGGAGCCTGCTTCAGATTCTGTGTCTCCCTCTCTCTCTGCCCCTCCCCTGATTGTGCTCTATCTCTCTCTCTCAAACATAAATAAATATTAAAAAAAGAAGAAGAAATGCAAATGCCCAGGCCTCAACAAGATCCCTCTGGTGATGTGAAAGCACGTTCAAGTTTGTGAGGCACCACTCCGGAGGTGACACTTTGTGAATCCAGCCCCGCCAGCATCACAGAACCAAGGTGGAGGGTTCCCATCGCTGTCAGCGTCTCCTGTGCCTGTCACCTCTATCAGCCCGGCTGTCTCCCAGCTGCCACATTTCTGTAGCTTCTTCTCCTTGGTGATTCAGACAACCTGAGCAGCTGTCTGGGTTTGATTATGGTGTTTCCAAAGGGTCAGTGGAACCACACACTGAGTTTCTATTTTTCATAATAATATATGGAGAGGATGTGGCTGTGGAGCCATAGCAGGTGATATACCTCTGCTCTCAGGAACTATCCATTTAAACTTGTCAAATGTCTCAGAACTCCCCAAATGCCCCGTGCTGCTCCAAGTCTTTGTGTCTTATATATGGTACTGTGCTTGCTACAAGACTCTTGTGGGTCATCTTGCCACCAGGCAAATTTATCTAACCTGAAAACAACTGACATGGGTGAGACCTTCTGCCCCCACTCCCATTCCGATTTAATCACTTCTTCCCCAGGCCAGCCCCATGCCCTGTACCCACCTTTGCTCTTACCCTTAGCACACAGACGGTAATAATGAGCTCGCCAGTCTGTCTCTGCAACCGATGCTGAGCCCCTCTGGGCCGAGCAGCACTCCCTTCTGCATGCACGTGCCTAGCTCTGGGCTTTCGTGTGATAAACGACATTCGTTTCAATCTAATTGAGCTGAAAGTGAGTCAACATTTCTTTTGTTAACTGGCAGGCTAACCTAATCACCACAAAACCCGTTTAATGATTAAATACTTAATAATAGCTCACAAAAAAATACTGCTCTCCAGAACAAACTTTGGGAAACATTGCCTCTTCTGGCCCAGATCAGATCCAAGCTTGTAAAACTCCCTCGAATATGAATTCTGGCTCTGGCTCTTGCCTAGCAAAGAGGAGGAGGTGGGAGAGGGACTGAGAGGATAAATTTGGTTCCTATCCTCCTGAGCCATCTTTCCTGAAAGATGGTTGCAGGACTGTCTCAGGGGCAATTATTAAGGAATTAGAATTCCCACCTGACAGAGGAGAAAGTTGGATTCATGTATTTAGGATTTGCCATCAACTTAGTGGCACAGCCAGGGCCAGAATCCAAGTCTCTCGGCATTGGTCCCAGATGCTGTCCAACAGAGCAAGGCAGACTCCTTTACGAGGACTTTCTCAGGAGGTCACCCTTTGTCACCATGTCCTTTCTCCCACCTGGCCCACCTACACCATAACCGGGTGGGAGGGTAGAGACAGAAGGCACCAGTTTGGACCCTCAGGAGAACCTCACATCTAGATCCAGAACCCCAGACTGTTGAACAATGAGATGTCTTTCCATTACAGACTTGAATCCAACGTTCAGCTCAATCAGAGATCGGTCCAAAATGCTCATCTGTCTC
The DNA here is from genome assembly GCF_027475565.1 of Acinonyx jubatus. NCBI lineage: Eukaryota > Metazoa > Chordata > Mammalia > Carnivora > Felidae > Acinonyx > Acinonyx jubatus. The sequence goes on along the minus strand of NC_069396.1, from coordinate 19,839,066 downwards.
ATCCCTGGGTCTGTTTGGAGCTGACATTTTGATGAGGATTCCACCCAAGAATCCTGCCATTTGGACAAAGCTGCCCAGTCTGAACAGAATCTTGGCAGGAAATGTGGCATCGAGGCCCATACCCCTGACTCCCTGCCCAGTCTTCTCTCTGGCCAGTACCCCCACTCTTGTGTATGCAATGCCCCCATAGGATAGTCAAGATCTGTGCACAAGCACATGAACACCTGGATGCATTCCCGCATGTGTGTACAAAGGCAAGTCCTGACTATTTTTCCCACCACATCCTATCATGAAACCACTTGAGGTAAGTGAGGAAGGAGCCAGATCGTGCTCTGCCTGCCTTTGGCATCACCTTCCCCGGACTTCGCCAAAAATGAGAAGCCCACGCTAAGCCATGAAGTGGCACTGAGAAAGCCCCCTCTCCACTCTGGGCTCCGGTTACCATGTCTCTAAAAGGAGTGCGTTGGACTTGAAAGCAGTAACGGCTGATATCGATTTGCACTTGCTGTGTGCTCGGTGCTTCATGCGTATTATCTCACTTGACCACGACAACGAGGCCATCCTACAAAATGGGAACCCCTGAGTGGATCAGGTTGCGGTTGCCCCAGGGGCAGATCCTGAGACAAAAGTTGAAGGGCACATAGTTGGCTTGGGAGGTGATCCTAGGAAATACTAGTCAGACAGTGGGGAAGTGACACAGGAAATGGGCCGGCGGCAATAAAGGGTGTGCGGTTAAGCCAGCTCCACAGTGGTGACTGGATCAATCTGACAGGAAAACTCTGGGAAGTGGGCAGACCGTCCCTGGCAAATGAGCCCACCTGAGAGACTAGATTCGATTGAACTGTATGAAATTGACACCATTCAATCATTTTTGACCTGTAGAAATGGCAATGTCATTGGTTCAACATAACATTAATTCCAAGAGTTGTTGGTTGAAGGCTGCCAGACAGGGGAAGGGAAGTATTCGTCTCATGGCACTTCCGTCCTTCCCTACACCCCACAGCAGCTTTCCCAACCTCTGGGGGGAATCTGTTGGGCCGAGAGATGCAGTTACTGGAAGTGGGGAGGGAACACACTGAACACTGTTGGCCCCTGAGTGGGTCCGATAGCCCATGCCGTACTGACCTGGAGAACCAGGATACAAACAGGATTCAAAGCCAGGCAGTCTGTCTCTCCAGCTCCTGTATCTAACCCACACACTGCCTCCACTCAATTTCTAAAGCTTCAGCATTTCCCTGAATTACACAGTCCTATGCTTCTAAAATTCCAGAAGTCTTCAACTCCAAAAGCTACAACTCAAAGAAAAAAACGTCTTCAACAGCAGGAAAAGACGAGCCAGTTGGCCATGAAGTTCCACGGGCACTGGTCAAGTGCACATGATGTTCCAGATTCCTCACTGGGCTCAAAGGATACATGCTGAGGAACACTGCCCAGAGAAGATGGAGTAATCCCAGTACATGAGAGCAGTGCTAAGAGGGTGCTGGAGGCCAGGGGACCACGTGGCCTTCAGGGGCTGGGAAGTGGGAGACCTCCCACATTAGCGTGCATAGCCTGAGCTAGAAACCGCAAAGCCGGGCTCATGCCCATGCACCTCCCTCTGAACAGCCATTCCAAGGGTACAACAAATGTGCTTTGTAGAACAGGTGATTTACAGAGTTGCTCAAGACCCCAATTCTTTAAATGTTGTCCATGAACTTATGTTTCAAACTGTTAGGAATGAGTTATGACATACCACCCTGAAAATTCAATTACCTCAGCAAGGCATTTGGCATAAATCAAAGATATATAGAGCTTGGTGAGGCATTAGAGATTATCCACAGATTGGAAGCGACTTGCCCAAGGTCATACTGCAGACGCTAGGGTCCACTGAGATAGATCAGCAAGCCATAACTTTTGCCCATATTGGCATTGTTGGGAAACAGAACACTGCCTTTCCAATGGATGCCCTCCATCTCTATCAGAACAGAGTACAGAAAAGCCCTGGACAGGGAATCAGAAAACCTGACCTACACTCTTGAGTTCCCCCCGACACTGGGTCATTGTGACCACCCCGACAATTACATGAGCTCCTGTCTGAAGACGTCAGCTTAGTAAGTGGTACACAGTCCTACAGACGCAGGGTGATTAATCATGTTTACTATTCATTATTCGGGGATATCCTTGTTTATTGTGCCTGGACCGGTGACAGCTAACTTGTTTCCTGTTTGTAACATTTTTGTTAAATTTAGTAACATTTAACAAATTTTGTTCTACTTAATAAAGTATATTTTAAAAATTCAAACACCACAGAGAGTATAAAATGAAAACTAAAAGATCCCCCAAAGCAACCTCTGTTAATATAACAGTTTCTTATAGACCCTTGCAGATGTCTATTTCTGCATCTAAGTTGCGGGGGGGGGGGGGGGGGGGAGGTGTGTGTGTATATGTGTTTTCCATTGTCCCGCACCTTGCTTTTTCATCTTCATGTAACATACACCTCAGACAGGGTCACACAGCAGTATGTGTAGATTCAATTCATTCTTTTTTTGGGTGGAAAGAGTTCCATTAACGGATACACCAGAAATTATTTAACCAGACCTCTGTTGATGGTCATTTGTGGTCCTGTTGGGGATTCTCTCCTGTTACAACAGAATGGCCAGGAGTACCTCATTCAAGCCGTTAACAGCATGGCCGGGAAAACCGCCCCAGGACGTGCTCTTAGACCTGAAATTGCTGGATCAGGTGCCACGTGCATCGGAAGGCTTTAACGATGTGGCTGGAGGTCCCCCTGGGAGCCCCCCACATGCCTTCCTCTCATTCACTTATATCCCAGTGGCCCTTTGTCCCAGGCTCTAGTCAACCCTGGAAAAGAGAAAACTTTTTTAGTATTTGCCAATCAGAAAAGGGAAAAATGGGATCTTGTTACTATTTTGACTTGTATCTCATTTATTATGACTGATGGTTGATGTCTTCTCACATGCTCATTGGCAATTTATTGCGTGATTGTTTTCTTTAGAAGAAGATGGGGGGAGGGACGCCCAGGTGGCTCAGTGGGTCAAGTGTCCGACTTTGGCTCAGGTCATGATCTCGCGGTTCATGGATTCAAACCCCATATCGGGCTCTCTGCTGTCAGCAAAGAGCCGGCTTCATATCCTCTGTCTCCCCCACCTCCACCCCTCTCGTTCTCTGTCTCTGTCTCTCTCTCAAAATAAATTAATAAACCTTAAAACGAAGAAGAAGATGAGATCGTGCACATTTGCTGGATGGAGATAGAGACTGAGATGAACCAGAAGTTCCCTCATTAACTGACTGTTTAGAGCCCCTACCCATATTTTAAACTTTTTAAAATTCCATATCAATCTCACAACCCTATTATAAATTCAGAAAAGCCATCTTGGGTGGAATGCCGCAAACTTTTTTTGTTGTTGTTCTGATTCACTTTTCATTTTATCCCTTGGTTGTGTTGTGCTATGGATTTTTTTTTAATCTATAAAATAACCTTCTAACTGATCCTCCCATTTCTACTCTTGCCGCAGCTGTGACCTTTTAAAAAACTGAGGTGAGCACGTCGCTTCCTTGCTTGAAACCCTCTTGGTGTTTTCCATCGTCCTTAGAACACATCCACAGTTTGTGGTGACCTAAGGCACCATTGCCCATCTGGAAGCTGCCTGCTGCTCCTGCCTCACACCACACCCTCCCCCTCACTCCACGCACACCTGAGCTCCTTCCCATAAGCTTTCTTGCTGTCTGGGATGTTCTTTCCTCCTGTCTCCAGCTAGCTAGCTGACGAAGTCATTCCCATTCTCCAAGGCCACAGTTTAAACGTCACATGCTCAGAAAGACTTCTGTGACCCCTGACTGAAGGGGGGCCCTTCCTCTGCTATTCTAGATCTCAGCTTCTTGTCTGCCTCTGCGGTTATATCTAGCACAATGTATCAGTACGTATTTATCAGCTTCTGTCTGTTCTCCCCATCCAGAATACAAGCTCCATGAAGGCAGGACCTTGTCTGTCTTATTCACCATTGCATGCCCAGCGTCTCCATCAGTGCCTGAAACACTGTGGGTCCTCACCAGATATTTATTTAATGCATGAATTAATGTGTACTCAGATTTATCATTCCCTTCTTGAACAGGTTTTCATTTTTCTGGGCAGCTTGGAAAGGTACTTAACCATTGTTTCATTTTCAAGGTTAAAGTCGTTCATTGAGACTCATATATATCCAGGACCTCCTCTGTTCCGGGCCCTGTCTGTAGGTACAGTGAACAAGAAGAGAACAAGACGACAAGACAGCAACTCTTCCAAGAGCTCAAATCCCAGTGTGGGACTGATGGGCCCATCCCAAAACTCAGATGAATAAATGATGTTAGAAGATGGCAAGAGCTAAGCAGGAAAAAAAAAGCAGGATTATGTAAAGAGGATGGAGGTGGGGGGAGGGGTGTCTCGTGAGAAAGGTGGAAGCCGGAGAAGAGTGTGCAGGCAGGAGGACAGCAGGTGCGGTCTCTGAGCAGGAAGGAGCTTCTGAGCCCCCAGCACGGAGATTCGGAGATTCGATCAGGGCCTCCTGAGAGAAGTGGGCAGGGCCTTGCCGGTGGGGCGCGTCCTAGAAGTGGGCGGGCCCCCCCTGCAGGGCATCCGCGGTACAGCATGGGGCGCTCTTCCTGAGAAGGGCAGCCACTGTCCGGCTCTAAACCAGGGAGCGGCACCATCTCACTTCAGTGTCTTGAAAGACTACCCTCTGATCCATCTAGAAGCTTTTTTAGTGAAGGAAACAAGGAAACAGGAACATCGCTTTGTAACTTTTTTTTTTTTTTCAAAATGACCAGTCAGTTGTCTCATTTATTAAATGATCCACTCTCCCTTCCCTAAAATTTAAATTAAAATGCTTCTTTTAACATATACTAAAACTCCCTTGGGTATTTGGGGTGGAGGGCACTTCATTCTGTTCATTTGTTTCCTGAAACCAAACATTTTGAATTTTGTAGCTTCATGATACATTTTAAGATCCGCTGGTATCAGTCTCCCTGTATTACTTTTTATTGAATATTCCTTGTATTTTTTTTACAGAATTTCCCTATTTTTGCACACTTCTTCTTTCCTAGGTGACTTTTGAATCCTTTTGTCAAATTGTGAAAACGCAACCCTCTTAGTGTCTTAATTGAGATTCATTAGGCTTGTGGATTAACTTATTAATTATATCAAAGAGAAGTTACATCTTTCCAATATTGCAATTTTCTAATAAACATAATGTATATCTACTTGTTCCCATAGTGTTTTCAGCTTTTTATATACCAATTTAACAGCTATTGATTAATTAAAATAACTTCTATAATTTGCTTGCCAAAAAACTCATTAAAGAAATTTGGAAAACAGAAACACGAAAGAAAATACAGAGGCAAATAAAAATCCCATATAATTGCATCTCACATAGAATCCACTGTAACAGTCTGTTGTATGTGCCTGGCACACGTTGACACGTGTGCTGGCCATTACTCTGCAGCATATTTAGTGTTACATTGTTTACAAATGAAGCTTCACATGTCATCCCATGATAGTAGGAATTCTCTAAAGTACAATGATAACTGCCAACATTATATCACATAAACGTACTACAATTCATTCAACCTATCTTCAAATGTTAAACATTTCAGGAATCTTTCTTTCTTTCTTTCTTTCTTTCTTTCTTTCTTTCTTTCTTTCTTTTTTGTAACATTTTCTTCTAAGTGGCACTAAATGAACAAACACACTACAATGAACAAACACACTTTTAAAGAGGTATTTGTTCTCGTTGTTTCTTTTCTTTTTTAATGTTTATTTTTGAGAGAGAAACAGAGTGTGAGCGGGGGAGGGGCAGAGAGAGGGGGAGACACAGAATCCGAAGCAGGCTCCAGGGTCCGAGCTGTCAGCACAGAGCCCGACGCGGGGTTCGAACTCATGAGCCACAAGATCATGAACCTGTGCCAAAGTCGGACACTTAGACTAAGTGTCCCAGGCGCCCCTCTCCTGGTTATTTCTTAAAGATGGTTTCTCTGACTTGACCTGTGGGGTCACATCCTTTGCTAGCTTTTCCTCTGACATGGAAGACATTTTTTTATAATAAAAGATTTTGTCTGCCAAAGGTATGGTAAGTTTACTTAGTTTGTCGTTGGCTTTTTAATTGTATAGAATATATTGAATGGGGGGAGGGTTGAATTTCTTTAATATTTGGGGGACTTGGTAAAAGACAAGGAGCTATCTAACTTGATTTTCCTTCCAAATAGCCAATTGAATGTGTTGAACTGTGAGCTCTTATCGTCTTCATTCTATGGCCTCAGTCTGTACCCGGTTCTGGTTTACATAGGACTATCTATTCTACTGCAGTGATCTGCCAGCTGTTTCTTACACCAGGGCCCAACTCTTCAATCACTAGTTTCATAATGCATTCCCACCACCCCAAGGTAAGAATCCCCTTGTTCTTCTCCCTTTTTTAAAATGCTCTACTTCTGAACCAGAATAAGAAGCAGCCTCAGATGAAGAGCAAGAAGCCCGTACATGTTGGCTGATATGCTCACACGAGAATTAATTCCATGCTGAGGGCACGCTACCTGGGCGGAAATGGAAGAGCTGAGAAGGAACGCCTGTATCCTGACTGCTCACCTCCCCGAACCACAGGAGCTCGGTGAAAACTACAGTTCCCGAAATGCACTACTCCAGGCCTCTGCTGGATCCCCCGCCTCCTACTACACTGTGATCTGTGATTGGGGGCCACGTTTACCAGGACAGGAGCCCCTCCATCAGGCCCCAGACAGCAGCCGGGGGAAGTGCTGGGGGCATGGCCGAGAGAACGGAGTGAGCAGAAAGGTGCTCTGAGGCCTCAAATGCAGAAGCCCTGTGTAGTGAGTTGGATGTCCAGTTCTTGGGGTCGCTGGGACCCTGGCCCTCTGCCTCAAGAATCCTGCAGAGGAGAGACCCCAGATCTACCTCCCTTCCTTTAAACTGATGAATATATTCAGATTAGAAAGGCAGGACACACTTGGGCCTCCCACAGCAAGCTGCACGCTGCCCCTGTGGGGACCACCCCCAGATGCCTCAGACAATGGCCACCAGCTGGGGCTCCCGGTCCGGATGCACCACTTTGCCCACTCTACCACTTCAGACGTATTTCTGAAGGACCTTGGAAGACACCAGCGAGAATTGCTTGCAAGATCCACTTGGGATGAGAAGTCACCAAGTATTCATTTAATAGGTAAATGTAATAAATATAAAATACTATCTTTTGACACTGAGTTTTATTAGAAATAGCCACAATTTGGGGCACCTGGGTGGCTCAGTCGGTTAAGCATCCGACTTCAGCTCAGGTCATGATCTCACGGTCCGTGAGTTCGAGCCCCGCGTCGGGCTCTGGGCTGATGGCTCAGAGCCTGGAGCCTGCTTCCAATTCTGTCTCCCTCTCTCTCTGCCCCTCCCCCGTTCATGCTCTGTCTCTCTCTGTCTCAAAAATAAATAAATGTTAAAAAAAAAAATTTTTTTTTAAAAAAAGAAAGAAATAGCCACAATTTTCTCTGTGTGCTGTTGAAAGCTCTTGCTTGGTGCTACAAAACCCACGGAAGAGAGAAAGGGGATGGCAGTGGCTACGAGGCTTAGGATAGATTCTGTAGCCCATGATCTCAAAGCCACATCACCTGGTCCCCAGAGGTCTCCCTGGGGGGTGACCACAGAGGCCCTGCTGAGAATAAGAAGCTGGTAGTTTTGTTCCCATTCGCCAGGCTTCCCTGGGAGCCTTCCTCCCTCCCGTGGGGACCTTACAGGGATGAGGGAGGCTCTTCATGACTATCTGGGGTCCTCTGGCCGTAACCACATGACAATCATAGGCAGGATCTCCAGCCCAGCCCCCCCAAAATCCCATTCCCTTAGTTATTTAAACACTAACCTAGAAACTTCTTTTTGTGAAGCATTTGGCAGCTGTAATTAAAGTCTCAAGTCAATTGACCTTACAAAACAGAGATTATCCAAGTGAGCCTGACCCAAATAGCTGAGCATTTAAAGGCAGGGAGTTTTCTCTGGCTGGTGACACAAGAAGAAGTCAAATCGGTTCAAAGCACAAAGCGGGATTTGATGTGCCTTTGCTGGTTCGAAGGAGGAGGTGGGCACATGAGAAGAAATGCCAACAGCCTGAAGTTGTTCTGAGAGGGCCCTCGAGTGATGGCCAGCATGGAAACAGGACCCCAATCCCCACCCACAAGGAACCGAGTTCTGCCAATACCCTATTTGCACTTGCCAGCAGCTTTCTCCCCAGAGATCCTGGGCTCCACCCAGCCATCACCTTGAAATAAGCCTTGTAGAACCCTGAGTAGAGAGCCAGCCACACTGGGCCAAACTTTTAACCTCCACACCATGAGCTAATAAATGGGTGTCATTTCAAGCCACAGAAAACTAATACAGCATCCAGTGGCAATAAAATGCACCTCCCACCCCAGCCCTCGCTGTGCTAAGCTGGGCAGCCAGGATTAGAGCCCCACCCTGTATGCATCTTTGCAGGAAATTCCCTGTCAAAGATCAAAAGTTGGCTCAGCAGCGTTCATGAAAGGAAAACCAATTGCTCCCTGCCTGGCTCTGTGCCCCCCCTCCCCGATCTGAGGGGAAAGGGAGAAAGATCTGCCCATATAATAGTGTCCCTGGCAGCAGGGACGGCAGGGCAGCAAGCGTGACCCATTAACACATCAAGAGGATGCCAGGGGACAGCATCACTAAAGCCCCACTTTGATTTTTCCAGGCATGAGGGGGTGGAAGCCGGCAACAGAGGCTGTGTTCTGAATCCAAAGCCATCTATTTCTATGCCTTCAAAAGGGAAAATCATCTGAGCCCTCACAAGGGGAAGAAAAGAGAAGATGGATGGAATGAAAGTCTGCGCAGCCAGGCAGCCGCAAAGAGGAAGCGTGGGACCGGGGATGTGGGTCAGGGGACCCCAAGGACCGCCACCAGAATGTTAAATGTTCGCCCCCACCACCACCACCGCAGACCCCACAACTGGAGATTTAGGCATATTCAAGTTTTGTAAGCCTCAATTAGCCCTTGTAAGAGCTTATCTTCTTTCCCCCCAATTGACTTTAATCAAGAGCTTCAGAAGCTGGGAAATATTTTAAGTTAATCAGGCCCTTAATGCGGGCCCCTGGGGAATGCTGCAGACCTGTTCCTCCTCCCGTTTGCCACACTGGGCCCCTGTCTTTCCCTCCTCTCCCTTCCCCCCAGGGTGTCTGTGAAATGCTTGGCAAACTTGTCTCTCAAATGAAAGGGAGACTGAGGGAGAAGGGAACCGTTGACAGGACACAGGACGGCAGAATCCTAACGTCGTCTTCCGCCAGGGTCAGGCAAGTGGTCTTTTCAACAGCAGACTTTTTCACACGCCCTACCAAAAAAGTTGAAAATGTTCACTGAACACCCAGCTCGGTTCCAAGGACGCCCAGCACCGTGACCTCGTGTCTGAACCTCAACTAGGAACCCGAGGTCTGATGAGATGATAAATATTTGAATGCCAATAATAATCACTAACGCTGATGGCGCTCACCATGCGCCCAGTGCTTTTCTGCATATGCAAATTCACTGGCTGCTCAACCAATCCTTTACTATCAACATGATTATCGCTCCCATTTTACAGACAATGAAACTGTGCCCTGCAGAGGCTAAGGAACCCACCCCTAGGAGATCTTTCTGGCACATGTTCTACTGTGCTGTGAATCTGGGGCCACGCAGAAATCCCAAGCGGACGTTTCACACGCCGGCAGTCCACGCAGGGAGCTGAGCTAGTCGCGTGAGATGAGGGACGAGGCTGTCGGGCTCCAGAAAAGGGCAGGCAGGGGTCAAACACACCTCCATATCTTAGGTCAGGGTGCCCACAAGCAGACCCGGAGATGGGAATTTATGTGCAAGAGATTTATTAAGGGAAAAGGAAAAGAAACGGCTGAGCCAGAGGAGAAAGAAGAACAGAGAAAGGGAAGAAGCCAAGCAAAGGTATGAGTTCAGGGTTCTCTGGAGCACAAATCACACCTCAGGGTCTGTCCTGCCTCCAGGCAGGGAGCTGGCCCTTCAGACTCCAGCCCTGGTTGCCCATCAACTGCAGGCTGCCCAGGAGGCAGTGGGATTTCCAGGCCACTGTAGTCCAGGGGAAGACCTCCTGGGACAGTCACCGATACAACAGTTAGAGACACAACACGTGGAGCTGGGCACCAGACATGCAAATCCCACCCCCCTCCCCCCCCCCCCGTAAGGGGGATCTGAGGGGCTCTGGGCAAGCCCCATCCACTACAATCTATCTGAATCTTGAGGCTTCTAACTGTGCTGCTTCAGGAAAGTTGCTTGACCTCTCTGAGTCCCAGATCTACATCCGTGAAATAGGAATAAAGATTCTATTTCCTCTCTCACAGAGTTACCATGGGGATTCGATTCAATACAATGAGCACGCCCGGTCTAAAATCAGCATGGCTGCTCTGGGATGCAGCGTCACACCAATTGAAATAAAATTACCACAAAGACACAGGAAGAGACAGAAATCCACTGAAGAGTCATGAGTAACTCACAAAGCCCTGCAAATGCTCTCCTGAGGACCAGCCCCCATCCTCCTCTGCCAATGAAGAGGATGTTTGGTACCAAGCCCTTGGGCTGTGACCACAGAGCCGGCCACAAACCCACCCACTTCTGCCCTGAAAACAAGCTCCTTGGAAAGAGTCGGGAGCTGTCCCCGAGCAAAGCCAACTACCCCACTGCACATCAAGCATCGGGGACCTGCGTCTCTGTTACCATCCAGAGGACAGCCCTGGCAAAGTTTGAGAGAGGGCGCCATCTGAAAGGGGGTTGCAGAGAAGTAGGTCCGGGGGCATCTGCTGGAGCTCTCTAATCTAGCTCCATTCTTCTAGCTAGCTTTCTGATCAAGTGGCTCTGCTCACACTTCAGCTCACCTTCCAGAAACCCAGCTCTATCGAGCAGACATGTAAAAGCTGACAACTGAGTAGTCTTATCAAATTTTCACAGCTAAGTTGCTCAGTTGCATGGGAAATTGTTCGTGTCTGTAAATAGAAGAAGAAAGTGTCCGGCCCAGAGGCCTCAGGTGGGCTGGGGGAGCTGAAGGCAGTCCCCCAGGATGGCTGGGGAGTGCAGGCCTGGCTGAACTCCAAGTTGGGGTCTCCTTGAGTCCTCAAAGGGCCCAGCAGGTCTTGTCTTGACGAAACATCCAGGAAGCAAGGAGCAGCAGACATTAGCTGACTTCTCCGAGGTCCCTTAGGGGGCCCTGCACTTGCAGACAGCAGGCAGAGTGCCTGAGCACAAGGCCCCACCGCTGAGCAGCCGGAGGAAATGGGGGAAGTCACGCACATGACCCGAGCCTCAGTTTACCTATTCCACCTAGCCAGAACAAGGACAGAAACCTGACACCTGGGGCCTCTCCTCAGTGCTTTCTTGAGCACCACTTCTCAGACAGAATTCTCCACTGCAGCTGCGTTTGAACACAGCTTCTACTCTGGACTGCTGAGCAGTCTGGCTTAGAGACCCGACCCTGACAGGGACGCCTTCCTTCCTGCCCAGGATGGCAGGCCCTGCTGGCCGTTACAGAGGTTCTCATGCTAAGCCTCCGAGTCAGCACGTGACCATCGGAAGCCGTAGCCCTGTTGCAATAAAACATTCTTGTGGTTGCTGGAAGAATTGTTTTTTTCCATTTCGGATATTAAAGGAGAAAGCTTAACGTGTCTCATTTTCCTGGAATGGCTCATTTAGATGAACTGTTTGTATGTAGATGGTCCAGCTTCCACCCCAAACACACACAAAAAAATCTACAAATTATACAGTTCTGTGAACAAAACGCTCAGCCACATTTTGACCCTTGGCATGGATTTTGACAACTATCACTCCCTTCGTATGAGATTTCTTCCTTCTGGTTATTAAAAAGAAAAAAAAATCCAGTATTTGTTTTAGCTCGGCTCCCTGGAAGTTAGAGAGGAGCTGGAGAACCCTCCTGGGGTTGGGGGCAGGAACCTGGGACAAAGGCATCGGGTGGAGGCAAGAGAGAGGGTTCCTTTCTCTCTTTTGGATCAAGATATGCTTATGGGATAAAACCTGAGGAAGCAGAATTTAGAAGTATCCTTGCTCAGGCCCAGCCAGGCAAAGAGAGCCAGCGGCCGAGGCCAGACTTACTCAGCACATGATCGGATGGCCCAAAACAGATCTCCCGGGATGGACTTGCCCTGGACGGTGCCCATCAGTGTGGAAATGAGGTCAGCCTCTGTCCAGCCAGAGTCCAAGTCCCAGGAAGCGGCGGCAACCCCATCACTGGCCAGCCAGCTGGAGGGGCCACAGCGCATCACACACAGAACCGCCGTGAAGATACACAGGTGTGCACGGACTTCTTCATGACTTTAGGATGTGGTCACGCTCACCATACCTGGTAAGCCCGTAAGGCCCCTGAGAGGCAGGCAGTGGACCTTCTCACCACTTCTGTTTGGTCTCATAGGAAATGTCCAAGTTCAGAAAGTCTACTACTGTCTAGTCCCTTCTTCAGATAGAACATCCAAGTCTCGGTGGGCTTAATTGACCCATCCGAGGTTAGAAAAGCCTCTAGATGGTCCAGGACTGAAATTCAGGGTTTCTAACTCTGAATACAGTCTTTTGCTCCATTTCGGGACACGTTGGGGAAAGACCCAGTCACAGACCATAAAACTCACAGACCACCAAAAATCCGTTACCCCCAGGTCAGGAACTTGGGAACAGACTCTGAGCACGTGTGTCCTGGAGAAGAGCCAAGAGCGTGGGTGTTTTCCTTTCTCCCTTTCCCGTGGCCATTGAGTTTCTCCTATGTGTAAAGATTCCCCTCCCCTTTGTCCAGCGCTGATAAAGTGAGGCACTGTTGCTTGTATTTTGGTGAAGTTCCAAATGCTGCGCTCACACGTCCCTCCCTCCGTTTGCACGTATTTCCCTTCCATGTCACCGCCACCCGTATGCAGGACGATAGGCACCACGTCAGGGAAGGCAGCACGGGGAGGAGAGGGGGGGAAACGTCATCTTCTTCTAAACATACAAAAACTGACAATGTGAGAATTTTCTAGATAAAATTAGTCACGTGTATGCCACAAAATGAGTCGGCTAAGTTAGAAAGATTAATGTGGTGACTGAACACGCAGCAGCCTTGAGGACACAGGCCAGGCCCCCATGCTGCTGTGGGCGGGTCACCAAAGCAGCGGCATCCTATGCACTGAGTGGGACTCAGACACGAACAGGAGCACATGACCAGGGTCTCGAGGAGATTTGCATAGAGGCAAGAAAACCCACCAAAGACAATACACAAGACTCAAGCTCAAAGCTAATGGAAACCCTAGCATTTTATCAAGCAGACATCTTCTCCCTCGGCAATTCTAAGGTAGCAGACTGGGAGTCTCCTGGGAGGTCACGGGTGAATCAGAAAGAAGACTGATCAGAGAGAACGGAAGCAAGAGGTGGAGTGTGCGGGAGGAGACTGGAAGCACCAGAGCAGGGAAGACCCCTTCCCAAAACCAACATGGTGCAGCATGGCCTTGTCAACTAAAGGGAAAGACATCATGGGCATAAGGTCAGGTAGGGCACGCAGGGCTGCTCGGTGACATGCATCCCAGGGACGGGAATTTCCCACCCTTGATCCCAGATCCCCTCACTTCCTATCCGTGGGGCCCTGGCTGAGCTCCAGACACCTCATCCACCTCCCAGATTCCCTGTGCATATCGTGGGCTCACACAGGAAAGCACCCGCCATGCGTGGGTCCTGAGACACGACAGGCATCCCTGATCCTCACCATGACCCTGCACGGTGGAGTTGCTGGGGAAGCGCCTGACCTGGCTCCACGGCGCTCACATTCCTTCCGCTTTGCCACCAGCTGCTGATATGCTCTAGAGCAGCAACCCCTTTTGTCAGGTTAAATATGGTATGGAACCCTCGGGACGCCTGGGTGGCTCAGGCGGTTAAGCGTCTGACTTCTGCTCAGGTCATGATCTCGTGGTTTGTGGGTTTGAGCTCTGCGTCAGGCTCTGTGCTGACAGCTCAGAGCCTGGAGCCTGCTTCCTCTGATTCTGTGTCTCCCTCTCTCTCTGCCCCTCCCCTGCTCTCTCTCTCTCTCTCTCTCAAAAATAAACGTTAAAATAAAGTGTTTTAAAACATGATATGGAACCCCGATGAGAAAACCCCTGTGAGCAGAGCTCCACTGGCTGAAATCAGAAGACTGAGCTCAGCCTCTCACTGAAGCCCTCCCCATCCCACATCCCGACCCCAGGCGGGGCAGGCACTCAGAGAGTCCAGGGCTCCACATGCCCAGCTTGGGAACTATGAATTTAAGATATAACTTTTCACAAAGGAATGGCTCCACCAAAAATGACCACGACTTCAATAACGTGTGTGGTTACTTTTCAGACACAACATTGTCAGGTAGGTTATACTGTCAGGTCCATCTTACAGACGGCAAGACTGAGGCTCAAAGCAGCTAATCAGCTCATCCAAGGACACACACGTGATGGGTGACAGGACCGGGATTCGACCTCAGATGCCCGCACTGTGAATCTACTATTTATTCTCTCTGATGGCAAAATTCCTTATTAGCCGTCCTTAGCCTGAAGACAAAGTGGAGCTGAGACAACAGAGTGGCCCTTCTTCCAGGCTCCCCGACCCCTTCGCCTCCAACTGACGCCACCACCTGGTCTCCTTCAGCACTGGAGACTGGAACCCACAGGAGGCTGGCATACTAGGCACACAGAACCTCCCCGGGGGCCCTCGGCCCCAACCCAGGCAGAGGCCCTCGGGCTCCAGCTGCTAGTCTCCGCGGGGGCTCACCTCGCTCATCCAGCTCTCTGGGCACCCCTCCCTCCACCCACCCCAGAAAGCAGAGCCAGGTTGGAAATGCTCTCACCAGGCCATCCAACATAGTCAGCCGTTCCCAAGCTACTGCTCCTTTGGAGACAAATCTCCCCGACCTGGTCTGCATCATAAACATGCCTTTCCCAACCCAGGGCTTGGCCCAGGACTTAAGGATTCTGAGAAATGCCCCAGAATTTGGTTCTTGGAGGGTCCCAGCAAAAAGAGATATTGGGGAAGAAGCAGACTCATTTGCATACAGTGAAGGAAAGCCACTGGGTGGTAGGCGCCCACCCTGTGCTAGGTTCTGGGGATACAGAAAGGAAAAGACACGTCTCTCTCATGACCCAGTGAGTCTTTAGAGATCATTCAGTCCCTCTTATTCATTCAAGATAGGAGAAAACGGAGACCCAGAGATGATGGATTGACCCGAGATGTTCATATGATTCAAGCCAACAGGGGCCTTTCCTGAGACTTCTCAAGCTGGAGCTGGAGGAAAAGGCTGTGTAGCTGGGGCTTTCCAGCCAGGCTGGGACCACCACACAGTGAGGGAGACGCCTGGCACAGAACGCCAGGAGAGATCAAATCCGTGGCCACGTCAATGCTTTCCAATATGTCCCCTCTAACACTTAAACCAGAGGCAGCTGAGTTTCTGTCACTTGCCACCAGAGAGTTTGAATTATGAGACCTTGCTGTGCCCATCCCCCCAACATCTGCCTCTGCTTTGTGACTCAACTGTCCTCTCTCTTGCCTGCCCAAGGCACCAGGCTTTCTCCCATGCTGTAGGGCCAATGTCCCCTCCTCCAACACCCATCTCTACCAGGCTCTCCGGAGCTGCTGGGTAGAGCCTCCCAAAATCTCAGTGCCCAGCCCCCATCACCCGGGGGCTGGGTGGCCAAGCTGAGTTAAGCTAGAAAGAACAGGAGAGTTCAGGAAGGAACATGTGTCTCAGCTAACAGGGCAGGGTAGACTGTGCTGGAATGGTGGAATAAGCTGAATGCTGTCTGAACAGGGGCATGGTGTGACTCCTTCCGAGAGATCAGAAATGCCACAGAAAGGACAATGAGGTAGAAGGTACTAAGAACCAGGAGGCAAGGCTCCAGGCTTCATTCTGTCATGACCAATAAACTCAAGACCTCTGCCAGTCCTCCCAGATCCCACATTCCAAAACATCATGGTCTCTTCTCCTGTCTGCCCGGATCCAATGGACGCCGGTCTTCCTTCCTCTGGCAAGCTCCTGCCAGCTCAGGATCCTGCCAGGATGCCCAATGCCCACAGCCTCATCTCCAGATCTAGTCTTGCTATGAGCCCAGCTGCAGCGGCCCTGAGCCGTCACTAAACTGAGCAGACCCCACCCTGCCTTCTCTGCATCAGGATTAGAGGTTAGGGAAGGGACATGAGAGCAGATTTCCTGCTGTCGCTTCCATCGGACCAGACTGAGACGAGATGAGATGGAAGGCGTGTGGTGGCAGCCATGGGCGCAGTGGGGGAAGCAGGACTGGCCACCAAACAGATTATTGTGGACGCATGCGGGTCTGGGCAAGCTATTTGCCAACACGGCTTGCATCTCAGGCTGATGCTGGCAGAAGCCCAGGGTCTCGGCCTGCAAGACGCTGGGGAAGAACATCTACCAACCCTGTTCTCCTTAAAAGGAGAGCTCCTCCTCAAACAGGCACACAGGACACAGCCGTGGGGGTGGAGAACCAGCCAGCAGCTACCAACAAGCAGGACATAGCTTCCAGCCCAGGAGGAGTTTAGTGTTTCAAACCACACATCACAAATCATTTCCTCTGCACATTCCTTGGAAGTTTGGGGGCATTAACTTTCCATCTTATCTTTCCTAGGGTGGATGCCAGGAGCTGGCCCTAGTGATGTTTGCATTTGAACAACAGTGAGATTGGGTGTCAGCTGCCCCAGGGGCGCCGAGGAAGATGAAGAAATGGAGCAGGCTGTCTCCAGGCAAAGGAGGAGAGAAGGGCAGAATCCGGATGGTATGGAATGAACAGCAAGGGAGGGAAGCGGAAAGGGGAACTGGGATTTGCTACTGCTCTATCAAATTACAGCGTGCAAAGCTAGCTCCAGGTGGTGGGCTCCTGAGGGTCACCGCCAGGGTACAAACCTCAGTTGTGCCCTCTACTTACTGTGTGACCATGTGTGAATGGGCAAACTCTCTGAACTTGAGTTTGCCTCTCAGCAAAACAGTACCTACTTCCTGGGACTGTCAGGGGCACTGAATGAGATGACAAGCGACCCTTAGCCCAGCACCTGGTACACAGCAAACACTCCATCCAATTTGGACACGATTATCATTCTGCCAGAACTTCTGTGAAATTTGGTTACAGGTAGGTGGCAAAGCCTGGGTTCTGGTCTTTCTGCTGATCTCAACAGATGGGTTTTGAATAGGCAGGCTTTCCTGAGTCACAGATGACCCCTCTACCTTGACCTATGAAATCCAGAGCTCTAGAAAGGCAGACAAAAGTGCAGCATTAACATTTCACCTGCTATTGCCAAAGTGATAAATAATTAGAATATTACTTAAAGATATGCAGATATCTACGTTGGCTAACCTTAAACCATTGGAAATCAGTGTTAAATTTGTCCTAGTTTTTCCTCGGGCTTGCGTCTTCTGTAAAGGGGATCTGTGCCTGCGTTATATATATCATTTGAAAAAAAAAGAAAAAGAAAAAGGTTCTGCTGCTTTAAAAAAGAAAAAAGTTTGAAATCCACCATCCTAAATAAGAGCACCTCCAGATACAGGTCTGCACCTCTGAGACCTAGTTCAAGTCATTTGTCTCCGGAGGAGATGCCTCTTTGAGAGTCCTGAGCGTCCAGTGGGTTGAGACCAAACCCAGGGAATTATCGCTAAAGAAACCCAAGCCCCGCTTCGGATACGTGTTGGCGGTAAACACTGACCGTACGATGTAACTATTTCTTTTGTTTTAAGAGACACTCCTTTCCTACCACTGAGGCATTGCTGTCAATTTAACAAAGCCAAAATTGAGTTCATGGAGAGAAAAGGGCCTCTTCCACTTCAAGGACTACAACCTTTGAAAATGCATTTAAAAGAGAGTAAAGTTTTTTTTAGATGTGAATAGCCAGAGACCCAGCGAGGTGTAGGAAAGGTGACCCTGCCAGAGGGCCTTCCCGAGACAAGGTTCACTCAGGTCAGCCGGCAGTCTGTCGCAGGTAAGAGGCAAGGGTCACCCTCTGCCCTCCTCCGCCCTGGCCCTGGCACCCTGGAGCCCTGACAGGTGACAACTTACTTGCAGGACTAAGCAGCCCCCTCCTCGGGCGAGGGAGTGAGGAGGGGTTGGAGAGGCCAGTCGGTAAGAAGCAAAAGAAGAAACCTTCCTTAAGAAAATTACAATCTCCACTTAGGGGCTAGGCTTGCCATCCAGCCAGAGGGCTAACTTTTTTTTTTTAAAGGAATTTATTGGGGCACCTGGGTGGCTAGTCAGTCGTGCATCCGACTCCGGCTCAGGTCATGATCTCATAGCTCATGAGTTCGAGCCCTGCGTCAGGCTCTGTGCTGACAGGTCAGAGCCTGGAGCCTGCTTTGGATTCTGTGTCTCCTTCTCTCTCTGCCCCTCCCCTGCTTGTGCTCTGTCTCTCTCTGTCTCTCAAAAATGAATAAATGTAAAAAAAAATTTTTTTTTAAAAAGGAATTTGTTGGAAGGATACAGGGTCGCTCACTGAATCAAAGGCAAAAACCAAAATGTATTATGCCTTGGGAAGGACGGAACTAGGTGGCTCCTGGAAATGCTAACTGGTGGCTTATCTTTCTAGAATGTGGGGAGATGGAGGTGCCCTCCCTCACCTTCCCCTGCCCCAGCTTTGGGCAGAGTGATTGACAGGTTCTCCCAACCATATCAAAGGAAGAGGGTGTAATTCAATTCCCCCATGGGAAAAATCACACTTCGGTTTTGACAATTTATCGTTTATGTGTCTTTTTCTTGTGAGAAAATAGCTTTTAGTCAAACTCCCAAACCAGTGAGAAAAGTTGGGCACTCTATCAAAATAACAGCGGAGGGGGTGGAGGAGAAGGTTCTTTTTATCTCCTTCCATCTTAATACATACTCTGGATTAGATGCTGATTTATTTGGCACTAAGGGTTGCTGTTAATCAGTTATATGTCAGCAATCATTTCCAGCGACATTTAAATTATAAAGCGCGGTGGGATTAACTGCACTTTTGCAAATTACCTCTTTATAAAAGTATGAGTAAACCTGATGTGCACCCTGGGGGTGTCATCACCCCCTGTCTACATTTGCTGTGATTCTGGGGATTATGACAAGGCTTGGTTTGAGCTGATGAATTCGGTAGGATGTGTTTAACAAAGCATCTTGAGAGACCTGGGATAGCCCAAGCCAGTTTCCAAAGTGACAACCAAAGACTTGTTAGGGTCACACCTAGCAGGAACCCCAG
The DNA here is from genome assembly GCF_027475565.1 of Acinonyx jubatus. Classification (NCBI taxonomy): domain Eukaryota; kingdom Metazoa; phylum Chordata; class Mammalia; order Carnivora; family Felidae; genus Acinonyx; species Acinonyx jubatus. The sequence goes on along the minus strand of NC_069396.1, from coordinate 19,819,829 downwards.
CTGAACTTGGGGATGGTGCCTGTCCTCCTGCCTAGCTGGTCCGGGCATGCAGCTGACCCTTTGCAGAGCACACACTGCTGAAGGCCTCCCTTGTCTGGAAGGTCTCCGGCCATCTGTCCCTTCAGTGAGGATTAGAAAGTTCAGAGCAGCAGGAAGGGGAATTATCAGTCCTTAGGGTCCTAACAGGCTCCAGGAATTGTTTTTGGTTTTTCTGGGACTTCCCTCTTGATTATATAAACATTACTAGAAAACAACAAAACAAAAATTAGGAAAATACTGAAGAAAATACTGAAGAATACTGAAGCAAATCCAAAAAATGAAATTACCCACAACCTTACAGCCCAGGACCACCAATAGCATTTTCAGACCCTGGCTTTAGGCTTCCCCTGAGGACACGGGGGAGGGCATGCTCATGTGTGTTCACCTATACTGTTGTCAGTGCTTTCCAGGAAACAAATAGGGAATAAATAACTAAACATATGTGGATAATTAGGGTCATAATATATGCCTATTTTCACATCCTGCATTTTTCACTTAACTGGATATTGTGTTTTCCCTGTGCCGTTCTAGTCTTCAAAAATAACATTTTGGGGCGCCTGGGTGGCTCAGTCTGTTAAGCATCTGACTCTTGGTTTTCGCTCATAATCTCACAGTTCGTGAGTTCAAACCCTGCATCTGGCTCTGTGCTGACAGTGCAGAGCCTGCTTGGGTTTCTCTCTCTCCCTCTCTCTCTCTCTCTCTCTCTGCCCCTTCCCCACTTGTGCTTGCTCTCTCTCTCTCTCTCTCAGAATAAATAAATAAACATTTAAAAAGTTTAAATAACATTGTGATAACATGTGCTTTGGTTTTAAACGTGACTTGGTGGGTCTTGGTGAGGACCTCTGCGGCATACATCACGGTATGTGGCCCTGGTTAGCTCACCACTAGACCCTAATCATGGCTTACATCTTGTCCTTGTGTCTCCACTTCACTTTTTCCTGTTCCTGAGTCAATTTCCACGTGTGTGTGCATATTTCTGCATTTTTACTTCTGTGCATTTATACAACTTTTCATACTCCCATTTCCCCACATTACTCATGTGGTGAGTTTTTTCTTTTTTTTTTTTAGTTTATCTCTTTTAAGAGAGAGTGCGTACGAGTGGGGGAGGGACAGAGAGAGAGAGGGAGGGAGGGAGGGAGGGAGAGAGAGAGAGAGAGAGAGAAAGAGAGAGAAAGAATCCCACGCAGGCTCCACACCATCAGTGCAGAGCCCCATGCAGGGCTAGAACTCACGATCTGTGAGATTATGGCCTGAGCCAAAACCAAGAGCCAGACGCTTAACCAACTGAGCCACCCAGGCACCTCTTAAATTCTGTTTTTAAACCTCACCTGAATGACAAACGAATATTACATTATACGGTGGTACCATATTTTGCCTTTCCAACACCCAATTCGGGGACACTGGGTTGTTTCTAATGTCTAATATGATAAATAGTGCCGGAAAGAACATCTTGTCCCATGAAACTTTATGTTTGTCTCTAATGTTTTCTGGAATCTTTGGGAAATTAATTAAAACTTTGGCTCAGTTCTATGTTAGGCTAAAAGGCTGTCACTGCTGCCCGCCCCCAGCCCACTTAGTGAATACTGAAATTCTCACTGAAGTGACAAGGGGTTTCTGTTTTGATAGGATGCTTCCAGTGACAGAGCACTCACTACCAACTGCTCACATTTGAGCATCACAAACAAGGTCCTTCCATCGATCAAAACAGAATTTAGTGCTACAAATCAGGGACATGGAGAACTAGTTAGTTCTTTCCCATGGGTTCTTCACATAGTCAGACATGTCTCTACCCCTTCCTCCTCCTTCTAATAAACTTGAGTCATTAGAGTTTCCTTCTGGGGGCACCTGGGTGGCTCAGTTTTTTGAGCATCTGACTCTTGACCTTGACTCGGGTCATGATCTCACAGTCGTGAGATCAAGCCCCATGTTGGGCTCTGCGCTGGACATGGAGCCTGGGTGGGATTCTCCCTCTCCCTCTCTCTCTCTCCCTCTCTCTCTGGCCCTCCCCCACTCTCCCTTTCTCAGAAAACAAAACAAAGAATTTAAGAGTTTTCTTCTTCTGAAGAAGGGGGGGACCCCTCCCCATCATGGGCTCTTCCCTCTGGCTCCCCCCTGGTGCCTTCATCCCTCCTAGCCTTTGCAGGCATTCTGCAATTCATATGTATTTAGGAGAATAAGTCTTGAATGCACTCTAACTGATAAGGTGTAGATGTACCACAGCTACACCCTGGGGACAGCTGTTGCATCAGGGTTGAGCTCCCCTACCACCTTTGCAGCCCGACCGTCCTGGTCCTTGGCCCTGCTCCAGCCCTCAGTGGCTGTGTGACTTTGGGCACGTTCCTGAACTTCTCTGGGCCACCTATGTTGTAGGAGGAATGAGGTGAGATGACACACGTGCAGAACTCACAGGGGGCAGCACAGGGTCTGCCCTAGGTGCTGCGTAGACCACCCCGGTGGTCGGATTCCAGCAGCGAATTCTCCACCTGGCAACTGCGAGACAACACAGAAGACACATGCCATTCAATGCCCCCCTTAGATCCTACAGGAACAAACTCTCTGGTCCCAGCGGGACGAAGCACCCAGGGTTTTCGAGTGTGCCCACAGGTTGCCATATGGTGGGGAGGAGCGTGATGAGGAGCTCACCAGACAGTACCGGTGTGCTTGGACCTGTTTATCTGGAGCGTCCCTGACAGGGACACAGGGGCTGTAAGTCAGACATGCCCAGTAAGTAGGAAGGCTTCAGGCATGGCTGGTTTCAGATCACCTGCTCAGCTCTGCTGCTGAGATGCTGACCAGACACACACACACACACACACACACACACACACACACACACACACACACCCTTTTCAGCAGGCAACTCCCAGATCCAGGACCTCAAGACCTGGGATCAGCTCTGGAAATGGAACAAATAAAAGCCCAAAAACAAAAGAAAATAAAGAAGACAGGTCTTGGTTTAGCCTTCCGAAGTACATGGCATTTTGTATGCTGCTGTGATCTGGTCAGAAATGAAGATGTTTGCAGGCTGGTTACAATAAGATTTGGGGAAGGGAATGAAAGAATGGCTGGAATTACTCTGCAGCTCTGATGAGGAGACCTACTGCTCCCATCATCCCCAGTTCTGATCCAGCGGCACCTAAGAGCTGTACAAGAGGCAGCTTAGAGGGAGAACCGAGGGCCTGGGGCTTCCCTGTTCTCCAGGAAGCCCCCAGGCCCACAGCTCGGGTGACAAGGGGACGAGCAAGTCAGGAGGGTGGAGAGCTGCCTAAATTTCATTAACTCAGAGCCTCTGGATGGAGCTCGTAAGATGTCTGTGAATGAAGCGTTGAAATACCTTTCATTGTTTCAAGCACTGATGATCATTTTCTCTCCCTGCTGCATTTATAGTCATCACTGCTGCTAAGATGCCTGTTTCGTTATGGTCCGTGCCTCACCAGGGTAACTAGAGTCCAAGAGAGGCCTTGTGCTGCACGCCCCAGTACATCCAGTACATCCAGCACATCCCAGTACGATGTGCCTTCGCACGGCCATTCCTTCTGGGCAGAAGACCTGTCTCTGTCCTGTCCATTGTGTAAACTCCTATTCATCTTTTGAAACCCTTTTCAAAGGCGTTGAAACCGAGAAACCTAGGAGTCATCCGTTTCTGACAGCTCTCCTTCTGAGCCTACTCCCAGCTCCCACTGCCTCTACCTCGGGGATCACTCCCCTCCCCTTCCACCCTCACCGCACTGCCGACAGGCCTCAGCACCTGTCCCCCAACACGGCCTGCCTCTAAGTACCAAGTACTGGACCAGGTATGTCACAAACACTTCATCCCTCAGCAGCCCTGTGGCACCCACCCGAGATACGGGCAAACTGCGAGTGTGTGGATCCACCACTAACTTGTTCCGCGACCTTGGGCAGTTTGCTCCCTCCCTCCTTGGCCTCAGTTTTCTCATGTATAAATGGGGAGCTTACATGACACTGTCTTTAAGACTGCTTATAGGTCTAAAACTGGATACTTCAGTTTCTTCCTTAAAAAAAGAAATCCCTGTAGTGGGCTGGTGTTTTCAGTTTTATATTTGGAACTGTGAACGTTTTAAGGGGAACATTGATCAAATGGACTCCATGATGCATGCCAGCAGGGCCTCCAGAAAGCAGATTTGAACTAAACACAGAACCTCTTCGAGGGGCGTGTTGCAACTGAATTTACAAAATAATTTCCTAGGTCTGCACTCCTGAGAGATGAAAGGGCACAGGCCTTAGAAATAAGAAGACCCAGGTTGAAAACTGGCTCTGCCACCTATGATGACCACCTTCTTGAGTTTTCTGGGCCTCAGGCTCCCCCTGGAAAATGGAGATAAAGTAAACAACCGCAGAGGACTGCGGTGAGAAATGAAGCACACGGTGTTTGTAAAGTGCTTGGAGCAGCACTGGCCTGTGTAAGTAGCTGCAGTTATTACCATTATCATTATCACTGTCACTTTTAGCAGAACGACAAGGTCAGGGGTCAGTGGGAGGGTGCCCCTGCCCACGGAAAGCCTCTTGGCTGATGAAACCACCTCCGCACAGACCACGAAAGGTATCTGCCAGCATGGGCAGACCTTAACACCAAAGGCCAGACCCACCTTGAGGCTTAAGTCAAGTAAGTCACCCAAGGCGCTCACCCACTTTTCAGAACCACAACTTGAAGGAATCGCCTGATCCTGGGGGCCGTCAATGGCCTTCCCTCCTTGAAGGTGTCTACACGGAGACAACACGACCCTCTCTGAGAAACAGGGAAAGGTCTCCACCCATGGTGGCCAGGCTGTGTCCTGAGCTACTGAGGCAGAGAAGCCCGGTGGGTGTGGGAAAGCAGGGCAGGTATTAGCTCTGCCGCACTGGGTGCCACAGAGGCTGGGCCACCACACGGAGACCGGGGCCCTGTACGAACTCAGAAGAGCACTTGCCCCAAGAGACAGAACGCAGTAGCAAGGTGAATTTCCACGTTACACATTATCTTCGAAACTCATCTCCTTAATTCGGAAGGATTGAAAGTCAAATCTCCTTTTCCAGTGTCTCTGAGAGCCCTCGGACAGGGGTTCTTTCCTCAAAGGGGAGAAATAAAATTAAAACCTTGCCTTCTCCTGCCAAAGCCCATACTTTCTTCCATTCAGGAGCCCCGCTGACCATATTCCCCCAAATACCCTTAGAAAATCAAGTCGGCTGTGCCAGCAGGCGATGACAGACACCTGGCAGGTGAGGTCAAGGCTACTTCACCCGGGGCACTTTGTGACCCAACCGGGTATCTCCATGTTTGGAAGAGCTTCTCTCCCTCTGCACTTTTCTTAAAGACAATAACAGTAACAGCACAATCCAAACTTTGTTTTGTTGGAGGTCAGTCTGTTTACTGAACAAAGGTCTAGGTTTGGGAATACCTGGGCACTGTGGATAAAGAAGGATGTGGAGTTCTGTGGGCTTTTATTTATTTACTTGTTTAGACAGAGAGAGAGAGAGAGAGAGAGAGCTCAAAAGCAGGGGAGGGGCTGAAAGAGAGGGAGAGAGAGAATCCCAAGCAGGCTCCGAGATATCAGCACAGAGCCTGACTCAGGGCTTGAACTCATGAACCGTGAGATCATGAGCTGAGCCAAAATCAAGAATTAGACACTTAACTGAATGAGTCACCCAGGTGCCCCTGGAGTTTTTGGTTTTTTAAAGTCTTGGGAGCTTTGCTACCAGGCCAGGGGGCTCACAGCACCAGGATCACGTCAGAATCACCTGAGCAGCCTTAAGAAATACCAATGCCTGACTCCATGCCAGGCAATGAAATTGGAATCTCTGGGCATGTGATGGAGGGCAGATAAATCAACCAAACCCTGGCTCTCCCGATATCAGGTGACAGGAACAGCCTTCCCCACCCATATAATGGGGGAAGCAATGTGCCAATCTCATAGGGCCATTGCAAAGATTAAATAAGTCAGCTCGTGGGAAATGCTTAATAGCATGCGCCCAGCTCTTCCCAAGACCATGAGGGGGATGAGTGCTAATACTGGGCTGTGTGCAACACCTTGACATCATCGCATAGGTGGGAAGCTCTCTCAAGCTCAGCAGTGTAAAGCGGGGGCCCGTGCCTGAGTTCCAGTGTCCTCACCTGTGAAATGGGGTAATGACCCCCAGAAAGTCATTCCGAAGATTAGGTGACACGAGTTATGGAAAGTTTAAGACACGCACGGCCCAGTGCATACCAACACACGTTGGCTCTCACTGTTGCAAAAGGTGATGTACCACCTGGAAGTGCCCCATTATGGAGATGCTGGGTTGAGGGACTGGCCAAAGGTCACCAACTGAGAAACAGAACACCCAAGATTTGAACCTCAGACTGTCTTTTCTCCAAAGTCCACATTTCCCCTCCTTGTCAATCTCCGCTCTTACAGTGGGTTGGTCGCTTCTTGCACAAGAGCTTCAGCTCTCAGGCTGGCATTCGAGGCCTTTGAGGTTGGCTCCAACCAGCCTTCCCAATCCTACCTGCACTCACATCCGCTGTTCCTGGAATGTGCACTGCGCACCGTCGCCCTGGGGCTTCAAGTCCTACTTCTGTGCATGCCTCTTCCAGAGCCTGGTCCAGACGCCTGCCCCCCAGTGATCTGCCTGCCAGCATGTGCTTCTCCCTCCGCTGAGGTCCCTTGTCAATTATTTTAGTGCTTCGGATACACTGCATGTCGCTTACAGGCATATCTGTCCTGCTGCACTGTGGGCTCTCAGGACTGGAATTTGTCCTTATTTCTGTTCTGGCCGCTGCCTCCAGTAATCCAACCTAATGCCTTCGGTTTTCAAATGGGGGTTGAGGGAAACATGTTGTCATAAACTGACCCATCTGATTCACAAGAGATGTCAAAGACATACTTAACACTATTAATTTTCCGTGAGGTTTGGCTGTGAGGCGTTTGGCAAACTGTCCATGATGAGTATTTGACAGCCAGTCATGCTGGGAATTCGGGGCGGCAGATGGGTGTGGTTGGCAGCATATGGCTGAGTGTAGGTTCGGTGTTTATGCATTTTTACAAACTATGACTTTATATTTAAGCGTAAAGAAGGGAAAGAATTCAAAATTAAGTTGTGCATTTTGAGGAGTTGTGTTCATGCTTTTAAATGAGAAGAAAGTTTAGGGATACAGACAGGATCACTCTCTGGGACCATCATGGAGGGGAAAAGCTTTGAACGTTCTTGCCCTAGAATGACCTCTGGTGCTGATAAGGGGCCTACCTGATTGACTGAGTCCCTATATTTTCTGGATTCATTTGACAGACAGGTTCTAAACTCTTGCCAACAAGGAACACATTGCCCCATAGGATCTGGGCTTTGGGGGGAAAAGATTAGATTCCATTTGTTTTACAGAAATACATCCAGACCTCAGCTACCTTGTAACTCCAAGAGGGATTATTAAATCTTGGCTTTTGGAGATCACCCTATCCAACAACTGCCTTGTTCTATGGATTGGGAGAGTGAGCCCAGGAAGGGCAGTGACTTACCCAAGGTCACTACCCAAGGTGGGTAGAGCTGGGGCAAGGATCCTCTTCTTTTAGTTCAGGGACCACCTCCCTGCACACACTGTGCTGTGTAACTGAACGTAGGCATGGCTGGGGTTGGGAAAGACCCTGAGCCATCTTGGGAGGAGGGGTTTGGATACAGAGCCACATGAACCCTTCGTCCCATCTCTCCTGGGTCAAGCAGGTCAGAGCTGGAGGGGCATTGGAGAATGTCTAGCCCTGTGTGTGTGTTCCCAGGCTGGAAGGAGGAGGCAGTGAGCCAGGAGCAAGAAAATCCCAAGCCCAATAATGTTGAAGGTGCTAATGACATTTTGGGGGGGGGGAGCCTTTGGGAAGTAATTAGGGTCAGATGAGGTCACGAGGTAGGATCCTCAGGATGAGAGCCATGCCTGGATTAAAAGAGGAGGAGACATGGAATGTTGCTCAATGCTCTCTACCATATGAGGACACAACAGGAAGACGGCCATCTGCAGGCCAAGAAAAGTGCTCTCTCCAGGTCCTTGATCTGCTAGGGCCCTGATTTTGGACTTCCAGCTGCCAGAACTGTGAGCAGTCAATATTTGCTATTTAAGCCACCCAGGATATGGTAACTTGTTATAGAAGCCTGAGCTGAAACACTAATCTCATACAACCTCTTCATTTTATAAATGAATAGACTGAAGCCAGACAGGGTAAGTGACTTTTTCAAAGCCACACAAGACCCAGGACATTCAGCCAAACCACACGTTTGTCTTTCTGCCCCACACCCTTGCTAAAGGGTCAGAAAATTCTCCACCCTTATGGGTACATCCAGAAAAGGCTAGAACCATTCCACACATCCTCTGAGGCGTTAGAATGCTCAAGTCAGGAGGACTTGAAAGATTTCCTGTTTTTAAAAAACTCAAATCGAAAAGTGCTGTCATTTTCCTTAAATACATTCTTTTGAATAAAACATCTATTCTTGATGCCAGCAGCAGGCTTCGAAACATGTTCAAGATGACATGATTGATAACAAGAAGGCTTTTTCAAGATGTTTCTAATTTCATCTTCCTGGTTAAAGAATGCGAACTTTCTCACATGATGTATGGTCTAATAAGAAGGTGTGCTTGAACCAAAGTTATTTATTTATGCTTCCATCTTTGACAGATGAATATTAACTACTGAGAAAATTGTAAAGCCAATTAGTAAAAGCTGAATAACGTCCATATGAGAATGTGAGCACAGAAACACCGGTTACTTGGCTTCCAAATGCGGAGCCACAGACATTCCCTGCCTTCCTCTGGGAGGCAGTAGCCCTGCAGGGCACGGTGGCCCCTCCCCCCCCACCCCACCCCCCAGTGCCCTTGGGTTGGCCTTGATGACGCCCAGTCCCAGAGCTCATTCTGGGATGCACAAGGGAGGGGCACCCGTGCCGCTGAAGTTCCTCCACGCAGGAGCTGCAGAAAAATCACACTGCTCAGCCACTGACCCCCAGCACCGCAGGCAGATGAGCAAAAACAAAGAGAAGCTCCAGAGATGAGCTCTGCTCTTCTCTGCCTCCCGGAGGGAGTCTGCAGTGGGGGAAATGGGGGTCACAAGCTGTCTCACCCACTCACCTCCTCCTAGTCTGGTCTGGTCTGCTCTTCACGAAGAGCTTGCTCACAGGAGCTGGGCGTGCTACAAGTATTTACTGAGCACCCACGATGTGCCAGGCACCAGAAACACAAAACAGACACAGTCCCTGCTCTCATGGGGCTTCCAGTCCAGAAGGCAGTGAGACAGCAGTATTGCAATACCCGGGGACCCCGTGAGAGAGCTCTGAGGCAGGCGGGGACAGGGTCGTTCCGCACCCCCTTGCACACCCCTCTCATGGCTGAAGCTGAGAAAGGGAGGGGGAGGGGCTGACAGCAGCTTCCAACATTAACAAAAGGTTAATTTATCCAACACGTGCTGCAAATGTTGTGTTGGGCTTCCAGAAGTGCAGAACAAACAACCTGAGATTTCACTTGAAGGCTGTAAATTATTCTTTCCCCCAGCACCCTGGGCACCAATCTGTCATCCTGCGTTTCCTCCATCCATTGCTAATTTTTAATAATTTCTTGACAACTGCTTGCTCCGTATTAACATCACAATACCACGTTGCAGTTCAAGAAAGCAGTGTAGCAGGACACCCCCCCTTCAGTCATCCCCTCAATGCCCCGCCTATTTAGCCAATGATCAGATCTGCCCACAGACTGACCTGCATGCTTTTTTCCATTACAAGCACCCTGTCTTTAAAGGAAAAGGCCTTTCTCCAACCTGAACCACCAGTGGTAATTAAAAACCCAGCAGAGCTACCATTTCGCTCCGTCCCCTGACTCTCCTTGTCTTGTCTGGGGCCCTCACTAAAGTATGGGAATGAATTTTCCATTAAGGATCCCTTGCCTGCTTGATGAGTCCCAGATGATACAGTGGACTCTGCAAGAAGGAACAGAGATCAGACCTAGGGTTGTAGACTCCTAGCCTATCTGAACGGAGAGGAACCTTGGGGCTATTCCCATCCTAACCCTTGATTTTTTTTTCCCTTGTCCAGAGAAGGACAGTGCCTCCATCCACAGAGGAATGTCACACACACAAGAATGTCAGGCCTGGGGCAGGAACACCGCTCTTGGCCATGATTAGATCACTCTGACCAAAGCACACTGCTACTCCCCATTCAGCCATGTCCACCTCCTCGTCCCAATTCATCTTCCTGGGATTTGACACCCTAAATAAACTACATGAAATTCCCAGCAGCTCGTTAAGAATCCAGTCCCATGTGTGTGATGGAAAACACTAGCAATTGTGAACAAGGCGTTTGCACGTTTGATTATGTATAGCAGTTTCTAAGCCCCCTCTGGACTAAAATCTCTGGTGTTCCAGAGGAGAGTACATGGAATTTCAATTTCTCCCTGGGCTTAAGTACAGAATGTGCAAAGTCACAAACTGCTTTTCATGGCCAAATTGATTAGCTTCTCTGCATCCTCACCTAAGGAAATGCAAGGGGTCCAAGCGCTCAGTTTCAGCACAGAATCTATCCTTAAGTTAAATGCAAGCGTTGTTCGTCATTACTCAGCTGGCTCTTCTTTGAGAGGAATTTCATTGTAATACGATTGGACAAACCCGTGGAATAATATTAAAACCATAAACTATATAGAAGTACATATGATGGCAGGCAGAGGGGATAAGTCAGGAACTCTGAAAAGTTATTATCATGCTCCAAATTGAGTGTCACAGCATCTAACTACAACTCATAATGTTAACTCTCAGACTCTTTAGACATCTTTATTTCTTGTCAGGGAAGTTATCATTTGTCATGTTGGACCGCCTGAGTATCCATTTTATATCAAAGACAACAAAAATATGTAATTTTATATGTTCCTGTACCCATCATTTTAGCACAAAAGGACTTTATACTCAAATTAATACACTTGTGCAGAATGCTAGTTTTGAAAACCATAGCACAGCAGTAAATGAAGAACATTACATGACACATGCAACTCCTTCTGCCATTTTTTTTAGATAAGACAGAAGGAGAGGAAAAGGGAGTGTGTATCATTATAAGTCACTTCCTAAAGTGTAGAAATCTCCTTTTCATCACTGTCATTTGGTGATCAGCTTCATTAACATGTAATTATCTGTTAGTGGGAGGTGAGACTTTTTTTTTTTCTGTCATGGAATTTGCAAAGAAATATACCAGCCCCACCCAAGTTCCTGGTGCCCTGCGCGTCTTCTGCATTTGGGCTTTGGTGGTGCATCAGGACCAGAGAAATGGGGTAATGAGGAAATAAGACAGAGAAAGACAAATACTGTATGTTGTCACCCACATGTGGAATCTTAAAAAGCCGAACTCATAGAAACAGAGACTAGAATGGTGGTTTCCAGGGGCTGCGGAGTTGGGGGAAGTGGGGAGATGTCAGTCCAAAGGTACAAACTTCAGTTATAAGATGAGTCGGTTCTGGGGATCTATCATACAGCATAATGATTAGAGTTCGCAATACTGTATTGTACACTTGAAAGCTTCTAAGAGAGTAGCTTTTAAATGCTTTCATCACAAAAAGAAATGGTAATTATGTGAGGTGATGGAGATGTTAACTAACCCTATTGTGGTGATGATTTCACAACATAAACATGTATCAAATCATTATGTACACCTTAAATTTACACCACGTTGCGTGCCAATTATATCTCGGTAAAGCTGGGGGGGGTGGGTAGCTTGTTTTTTTAAGAATATACAGAGGTGAGAGTCACATGATAAGGCTAAGTGAAGAAATGAGGTCGAGATAGGCACTGACCTTAGAGAACTTACTTCTACTAGTTCCACCACAGTCCTATAACTTGTGGTAGCTTACCTAATACCTTCCTGAGCCTCTTATTCCTCATTTGTAAACCCAGGATAATCATATCACCTCCTTCATAGCAGTGCGGAAGTAAATGACTGGAAAACCTTCATCGACAGCCGGGATCATAGTAAGTGCTCAATAAATGTTAGCTGTTTATCTCTTGCTAACACCTGAGAAATTCTTTCCTTATGTCTCTTAATCTCTCTTTAATACCTTCTCCTTTTGCCTTCCAAGCATGAAAGTACCCGAATTTCATGAAATTGTTGGGTCGAAATCTACATGCCTTGTTGATTTCACTAACGGTTCCAAATTGCCCCTTCAAAAACACTAGTATATTTTGCATTTGGCATTCACACGATGCTGACAAGAGAAACCAATAAGTAATTTCAAGACCATGAGAAAGTTACTAAGTGTGTAGAAGCTTCTGAGGTGTATTTATTTTCGATCAAAGAAAATAGTCATCTTGATAGCTAAGAGAGGTGTTTCTGTATAAATGGAAATAAACTATTCTTGCTCACATAACTCAAAAACATAGAATAAATGGGGTGACAATGCCAATGCCCCCCCCCACCTCTCTCCATTCACTCCTTTGTCCTGACCTTGCCTATATCTCCCTGAAAAACTAAAGGCATTAACCAAGCTCATGAATCATCCCTTACCATCCCCTTGAGCTGGTCCCACCTCCCCTCCCTCCCTCATTTCACAGCTCAAAAGAGGCTCTCAACTTCCCACAGACCAGTCACTCCGTGTGTGTCTGGACTCTAGCCTCTAATCTGTCTTCAAATTTTCACACGTCCAATCTTCCCTCCCTGGATCATCCATTCTGCACCACCCACCACCGCCTCACCCCCTGAGCGTTCCCATCAGTGCAAAAGCACGCTCCTAAGTCTCCCATCTGGGGACAAGAACGCTGTCTCCTGACCCCAGGCTCCCACCTGCTTCACTCAGGAGATGTCCTCATGTCAGTTCCGCTCCTATTGCTTGTCTGTCAGCAACTCCCTCCACTGGGGCTTCTGCGCCCACCCCTCCACGGAAACTGCCCCCTCTGAAGTCACCCGGACCTCCTCCCCTCCACTCAGATCTGAGAGCTGGCATGCCCTGGGGTCCCACCTTCTCTCCCTATTCCCTCAGCACGTACCACACCTGAGCAAGCAGACCCAATGCCTTCAACTACAAGCACCTGCTATGCTGCGTGGTGGCCTTTTCTGGTCACTGGAGCATTCTCAGCTCACACAGGAGACCAGAAGCCCCGGGGAGTTAGCACTTCCTCGAAGCAGCCCTTCACCCATGACTGCTAGGATCCAGGGGATAAATAGCCCAGCTCCCTCACCTTTTGTGGGGGATAACCTTGAGGCATATTTTACAGTATCTACTAGAATTCCCAGGCTAGGTTGAGCCACAGTGTGATTGATTATTCGTCAGAGGTTGCTATGGACAGAATTGTGCCCTCCCAAAATTCCTATGCCAAAGCCCTAATCCTCTCTCACTCTCTTTCACTCTCCCCAGCCCCCACTAGGTGAGGCCACAGCAAGGAGATAGTCATCTGCAACACAGGAAGAGGAGCTCCACCATAACCTGCTCGTGCTGGCCCCTTGATCTCAGGTGTCCAGCCCCCAGAACTACGAGAAATAAATGACTGATGAGCAAGCTTCCCCCTCCCCGCCCCGCCATCTGTGGCATTTTATTATGGGAGCCTGGACTCATACAGGCGTTATATGATTAGAAATGACAGAAACCGAAGCCGGCTGATTCAAGGGCGAGGTCCAGGCTGGAGATACAAACCCAGGAGGCCTCAGCACGCGGACAAGTTAGTACAACAAAAGAGGGGTAATATACTTCCTACCTCACAGGTGGCTGTGAGGACTGAAATAGATACTTCACATGGTCTGCTTAGCACTGTGGTAGGGCACGTATGAAAGCTTGGTAAATGGGACTGTTACCTGCAGAAGATCACACAAAGATATGCTCTTGGAATCACAGAATTTTGGATAGATTCTCTAGCTCAAAAACCTTAATTTGTAGCTAGGGAAACTAAGCTAAGCCAAGATTATTGACTTGCCTGGCATTTTTCTACCATTAACGATTGGTTTTTTTTAAGATTTATAGACCCAGCCATAAAGGAGGAAGGTGAAGTTTAACCGTACCTTGATATTCAATTAGACAGAAGGGTACCAATAAACCTTGGAAATGCCAACGCCAAAGAGCACTCTTTAGTCCTGATTTTGTGACTCCTTCTTCATCCAATGCTGCTGGCCAGTCTCCTAATTTGGTTTCCATGAAATGATGCTCTCTCAATTTCCTGAAGAGAAAGAGAGGGAAAGAGGAAACATTAAAAGCCAAAAGGGAAAGTGACTGGGGTTGCATCCCCTGGAAGCAGAGCCCATGACAGGATTGTAGGGTCCTGAGTCAGTGAAGGAAGCAGCATGGGGCAGGGCGGGTACCAAGAAGGATGTGACCTCAAGTGGAGACGAGCCTCATCTCCCGGGCAGCTCCAGAGCAGGAACTGCACCAGAAGTGGGTCCCACCTGGCGGAAGGAGAGCAGCTGCGCGTGCTCGCATTGGTCAGTCAATGGAATGGGCAGTCAGGGCAGCGAGGGCGCATTCCAGGGCGGGTTGTTCATAGGCAGCCCCTGTCTCACTGAGGGCAATTCTGCAAGAAGGGGGCGGCTGTGAATTAGCCCCCAACACTCACAGCAGCTAGAAGGTGGGTGCACCTGCTCCCCAGAAAGGGGATCTGGGTAGAGACCCCATTATGCCCACCACGGAGACAGGGAGGGCGGAAGCAAGGACCGCTGTATTCACCAATCATCAGAGAAGTGCCCTAGAGGCTTCATTCTCATGACTGCCATCTTCCTAAAAACCCAACAAGGTCAGTGGGTAGGCGTTACTAATTCCAGCTTATTGATGAGGAAAAAGGGAGCGTTTGTCCAAAATTTCGAAGGAACAATGAAGTGACCCCCCACCCCCAGAAAACAACCAACCAATGTGAGAAAGTGTCAAATTATTCACTTTTAAAGACCAGCCCACAGGTCCCAGAAGGACCTCAAAACCTCAATTCTAGGATTAGGGAGAAGGCTTCAGACATCGATTTCCTATACTGCTTAAATTTTCCAGGCCCCAAGTTCCAAGTCTATCAAATGGGCATGGCATTAATGGACTGTGGTAGGCTGAGTAATCGTCTCCAAAGATTCCTACAGCCTACTTTTGGGAACCTGTGAATGTTACCTTACATGGCACAGGGGATTTTACAGATGTGATTAAAGTAAGGGTCTTAAGGTGGAAATTATCCTGGATTATCTGGTGAATTCTAAATGTAGTCACAAATGTCCTTAGAGAGAGAAGCAGAGAGAGACTGGCAACAGAAAAGAAGAAGGCCATGTGACAACAGAAGCAGATTCAGAGAAAGAAGATGCCAAGCCTCTGGCTTTGAAGATGAAGAAGGGGCCCACGAGCCAAGGAATACTCTAGAAGCAACAAACGTAAGGAAACTGGACTCTCCTGGAGCCTCCAGAAGGAACTAGCCAATACTTTTATTTTAGCCCCGTAAGACTCTCTTTGAACTTCTGACTTCCAGAATTGAGAATAAATCTGAATTATTCCAAGCCACTGAGTCTGTGATCATCTGTAACAGCAGCAAGAAGAAAACAAATACACTGGATGTCAGTTCACTCTTAGGAAAATCATGCACCTGGCTCACAGACTAGTGCTCTCAAGGCCTGGGGCAGGGCCAGGGGGAGACAGGGAAAGGGGTTGTAGATCCAGTTCCCCTGATCCACAGCTGCTGGACTCCCCTGCCTCGCTTGGGGGCTCCCTGGGTGTTCCCACTGCACAGCCTCCCCTCAGCCAGAAGCCGGGCAGGAGAAGGACTTTAGGGCACGTCTGCTGAGTGACTGAGTTCTGGGTGTTTGCAGCTCAGGCAGCCTGGGCACGAATAAGGCCAGGTTCGAGCTGGACCAGCAGCAGGAGTTGTGCACCTACAGAAAGGCGTGCAGGCCTGCAGAATGAATGAGCGCAGCCCCGATGAACAAGGCCAGCAACACTCAGGCTCCCTCAGGGCCCTCAGAGACCCAGCTGAGAGCAGGACACGGAGCCGGAGCCGAAGGAGGGGAACTGTCCACCCACCTCTGCCACCGATGTGCCCTGTGACTTCAGACAAGTCTCCCCCGACCCTGCTCGCTGGGCCCCCATCTCCCAGTCTGTGGGCAGCGTGTGAGCTGGGTGACGCCCAAGGAGCCAGCCCGCTCTGATGCTGGGTAGCCCCAGACTCCAGCCAGGCTGACCCCAGTGGACACTCAGCACTTGGAGGTTCACAGAGTCAAAGGCTCGGGGAGAGCGCATCCCAGGACCTGCAAAAGCCAGGTGAAAGAGGCAATGCCAGGAATGCACCGTCAAAATGTTCTGTCTAAAAACGGGCCGACGCAGCCTGCAAAATGCCTATTGTACATGGATCCTAAACCAACAGAGACTGAACGGAGCATGCCAGATAAATGTACAGAAAATGGGAGCGGCCCACTGTGGGCAGAAAACACATGAACCGGTTCCTAGGAGAGAAAGGTGGCTGAAAAGGGGCCCAGGGCTCTGGGGTCTTCTCAGTGACAGCACTGACCAAGAATCTTCCAAGACTCCCTCTCAACTGCCTGGGAAGAGAGAGGCCTCTTAACCAGCACGGAGTGAGCTGGTGTGTTGTTTGCATTTATGGTAATCCCCTGTGGCCGGTTAGGGAGCTGAACTTGGAGAGGAAAAGCACCTGCTCAAGGTCAGAAGGCTACAAAGTGGCTGAATTAGGATTCAACACCACGGCTGTTGAACCCCAAACCCCAAAGCTTTTAGCCACTAGGCAAACTACAGAGATGAAGTAAGACAATGTTTCCCATAGTAGACCATCCCGGGTCAATAACAGAAAGTTCTGGAGGTTACAGCACATGCCTAAGCTTTGGAGTGGTCATGGTAAAAGGAAGTGATCACGCTTGTCCAACAAACAAATGTCCATCACTCTATCAAGGACACAAACAAGGACGAAAGGACTGAGCATGGTATGGGATTGTCCCTCAGGATCCCCCGAGGCCAACAGCGGGCACTGGCTTGCTCTCAGAAAGGACTTTACTATGGATCAGAGCTGAAGGTGGAATGGGCCCCAGAGGTAGTGAGCTTCCCATCACAAGGGATGTTCACAGAAAACCTTTCCGGGGTGTCCGGGTGGCTCAGTCGGTTAAGCGTCCGACTTCGGCTCAGGTCATGAGTTCCAGCCCTGCATCGGTCTCTGTGCTGACAGCTCAGAGCCTGGAGCCTCCTTCAGATTCTATGTCTGCCTCTCTCTCTGCCCCTCCCCAGCTTGCTCTCTCTCCCTCTCCCTCTCTGTCTCTCTCTCTCTCTCCCAAAAATAAACATTTAAAAAAAACCTTTTTTTTTTAAAGAAAACCTTTCCAAAACACAGACTTGACACTATCTGCCTCATCCTCGGTGTTACAGGCTCTTCCCAGTCTCACACACATCTCTTTGCCACCAGCCTATTCTCTACACACTGGAACCTCTTACCAAGTTCAGGCCTCTCAGCCCTCAACCACACTGCCCCTCTGCTGAAACATCCATGAGCCCTTCCGACTCCTCCAGACTCCACAGTTTTTATGGATCTGCTCAAACACCGCTCCTTGGCCAGCCACACCGCAAGCAGGTCTGGGGACACGATGTCTACGCTCCCGTGCAATCAACTTCCTATTTGCCTCCTTCCCCACCTCTCTGGTGGTCATCCAACAGCAGTAACTTTGCTCCCATTACCTACCACCACGCCTAACTCTAAGTCGGCCCCTATTAATGTTTTTGCGTGACAGTAACTGGCTTATGGTTTGCACCCCTAAGCCAGGCTTGCTGCCTTCCCGTCTTCCTGGAGAGAAAAGCCAGCACGCCCACAGCGCTGCTCCTGAAAGCTCTGAACTCAGAGTGAAAGCCGG
The DNA here is from genome assembly GCF_027475565.1 of Acinonyx jubatus. NCBI lineage: Eukaryota > Metazoa > Chordata > Mammalia > Carnivora > Felidae > Acinonyx > Acinonyx jubatus. Next base: position 19,802,018 of record NC_069396.1, on the reverse strand, counting down.
CCCTGCTCTGCCGGGAAGCCTCCGGCTGGGTAGCTAATCAGGTCATCTTTGAAGCTGAGACCACAACAATTTTATTTAAAATAATTAAAAAGCTCAAGGAAGAAATAATCAAGGAGCTCAATTAGGGACATCTGGGCTCAGAAATCATAAAAGTCAGTGATATTTTACAAAGAAGAAGGCTTTCCCGATTCTCAAGGGACACACCAAGGTTCGTCGGTGTCCAACCATTTGCACCTCCTCCCTCATGGAGATTAAGACACATCTCCCCAGCCTCCCTCTGCATCTCTGCTGTTTCAACACTGAAGACAATCCTCTGGCACATGGCCGCATGGGCCAGATGGTTAGCACTTCTTCAGGCAGGATACAGTTCCATTCCTTCCTCACGACGGGAATGTGGGGGCTGGCTCTTGGTGGAACCCACTGACAGATGGAAGCAACAGTCCCCTCTCTTCCGAGGAAATGTGCGTGGAGAGCCACCCAGGGCCCTGACATCAGCCAATTCCAATTCAATGTCTCTGACCAAGTCATCCCATGGAATACCCCAGTAAGCTCTCATGGGAACACATGGGCACAATCAGGGGTGACCTTCTAGCAGACAGCATCGGACTCAATAATATTTCAAACCCCCCATGCTTGTACAGACCTTTGTTATTTGCAAATGGCTTGTGCACACCCCCTTTCATTCAGCAGCCCCAGAATGTTCAGAGAAGATGCCATTGGTCTCTCCCTGTTGCACATACAGAGCCCAAGTCCCAGAGAAGGGAAGAGACTTTCCCAGACTGTTTCCTGATTTCTAACTCCAAGGTCTCCTTATGGTGCCTTCACCATCTCTGCAGCACAGAGTAAGAGATCAGTAAGTGCTTTCAGTTTAATTGTATTTCTGCACTGAAACAACGAAAAGATGGCTCTTGGTGTTGGTGTGGATCTATTTTAGGGAGCACAGGATAAGGTGTTCAAATGGTGGGGGTGCATCCTGAGTGCCCCACTCACGACCCAGCAGAGACATTCACACATCTCATGAACCGAGCCAATGCACTCTCGTGGCCCAGAACGATCCACCCTCCCCCTGGGGATCACACGGCTGCCAGGGGGCAGGAGCAAGTTTTGAACCCAAGCTGCCCGACCACAAAGTCCCTGCATCACCTCCCAGAGGAGGCTTGACTTATTGCCCATCCCGGCCACCAATCTCCTCTTTCAGTGTCCCTTTTGACTCCTGAGGCTCCGTCTCTCAGATTTTTGGCATTTGTATCTTGGGGCTCACCTCCACTGACATAGTGGGGTGTTGAATGACTCTATATTTGTCACCTATACCTCAAGAGAAACGACTGTGGGTCACACATCAGCTCCTTCAGGAGGACCAGGGTTTTCTACCGTCTTCTCCGGTGATCCCTTGCATAGGGAACCAGAGAGTCGCCAGGGAGGGGTGTTCGGGTCAGGGCCCTTCTCTGGCAGCCCTGCCCCGGAAGCACACCTGTGGATTTGGCAGGGAGCAGGTGCAGAGGAGTTTCTGCCAGGCCACCTGGAGGGAGTGCAGTTTCAAATTCCTCATGAACACTGATCCTCGGGAGTCACTTGGAAGTTCACACTGCAAGATGCATGAACAGCCCACTCTTTGCAGAGAACTAGGTGGGGGCAGTTCAGGCAGAGGACCAACTGGTTCCAAAGAGGTGGTGCACAGCTGCAATCTGGGCCCTGGTCTGTGCAGCCTCCCACACATCCCAATCCTTCCAGTCGGAGGGAGGAGGGTGCTGGGTCTGCCTGCTCTCATCACTCCACTGGACAAAATCTTCCTCCTTTGCCCTCTCTTCTCCCTCTCCAGGTGACAAGGCAGAAGGCCATATACCACCCACAGTGTCGCCACGCCGGGGCCGGCCCACGCGTAGCAGTCAGGAGAAGCCAGGTTGTGTCACTGCGACAACTGACCCCCACTCAGTGGCTTCTCCCCACGCACGGTTTGTCACTTGCACGTATGCGCAGGGTAGAGTTTGTCCTCACCCCTCTCGTGGCAGGAGAAGCAAACGTAGCAAATCATACTCCAGCCCTGAGAACTTCTCTCCAGGGTGATACACACATTTTTCCTTATGTTTCATTGGCCCCAAGCAAGTCGGAGGCGTTGCCTAATTTTAATGGATCAGAAGTATGGTTCTACCACTTGCCCAGAGGCGAACGGCAAATATTGGGTGAACAGCATGAAGGACTACCACACCGTGATAGCAGAAACAATAACAATGATAAAATATTAAAAGAAGCTGACATTTATTGGTATTTACCATACACCAGGCATTGGGCTAAGTGCTTTGTATCCTTTATTTCATTTAATATTTACAACAAGGTGGATGTTAATATAAAGCCTGAATTTATAGGTGAAGAAATGGAGGCTCGTGACTCCAAGGGACTTGCCCAAGGTCAGCTGGTACGTGATGGCCTGGGACTTAAACCCAGGACCCTAAGGCACTAAGACCATGATGTTAATCTCTCCACCACCCCTGCACCCACACATATTTAGGGACACTTGGAATGGGAAAAAGACAACCACACTGACTTTGAGGGAATAGTCAGAAACACTGCTTTTTCATCTTACTCTCAAGCCACGGAGCCCTGTCACATGTAGCAGGTGGCTTCAAGGCCCAGGAGGAAAGCACCTTTCTTGAATCAAAGCAGTTCAGATTTGCTGATCATCCAATCAGCTTGCCATGGTGTGCCAGGACCCACACCCGGCAGCTATGTGACTCCTCGCTCATCGAATTCTCATGCCTCTGACAGGTAAGTCTCACTGGCCCCATTTTGCAACTGAGAAATCCAAGGCCCACAGCTAATCAGAACAGGGCCGTGAACCCAGATCTGCTGGCTCTAAGGCTTGTGATGACCAAGGAAGATCTTTTTGTGGGGAGGCCAGCCCAGGGGTGTGTGTGGCTGGAGAGGACCAGCTCAGGGAAGGAGTCCCTGAGTCCGTACAAATGTGGGTATGCTTCTCCAAGCCAGCCCCTTCCTTTCTCAGGCTCGGAGGAGGGCCTGAGGAAGAAGGTGGCCCTGGACAGGGCAGCCTCTGAGTGATTGGTAAGCCCCCACTGGAGACACCTTCCTCTTAGTGAAAGGCACCTGTGCCTCTGGGAGTCCTCCTGGGAAGGCAAACAGGAAGTCCCTGCCAGGCAGTTCAGTGCAATGAAAGCAGATGGCTTTGGAGTCCAGGGCAGATACCATCTCTACCGCTTGAAAGCTGTGTGACTCCGGGCAAGTCACTTAACCTCTCTGAGCCCTGGTTTCCACAAAACAACAGAGTGGGGCAGGATCTTCCTGAGGGTTTCATCCTTGGTCTTGTTTCAGGAACTAACTATTCTCTGATGAACTCAAGCAAAGGCCCTGGGGCAACAAAAGGTAAGTGGGAGAGTCAGTGAATGGAACTCCACGGGATGGCGGGAGGTAGCTAACACTTATGAGCCACTTCAGCGTGCAAGGGGTGGCCCTGAGCACACTCCCCACATTAGCACCTACGACTCTCTCTACCGCCCTGTGAGAAGAGCTCTTGTGATCCAGCGTGCCAGGCAGGAATCACTAGAAGCAGGACGAGTCCCCAGACCTGCAAAGGCCAGAGTGTGTGTGTTGGGGGTATTAACAGCGCGTATGAGAGTGTGATTGCAGGGGCGCCTGGGTGGCTCAGTTGGTTGAGTGTCTGGCTTTTGGTTTCAGCTCAGGTCATAATCTCACGGTTTTGTGGGTTTGAGCCCCATGTCGAGCTCTGCGCTGGCAGAGAGAAGCCTGCTTGGAATTCTCTGTCTCCTCTCTCTTTAATGCTCTACCACTCATGCTGTCTCTGTCTCTCTCAAAATAAACAAATACACTTAAAAAAAAAAAGTGTGATTGTAGGGGAAGAGTATGAAGGGATATTTTTTTCCAATTATTTTGGTTTTTAGTCTGATCACAAAAATAATTTAAACCCATGACAAATTCAAACAATACAGAAACGTACAAAATACCACTGGGTGTCTCATCCCTTCTCAGCCACTTCTACCCCAAACAGGCAGTCACTCTGTTAACATTTTCATGAAGTTCCTTCCAAATATTCTCTATGCTTCTATATGATATCTTACAAAGTAGGATTCATTCATCATTTCTTTATGGCCTGCTGACAACAGTAAGAGTAGCCACATTTATAGAGCACTTCCTGGGGCCAGGTTCCATCCCAGGTGCTGGGGACAGCTGTGAACAAGGGGCATGGCCCCTGCTCTGCTGGGACATCAGCAACACTGTGCCACTCACTTCACCCCCCACCTACGAACACATCACGGACTATCACCCAAATCATCACCAATAAATCCACTATGCTTTTCTAAAATGGAAAATTTTGTTGCATTTTGTAAGTATATCGCCTTTGATTCGATCAATCCCCTACTGATGGTTATTTCCGATTTTTTGCTCTTACCAAAAAAGAGTGCATCTTTCACGCACACGTGCTAGTATTTACATAAATTTTACAGATTCCTCAGATGTAAATTTTTATTTTATCTAGACAATGCCAACCTCCTTTCCAAAAAGAAGTGTGGCCCAATGCACTCTCCCACAGATAGTAGACAAGAATGTCATTTTGTAGCAGCCTTGACAGCACTGGGTTTTATTAATTTTGGATTTTGCCAATCATTTAGGGGAAAAAACAAATCTCATTTTTGTTTTAATGTTAAGAGTTCCTTAATACCAAACTCAGTCCTTTCATAGAGAGAAGCAGGATGTGGTGAAGGTTTGTGGTGAGGATGACAGGTTCCAGGCAGGATTTGGGGGACATCCTACCCCTCTGTGTACTAGGCAGGAAAAGCAGCTGTGGTTCTCTCTTTCCTTCTCTACAGAACTGAACTCTTAATAGAAAGGGCACATATTGACCTTGCAAATCCCCCTTTCTGCTTTCCCATTAAGGGACACATCATCTGCTAATCAGGATTAATGGCCTCCATCCATCACAATGATGAGGAAAGCATAACGAAGGAGAATCAGGCTGAGGTGCAAGACAAACAACAGGGGCTCCTCACCACAAAGTGCTGGAGCTCTGACCTGGGGGCCCCACCTCCTGAGGCTCATGACACCCAAAGCCAGCTCCTGGGTCCCTGAGGGCAAGGCTCAAGGCTGGCATGTGTGTTGCCCCCACGAGCCATTACCCTGAGACGGACCACACTGTTGGCGCTCAATCAATATTCGCTGCAACAGCCCGGTTCCTGGCAAGCGTTACTAACACCTCAAATTCACAAATGGCGGCTGGGCCCCTGAAATGGACCACTCTCCCCAAGGAAAGGACAGGGGATCCTGCTAGACAGAGAGAGCAAATCGGGGGTTGATGGGAGAACCTCCCACTGTTGGAGCGGTCTGGGGAGGCATTCTGGAACAAGTGAGACCGGAGGTGAGACTGGGGAAGGGGGAAGATTTGAATAAACACAGACCAGAGGAGAGAGCACGCCGGGCAGGGGAGGACTCAGACAAAGACGGAAGTCTTCAAGCGGTGCCAGGCGCCCTGTGAGAGCTACGCAGCGATGGGCCAGAGTCACTGCTGCCACTCATCGACAGCCATTGCTGAGTGTTCTGAGTGCCGCCAGCAGAAGGCTGCAGCCTGAAACAGTAGGAATCTTTACACCACAGCAATCAGCAAATACAATAAAATTGGGACTTTTCTTTTTCCACTGGTTTGCCAGCACATGACAGTTTATAGATAGATGTACGCTATTATTATGGGGAAGCACAAGAGGGTTTAAGTGAGAGGATGACTCGGGTCAGGTCTGCATTTGTGGAAGGGTCACTCCGGGCCCAGCGTGGGAGGGACAGTTGGGGACAGGAGGAGAAGCAGAGAAACAGCCAGAAGTCTCCCGTTATCCAGGCGAGTGATGCGGAAAGGAGCCAAGGGATAGATTCTATTGAAGGAGGAGGATTGATGCCTTGGAGACTGGAGGGGCGTGGGGGAGGGGAAAAGGGAAGAGCAAAGGCTATTTGAGCTTTTAAAGGATAAAAAGCCTTTCTCAACTTGGCAAACGTCTGACCTCCTCTATCTGATCTCCCGTCTACCCAAAGAAGAAAGGAGACATGTAGAATGGGTTCTAGAAAACCCAGAGGGGCTGGTCCCGTGCGGGCTAGCAAGAGAAAGGAAGCAATCCCCCTCTATCTCCTCTTTTCCTCCCTCCTCCTCCACTTCCTCCCTACTCCTACTCCGCTAACAAAGCCCTCTCATCTGAAGGATAAATATCGCAGCTGCCTTAGCTCTTGTGGTCCACCCCCACCATTTGCGTCTCCACTGGAAACCCTGAGTCTCAGACACAAACGCCCAAGGTTTACGATCAGTGCCTGCCATTAAAAATACATTCCTGAAATACTCCTCTCCCTGTGCTGTCTGCTTTGGGACATAAAAGAGGAAAGTTTAGGAAAAGGGAATACGCTGGCTATCCAGATAGACTGGATACAGAGTCACAGCGACCTAGGGCCAGAGCTTGGATCTGTCCCTGGAACCTCTCAGAACCTCAATCTCCTCATCTGAAAAGGGAAACTGCATTCTCCAGCTTAGAGGATCTTTGTGAGAACAAAATGCAGAGGGGAGGGGAGGGGAGGGGAGGGGAGGGGAGGGGAGGGATGCCCCACTGTCACTACCACCACCACCACCACTGCACACAGAGCCTGACAACAGCAGGCACCCACTACAGGTAGTTGGCCAGGGGAGAGAACATGGATTCAACAGAAAGATAAGCCTGGGGTCTGGCTGACCCTCTCCTGCTGGCTCTGTGCCATGCGCCTCTGGGCCATTTACCTAACTTCTCTGTACTACAATCTCCACCTTCATGGTTATTGTCTCGGGCCAGCCAACTTGCCTCAGTGATCTTGTCTGTAAAATGGGGCCGTGCTGTCTGCTCATTGCAGAGTTTAGGTGAGACCCAGATCCACATAAGAGCGCTTTGGGAGGCGCTCACCCTATGCAAAGGCAAGATATTATTCGAGAAATTCTTTTATATATTTTGTTTGGCCAAGGAAGGAAAAATCTGTAAAACACAAAAAACACTATTTGCTGCTGTTTCTAAGCCCCAAACGCTAATGCTTGCAAGGGTCCATCATGTCGGCACCCTAAACGAGTGTCTGCTGAACCCCTACTATGGGCTGGCGCTGTGCCAGCCACCGGATACGCAGACGTGAACGAACCGCCCCCGGATGCCGAGGGAACCCACTCCCCGGAACCACACTGACAAGCTGAGAGATTATACCAAGCAGCAAGTCCGCCAGAGGACAGAGCCAGATGCCATGGGAGCACAGAGCAAGGCAGCCTCTGTCGGGGAAGGCTGGGCAGGAAAGCCTGAGCTGAGAACCAGGTGGGAGAAGTTAGTGCTCCAGACAGAAGGAAGGAGCAGATGTGGCACGGTTTGGGATCCCCCCAGAGCAGACCCGAGATTAGAATGTGGGTGCGAAGGAGCACTTAGGGGGTGATCCCAGGAAGCTGGTGGGCGGTTGGGGCAGTAAGACGGATGTTCTACAGATGTGAGCTCAGACTGCTATAACAAAATAGCATAGGCTGAGTGACTTAAAAACAACAGAAATGGAGTCCTCACAGCTCTGGGGGCTGGAGGTCCGAGATCGGGGTCAACAGAGCCGGTGGTGGTGGGAGCCTCCAGGTGGCCCACTGCTGCAGAGAACAGAAAGGGGAAGCAAGCTCCTTTAGAAACCTTAAAAGAGCACCAATCTCATCATGAGGGGGCCACCCTGCTCACTCGATCACCTCCTAAACGCGCTGCCTCCCAGTCCCATCACGTGGCAGGTTAGAGGTTCACCATATGAATTCTGGGAGACACAAACATTCAGCCCAAACCAACAGGGAGAAGAGGAAAGCATGCGTTTATGAACAAATGGGACACTGTAAAGGCAACTGGGGCCCAATCCCCCCGGAAACGCTCTGAGAGGCTTTGAAGGACGTGCCTCAGAGTCGTCCCATCCAGGCCCTCGAAAGCTGGATATTTCGCCTCCAATTCCTGCTCCTCATTCACTGATTGTGGGTGGCTCCTGAGTCATCCCAATCACTCCGCCCTGCACCCTCCCAAGGCTATCCTACTTGGTAAGCAGGCAGGGCATCTTCCCGAGACCAGACCAAGTCTTCAGGCAGAGACTTGCAAGTTCTTGAGGTCTGAAGCCATCTGAGACACAGAACCATCCATCACAGATGGCGGTATCTTGGGGGTAAATGGAGGCAATCAGGGCGGGGCATTGACAGTGGCTGTAACAACATGCAGACAGGCAGTGTGTGGTAGTGTGTGCCCGCAAGCTGTGTACCCCGCACCCCAGGGTGGAAGGGCTGAGGGAACAGAGAGTACAAGAGGGGCTGCAGAAGGTCTATATAACACCTTACAGAGTTTACAGAACTCTTTCCCAGAAGTAACTGGGAACCATGGGAGAGATTCAGGGGAGAGTCAGTGGCACGGTCCGATCTGTGATTACATGGGCCACTCTGGCTGCCTTCTGGAAAAGAGACTGCGGCCAAAAAGACTAGAGACACGAAACCAGGTAGGGGAGAGAAGAGAGAACTGGAAGACTTGAAGCCAGAGGGGACAGCACGTGTCCCCTACTGACCACCCTCCAAACCTGAAGGAAGGCCTCCCCAGCCCCTCTCTCCCTGCACCGCCCCTCCCAGGAAGCCAGGTGCTGTGCTACCTTGGGAAGTCAGGGCTCCCACTTCCGTGCCCTGTTACATGGAGTCACAACGCATCTTGCGTGGACACCCAGAGTTGTGGGGTGAGGGGCTGCCCTCGCAGGGGGCTGACCTAGCAAAGACCTAACATGCCGCACCAGCTGGGAGTCCCCTCCTGCTCTCCCTACTGCCCCTGCCCCTGCCCCTACCCAGGGCCTCGCCTCCCCTCCCCATCCCCCTCCCCCAGGAGCCTTTTGTGGGAAGCGGGGGATCCCACCTTCTGCGCATGTTCCTAGAACCCCTCTTGGCTCCAGGAAGGCACCTCGCCTTGCCGGTCCTTTCTTACCATAAAAGTCCTGCCTTTCTTTTTATCCTTTAATAAGGTTACAGCAGGACTGGGGGAGGCAAATTGAGGCCTCAGGCTACATCTGCCTTCATTTAAAACTACCCGACTCCTGAAAGGCCGGAAAAAAAGTCTCTGAACCTCTCTTTTATAGTCTTTGTTAGATCCAAGTCCAGAGTTAGTCTCGCCAGCAGATTGTATCAGCCTGGATGGGGCCCATATGCCTCCAGGAACTGACCCTCTTACAGCTTCCCCCCTACACTCCCAGGTACCCCAATTCCTGCCCGTCCCTGGCCCCTGGGAGTGGCCTCAACTTCTGAATGTCATTTAAGAAAACCTAGAAGCTTTTTCTCTCCTCCTGGAAGCTCCAGGATTCCTCCACTGCCCCCAAAACCCTGCATCAGCCGCGTCCTCTGAATTCTCCTGTGGTGTGCAGTTCCGGATGAGAAAATGTGTTTTTATTTTCCACTAAAAATATATAGAAGGGGGAGTTTATTGTTGTTCGTAATTACACTGGGCTATTTGACAAAGAGCATCTGGACAAAGGCAATGCGTGCACACTTAAAGGGGGAAACTCTGTCATTTACAACAGAATAAAGGGAAAAAGTAAGACAGCACCTCCAACTGCTAAGCGCTCAGAGGCAGCAGCTCCTCCCCTCTCCTGGAGCTGGAGGGGCCCTCACAGTCTTCTGCTGTTACTAATTGACCAGACTGGGCCCAGACCCCAAGGCCAGGCCTGCCTGCAGGAGAGGCAGAGCTAAAAACAGCTACAGCCTCCAGGAGGGGCCGGTGAGTTGTCTAATCGCTCAGCTTTCTCCTTGCCCTCCCCGCCAACTCTGCTCTGAGGCAGGCGGCAGAGAGCGAAGGCATGCTTTGATTTGGCAAGGAGGGAAAAAAGAAGACTGTGTGCAGGTGTAGAGACAAAATTGTCCGGGCAACCTGGGGGAAAATGCCTCTGGGCTGCCACTGGTGCGCGAGAAGCGATCGATCAGAGGAGTTGTTTGTGGGCGCAGTGAGGGGTGCGGCTTCCCGGAGCCCAGAAGCAGGGTGGGGTGTTACTAATGCATCCACATGCCCCGGTCACAAGGGGGCTGTGGCTGGGAGGTTTCTTGTTATGAAAGTTAGCCACAGTTAATGGGTTTTCTTAGATCCTTTGTATATTTTATTGGGGCCAGGATGGGGAGTGAGCATTCATTACGCACGTTTGGCTGAAAGTTGCCCAGACACTCACTCATCTAGGCAACCCCTCAGCCTACATTTATTATTAATAATAATAGCTACCATTCAGTGACATCCATTGCGGGCCAGGTGCTGCACTAAGCACTTTACCTTTGGTATCTGATTCAGGCCTCACAGCTTCCCCGTAAGACAGACGTTATCGTCCCCATTTTGTCAATAATAAAGCAGGCTCAGGAAAGGACAGTGACCTGCCCCAAAGCCCGTAGTCTGTAAGAGCAGAGATTCAAAGCCAGGCCCGTCTGATTTCAAAGTCCAAGCTGTTAACTGGTACAGTATCCAAGCTCCCTGCGTGGGTCTCTATGCCTGGCCTTGGGCTGGGTGCTAGAATAAATGTTTGATGCGAGTAATGTTTCTGGAATGACAGATTACAGGTCTACCCTGAATGTATAAGTACTAAAAGCTGGGTTCTGCCTTCACCTCTCACAGCAAGACTACCCCCGGACAGAGAGGACAGCAAAGAACAGCGGGGAACTTCTCCGCCCAGGCCAAAAGACGGGTGGGCTGTGTATAGGCTGTCAGCACAAGTGGCCCCAGTTCTCTGCCTCTCCTGTGACCACGCCCCATGCCATGTGACCTTGCAGCTCCCCATCCTGACACTGTCTACTGGCCCATCCCTCGATTCCGGGCTACTCTAGGGCCTTGCTCTGGTCAAAAGAGTGCAAAGGAAGTGATGGCCTCAAAAGGCCTGTCGCTTCGGCTTTGGAGCCCTGCCATCGTCATGTGACAGCCCCCCTTCACTGGCCTACTATAGGATTAGAGACATCTAATCACGACTCTCAGTCAGCCCAATGACCCTAAGCCACAGCCAGCCAACCACCACCCAAGGAGGCCACGGTAGATCAGTCCACCTCCAGGCAAGCTGGCACACGGCCACACATGGGTGAGTGAGCCCAGACAACACCGGAACTGCCTGACAGGCCCCAAAGTGCTGACTGCAGAATCATGAGGTTCGTAAATGTTGCTGTTTAAGGGACCAGGTCTGGGGGTGGCTTGTTATGCAGCAAATGCTAACTGATACGTTGCTCATCTGTTAGCTGAGAAGCCACGTGAAGTGTGGTCATGGCCTGGAACAGCCCTGGTGCCCCAGGACCTGCCAGAATCCATCCAGGCTGCTAAAGCAAGGATATTTCTGGACAACCAGGTTTGCCCTTTGCCTGTTGTTTGTTTCTTTGCTGCCTCCTCCCTCACTGGATATAATGTGAAGGAAAGAAAATATCACAGACTGGGAGGCAGAGAGCAGAGGCAAAGATCTATCAGCGGATTCAGTGAGTTGAGTGTCCCAACCCCTGTAACACCCACACATGTCACATTGTGTGTAACAGTTTTTTTCATGTGTGAAACATTGGCTTTTTGTAGCATATGCGTATGAGAGAAGATGCTGTGTGAGGAAGCTTTGGGAGCACAGGGAGGACAAGGAAGGTCAGTGACCCCAAACACCCCGCACGTGTATCCTGCAGCCACTGTAACAAATTACCACAAGATTGCTGGCTTAAAACATAAATATGCACTCTCACACTTCTGAGGCCAGACATCCGAAATCAAGGTGTCTATGGGAGCGGTTCCTTCTAGAGACTTTGCAGGAGGACCTCTTCCATGCCTCTTCCTAGCTTCTGGAGGCACCTGGCAATCCTCGGCGCTCTTTGGCTTATAATCGCATCACTCCACCTCTGTCTTCACATGGTCTTCCTCCTGTGCTTCCGTGGGTCCGCTCTTGGTCTTAGAAGGGCACCAGTGATTGGGGTTGGCACCCACCCTAAACCCAGGATGACTTCATCTTAAGATCCTTAACTAATTGTAATTGCAAAGATCCTATTTCCAAATAAGGTCACATTTGGAGGTTCTGGGTGGACACGAATTTGGGGGAATGCTGTTCCTTCCGCCTACAACAGGCCCCTTATTGTTCCTGGAGCAGCGGCCTGTAGGGACGTTGCCAGAGGAGCTCCGCCCTCACCAGGCCGGCCTGTGTCTGCTCCTGAGGTGTGCTCCAGGCTCCAGGTTTTGTCTTCGGCCAACACAAGCCTGAGGTACTAGGGATGCAATCCCACCCCAGGTTTTCCCTCCTGCCCATTTTACTTGAGAAGGTGGGGGTCCAAGCCAGGCCTCTCCACCCCAGGCTTGCAAAGGGCAGAAATGGAGGCTTATAACCAGGTGTTGTATGTAAGTGATGAATCACTAAATTCTATTCCTGAAATCACTGTTACATTATATGTTAACTAACTTGGACATAAATTAAAAAAAAGAAAAAAAGAAAAAGAAATGGAGGCTTACCTATTAGCTCTCTCATTTCTAAGGAAAATGGAAACCAAGATGAAAGCTTACAACAGGGCCTGGGGTCCCCAAATACAAGAATGGTCTAGTGGACCAGCTGGAGGAGCCACAGGAAAAACCTGCCTGCTCTCCAGGGGAGGAGCGCCCCAGCACCTCCATGGTACGCACAGGCCCTCGGCCACACGCACACGTACCTATCCTTCCACTCAGCCCCCATCGTGTGTGCGTGGGCTGGCGCTGGGACGTGGTTCCTGCCCTCCCGGGACCTAAGGTCCCCAGCAGCAGAGACACACGGGACCACTGAGCATAGGGGTCGGCGGAGGGCAGCCCAGGAGGGAGAGTAAGGCTTCTCACGGAGCCGGCACCTGAGCTGGGGTGGACAGGTCTGGGAGTATACGTGGCGGGCAGCGAGGACAGGGCAGTCCTGGCAGAAGGAACAGCTTGTACTCAGACACGGCAGGGCAGACGAACCCGGTGTCCCTGAACAGCGTGTTCTCACAGCAGAGGGTGTGAACGCTCACGAGCAGAGCAAGAGACCATAGTGGGCGGGAAGCTTGGTAGAAGCATCATCACAGACTGGACGCCCAGGGAAATAGGTGGTGGAGAGTGACAGTAATCAGGACCCATGCATGCCTTGTTCAGCCCTGCCCCTGGAGTCCTAAGTCCTAGCGGGATGTGGACTCAGCTAGAGGCTGTAAGGAGATGACACTAAGTGGTGTGGCACACCATGTAAGAGCCAGGTAACTGATTCCTTGGTTCAAACCTGAGCCTGAGAAAGACAACTTCAGAAAACAGAAGCACCGACATGGCTTCTCAAGTGCTTCTCGCTGGGTCCGTGTGTCTCCCAACCCAACACTGTGAGCACCCACTTCCAGGATGGAAGGCAGAGAGGACGGGGAGAGAAGTTGCTGGAAGCCTCATCTCTGATTCTGCCCATTCTTATTTCACGTCTTGACCATCACCAGACATTTGGTGTGTGACACAAACCTCAAGAATTCTGAATTCTGCACTGAATTCCCACACCTGAAGTCCAACAGGCTTCTCTGCCTGCTTTCCCCACCTTGACTTCTGCTCCCAGACTTACATCTCCAAGGCCTGAGGCCTGTTTTCTTGGAGGCTGTAAGATTAGCTAGGAAAGGAAGATCCCACCTACCCTAAGAAAACAGCAGCGCCTGGAGAGATAAAAAGAACGTGAAGAAAAATCTGGAAGCCTTCTGCCCAGGTTCTTTTTAACGCTATGCTTGCTTGAGATTAATCGTGCCATACCCCAGCTGCCTGATCCTTGTCTGAGGTTTGCTCCTACTTGGCATCATTCGCTCCAAGCTCCAGGATTCAGTTCAGCTCCAGACCTTGAACACAAGCCTGAACTATTGATGTACAAGTCAGTCACTCACCGGGCCTGAACTGCGGGGCTTGGGGGTCTTCTGGATGGAGGGGGAGCCACAGAAGAGGCAGGGCTCCTAGAGGAAGGTTAAAGTTGCACCAGAACAGGAAAAAAAGGATGACGGGATGCCCCAATTCTGTCACCACGACCAGCCTTGGTGAGGAACACAGAAAATGGTCTTATTCATCCAGTCTGTCCTCTCCCTTTGAACATTCCAGACCCTCTGCCCAGCACTCTATACCCTCTCTACTTGAAAACCCCTCCCATCAAGTTGCAGCTTCATGGGTCCTCTAAGAAGCTGTCTTTACTCCCCCAGACCCAGTTATCTGTCCCCTCCTCTGCATTCACACCCCACACACAGCCTCCTCTATAGGAGACAACATCATTCATGTATCTGACTTTCACCCCCTGTGCTCAAGGCTGTAGACTCCTTCCTACAGGGCCTAAGACTTACTCGACTCACTCACTGTTGCATCCCGGAGATTTGTCAGGGAATCTTGCCCTTAGTAGGTGCTCAGCAAATCTGGGGAAAGGGGGAAGGAAGGAAGGAAGGAAGGAAGGAAGGAAGGAAGGAAGGAAGGAAGGAAGGAAGGAAGGAAGGAAGGAAGGAAGGGGGGAAGGGGGGAAGGAAGGAAGGAAAAGGAAGGGAAACAAAGGCAGGTAGGTAGGTGGAGAGGGGCAGGAGCAGGGAGGGAGGGACGATAGATGCATTCAAATGATGAATATCTGTACTTGGAAAGGAAAGGCACATGTGCTTGTGGATGAGGAAGAATAGGAGTTCTGCAGCTTTGACCCCTTGTTAATATTTCATAGGAAGTAATATCCCCATCACTGCTGACCTGACTCTTCAGCATCTAATAGACACCCAAGGGTTCCCCTGACAGCTGCTTCCCAAGAGCATGGGCCCTGGTGAAGGGCAAGATCTCTGTAGTGTTGGCAGAGAGGTTGTCTGAGTACAAGGAGAGAAGTTAAGCCCTTGGAGGAGGCTCCCCTTGCCCCTTAGAAAGCAAGGGGGAGGCCGGGGGTGGGGGGGCATTGGACAGAACAGGCCACCCCCAGCTGCCTCTGTTCTCAGCAAAACAAGTCCGCCACACTCACGCAGGTCCCACCTCCAAGACTTTGAGGCCAGGGCCCAATATCACTATGATAGGGGATCCCCTCCTTCATCTGTGGTCCCTGAGGTCACCAGGGTAACGTAATGAAACAAAGACATGTCAGGCTCCCAGCACTGGGAAGCCTTTCTTAGTCCCACACTGACCACCTGTCAAACCAGGATCACCAAGGTGTTGCCTAAAGCCCAGCTCTAAGAGAAACTGGGGCAATGGCTGCATTATGTCAAAATTCTATATCCCTGTTGTAACTTTACTCCCTAGGTTTTCTCCCAGATTAGGCCCCTTTCCATCAGCAGAGCAACCCACCTCCCTAACAAGGTTCAAGGGTGTAAGTAGGGGTGATGGGATGGGGAGAACATGTAGCCTCCACAAGCAGTGCTCGTGTCCATTCAGAGGACCCCCCTGGGGATCTGGACATCCCCTGTGAGTTCTTGGCACCTTGGACCACATAGCAGCCACCCCAGGAACTGAGAAAACATCCCCCCTCCTTATCCGCAAATCATCTGTTGAGTGTGATTTTACTGGACCATAGTATGCTGTTCAGGATCCCCTGCATAAAGACGTACTAGAAATCTGGAATTAAACTTTCTCTAATTAATACTTCTTCTCCGTCTCTCCTGTCCCATAAATCAAGGCTTCACTTCTCTGCCAAATGTACTCCCTGATTCATCAAGCAGTGAGACCAGATGATAACCAACTCTCCCACGGTATCTTAGCACACATTCCCTGGTTGGCGTGGAGCGTCCGCATAGTTCCAGTATATATATCTCTGACTTATTGACCCTGGACACGGAGAAATTCCCTACAAGTAATCCTCCGCTGAGATTTTAGGAAAAACCCGGATGCTTTCAAGGGGCCCCTCAAGTGACAAATTCACACCAGGAGGCAAGTTCCGAGGCTCGGCATCAGAAGATGACAAGTCTGTCCCAGTGATAAACCGACCTGGGTTTGCCCTGGGCTGCCCTGGTGATGTGAAGGACCCACACAGGACCAGGTCCACGATATACTGCAGTGGCTCAAGAGGTTTCTGGGATAAACTTGAGCAAGACATCCACAGCTGATCTTTTATGCTGCTGCAATAACCTGAGACAGCCTTTTTCCTGGCGCTGTGAGACCACCCCTCCCAGGGCTCTTTCTTCTGCATTTCACTCAAAGCCTACAGGAGACATTGTCTCACTATAAAAGGGGCCCTGGCACACATGCAAGATCCACAGTGGGTCCTTTGACAGGCATCCGTAGATAAGACAAATACCACGATTCTGGAAGTATCCTCGAAGATTTAGAAAAAACTGCAGGAAGCCTGTTCTATGGCTGCAAAATTTCTAAGACAAACTGGGCTTTAGGCGATTGTGGCAGGCCATGGTGTCTGTCAGCAGCAAGGAAGCAGGTCCGTGCCTGACCTGGAGAACAAAGGCCGGTGGTAGGGCACGGGTCATGAGATCGGCCGGGGGGTCAGACCCCACTCTTGAGCGGGTGCCCGGTGCGGCCTCTGCGTTTCTGCTAGAGTGAGCCTCAGCAGGCCACAGCTCCCTCAGGCACCAGTGACAGAGAACATCACAGAGGACTACTCAGGGATCAGGGGCCAGGTCATCTCTTCTCTTTCCATCCAAGACGGGACCTAGGGTCACTTCAACTGCTGTGCTACTGAAAAGTTGCCCGGGTTGAGGATTCAGGGCCTCGAGGCGGGCTCCTGGGGAAAGCAGGCTGGCTTTATTCTCAGGTCAACGGTTTTCAGATTGTGCTCTCAAGATTTCCTAAAGTGCCCCTCACCCAGACACGCTGAAGGGGGGAGAAGGGCTGGGTGAGCAGAACTGACAGCCCCCATCCCCCTTCCACTGGTCTCCTCACTTTTCTGCATTTTACACAATTACAAACATGAATGTGTCTACAGAAGGTTTTTGTTTCAAAACTGGGTTCTACTGCCTTAAAGAAAGTTTGGAGGCCACTCTTCGATTTTCAAAGCAAAACAATGAGCTGGCTCTGTCTGTTCCTTGCGCATTCGCATTTTATAATCGCACTGTCATTTTTCTAAGTATGAAACAAGATTTTATGAAAGCTGGGCCATCGGGCCAGGCTCTGCAAACTGTTCCAAACACAGGACTAGACTCCACAGGCTGATTTATGGTCTCGTGGTTACTTGTAACAGAACACCAGCACTGAGCTGTAGTGGCTCAGCTCTCCAGGTGCCAGGGCTGTGCAGACTGGGAGACATCTCTAACCACGTGTGTGTGTGTGTGTGTGTGTGTGTGTGTGTGTGTGTGTACCTGTGTGTGCATGCATGCAGGCACACATACGTGCATAGCGTCAGGCAGGGAGTCAGTACTGTGGGGGCATCGACTTGGATGTCTCCCCTGCACGTCTCTGGGCTGTTCCTGAGCTCCAGCTCTCTGCATTTCAGGAAATCTGCCTTCACAATTCACGGAGCCAGTCCTGGTTTGGGAAAGTATGGTGAGGGTCCCCTGTCCACCGTCCTTGAGGGCCCATAAGACAGAACTAGGGCCACCTAGAAGCTTATGGAGGGATCCACTGAGTGTCAATGGAAGCAAGACCCTGTGACGACAGGAGTTGTTAGGGAAACAAAGGCAAGCAAGGTTCATTTGCAGAGGTCAGAGGACTCGATTACTCTCTGCTGTTGACCCAGGGCTCTACTCCATCCTCTGTGCCTGGCTGGAGGCAGAGACCGGGCTTAGGGCACACTGCTGACAGTTTAGTGAAGGGATGGGTTTGAGGGGACTCGTGTCTTTTTTCAGAGCATAGGGAGGTCTGACTCTCCAGCTCAGGCTCCTGCAGACAAGAGAGCTGGGGCTAGCCTCCCCCAAGAAACAAAGGGAATGCAAGCAGATAGAGCTTCCCCCCATGCTGTCTTGAACCCAGTGTTGATGAGACTGCTCAGCACAGATCCCTTGGCCCAGGCTCCCTGCCCCAAAGTCCAATCCAGAGGCAGGCGCTGGCTCTCCAAGAGCATCAGCCTTCAAGGGAAAATCCTGCAAAAAACAGGAGGTGTGAATTTTGGCAACACTGTTGTTGTGTGTGTATATATATCTGTTGTTTTCCAGAACACACAGGGTAAATGAGCCAGGATAAAAATAGATGGCAGCAAAGAAACAGAAATGATGCAGCCTCGCTTACAGGTGCAAGTGACTATCGTGCAGGTTCCTTCTCAGAAAACAGAACACAACACTTCCCAGGAGGGAACAGCACTGCCACACCCAGCCTCTGACTCTAGGGAAGCCCCTCTAGGTGGAGGAACGGGGCCAGGGTGGATGCAAGACAAGAGTGGCCATGCCCTTGGTCACCAAGAAATCTGTCCCCACCTGGGGCCTGACACCAGGCAGCATAGGCTGGATTCTGCAATTCCCCAGTGCAGGCTGGCATCTCCTTTTCCTCCGTGAACTGGTGAAGTGGCCTTTTTGGTTCCTAGTCTAGAGCAGAAGCCCTTTGCTAAATCCGAGACTATGGAAATAGTCATGAAATGGAGTGTTCCTGCTTGGAAATGTGGACTCTTTCCCAAACAGGAGTCCTGAAGAGCTACTACCTGAATCGAGGTCAGTGGGTCAGCGTCAGCCTCAATCCTTGCTGAGATCATTAGGAAAAATGGTCTCCAGCAAACACGCTCTCATTCATTAAGTGAGACAACAGGTCCTCTTGGGAAAGGAAGTAAAGGGAGTCATCCATCCACCTATGAAATACATTTACTGAAGGTCTGCTCTACCCCAGGTTCTGTGCCAGGCCTGGGTCCTTGCCCCTGGGGAGAAGGGGCAGGAGTCTAGATCCTTGGTGGATATTGGTACCATTATTCTTCTAAAGAAGAAGCCATCTTGGGAGGGGAGAGGTTGGGTCTCATCATGGACACACTGAGTTCGAAGGGCTTGTACGATGTCAAGACTAGTAAACCGTTAGGATTTGTGGTCTGGAGCAGGGTGGGAAGGACTGAGCCAGCAAGGCCTATGGAAGTCATGAGCGAGGCTGGTGGAGTCTCTGAGGTGGGTGAACATCCCTGGGGGGAACAGAGGTAAACACCAACACTCACGGGATAAAAGGGGAAGAAAAGAGTCTGAGAAGGAGCGTCCAAAGGCCAAGAGGAAATGAGAGAGGGTTCAGAGGGGGAGGAAAGGGGCATCTGAGTCCATCAGTACCAAGAGGTCAAATACGATAGATTCACTGGAAATCCTAATGAGAAGAATGTGAGTGTCAGGCCAGGGACATGGCCATGTACTGGTGGACTGAGCTGTGAGTAGGGGAGACCGTGTAAGCTACAACAGTGAGGAGAGGCAACAGAGAGTGGCTGGAGGGGAAAGTGGGGTCAAGCAAGGTTTATGATTTGGTTCTGTTAGGATGGAAGGACTTAGCATGGTTCAAGGCTGTTGAGAAGGAGAGAGCAAGTTAAGAAGCAAGAGGGTCTAGCAAGAACATGATTACGAAGCCCAGGCAGGCAGGAACACGAAGTTGAGCCCAGGGAGACTGGCCCATGGCAGGAAAAGATGCTGTTTGGCCCATACGGGAAAGAAGGAAGGGAGAGACCGCTGGGAAAGCTTCCAGATGTGCAGGCAGATCTCGCCTGTGGTCAGGAAGCATTTATCAGAAGACCTAGGACAGAGGAGCAACTGGAAGGAAAGGTCTTTAGGAGGGCAGGTGACCTGCCCACATTCGCAGAGCTAGTGAGCCACAGAGTCAGGACTCAAACTCAGATCCAGGTGTCTCCAAAATCTACACTCTTAATCCCACAGGCCCAGTGAGAGGATAAAAGTAGCTTAATTTCCCCTCTGGGTCCCTTTTCTGAGTTTCCTTCTAAAAGTTACCTCTTGCTGGGGGAGAAGAAGAAGAAAAGAGAGCAAGGCTGGCTTTGTCATTTTGCTCTGGCGCTGAGGAGGGTATGAGCCCGGGGAGTGAGGGCAGTGCTTGGCCCTTCATTGCGACAGGCGGGAGTCTTCCCGGCCTTCCCGTGAAATGATAAAGCAATTCATAAACACAAGACTTTCAGGGGAGGGCAATGAATCTCGGGGGCCCTGCTAATTAAAAAGCCCGTATTACATTACTTCCTCAAGGGCTCATCCTCTAATTTTTAGGATTATGGTACATTGATTAATTTATACAAGTTTTTAATCCCTCTGTGCTTAATGAAGTCCAGGAACATGGGAACAGGAGCATAATTGAGCTTCATATTATTTTATTAGGGAGAATTATGGCCCAACGTGTCGTGAAGAAGTTTGTGAGGGTGGGGAGGCAGTGCTCATGCTGTTAACCAGTTGCTTTCCAAATGCCAGTGGGGACATTCCCGCGGGGGCAGGCACAGAGGGAGTTCATCTGTCTAAGCCCTGCTGTTCTGTGGCTCCTGGTGGCCATAAGGAAAAACACCCCATCTTTGGTATGGGGCACCGTACCCACAATGGCAGGGCCACCTTCTCATAACTGTTCCCTCACCACCCCCCCAGCACTCTGTCACCAGTTGCACAAAACCACCCCTCCCCCAAGCCCTCCCTCTGCCCCAAATGCTCTTCTGTTCTCATCTCTTTATCTCTCTGTCTTTTAATGTATGTTTATTTTTGAGAGAGAGAGAGAGAGAGAGAGAGAGAGAGCGAGCGAGCAGGGGAGGGGCAGAGAGAGAAGGAGACACAGAATCCAAAGCAGGCTCCAGGCTCTGACCTGTCAGCACAGAGCCTGACGCGGGACTCAAACTCATGAGCTATGAGATCATAACCTGAGCCTAAGTCGGACGCTTAACTGACTGAGCCACCCAGGCACCCCCCTGTTCTCATCTCTTGATTCAGGCTCACGCACTGTCTGGGGAGCCCTCCTCGAACCAGTCCCCTTCCAGGCAGAACCCATCTGCAGCAGAAGGCCTTGTCTCCCCCAGGCTCCCCAAGTTTTTCAAAATCAAGAGAGCTTGGGCTGAAAGACCTCCTATGTTTCCTGCAGGCCTAAGAGCCTGTGTCTCCGTCTTGGGAGCTTGCATTCCGAGGGAATTTACTTAGTTACTTAGAATGACTCAAAAGGCTAGAACACGTCATGATAAACAAGGTGGATGAGCCAAAAGGGTAGACAGGTGGGGGAGACCTCCTCCCCAGAGCCGCGTCTCCCCGTCACCCAGGGTTTGCAAAAGGCCTGAACTGGGGGCCTTCTGACTTGGGCTCCATCCCTGGCATCCCTGCCTTCTAAGTCTCCATGTGACCTTAGTCAGTTCCCTTCTCTAAGCCTCAATTTCCCCAGCTGTGACCTCAGGGCAAGAGACCTAATGATGCCTCCTGGGGCCCTCTTCTACAGGTACTTTCAAGAATTCCAGAACTCCCCACAAATCTGCAGGATTCTGGTCCAGGGGCTCTGGAGTTTGGGTCCCACACCCTCTAGAGGCCAGAACTGGAGTTGCAGGTGTGGAACCAATGGAGAGGCTGGCCAGTTTTTCTGACTCTGGTAGATTCCAGGATAAATCCTTCACCCCAGAGAGCTGGCCCATCTCTGGTTCCTAAGGAAGCAAAGCTCAGAATCTGTGTTGCATTTTGATTCTTTCTGCCTCCATCAATTCATCGCTGCTCAAAAGCTCTCTCTCTGTGTCACGCTCCTCCCCATGGAAAGAAAGGAAGGTCCATCAAACTAGAGAGAAGGTAAAAAGGATTTTCTGGAGCTCTTGATGCCCCTAAAATCACAGCCCAGAAGAAGCTCCTTGTTCATTAGGGAGACTGAGAGTGGCGCTGGTGGCCCAGCATCTCTCTCACCTCTTCTCCAAGCAAGCAATGCTGCTCTAATAGAAGTGTCCCCAGGGGATGTTTTTCAAGTAAACTGATCACTGACTAAAATTATTCTGCCATGGGATAGATAGAAAAGGGAACTTGCGCTTGAGAACGAATCCAAATCTTGGACCATGATTCAAGGTCATATAATTCTCTACCTCTGTTGTACAGATGAGGAAACTGAGGCAGTCAGAGAGAGTCATTGTACTGGAACAGATCGAGATTCCTGACCCTCAATCCCATGCTAGACCCCCAAAACCCTGCTACCTCCCACTTCAGAAAACTTTCTAAATGGACCTTGAAATAAATCAGGCCTCCATCCACAGCATACTCCGTCCAAAGTGAAACAGAAAGGGCCAAGCAAAAGCTAGAGGGAGCATTTGTCCAGATGACCATTTTATAATCAGGGATTCAAAGTTCCCCAGGGTTCACAACGCATTCCAGGGTTTCCTGTCATCAAAACAGTAAAACCGTCTGTTTTGATTTTATTCTTAAAAAAACAATAAAGAGATTATTAGTGTCCTGTTTTTTTTCTCTTTCAAGCAGAATGGTTCATGAGTCTTCCAGGGCTGGCCAAGGGAGCCCACGCCAGGGTCAGTGGGGGTCAGCTGGCCAAGGGACTCAAAGCTCAAACACTGGGTCCTTTTGCCATGGGAAGTGGGAATTCACAGGGAAGGTACAGTGATGATGATCCTGCAAATTCCTCAGCAGACAATCTCAACAAGACCTAGAAACTGCATTCAGCTGCACAGAATTCTAAAGGAGCACCTCAAGATGCCTCCAGAGCATCAAGTCACTTTCTAAAGAGAAAAGAGCAACCATTCTGTCTGATTGACGCTTTATTATAAATGGAAGACACCTATGGCCCATGATGTGTTATTAGTGGGGACCGGCTCACCGTGACCTGAAACCCTCTCTCTTATGTCATCTGGAAGCAAAACACTAAATTTACTTTTAAAAGAACAGTTTTCATTTTAAGTCAAGTTTCAGACATGACAAATGTCAGGTCATGAAAACAATGCACATCTGTTTCTGCTGCTGTAATATATAGTCGAATTCTGGATCCCATTAAATATACATTTGGTCCAAAATCCAAACATGATGTCAAATGTCAATTTTTAATCTACATGCCAAAAATCACACTTTTTCCTACTTCAGGAAGCATCATTTGTCACTTATTAATTGGAGAAAGATCAACATTTGCCTGTTTCAATATTATAAATATTTATAATTTTATTTAAAATGGATTTTAAGTCCAACATCAATAATATACTGATTTAATATCATTTCTTACTGAAAATCATGTTTTTAGCTTTTACCACATGAAAATATTGTTTTCAAAAATTCTTAAGGGGTTTTCTGATTTAATTTTTTTTTAATGTTTATTCAGTTTTGAGAGAGCACAAGTGGGGCAAGGGCAGAGAGAGAGGGAGACACGGAATGTGCAGCAGGCTCCAGGCTCTGAGCTGTCAGCACAGAACCCGATGCGGAGCTCGAACTCACAAACCGTGAGATCATAACCTGAGCCGAAGTCGAACACTTCACCAACTGAGCCACCCAGGCACCCCAGGGGTTTTCTGATTTAAGTACACCATTGTGAAGAAAATCTTCAAGCCAACAAATGTTAGGAAGCACAGGTCTGATAACCACATATAGGTGAAACCACGAAGCTGGCTTCTCTAAATGGCCTCAAAGTTCTCCATGACGTGGGGTACACCAGCCTGAAATGTAAATGGCACGCGGTGAAGTCACCTGTTGTCCACTGGGTGCGGCCTTCCCAGGAAACGTAGGACAGGGAAGGGCTTCTTCCCAACATGAGAGCTAAAGGCAACGTGTAGGGAGTCTAGAACCCCACATCTGACCACAGACTTCAACCTTTGGGTGCCTTTGTCTGCAACCTCACTAAGTTTCCCAAACATTCAGCTGCCTGGCTGGTAGGAGCCCAAGTTGGTAGAGCCTTAAAAGCACCAAAAGCATGAACCCAATTACTATCCATCTGGGACTCTCCTAGGGAAATGACCAGATGCAGACAAATCTTCAAGCACAAAGAGTCACTGCAAGGTTTTGACAATAATACCAAATCCACAAAGAACCTATAAACATTCAAAATCAGGGGATCACTTAAGAGCATCATTGGTGCAGGCATTCACTGGACTACAGCACAGTCACATAGTGTGCAAGCCGTGTGCACACCCATTCACACTGCCAGTGACAGAATCCAAGAGCCTGTGAGCACCTTGCTTACCAATGTTCGTTTCACAAGGTAAAATGCAAGGGCATGATGTTTTGAAAACATAGGCTCAAAATTCCATCTGTAAGTTGACATGGTGATCAAGGGCACAAACTACTGACCATGTGGCCAGAGAGCGTGGCATCTCAGGTCCCCTCATCTACAAAACGGAGCTCATGTAAGCAGGGCCATTGTGAGCACTAATGAGATAAAGATATTTAAAATGTTTAGGCAAAGGCTTGGTTTCGGCTGCTATTAATGCTTCCTTGTGGCATTATTATTGTTACTATCCTGCCTTGATTGCTTTTATTAAGATAACTAGATCCTTTACAGCCTATGCTGTGAATAGATGTTCTCTCTGGTTTATAAGAATCAGGACAATTTTCACTTTCTGCCTCACACTCTTCGGTAATTTTGTAACTTTTTTATTTTACGAGGAACACATTTACTTCTATAACCAGGAAAAAGATGAATTTTAACTAAAAGTAGAAAGTAAGTTATTTCCCAGAGGAAAGCTCCCAAGTTTGCCTGGTCTTAGGGGAGGGCTGGTGCTCAATTTGTGACTTGGGCACTTTGATATCTCAGTTGGAATGATCCCATTTTGCAGATGAGAAACTGGAAGGCAGAAAAGCGACAATTTTGGCCCAGGGTTACTCAGCCAATGAGTGATGGAGCCAGCACTAAAACCAGGACTCCTGACTCCCCAGCTCTGTGAACAATGAAATCAAAGATCTGCTTCCTCTATAGGTGGTGAGATCCCCATCACCTGTCAGAGACGAATGCTCATCTCTGAGAACAGCTACAGGAAAGATTCCTTCCACCTGAGTGAAGTGACCACTAAAGATTTCTCTAGTACTGTGATTCTGTAATAGAATTCTAGACAGACCAAACTTTAAAAAGCCAATCATGAGGACAATGCCTTCTGACAAAAGAGTAGAAGTTCAGAAGAGAAGAAAAAGATCTCATTTACAGTGGAGGGAAAAAGGACAGAACTGTAATACTGGCAGAGATAAACAACCTTCCCAATATGAAAAGCTCAGAAAGAAACGTGATTAAATTTTGTGCTTCCTGCCCCACCCTCCTTCCTTCATTGTGTGTGTGTGTGTGTGTGTGTGTGTGTAAAGAATACTTAACATGAGATCTACCCTCTCAACAAATTTTTAAGTGTACAATATACTGTTGTTGACTATAGGTACAATGTTGTACAGCAGATCTCAAGAGCTTATTCACCTCGCTTGACTGAAACAGCACTGTTCACGATAGGCAAGATGTGGAAACTACATAAATGTCCCTGCATTGCTATTGGTGTGTATGTTTTTTAAGGAAATGTAAGTTGCACCCTCATCTCTTCAGAACCTTGGGGGCAGGAATGGCTGCCGGCTTTTTACATGGAGGGTCCCTCTTCATGGCCACAAAAAGCAATGTAAGCAGAGCTTTAGCATTCGTAATTTTCAGATAAGGAAGGGAGCTCAGAGAGGTCAAACGACTCGCCTCAAGTCGAAAGGATTTGGATCTCCAGTTACCAGGCGGTCCACTCCACGGCAATGTTAAGGGGCAGCCAGAGGGCTGACACACAGCATCCAGGGATGTGGCGCCTTCACCTCAGAGAGGCCAGACACCTCTCAAATCCAGTCATCCTCAAACGTGCCTTGGCTTTCCAAGCCCACCTCATCCCACTGACACTTGTATGGGCAAATGGGAGCATCTGGTCCCAGGAAATTACAACAGAAACCATCTACGGCAAGCTCTTTCTCTGCTTCCTGCCTCCTGGTCTTCTGGGAGCAAAAGAGACAAGAAAAGAAGGACCATTTTAGAAAGAGGCTCTCAGTCCTGGAGGCCTGGAGCAGGGTTTCATGAGTGTCAACAGTGTAGTGATTTGAGGTGGACACCTAGACGCATCATCAAATTACACAGAATCACACAAGAGGCCCTCTCCTTTTTAAAAAAAAAAATTTTAATCTTTATTCATTTTTGAGAGACAGAGCATGAGCGGGAGGGGCATAGAAAGAGGGAGACACAGAACCCTAAGCAGGCCCCAGGCTCTGAGCGCTCATCACAGAGCCCGACGTGGGGCTGGAACCCACGAATCGTGAGATCATGACCTGAGCCGAAGTTGGACGCTCAACCAACTGAGCCTCCCAGGCGCCCCGGCCCTCTCCTCTCTTGAAGTCTCTTTTATTTTGTGTTAGTTTCAAGTATATTATGAGATATTTAGATACACTAAAAGGTATATGAAATACTACCATAGTCATTCAGGTACCTACTATTCTGCTTAAAAAATGAAACCTTATTGGGGCACCTGGGTGGCTCAGTGGGTTAGGTGTCCAACTTCAGCTCAGATCATAATCTCATGGGTTATGAGTTCGAGCCCTGCATTGGGCTCTGTGCTGACAACGCAGAGCCTCGAGCCTGCTTACGATTCTGTGTCTCCCTCTCTCTCTGCCCCTGCCCTGCTTGTGCTCTAATTCTCTCTCAAAAATAAATGAGCATTGTAAAAAAGAAATAAAACCTTATAAATAGAGCTGAAGTCCCCAGAACACCCTCCCAGCTGCATCACGCTGACCTTACCCCCACCCCCAAGATGGAACTACCTTGAATTTGAGTGTTTATCATTCCCATGCGTTTTTTCATATTGTACTGTATACACTTGTGCCCCAAGCAATATGTATTTCTTGGGGTTCTCCAGAGAAACAAAACCAATAGACATACAGAAAGAGACTTATTTTGAAGAATTGGCTCATGTGGTCATGCAAGCTGGAGGCCCTAGAAAGCCAGTGGTATATAGTTCCAGTCCAAATCTGAAGGCCTAAGAACTAGGGAAGCCAATGGTATTCCCAGTCCAAGTCCAAAGGTCCAAGAGGTCATGACCTGAGGAGGTCCAAGGGCAGGAGAAAATGGATGTCTCAGCTCTAACCAAGACAGCAAACTACCCTGTTCTATTTGTTCTATTCAGACCCTCAATGGATTAGATGATGCCCATCCACAGTGATGAGGGTCTTTCTTTACTACATCTACCCATTCAAATGCTTTTCTGAAAACATCCCCACAGTCACACCCAGTAATTTTATACCAGCTATTTGGGCATCCCTGAGTCCAGTCGGGTTGACACATAAAATTAACCATCAGACACTATTTGGTAGTTTTTGCATGTTTTTAAAGAACTTTATTAAGCGGTATCATACATATATTTTACTCTGCAACTTTTTTTGCCACTTAACCTCAAACTAACAGGATTCATCCATCTTGATATATGTCATTCTAGTGGATTCATTCTTCTCTCTGGCCAAATCCAGCTGGCCACCTGTTTTTTGTAAGCAAAGTTATGAGAACACATCCACACTTGTTCATTTAAGTATTGTCTATGACTTCATTACCATTAAAATGGCAAAAATGAATAGTTATGTTAGAGACTGCATGGCCTGCAAAGCCTAAAATATTTTCTATCTGGCCCTTTCTTGATGCCTTACCATAGAGTATTCCATTATTACTATTATCCAGCTAATTCATTCATTCTTCTCTTGATAGATATTTAGGTTGTTTCTATTTGATGGGATTACAAACTGTGGTTGTAAACTTCCTCATACACATCTGTTTGTGAAGTCACGTGAGAGTTTCTCTAGGGTTTATGTCTATTGGCAGAAGCACTGGGCCTTAGGGTTTATGCCTGTTAAACTTTTATGGAAATTCAAAAAATGTTTTCCTAATTGATTTTACTAATTTACATTCCCAAAAAGAATGTAAAATAGTTTTGTGGCACCAAATTCTCACCAACATGTGAGAATAGTACTGTGGCACGTTTTGTTGTTGTCGTTAGTCTGATGAGTATGAAATATCTTATCATAGGTTTTCATTTGCATTCTTCCAGGTTACGTGTGAGCTAGAATTATATTTGCTTATTAGCCATTTGTGCTCTTCCATCGTTTGCCCATTCACACCTTGGGCCCCCTTTCCATGATGGTGTTTGTCTTCTTCTCGTTGATTTATGTCAATTATTTCCATGTTCTGGATACTGATCTTTTGTCGGTAATATTGCTAATATCTTCTCCCAGGCAGTTTGCTCTTCACTTTCAATGGTGTCTTTGGTTAACAGAGGTTTAAAATAAATAGTTAGGAGTAGAAATTACTGAGCTTTTTTTATGGTTTGTGCTTCTTTGTCTCAGGGAGTAAGTATATATGAAGTTTAACTTCAGGCAGTAAAGATGAAATGTTTTCCAGTCTTACACCAATAGGGAGGTGTCTCAGAAAACTTGTGGCCCCAGATTCATCCAATGCTAGGTATTTTCATCCTTTTAATTTGTGCCAATTGAGTGGATGAAAATGATCTCACTGTGACCTTAATTTGCATTTCCCAGACCACAGATGTTAAAGAAATGTTAAATATCTCTTTGTGTGTTTATTGGCCTTCTATACAGTATTGCATGCCAAATGTTGATTCACATCTTGTACCCATTTTTAATTTTGTTTTTGGAGTTTTCTTTTGATCTGTAAGAGCTATTTTATATTCTTAATAGTAATCCATTTCAGGCTGTGCATATTGTAAATATCTCCCCCCCAGTTCATAATTTGTCTGTTGAATAACAAAAGTTCTTAATTTTAATAAAGCCAAACTTACCAATCTTTGTTATAATGAATACATTTTATATCTTTAAGAAATCTTTTCCTGCACCTAAGGTTACCCAAGATAAACTCTTGCAAATGTACAGCAGGAGACTATACAAAACTGTTCTTAACAGCATGGTTCAAAGAAGCAAACATCCTGGAAACAACCAAATGCCCATCACCGGGACAGTGAATCAACAAACCGGTATACTCACACATGGAATATTATAAAACAGTCAAACAAATTAACCACAGTGAGACATAATAATACAGAAAAATCTTAGCAATATAAAGTGAATAAAGTAATTCTCAGAAGATCGAAAACACCATGACACCCTTTTTAAAAAGTTAAGAACAATTCCATTAAAAACACACAGTTTTAGGAAATTTTAAGTAGAATAAAACTGTATACAAAATAAACCAGAATAATGAGCATTTAGTACAGGGAGATGGTTTCCTTGTGCTGCAGAGACAAAGGGATGGGATGTAGGGAGACCACACTGTTAGATATAGGCTATTATATCAAGGTCCTAGTTTTTATTTTAGGTGGTATGTTCATAAGTGCTCGCTGCATTATTAATAATAGCTGAATATAACAAAAGCAAGCCAAAATTATGGTGAGAGTGTTCCACAAACCTATGATTATAATTAATCCAATTCTGTGTACCTAAAATTAAAAAAAATAAATAACTATGGGGCTGGCTGGGTGGCTCAGCTGGTTAAGCACCCAACTTTGGCTGAAGTCATGATCTCATGGTTTGGGAGTTCAAGCCCTGCATTGGGCTCTCTGTTGTCAGCACAGAGCCTGCTTTGGATCCTCTGTCTCTTTCTTTCTGCTCCTCCCTTACTCACTCTCCCTCTCTCTCTCAAAAATAAATAAATAAATAAATAAATAAATAAATAAATAAATAAATAAATAAATAAATAAATAAATTTCCTACACTGAAGTTGTGATAATATCCTTATAAATCTTCATCTAAAGATTTTCTTAGTTTTGCCTTTTAGGTGTTTAATTCACATGGAATTTATTTTTGTGTGTGAGTGAGTGAGCTGATTGTTTTCCATACAAATAATTAATTGTCCCCAAACCATTCATTAATCTGTTACATCATCTCTGTCACTAGGAGGCTTGCATAGGTGTGTGCCTGGCTTCTCAATTCTGTTCTGTTCATCTATTTGTCTAGCCCCACAATAATAGTACAGCTTCTTAATAACTATAGCTTTATAACAAGTCTTGATGCCTGAGTCTACACCTTATTCATCTCCAAAAGTGTCCTAGCTATTCTTAGCCCTTTGTTATTCTATATCCTATATTAGGATATATCCTATATTCTATATCCTATATATAGAATATATATATATTCTATATCTATATCTATATTTAGAATAAGCCTATCATTCTCTACCAATAACCTGTTAGGATTTTTATTGAAATTGTATTAAATTGATTAATTTGGGAAGAACCAACATCTTTTAAATATAAGGTCTACATATCCTTGAACATGGTATATCTCTGTGTTTATTTAGGTTTTCTTTTAGTATTATAATTTTCTTTCAAAGAAATCATATACAGCCTGCATTATATTTATTCCTAAGCAAGTTACTTTTGTGCTGCTATCATAAATAGTGGTTTTAATGGCTTAATGCTGATGTACAGAATACAACTGATTTATGTAGATAGATCTTATATCTAGCTAACTTAATGAGTTCTTAGTAACCCTAATTATTATTTTTAGAGTCTCTTGGATTTTCTCTGTAGATAATCATAGTTGTCCATGAAGAATAGAAGCCTTACTTCTTCTTTACAGTTCTTACCTTCTCCTGTTTTATACACTTCTTGTACTATGCTGGCCAACACTGCCAATGTAATATTGAAAAGAAAAGGTAAGAATAGACATCCTTGTCTCCTTCTCAACTTTAAGAGAAATGTATATTTCCTCCCTGAGTGTGAGGGGTTTTTAATATATGTTTGCCACATATACTTTGTCAGGTTAAGGAAGTTTCCCATCACAAGGATTGTACAAGTACAGAAGGTAGCATGCCTATATGTCCCAATTTGCCAAATTTATACCTGTCATCCCACGATAATTATTAACAGCGCTCCTTTCATTCTCTGAAGGGGTTTAGTTTGGACAATAAATTACATGTTCCCTCTAACAGAAGGGTAATGTTACATGGCAATGATAGTGAGGCAATGTGATCTATGATTATGAGATGAATGAGAGGACCTTGGAGGTTTTTGTCAGCCTAGAGGCTCCAGCATGTTTTCTGCCTAACTGGGAAATTTCCAACCTCAAGTAACCAAGCGGTAACTACCTACTCCTTCCCTGTGCAAATTCATCAGGAGAAATGCTCTGGAGACAGCCCCAGTATTGCCCAAGTTGCCATAAGAGAAGCAAGAAACACACAAAATGGAGTGATTATCTTATCAAAAAACCAGCACGATCGGCAATCTGAGAATGAAGCTGACAACAACCTGGCTTGTCACATGCTCTATTTTGTCACTTACATGCCCAATATAAATGCAAAAATGTGAAAACCAAGGGCGAGATTGAATGGCAATGGATCCATTCTGACGCTGGGCATGAGCCACTTATTGAAGACATAAATTATAGTGCTGTCACCATCTCCCTTCCTATTTGCAAATAAATGTTGTCATCTAATTGTACAAGACTTGGAGATTGTTTAACAAATTTCTCTGAGGAAGGGCTCACAGCAGCTCGGATTCCCTGGACACCCAGATTCTATCTTTCTACTTTGGCTGTCTCTCTGCTCGTGGTTCTTTTTGTTTTGCATGACAGGCACCGTTATCCTCTCTTCTCAGCCTTTTATGGAGATACAGTTACAAAGATCTGATGTGTTTCTTGACTGATTCCATTAAGGAATCATTAAGGATGAGAGATGGAGAGAGGCAGGCTCTAAAAAAGTAGTGAAGGGAAGGTCTTCCTTGATGCAAGAGGTGATTCACCAAGCACAATCACCAAGTATGGGGACTCTGCAGAAGAAAACCTCTTCTTGCCCTCTTTATCATGACAGAAAAACAAGGAACACAAAGACAATCAAAGGCTGAGGATGAGGCCTGGAGTTCTAGGACTTGGGGTATGTTTCTGAGTCTGTAGACTCCCCACTTGCTACCTATGCACAAAAGGCTTCAGGAATGACAGGACAAGGGATAAGAGCAGTGACATTGGCTGGCTCCAACTCATACATTTATTCACTACCCAAAAATGGACCATTGAGCACTGGCTGGTTTGGATTCTCCCAGGAGCAGACCCTCAGGTAAGAATTCAAGTGCTAGCAGTCTGGGAGACAAAAAACAAAAACCAAAAAAACAAAACAAACAAACAAAAAACATCAGAAGAGGAGTGTGACAGTTAGAAAAAGAAAGTTCGTAATAGGGGGGCATCTGGGTGGCTCAGCTGGTTAAGTGTCCAACTCGGTTTGGCTCCTGGTTTGTGGGTCCAAGCCCCACATTCAGTTTCGCACTGACAGTGCAGAGCCTGAGTGGGATTCTCTCTCTCCTTCTCTCTCTGCCCCTCCCCTGCTCATTCTCTCTCTAACAAACAAACAAACAAACAAACACTGAAAAAAAAGAAAAAGGAATGTCGCCAATAAGGATGCATTATCAAGTTCCTCCTACGGTGACCTCTGAGATTCAGTGTGTGGCCTGTGTCTTAGACTTACCCCTTCGCGGAGGGGAGAGAGCTGGGGTATTTACACACTCTGGCATTAGCTGAAGGCTGCTTTTCCAGGGGTGTTAATTTCCCCATTTCTGGTCTTCCACACAAAAGTCTACTCTGCCTCACACCTTCAGCGGGGCGGAGCAGGCTTCAGTAACCTAAGAGAATCCGCTGGCAAAGAAGCATCGAAACTGGCAGTTGGAAGACAGGCCGAGGAACCATAAAATGGTAAGGGTTAGGAGATATGGACAGGGCATCAAGGTCTGCTACCAGATCCTACTATTCCCAAGAACTGTGCTACATGACCTGGCTATACCCATCAACAAGTGAGAAATGGTCTCTGATCATGTGGAGCTTGCTGGAGAGAGAGAGAGCAGGTTATGTGTCGCTGCACCTCTTCTTTCCTCTTCCCAGGGCAGACAGGAGGCTGCCACAAACCTGTGCCTTGTGTGTGCTCTACGGTCATCTCTAAATTGCCTGAGTCTTTTACTTCTGCCCCGTCCTATGTCTTCATCTCCATCCCTCCCTGTCTCAGTCCCTCTAACTGAGGCTCTGAAATGTCTCCTTTCCCTTCATCCACATTATCTGATAATAACAGTGATGTTATGGTTACACCAAAAATAACAAAATACCAGGGCACGTGGGTGGCTCACTCAGTTAAGCTCTGACCCTTGATTTCAGCTCAGGTCATGATCCCACGGTTTGTGAGATCAAGCACTGTGTCAAGATTCTGTGCTGGCAGTACAGAGCCTGCTTGGGATTCTCGTTCTCTCCCCTTCTTTCTCTGCCCCTCCCCTGCTCATTCATTCTCTCTCTCTCTCTCTCTCTCTCAAAATAAATAAACTTTAATAATAATAATAAAATACCTAGGAATAAACTTAACCAAGAAGATGAAAGACCTGTATACTGAAAACTATACAAATAAATGGTAAGATACTCCATGCTCATGAACTGGAAGAATTAATACTGTTGAAATGAACATACTACCCAAAGCAATCTACCGACTCAATGCAATCCTTATCAAAATTCCAATGGCATTTTCCACAGATATAGAATGAAAAATCCTAAGATTCGTATAAAACCATAAAAGACCATTAATAGCCAAAGCAATCCTGTGAAAGAACAAAGCTGGAGGCATCATACTCCCTGCTTTCAAACAATATTAAAAAGCTATAGTGAATAAGACAGAATGGTATTGGCATAAAAACACATACGTCAGTGCAAGAGAACAGAGAACCCAGAAATAAACCCACATAAAGAAGATCAATTAATTTATGACAAACGAGCAAGAATATACAAAGGAGAAAGGTCAGTCTCTTCAATAAATAGTACTGGGAAAACTGGAAAAACACATGCAAAAGAATGAAATTGGACCACTCTCTTACACCATACACAGAAATTAACTGAAAATGGATTAAGGACATAATTGTGAGACCTGAAAGTGTTAAACTTCTAGAAGAACACAGGCAGTAAGCTCTTTAACATTGGTCTTGGTGATGGCACTTTTTTAAATTTTTAAAAATGTTTTATTTATTATTTTTGAGAGACAGAGATAGAGTATGAGCAGGGGAGGGGCACAGAGAAGGGGAGACACAGAATCCAAAGCAGGGTCCAAGCTCTGAGCTGTCAGCACAGAGCCCAATGAAGGGCTCAAACTCACAAATGTGAGATCATGACCTAGCCAAAGTCAGATGTTTAACCAACTGAGCCACCCAGATGTCCCTTGAGTGATGGTGTTTTGAATCTTACACCAAAAGCAAAAGCAACAGAAGCAAAAATAAATATGGAGGACTACAACAAACTAAAAAGTTTCTGCACAGCAAAGGAATACACTAACAAAATGAAAAGACAACCTACTGAATAGGAGAAAATATTTGCAAATCATATATCTAATAAGGGGCTAATATGCAAAATGTATTAAGAACTTATATAACTCAATAGCAAAAAAATTTCAATTAAAAATGGGCAGAAGCTCTAAATAGACATTCTTTTCAAAGAAGACACAAAGTATGTGTCTACACATAAAGATGCTCTACATCATTAATCATCAGGGAAAGGCAAAGCAAAACCACAATGAGATATCCCTGTTAGAATGGCTATTATCAAAAAAACAAAAAAAAAACCTAGAAATAACAAGTGTTGGCAAGGATGCAGAGAAAGGGAAACCCTCATGCACTGTTCATGGGAATATAAATTGGTGCAACCACTATGGAGAACAGTGTGGAGATTCTTCACCAAAGTAAAAATACAGCTACCATATGATACAGTAATTCCACTCCTGGGTATTTAGCCAAAGAAAACAAAAACACTAACTCAAAATGGCATATGTACCCTAATATTCATTGTAGCATTATTTACAGTAGCCAAGATATGGAAACAACCCAAGTGTCCATCAATGGATGAACAGATAAAGGAATTGTGACATATATATATACAATGGAATGTTATTCAGTCGTAAAAAAGAATGAAATCTTGCTATTTGCAAGAACACAGATGGATCTCAAGGGCATTATGCTAAGTGAAATAAGTCAAACAGAGAAAGACAAATACCATGTGATTTGTCTCATGTGGGGTTTAAAATAAAATTTTAAAAATTAAAAAAAAAAAAAGCTCATAGATACAAAGGCAGTTGCCAGAGGTGGGGGTAGAGAGGTGAGAGAAATGGGTGAACTGTTTTAAGTTTGTTTGTTTGTTTAATTTAAAACAAATTGATAAATAAATAACAGTGATGAATGATAGCATTTATTGAGCACATGCTATATACTAGTTAATGGGTTAACCCAAGGTTATTATCTCATTTAAATCCCCTAAACAACCAGAGCCTCATGCTGATGCTCCCAACCCTGCTCCTGTCTTATTCCACCTGCTAGATGGGACCTCGTTGGAAAACAGGCATGTCCCAAATTAAGTGCAAGGTGCCCCAGGCCAACTGGTCACTCCCTTACACGGGCGAGCCATGCAGGGCCTGCCAAGCACTGCCTCTGTGGTCTCATGCAGCTGGAGTCCCAGCATGCCCTGCATCCTCCAGAAGGGACCTTCTGCTCCTTTCCAGTGACTCCCCACCTCCCAAGGGTAGACCATGCCCCGCATCCCCCGTGTTAGGAACTCCAGAGGCAGGAGAACGGACAAAATGGCTTCTGCAGTCCTTCTTAGTTGCTTTAGGCAGATGTCACATTTTGCCTCCCTCTCCTCTATGCTTCTATCTTTGCAGCCTGAAAATGGGGGACTTGACTAAATCAGTAATTCTCAGACCCTACTCCCATACGACATGATTCCACTTCTCATGGATTAATGCATTACCTTGTCCCCAATGATGCATTTTCATGGTGCTTTCTAGACACGGTGCCCTTATGATGGTTTTCATGGTAGGGATCCAGGCACAGTGGCAAGGTAGTTAGGAGACTATCAGGAAGGGGGGTGGGAATGGGGGGGGGGGTATAGTTGGGTGTCCCCTTGTCTGCTGGTGCAGCAAAAGAGCTCAAAGTCAGAGCCTGGGAAATTCAGGCCAAGAAGGGTCAATGACAACGAAAGGAAAGATAATCACTCTCTACTGGGGAAAAAAGCAAAAGAGGGCAGCCCTGCTTATCTTGAATTCTGGCAGAACTGCAGACCACCAGCTCAGATACTTCAAAAGACCCCTGGCTCAGGTCCCCAGCCCCTCCCCTGAGGTTCCTGCAGCGAGAACATCATAATACATCTCCTCATTTTCTTCTGCACTTTTGAAGTCAAAGTGTGGTCTGGTTAATTAGATGTTAGTGGGGGCCTGGGGACACTGGAATCCAAACTCAATAAATTTCATTTCTGAAAGACAAAGAGGTCAAGAGCATATTAAATTTGAGCACCCACTGAGCTCTGCCGGGGCATTTATTTAGCCGGGCTCCTTACAGTTTAGGCAGAGAGAGAGCACCGGGCGGCTTTTGGAGGCTGGCTGGGTGCGGGGGCAGGCCTGGAAGTGTGCCTGTCTTACATTGTGGAAAAGAGGGGGGCAAGTCATTCAAATGTTTTCAATATAAATAGCTCAGTCCCACAGTCAGAATTTGAAATTTCTGCCAATATCCGACTCCCTTCAAGAGTCTAGCCGGGTAAACAGCCTGGCCCTTCCTTTCACTTCCTGCTGAAATTAAACCCACCAGCTCCGCTGTCTCTCCGGGGGAGGCCAGCACCTAGCAGAGCCCACTCGGAGCCACTTCGAGCCCAGTGGGCCAGACACCCCCTCTTCCCACGCTCTGCTATTTCTCAAATTATCTCAGAGCCATAGCCACAGAACGGGAAGTTCTGCCGCTTAAACTCCATCCCCCCATTTCCTTGACCCCCACAACAAGGAAACATAAACACACAACTCCCCAGCTCTGTGGCTGCAAGCCTCCATGGCTCTGGGAAAACCAATTCATGCCAGATGTCCACAGGGCAAGAGACCTTGGTCCCAGCAGGAAAGTGTGGTGTGGCGCAGGCCCAGGGGCGAGACAGCGAGGTCACTCCTGGCCCCTCCACTTGTCAACTTCTAAGCTCAGGGCGTTTCTCTAGGACTCTCCCACCTCCCTTCATGAGTGAGCACTGCCTGCTATCTTTGCCAGGATTCTGATCCGCATTCTGCCAACCTCATAAAATGCAATGGGCGACTTTCTCCGCGCTTTCTAACTCAGCCACAAGTTTATAATAAAATGTGCGGAGTTTGAGGCTAAATCTTAAGGGTGCATTTTGAAATATCCCTGTTGCTTCGCTTTGTTTTGTTTGTTTTCTTC
The DNA here is from genome assembly GCF_027475565.1 of Acinonyx jubatus. NCBI lineage: Eukaryota > Metazoa > Chordata > Mammalia > Carnivora > Felidae > Acinonyx > Acinonyx jubatus. Next base: position 19,765,064 of record NC_069396.1, on the reverse strand, counting down.
TTTCCTTTAGTGTGTTTTGATTGGGGAGCGAAGGTGTTAGTCACGCATGAGGTGTCTACATTTAGAAAATTACTGATTCGGCAGTTTAATTACATTTGGAGGCCACTGAATAGGACTGTTTCCCTTTATTTAGACAGCCTGAATCTTCTTAGTCATGATTTAGGAATGTGATAATCCAAGTGTAGCTTTATCTTGAAAACTTACCAAACCACCAGAGCACTCTCTCCAAGCAAACAAAATGTCACGGTGAGACACTCGAGTTTGGACATCCCTAAAACCCGCTACTTAAGACTTCTCGTCTGGCAAAATCCACCAGTGCCTGCTGCAGCGCTGGGTGGGTGGTAACCGTCTCTGACTGTGGCTCTCCTCTCTATTTCTGTAGCACAGAGTCACGCAGCTACAATTATTCCTTACTTCTGCACCCCGGGCTTTCTGCTGTTTTGAGAGAGGCCCTTTTTGGTTTTAAACTTTAGCAAGAGGCAGTCTGTCGTAGTTGGAAGAGTTCCGCTGAACCTCAAGGTCTGGACCCAAGGTCTGCATTTATCACCATCTTTAAAAATCAGAGACCCTTGGGGCGCCTGGGTGGCTCAGTGGGTGAAGCGTCCAACTTCAGCTCAGGTCATGATCTCACGGTTCATGGGTTTGAGCCCCACGTCAGGCTCTGTGCTGACAGCTGGGAGCCTGGAGCCTGCTTCACATTCTCTGTCTCCCTCTCTCTCTCTGCCCCTCCCCCACTCATGCTCGCTCGCTCTCTCTCTCTCTCTCTCTCTCTCTCTCTCTCCGTCCCTCCCTCCCTCAAAAATAAATAAGAAATTTTTTTTTAAATCAGAGATCCAGGGTAGGAAATCCCCAAGAGCTCTTTCCAGGTGAACCACCTAATATTCTTAACCAAGAAATCTGAAGAAACCATTCAGTGATGAACTTGGTGGCCTCCATCTGCCTACTTTTTGCTTCCTGAAAATAGTTTGCTAGAAATTTCAGAGCTGTGTCTGAGAGGGAGGAATATTATGAAGAAGGCTTTCGGTCAAAGAAAGTATTCCCTCCCCTGGGGGAAGTGCCAGTGATCTGGAGAAGCAGGGGCCCAGAACCTTGGGAGCCAAGAGAGCCTCAAAGAACTGTCTTCTCAATGCAGTCGAACCCTTCTCAATGCAAGCCCAGTGGGAAGTGACTCACAGCCCAGACTGAGCCTCTCCTGACACTGGGTAGGCTCCTCCCACCAAGACAGAGACTTCTCTCAGGGTAAGGCTGGGAATTCTGTAGGGTGGTACACCCCACCCAGAAGGGGAGATTCTGATCTATCCACAGCCTGTCCCGGGAAGTTTGAATAAATTTAACTTCTTATATTAGAATTGGGAGGAGTCAGTTTCAATGTAATTAATACCCTATCCCGAAGCAGAATTCCCAGGTAGAAAGTCTGCTCTGGGCCTGTGTTCCACAGTCATGTTCAGCTACTAGCAGTAAGTGTCAGAGTCCCAAACCTCTTCTCATAAGAGCCTTGGGCGCCCACCATCGGCTGTCACCTCGCCCCTCACCTCTCCAGTTTCCTCATCTATCAAGCCCTGACCCTCTGGATTTTTTGCCTATGTCTGTGGGTTACAGGCGGTTGTGTGTGATGGCTAGGGTCTAGAAACCTGACCTCTAAATCCTCTACAGTTGGGACACCTGGGTGACTCAGTCATTTGAGTGTCTGACTCTTGATTTCAGCTCAGGTCATGATGCCAGGGTTGTGGGGTCGAGCATGGAGCCTGCTTAAGATTCTCTCTCCCTCCCCACCTCGGCCCCTCTCCCCTGCTCATACTCTCGCACTTTCTCTCTCTAAAATAAAGAAACAAAAATTTAAAAATAAATCATAAATCCTCTATAGTCACAGCCCCCACCCACCTCACTGAGGTCCCCTGAGGGAGATGTGTGCTCAGTGGTCAGAGATCACAAAGATGATGTATGCTTCCTACAGACTCCTGATGAACCAGGCTGAGCCACGAGGATAGCAATTCTACTATGTGAATTGTGAGAGGCAGCAAGGTAGTCACTTTTCCCTTTCCCCTTCCCTGCTCACATATCAGCCCCCTACGTCTCCGTGGCTGGGAAAAGGGAGATCAAGGAGAGCAGGAGAAAGAAGGCATTTTCTGGGGCGCCTGGGTGGCTCAGTCAGTTAAGCGTCCGACTTCGGCTCAGGTCATGATCTCACGGTCCGTGAGTTCAAGTCCCACATCGGGCTCTGTGCTGACAGCTCAGAGCCTGGAGCCTGCTTCGGATTCTGTGTCTCCCTCTCTCTCTGACCCTCCCCCGTTCATGCTCTGTCTCTCTCTGTCTCAAAAATACACAAACATTAAAAAAAAAAAGAAGGCATTTTCCTGTAGTGTGCCCCAAACCAACAAGTTCTATCTGCAAACCTTATCCCATTCAGTGAACCTATGCAGTGTGCTTTTGGCTAGATAATGTGTTGAGATGTATTTCTCTTTTGAAAAAAAAATATTTTCTTAAATTGTTCTTCAAAAAGTTTAAAAATTAGAGTTCTTCTGCCAGCCATAACTAAGTAAATGGACAAAACATATGAAACAACTGTTTCTCCATTATTAGATAAGAGGCAATGCAGGTCTGTGATCCATGAGAGAGGGAAACACGAGCTTCACAATGCCCTGGCTTTCTGTTTGAACTTTCTGTCCAGACCATGCAAGGTGATGGAGCCCTTATAGACCAGAGTGGTTTCTGCGAGCTGAGAAGGCAAAGATCAGAGTTCTGTTGAGGTAGCTGGAATCTGTGGGTGAAATCCTGGACAGAAAGGAGCAGAACCAAAAATGAAGCTTCAGAAACATGTATAAAGGTCCCCTTAAGTCTTTGGTCAAATGCTAACCTACATGTGCACAGGGTAAGACACCAAGAGGCTTGGCCAAAAACAACTACTGAGTAGTTGTGAGCTGAATGCTGATCCCACAGTACTGGGAGACACAGTGGTTCCAGCCACCAAGAGTTGAGATAAATCCCCGAACACCCTCGCCATCCAGCAGAGACTGCAGAGAGAACACACCTCACACTCTAACTCAGTGTACTACTTTAAAACCACCTCAAAAAAGTCTTTTTTTTAAACCTAAGATGATTAAGTTATTTTTAAACATAAATTAATTGACTACCAGAAAACAAATCTACATTCCTTAAAGGAAAATAACAAGATCCAAAAGCTCAACAGTGTGCTATCCATAATCTCCAGCCTATGATCAAAAATCACTAGCCATGTGATGTAACATGTGACCCATAATCAAGAGAAAAAGAAGTCAAAAGAAACAGACCAATGGGAGTAGGGAGATGGGCAAAATGGACAAAGGGGAGAAGGAGGTACAGGCTTCCAGTTACAGAATGAGTAAGTCACAGGGATAAAAGGTGCAGCACAGGGAATATAATTAATGGTATTGTAATGGCATTGTATGGTGACAGGTGGCAGCTACACTTGTGGTACACACAGCATGACACAGAGCTATCGAATCATTATGTTGTACACCTGAAACTCATGTAACATTGTATGTTAACTGTACTTCAATTTTAAAAACAGAAAACAGACTAAGAAATAATAGATATGTTGAAATTAGCACACAAGGGCTTTAAAATAACTATCATAAATACTTGCAAAGATTTAAAGGAAAATATAATGAGGCAACAGAAATGCAGAATTTTAATAGAGGTATGGAGACTATAAAAAAGAACCAAAGAGAAATTTAAGAACCCCAAAATAAAATATCTGAATTGAAAAATTCAGTAGATTGGCATAAAAACAGATCAAACACTATAGCAGAAAAGATCAGTGCAAAAGACAGAGTAACAGAAAACTATCCAAACGAAACACAGACACCTAAAAACAAAACAAAACAAAACACAACACAACACAACAAAATGGCAGACACAAATACAATCAACTAATCTTCAACAAAGGAACAAAGGCAATTCAATGGAGAAGAAGTACTCTTCTCAACAAATGTAGCTAAAACAACTGGACATCTACATGCAAAGATTTAATCTAGACACACACATTACATCTTCCACAAAAATAAACTCAAAACCATAAAAGTCCTAGACCAACGACCGGAGGAGAGAATGTTGGCAACCTTAGGTTTGGCAATGACTTTTTAAATATAATACCGAAAGCATGATCTGTGAAAGAAAAAATTGCTAAGTTGGGTTTCATTATAATTAAAAACTTCTGCTCTGTGAAAGATAATGTTAAGAGTATGAAAATACAAAACACATACTAGGAGAAAATCACTGCAAAACCCATATCTAATAAAGAATCTGTTTCTAAAATATACAAAAAACTCTTACAACTCAACAATAAGGAAACAACCCAACTTATAAATGGGTAAAAGATCTGAACAGACACTTCACCAACAAAGAGATACAGATGATGGATAAACATATGGAAAGATGCTCAACATCAGGCCATTGAAGAATTACAAATTAAAACAACAAGATACCACATCATACCTATTAGAATGGCTAAAATATAAAACACTGATAATGCCAAGGTTCTAGATCAAAAGGAACACCTATTCATTGCTGGTAGGAATGCAAAATGGTACAACCACTCTGGAAGACAGTTCGGCAGTTTCTTACAAAACTAAACATGCTTTTACCATAGGATCTACCAACCAGACTCACTGGTGTTTACCCAAAAGAGTTGAAAACTTACGTTCACAAAAAGGCTACACTTTAATGTCTACAGCAGCTTTATTCATAATTGTCGAAACCTGAAGGCAACAAAAATGTCCTTCAATAGGTGAATGGATAAATAAATCATTGTATATCCACACAATGGAATATTAGTGCTGAAAAGAGACAAACTATCAAGCCACATGGAAGAAACATAAATATGTATTGCCAAGTGAAAGAAGCCAATCTGAAAAAGTTACATACTGTATGATTCCAACTTCAAAACATTCTCAAAGGGCAAAACCATAGAGACAGTAAAAAGATCAGTGTTCGCCATAGTTTGTGGGGAGAGAGGGAGAGATGAATAGGTGGAACACAGGAATTTCTAGGATGGTGAACTATTCCGTATGACACTATAATAGTGGACACATTATTATACATTTGTCAAAATCCATAGAATGTACAACAATGTACAGCCTAATGTAAACTGTGGACTTAGGATGACATTGGCACATCAACGTAGAGTCATCAGTTGTAACAAATGTACCATTCTAATGCAAGATGTTAAAAAAAGCAGAAACAGGCAAATGTGGTGGGCTATATGACAGCTCTCTGTACTTTCCATTCAATATTTCTTTAAATCTAAAACTGCTCCAGGGGCACCTGGGTGGCTCATTTGGTTAAATGTCTGACTTTAGCTCAGGTCATGATCTCGCAGCTCGTGAGTTCGAGCCCTGCTTCGGGCCCTCTGCTGTCAGAGCAGAGCCCACTTCAGATCCTCTGTCTTCTTCTCTCTCTGCTCCTCCCCTGCATGCTTGCATACTCGCTCTCTCCCTCTCTCTCTCTCAAAAATAAAATAATCTTTTAAAAACAAATAAACAAATCCAAAACTGCTCCCCAAAAAAGTCTATTAATTTTTTAAATGGACAAAGCTTCAGTGTCCTATGGGGCAAAAAACTAGAGGGCCAAAATAAGAGAGAGAGTTGGATAGAAGGAAGGAAGGAAGGAAGGAAGGAAGGAAGGAAGGAAGGAAGGAAGGAAGGAAATGAAAGGAAGGAAAGGAAAGGAAGGAAAGGAAAGGAAGGAGGGAAAGAAAGAAAGAAAGAAAGAAAGAAAGAAAGAAAGAAAGAAAGAAAGAAAGAAAGAAAGAAAGAAAGGAAGAAAGATGGAGGAAGGAAGGAAGGAAGGAAGGAAGGAAGGAAGGAAGGAAGGAAGGAAGGAAGATGGATGGAGGAAGGAAGGAAGGAAGGAAGAGGGAGGAAGGAAGGAAGGAAAGAAAAGAAAGAGAGGAAGGAAGGAAGGAAGGAAGGAAGGAAGGAAGAGGGAGGGAGGGAGGGAGGGAGGGAAAGAAACTAACAAAACATTAACGCCAAAGATTGTCCAAAATTGATGAAAAATACCAACCCACAGATACAAGATGTTCAACAAAATCCAAGCAGGATAAACTTAAAGAAAACCATACCTAAACACATCATAATCAAATAGGTGAAAACCAAAGATAAAGAGAAAATCTTCAAAGGAGTCAGGTGTGGGGGAGGGTCACATGATGGTGAAGGAAACAGGACCAATCATTGACTCCTAATCAGCAACAATGCAAACCAGAAAATAATGGAACATTTTTAAAGTGGAAAAAAAAAATTGTAAAGCCCTGCCAATTGCAAATTCTAAATCCAGTAAAAACATCTTTCACAATGAAAGTAAAATAAGCATTTTAAAATAAAAACTAAGAAATTTTGTCACTAGCAGACTGAACTCCAAAAGATTTTTTTTTTCTTTAGGAAGTTATTCAGACTGAAGGAAAATGATACCAGATGAAAACTCACATCTGCACCGCAGGAAGAAAGTATGCACTGCAAACAGTAAATATGTGGTTAAATAGAAAAGACTTTTTTCTCACTTCTTAATTTCTTTAAAATTCAATTGACTATTTATAAAACTAACAACAGTGTATTTCAGGAAACATAACTTATATAAAAGTAAAATGTACGTGCACAGTAGCATAAAGAACAGGAGGGGCATATGACTATACCACTGCAAGGTTATTAAATCATTCAGTAATTGTTCCATATGACATTAACAAATAAGTCTAGGTAAAAATCCAATCCAATACACAAAATGTAACATCAAAAACAAATGCCCAATTAATTCAAAAGAAGCAAGAAAGGAGAAAAAAAACAGGAAGACAAAGAAAAAATAAATGGAAAGATGGTAGGGTTAAATATAGTCATACAAATAATTATGTTAAATGTAAAGGCAGAGTTTTTCAGATTAAATTTTTGATTGATTGATTGATTGATTGATTGATTTTAGAGAGAGCATGAACAGGGGAGGGGGCAGTGGAAGAGAGAAAGAATCTTAAGCAGGCTCTACTCTCAGCACAGAGCCCGACATGGGACTCGATCCCACGCCCCTGGGATCATGACCCGAGCCGAAATCAAGAGTTGGAATGTTTGACTGAGCCACCCAGGCGCCCCCAGAATAAATTTTTAAAAGTAAACTCCAAACATATGCTGCTTACAAGGGATTCACTTTAAATATAAAGTGACAAAAAAGATGAGGAAAACGTATGCCATGCAACAACATAAATCTCCCAGTATCAGAAACAAAAGAGAGGCCATCCCTAACTATACTCCAGACATTGAAAGGAAAAGGAGAGAATATTCTAAATGATTTTATGCCACAAAATTTGGTAATCTGATGAAACTGACAAATTTCTTGTAAAACACAAATTACCAAAATGGATACAAGAAGAAACAGGAAATATAAACAGCCCTATATCTATTTAAAAATTTAATTTAGTATAGAAAACCTTCCCACCAAGAAAACATCAGGTCCCGAACGCTTTACTATTCAATTTTATAAAACATTTAGGAAAAAATAATGCCAATTCTACATAAACTCTTCCAGAAAATAGGAGTAAAAAAACACTTCCAAACTCCTTCTTTGAGACCAACATGACTGAAACAAAACCATACGAAAGGGGAATTATAAGAAAAGAAAACCACAGACCAACATGAATACAGATATAAATGAATATAGATATAATAGATGAATATAGATATAAATGAATATAGATATAAAATCCTTAATAAAATGTTAACAAATTACATAAGTATATACTAATATATATTTATAATAACTATATAAATATATATATAATATAGCATGACAAAGTAGAGTTTATTTCAGGATTCCAAGATTAGTATAACATTCAAATACTCACCAATGTAATTTAACATATTAATAGATTAACAAGAAAATGTATGTGAGCATCTCAATAGATGCAAAAAAGGTACTTGACAAAATTAAGCAAAAAAAAAGAAGAAAGAAAGAAATGAACCTTCGTCAACCTGATAAAGGTTATCAATAGAAAATTTACAGCTGATGTCATCAATAGAAAACTTACAGATGATGAAATGAATACTGAATTCTTTCTCCCTAAGACAGAGAACAAGGCAGGGATTCCTACTCTCAATACTTCAGCATTTTACTAGATGTATTAACCAGTGCATCAGAGCAAGGAAAAGAAATAAAAGGTAGACAGATTGGAAAGGAAGAAGTAAAATGGTCTTTATTTGCAGGTAACATACTCCTTTATGTAGAAAATCCTAAGAAAGCTACAAAAAAAAAAAAAAAGCAGTAGAGCTACAAAGTGAGTTTAGTACAGCTGCAGGATACAGGCTCAACTTACAATAATTAATTGTGTTTCCATACTCTAGCAACAAACAATTGGAAATTGTAATTTTAACCATGTTTATGATAGCATGAAATATTTATGAAATATATTTTCATGAAAACATGAAATATTTAGGGATAAATTTAACAAAATATATGCAAGAATTGCAAACAAAACTTCAAAAATATAAGGTTACCACCTAAATAAAGGGAGAGATACACCATGCACATGGATTGCAAACTCACTATTGTAAAGATGGCAATTTTACCTAGAGCTGCACTGTCCGATACAGTAGGCACAAGGGGATTGGGCACTTGAAATATGGATACTTTGATTTGAGATGTGCTATAAGTGTAAAATGCATACCATATTTCAAAGCCAATATAAACAATAATGCAAAATACCTCATAAAACATTTTTAATATCTACATTGTACATTGAAATGACAATAATCTGGATATATTGGTTAGATAAAATTAGCATTAAAATAAATTTCAACTTGTATTTTTTTTACTTCTTTTAAAGTGATTACAGGAAATTTTAAAATTATATATGAGGCTCACATTATGTTTCTAGTGGAGCACTGATCCATGGTTTTAGGGCATACAACAGGCTTTTTGTAGAAATTACAAGGTTAATTCTAAACTTTATGTAGACACTCAAAAGACCCAGAGCAGAGCAACTTTGAAAAAGAAGAAAAGAACTGAAGGACTTACACTACCTGATTTTAAAACTTACAAGGCTACAGTAATCAAGAAAGTGTGATATTGATGTAAAATTAAACCCATAGCTGGAATCATGCAATCTGGCTTTAAATAAGGACATGAAAAAGTGCTAGACATGATGAATCACGATGAAACAGTAAGTTAACCCCAAATAACCAAATTAATGTTGAAAAAGAAAACCAAAGCTGGAGGCATCACAAGTCTGGACTTCAAGCTGTATTACAAAGCTGTAATCATCATGACAGTATGGAACTGGCACAATAACAGACACACAGATCAATGGAACAGAATAGAGAGCCCAGAAATGGACCCAAAAATGCATGGCCAACTAATCAACAAAGAAGGAAGAATATCCAAAGGCAAAAAGTCTCTTCACCAAAAGGTATTGGGAAAACTGGACAGCGACATGCAGGAGAATGAACCTGGACCACTTTCTTACACCATACACAAAAACAAACACAAAATGGATGAAAGACCTAAATGTAAGACAGGAAACCATCAAAATCCTAGAGGAGAAAACAGGCAACAACCTCTTTGACCTTGGCTGCAGTAACTTCTTACTAGATTTGTCTCCAGAGACAAGGGAAGCAAAAGCAAAAATGAACTATTGGGATCTCATCAAGACACAAAGCTTCTGCACAATGAAGGAAACAATGAACAAAACTAAAAGACAACCAATGGAATGGGAGAAGATATTTGCAAATGACATATCAGATAAAGGGTTAATATCCAAAATCTATAAAGAACTTATCAAACTCAACACCCAAAAACAAATAATCCAGTGAAGAAATGGGCAAAAGACAGAACAGAAACTTTTCCAAAGAAGACATCAGATGGCTAACAGACACATGAAAAAGATGTTCAACATCACTCACCATCAGGGAAATACAAATCAAAACCACAGTGAGATACCACATCATGCCTGTCAGAATGGCTAAAATGGACAACTCAGGAAACAACATATGTTGGCTAGGATGCAGAGAAAGGGAAACCCTTTTGCACTGCTGGTGTGGATGCAAACTGGTGCAGCCACTCTGCAGAATAGTATGACGGTTCCTCAGAAAATTAAAAATAGAACTACCCTACAACCCAGCAATTGTACTATTAGGTATTTATCCAAGGGATACAAAAGTGCTGATTCAAAGGGGCACAAGCACATCAATGTTTATAGCAGCACTATCAACAATAGCCAAATTACGGAAAGAGCCCAAATGTCCGTCGACTGATGAACAGGTAAAGAAGACATGGTGTATAAATACAATGGAAAATTACTCAGCGATCAAAAAGATGAAATCTTGCCGTTTGTAACAACATGGATGGAACTAGAGTGTATTATGCTAAGCGAAATAAGTCAGGCAGAGAAAGACAAATATCATATGATTTCACTCATATGTGAAATTGAAGAAACACAACAGATGAACATAGGGGGAGGGAAGGAAAAATAAAATAAAAACAGAGAGAAAGGCAAACCACAAGAGACAGAGAGAACAAATACAGAGAGAACAAACTGAGAGTTGCTGAGGGGGAGGTGGGGAGGATGGCTAAATGGGCAATGGGTATTAAGGAAGGCACTTGCTAGAATGAACACGGAGTGTTATATGTAAGTGATGAATCACTAAATTCTACTCTTGAAACCATTATCACACTCTATGTTAAGTAATTTGGATTTAAATTTTTAAAAAAGGATGTGGGGATGGGGCGCCTGGGTGACTCAGTTGGTTAAGCGTCCAACTTTGGCTCACATCATGATCTCACGGTTCAAGTACAACGCTGAGCGCTGTGCTGACAGCTCAGAGCCTGGAGCCTGCTTCCGATTCTGTGTCTCCCTCTCTCTCTGCCCCTCCCCCAGCCATGCTCTGTCTCTCTTTCTCTCAAAATTAAACATAAAAAAATTTTTTTAAAGAACGTGGGGATAAAGAATATGTATATTTTGTATATATGTATGAATAAAATACCTCTGGAAATATTTTTAAATACCAAAAAATAAACTGCCTGAAAATTTCAAATAAATAAATAGATAAGTTAAACCTATAATAAAATACTATTATATACCCAATAGACTGGCTAATATGAAGCTAATCGTGTCAAAGTGCCAGGCAAGGCTGTGGCACAATCTCGAGTTTAGAAAGTAAACTGGTTGTAAAATGTTACAACCAGTTTGGGAAACTTAGAGAACTAAGCATATGTCTACTCTTCAACCCAGCAATTCTGCTTCTACTTCTAGGTATTTATCCGAAAGAAGTAGAAGTACATGTACCAAAAAAAAAAAAAAAGAAAAGAAAAAAAACTTGTATAAGAATCTTCATAAAAACTTGCTCATAAGAGCCAAAAACTGGTAACAACCCAAATGTCCGTCAACAGGATAATGGATAAACATATTTTGGAATATTCATACAACAGAATGTACTCAGCATTAAAAAAGAATGGCCTACTGATGCATGTTGCAAAGTGGATGAATCTCAGAAACATTGTGTTGAGCAAAAGAAACCACACACAAAAAAGTACGCACTGTATCATACCATTTACATGAAGTTCTAAAACAGGAAAAGCTAACCTATAGTGAAAGAAATCAGAATAGTGGTTGCTTCTGGTAGAAGGAGTGACAGGGACTGCCTGAGAGGGGCGCAAAGCAGCTTTCTGGGGTGTTGGAAGTGTCCTACGTCTTGATAGGGATGTGGGTTACGTGGATGTAAGCATTTGTCAAAACCAATGGAGCTATCCAGTTAAGATGATATTGCACACGCCCATACTGAACTGAGCACTCAGTGAACTACACTTCAATTGCTTTAAGTTTCTTTAAAAGCTTCAAAAGTACTACATGTGTGAACAACACAGAGAATTAATAGTGCGCTCCAACTTCATTCTTCCCCCTGCATTACCCTCACCTCCCGTGTAATAAACATTAACAGCCTGGAGTTCTTCCACACTCTTCTTCTTGCTTCTAAGACTCAGAGTCAAATCCACATTAGGTAGGAAAGGGTGCTGGCGCTTGTTTGGGTTGTTTGTTTGTTTGTTTGTGTAATGAGTGTTCCCTATGCATGGGTTTCTGCTACCTGCTCCTGTCACTCACCATACTGCAGGCCAGAGCTACACAACATTCTATTGTATGGGCAAACCACAATTTCTCGATCTTTTCACTTATCTCTACTCCCTCCATCCCAGGGATGGGCTGTCAGCCTCACCCCACTTTTGGTCATAATAAGCAACGTTGCAAAAACTTCCCCAATCATATACCTAATCTCCCTGGTGCTTTTGTTTCTATAGGAGAATTTCCTAAAGTGGGACTGGTGAATGAAAAAGACAAGTGGGTTATTTGCTTTAATAGATATTGCAGATTACATTGTGCAAAGGGTTGTAGAAACCTCATTCAGCGTTCAGTCTGATATATTTTAAGTTTCTGCAGACTGCCTCCAGAAATGGAAATAAATTATGTACATAGCACAATAATCATTGTAGGCAACTCATCTATGCTTTGAAGGGGAAAAATTCAGCAACATATATAAGTCCACAAATAACCGAGTTATTCTATCAAAATACATTCTGGGACAGGGTGCCTGGGTGGCTCAGTCGGTGAGCGTCCGACTTTGACTCAGGTCATGATCTCATGGTTCCTGGCTTCAAGCTTCACATCAGGCTCTGTGCTAACAGTCAGCTCAGAGCCTGGGGCCTGCTTCAGATTCTGTGTCTCCCTCTCTCTCTGACCTTCTCCCCGCCCCCACCTTCTGTCTCTCACTCTCAAAAAATGAATAAACATTAAAAAAATATTTTGTTACTACATCATGAGAGGTAGGATAGCATGATGGTTGAGAACTGAGTCAACCTTAGCTAAGGAACTGTCCAAACCTGTCATACATCATTTCCATGACCTTGAATAAGTTACTTGACCTGCTCGCACCTGAGTTTCCTCATAAACAGAAATGTAAATAATAATAGTGCCTATATCATGGAAGATGAAGTAAAGATAATATGAAGAACCCTGTACATGGAGAGTGGAAAATGTCTAATACATGGAATGAGCTTTAGAAGTGTTAGTTATTGGGGTGCCTGGGTGACTTAGTTAAGCATCCGACTTCAGCTCAGGTCATAATCTCATGGTTCGTGAGTTTGAGTCGGGCTCTGTGCTGACAGCTCAGAGCCTGGAGCCTGCTTCAGATCCTGTCTCTCTCTCTCTCTCTCTCTCTCTCTCTCTCTCTCTCTCTCTCTCTTCCCCGTTCACACTCTATCTCTCAAAAAGAAGTAAACATTAAAAAACTTTTTTAAGAAAGTGTTAGAAATTATTGGGCAATTTGCTTAACTTCTCTAGATGTCTGTTTTCTCTTGCCTGTAAAATGGGGACAAATAGCACTATCCATCTCAAGGGCACATTAGAACAATGTATATGGCAGGTTAAGCTTTCAACACAATTATTGAATATTAAAATACAATACAAACATGAAGGAGCCAGGTTTAGGCAGAAGTATAAATGATGTGGTTGGCACGCAAACCTTCCAAAATTCAGAAGAAAGCTAAGTTCCTGCCAGGCCTGTTGATGATACTGAATTCTTGGAAGGCCATGCAAATCTTCCAGAACGCAGAAAGAAATGGATAGGCACCCCTGGAAGACCTGTAACTGTGGCCTTCATGAGGCACATGTGCCCAGGTGAACAACGTGGCACCTGAGGCTAGCAGGTGGCTCAGTGTGCAGGTGACCTGGAGCATCAGGAGAAAGCGCATCATTCACATTACCTACACTGACTGAGCACTCGCTGTGCCACAGGGCCCAGACTCTGGACTAAAAGCAGGGACCGGAGGGGGGATGCAGAGTCCCTTCCCTATGTGATGAAGCCAAGAGCCCCCCATTGGGCCACATCCACTATGGGCTGCCATTCAGTAGAGGTGCCTGTATTGTCAACTTGGGGGGTTTCAACTCTATTTATTAATTGCAGATTTTATCTATTCAAAAAAAAAAAAAAAGCCCTAAGTCAAGTCAATGTTTGTATTTGGGAAGAGCAACCATATACAAGCCCATTTTATCTCCTTCCAGGGTCAAACAAACAAATAAACTTGGCTTTGATTTACTAAAGGCTCCTAATGATGCTTTTTGCTGAAAATTAAATGTCCCTTAGCTTGGGGACAGAAATATCAGGCCAGGCAGCCAATTGGACTGCTGGTTGTTGACATGAGCCTGGTGCCTGATGCCCCTCGATGAGAGGGGTAGACGAGCTATCAGCAATGGGGTGCAGGGAAAGAGCTGTGGCTGCACAGGGCTGGACATTCAGGTTTGTCCAGGTGCCCTGAGGTGATCAGATCCCATGAAGCTCCTCAAACAGATCCCACTCACATTTCCCTGATCCCCACTGCGGAGCGGACTATCCCCACAATTGCAACACTCGTGCCTATTCCCAGAGAGCTTTGGTCCCACTATCAAGGGACCAGGGAAGCCCAGCTTGTGGCCAGCAAGTAAAGTGTGGGATCTCAACAAAGGATGATGGCTGCTCTTGGATGATATTGGACCCAGCCTGGTGATTACACCCAGGTTCATGCTCTTCTAGCATCTAATCCTTCCCCGATGGCAGGGAGGGGCCAGGTCCACTGAAGGAAAAGCATATCTGCACCCTAGGATATGGCTTTCTGCCCATGCCTGGGGCCTACAGGCCACAGGAACAGAGCTACATTTTGATTGTAGAGCTCACAGGAAACAAAATGTGATGTTTTTTCATATTTGATGCCCATAAAATTCAGTCACATTTCAATAAGCTATCTCCACGACATGTGTTTCAAGGCTATCTCCATGACATGTGCATGATGGGGGAAGGGGCCTAGAAAAATACATCGACCATGTAGGTCCTTGATTGTACTAGGAAGAAAATAGGATAAAATAAAGCCCACCAGGCAACATAAACAAGTTAAAATTAAATTGAATTAAATTAAACAAAACAAAATACGTTCTCAGGTGTTTCACATGACATCAAACCTGGATCATGGCCCAGATTATCTGGCTAAAGGCTCATGAAACACAAGTGAATTGCTTATTAATTAGAAACTGAATGATTAAAAGTCTTTTAAACAATATCCCCATCTCCTCCCTCCACCACCCTCACCAATTTGTCCTCTACACCCACTGCCAGAGTGACCTTTTAAAAATATAGTCACTCACCTGCTCGAACGACTTCTCTAGTTTATCAGGACTACAGGGTAAAATCCAAATGTCTGAGGCACACAATTCAAGACACTACCAGTCCAATCTCTTTCCCAGGAATCCCTGCCTTACACCCTCTGCCCTAGCTTCCCCAAAGATACCTCTGTGTCTCTGAAAAGCAAGTTCACCCACCTGGTTCCACTTTCTCCATCTTGTCTACCTATCACTTAATCCCAATGTCATCCCATCCCTTGATTCTTCTACTATGCCTTTCAGAGTTTGTTCCTGTATTTCTCACGTTACAATTCCTTGTCCTCCTGTGCTTCCTGTTTTTCTTTATTCCATCTCCCTGAAAAGAGCCTGGAGTAAGTGCTAGTAAACACTGGTGGGTGGGTAGATGAGATGGATAGTTGAATGAATAGCAAACAGAGAAGGTCTAGCTAATGATAGAAAAAGACAGAGATAGATAAATAGACGGATGGATGGATGGATGGATAAGTAGGTAGGTAGGTAGACAGACAAGACAGACAGACAGAACAGAATAAATAGATAACGCAGATTTCCTAGGCCTTTGCTACTCCTCCTCTGATCTCCAAATGATTCATATATTCTATTACCTAGAAAGGAAAAAAAATGTTATTTTTGTCTCAGGTAAAAATTGGTAGGATTTTTTTTGGCAAAAGAAATGGGGCACAGATAGCTGACCTAATTTCTTTTCTCTGAGTGAAACCTACTTTGGGCAAATTTCAGTTTGCAGGGAAGCTCCAGAAGACAGAAGGACCTCAGAAGAAGCCAGGCCTAGGCCTGGAGAAACACAAAAGGATTTTATGATGGAAGCCAGCATTGCCTTCGAAAAGTCTCTCACACTCCCACATAATGCATCTCAGGGACAAATCCATCAAGAGTCTTTGAATATTTCTGGAGGTTTGAGTCGAGCCACACTCACTGTCCCCAGCTCTGGCCAAGCTCTGCGTTGAAGTCTGGGCTGCAAACTGAGTCAGTCTCCTACATCTGTGTGCCATTCTTCACCTGCTACTTCTCAATCATACCCCAGAAGTGGACATTTCAGTGGCCAAAGGCTATGCAGATGTCCTCATTGACAGGTTTCCATTCCTACAGGAGGCCAATAAAGTTACTGCTATTGATAACAGGCTGAGCCAGGGACCCTGTTTCATGTGCTATCATGTGAGCACAAGAGCATCATCAGGAAGATACTAGGTGTTAGTATCTCCCCATTTTACTGATGATGACACCAAAGCATGAGAGGTTAAGTAATTTAGTCAAGGTCCACAACTAGTTAGCAGTGAGGCCGGGATGCCAACCTACACAGGCCCAGCCTACAGTCTGCTCTTAAGCACTACACTGAGTAATCGAGGTAGAATGCATTTTCTCTCATGGGACTAAACTCATTTACTTTTATTTCCTACCTTTTAGAAATTCAACTCACAGATTTGTTTATTTTTCCTGATGTGTCCCTAATGCCAAGCCTCCACTGCTCGAGGCAATCCAAGAAGAGAAGTGGGCATTTAAAGGCCTCCGCAGGGTCCCCAACACACCACACCCCACCCCCAACCTTAACCTGCCTTTGAGGAGAAGAAGTATCAATGCCCATCATGTTTAAGAAAGTTGTGGTCAAAAATGAAGTATAGAAGTGCCTGGGTGGCTCAGTCGGTTAAACGTCCAGCCTCGGCTCAGGTCATGATCTCATGGCTTGTGGGTTCAAGTCCCACTCTGGGCTCTGTGCTGACAGTTCAGAGCCTGGAGCCTGCCTTAGATTCTGTGTCTCCCTCTCTCCCTGCCCCTCTCCTGCTTATTCATTCTCTCTCTCTCCCTCTCTCTCTCGCTCTAAAATAAACATTTAAAAAATTTTTAAGATAATTAAAAATTATCCTATAACACAGCAATTGCACTGCAATGCATCTTCCCAACAGAGATGAAAACACCTGCCCACAAAAAAAAAAATTTACATGAATGTTTATAGCAGCATTACTCACAATGGCCAAGATATGGAAATAACCCAAATGTCCATCAATTTATGGATTAACAAAATGTGGTATATCCATATGATGGAGTACTAGCTCTATAAAGGAATATAGACTAAAACATGCTTCAAAATGGATGAAACTTGACATCATTACACTAAATGGAAGAAGTCAACCAACAAAGGTCACATACTGTATGACTCCTTTTATCCAAAATGTTTAGAATAGGTAGATCCATAGGGACAGAAAGTAGAGCAGTGGTTGCCAGGGACTGAGACACAGAAAAATGAGAAGCAACTGCTAATGAGTACGGAGCTTCTTTTGGGGGTGATGTAAATGGTCTGGAATTACACAGTATTGGTGCTTATACAATTTTGCCAATCAGACACTTTAAAGGGATGAATTTTACGATATGTGAATTATATCTCAATAAAAAATAAATATTTTTGAACAATTAGCAAGTGCATAAAAAATGTGAATGCCCCTCAATTGTTCAGTGATCCCATGTGTAAGAAACTTGATAGATGCTTTCCTAAATTTGGTGACCTTCCTAAAAATGCACATACTATTACCAATAAAAAGTAGTAAGGCAAAAAATAAACCTGTTCTAAAGCATTAATAATAAATACATTTCGATCAGTCATGCTAGAGGAAGGACTGGATTATCATCCTCTCTAGGGAAATTACTAGAAATTCCTTGTCATATGAAGAGGCAATGACAGGATACAGCCAAAGATTATAGGAGAAAAATATTAGAGATTGCCAAAAAATAATAAAATTATCTTATTTTTCTGAGTTTCCATCATGGTTTTTTTTGCATTTGGAAGTTGTTTAAATGAGTGATTTGTTACATCTCTTCTTTTCCTAAATAAAAAACTTTTGTACCTAAAAAAGGAGGCTGGGGGTGAGGAATCTAGTCTCTCTGGGCTGGGAGTGGCATCACCTCCCTATGCATATGGCCCCTTCTCTCTCTCTTCCTTCCATGCAACCACAGAGGCAAGACCTCCAGCAGAGCCATGGCTGGCTGTCCCTTTTGTCTGTTTTCCCTTCTCCATCAGAGCCCCGGCTCAGGTGCCACCCTAGACCAACAAGCCAGGTGTTGACAACCTGGGACAGCTCTGCCCCAGGAATGGGGCCCTCCTTCTGGTGCTGATGCTCTCAGACCATCCCTTGAGGGCCCGTGGGTGGATTCCTTTCCCTCGACAAGGGGGGCCTGCTAATCCTGGGTCTGGTCTTAAGGCGTATGGATGGACATACTACTCTGATGTCCACTTGGACCATTGAAGAAGAGTCCTTCACAGTGCCTAGCCTGGTGCACCAGAAACCCACTTTAGTTCTTGGGGTTCAACCCATATTAACAACACTTTTTTTCATTGTCCTGGGAACAGCTTCCTCTCCTGGACATTGTAGAAGGGAGAAGAGATGGAGAACAGGATTTAGCGACCCCTGGGTCCTCTAGCTGTGGTAGAATCTTAGACTTGGCACAACTTCTCTCTCGGATAAAAGAAGAGTGTGATCCAAGATAGAGGGAAAGGATCAGACTAAATGGGTTCCTGGAAGGATGAGAACTTATCTCGATACTGTGGACGGGTAAGTCTAGACAAGACAAAAATGTGGTTGTAAAAATGGCAAGAGGAGAAGGGGTGCTGCTAGAAGGCTTTGAATGCCAGTAATTCTCTCCTCACAGGACTAATGAGCTTCATAGTCTAACAGCGCCCCTTAGCAATCTATACACACACACCCAGCCAGAAATGCTAAAACCATGTCAATTTTGCACCTGCCCACCCCTCCTTACATCCGAGAGACTCAGACACAGTACTTGTGAAGAGACAGACGTCTGGGGATAAATGTCATTGGTCCCATTAATTCTCCAGGTCTCTCTGCAGATCTCCTCTGTTCTGAAATGGATGGTTGGTGCTGTGTTCACAATAATGACCATCAAACCTTAGCATTTGCTTAACATTTTACAATTTATATGAACTTATTTGATCCCCCACAGCTCCACGAAGCAAGTAGGACAGTATAATTCTAACATGTGTACAGACAAGAAAACTCAGACCCAGGCAAGTAAAGTGATGGCCTGGCCAAAGATTGCCAAGTTTGTAAGTATTTTAATGGCTAAAAAGTTATCTCAGTCTCTCTAATATGAATAAAAACCTCCCAGGTTTGAGAGATCAGATTGACTAACATGAGGTTTTCTTTGGGTGTCTTTTATACATGGAGGGTGAGAGTTGCCTCCAATTTACAATTACTCCTTGGGGAAAAGGCCACCTCCTTGCCCTTCAGACAAAAGTACATACGTGTCTTGCATAAAATGGATCTTCAGGACCCCTGAATCAACAGAGCTCTCTCCTTTAAGGGCCATGGATTCTATAAAACCTGTTGATGGTCAGCTCTCTTTCCAGACAATAGAGTAAAATTCAGCCTTCCTCTTCAGCCTCAATCCAGCCTCAATAGATGAAAGAGAGGAGGAATACGTAAAGCACGTCACACAGGGGTGTCCGTCTGAAAGCCGGTGTGCGCTTAGCAGCAACCGATCAATACCTTCCAAGCATCCCAGCCGGTGGGCAAGGCAGGCCGTCTGGCTCTGAACTCACGCCCCTTCTCTGGCCCTGCACGAGTAGGAACTGTCCACAGGGCCGTGCCCTCCTCTGATGCTGCCATTCCCGAGCTCACCCAAACCTGGGAGGTCCTGCAGAGGCTCATCCAGGTCAAATCAGAAAAACAAAAACAAAAAAAAAAACCACTCAGATCCTATCAGGAGACCACAGCAGGGAAGAGAGATGAGGCCACAGGAGGTGAGCAGTCCAGCCCCAGAGCAGGAAGTGGAGGCAGGTGAGTGAACTCTGAAGCTCTGAAAGAAGCAGGACAAAGGGGCACTGTCCTCTACATGTGGTCCTCAAAAATATTTCCCAGACAGTCCACCTAGTTGGGGTTAATAAATTCTATTTATGAAATGTATCACAGAAGATTATGGGCTCCCAGTTGCTCACCCATTAGTATCTCCTTCTCTGTCTCTGTCTCTCTCTCCCTCTCTTTCTTTCTTTCCTTTTCTATCTGTCTGTCTATCTATCATCTGCCCCATTCATGCCACATGTGAGCCCTGTATCCACAGGTGTTGAGCATTCAAAGACAACACAAACCCGGAGGTGGACAGCCTCTCTGACTAAAGCAAGAGGCAGAGATGCTCAATTATTCTACAAACTCATCCATCCATCTCTCCCTGCCTTTCTCCATCCATTTGTCCACTCACTTGTCTGCCAATTATCAATAATCCCCACTACATGTCAGGGCAGTTGAATCAGATCAGTACTCTTTCCCAAGGACTGGACAATCTACAGGGAGAGACAGATACATGAGCAATACAACATGACAAGCACACAGTAGGGATAAGGAGCAGCACGGAAGGCTTCTAAGAGGAGGCTACAGGTGAGCAGGGCCCTCAACGACAAGTAGGAGTCAGCCAGGAGGTCAAGGTAATCAAAAGACATTCCAGATAGAGAAAACAGCAGGCGAAAAGTCAGAGAGTCTGGGAATATCAGGGCCAAATGCAGAGTTAACCTTGGGAAGAATTCTCTTTTATTGCTGGTTTGAGCCAATAACTGAAATAAAGTTTCCCTCATTTTCCAGTCATGGGTCCTGTTTGGATTGTGGTCAGTTAAAGTTAAAATGGTAATACTAGGAGAAAGAAAAGGCATAGGAAACAACGCCACAGAGGTAGGAATGAGTAGATCAAGTTCCAGGAATACTGAATGAGCAAGCCAAGTTGCTTTGGTTAATTCAACCGACCCTCCTGTCCTGTAAAGAAGATGGGAAACTTTGTCAAGTCAGTGGCTTGGCATGGGAGAGACCACAGTGGCAGCCTTTCAAAATTAAAGTGTTACATTACTGACACATTATCCCTCTTTCTGGGGTTCACTTAGAAGAAAGGGATACTGTCTTAGTCTGTTTGGGCTGCGATAACAAAATACCATAGACTGAGTGGCTTATAAACAACAGAAAGCTATTTTTGCACAGTTGTGGAGGCTGGAGAATCCACGATCGAGGTGCCAGCAGATTCAGTGTCTTGTGAGAGCCTGCCTCCTGGTGCACAGATGGCCATCTTTCCTCTGTGTCCTCATGCGGCAGAAGGGATGACGGAGCTCAGTCGAGGGTCTTTAATCAGGGCACCAATCCTGTCCATGAGGGTTCACAATCCCCTCCCAACAGCCCCATCGCCAACTACCATGAAATTAGGTTTCAACATATGAATTTGGGGTGGGAGACACAAACATTCAGCCACAGCAGGTACTGTCCCCCAGATCCAGACCACAGAAAGTACTTCCCACATCCACACCATCAAGCAGAACTTCTCTAAAGTTAACAAACTCTACTTTTAAAAATGGTAAGACCTCAGGGAACATTATGAACTATCATCTGGTTGCACCTTTGGGTAAGTTTTTAAAATCATATTGCTTTCTGGGGCACCT
Organism: Acinonyx jubatus; assembly: GCF_027475565.1. Classification (NCBI taxonomy): domain Eukaryota; kingdom Metazoa; phylum Chordata; class Mammalia; order Carnivora; family Felidae; genus Acinonyx; species Acinonyx jubatus. The sequence goes on along the minus strand of NC_069396.1, from coordinate 19,743,456 downwards.
GGGTGGCTCAGTCGGTTAAGGGTCCGACTTTGGCTCAGGTCATGATCTCACGGTTTGTGAGTTCGAGCCCCGCATCGGGCTCTGTGCTGACAGCTCAGAGCCTGGAGTCTGCTTCGGATTCTGTGTCTCCCTCTCTCTGCTCCTCCTCCCCTCACACTCTATTTCAAAAATAAATAAAAACGTTAAAAAAATTTTTAATAAATAAATAAAATCATATTCCTTTCCTAGCATAGGCATCCCTTGTAGATGAACTAGAAACCTGAGCGTGTCTGTAGGAAAAGAGGGGAAGACAATTATGAGAAAGAGGTCCTCAACACAGAGCAAGCACAGTTCAGAGTGCAGAGGTTAGGAAGAGCCCGGAAGCTGCGAAAAATAGCCAGCCCTTGGGTCAGGCAAGAGGATGATGGAGCAGGCCAATGGCAAGCTTGTCCATTCTCCACGTGCTAAGTTTCAGCCACGGGAGATCAACTTTGGTGCCACTGAGTATCTTCTCCCACAATCTGTCATCAGCAAGCCATTAAATGCCTGCAGCTGAAGAAGACAGCTGTTGGATAGGATAATATTAATCATAATCGATCATGGCTGATCAGTGCTAAGCACTTCAGATGCATGTTCTCACGTCTCCACAGCGTCCCGGGAGGGAGGTGTTCTAATCCTCACTTTACAGACATGGAAATCAAGGATGTTGCCCGTCCTGGCTCACATAGCTTGCAGAGCCGGCATTCAGTCCAGGCCTGCTTTTCTGTGAGGAATCTGCTCTTCTTCACCGGTGGGGAGTGTGCCACTTTTCCCGGGACCTGGACAGAGCAGGCACATATGCAGGCTGGCCTAACTGCTATACACTAAATATCTGAATGAGTAGGCATCACTCTTGAGAGAGTGACTGCCTCCCCCATGTGTGTGCCAAAGATAAGGAGCGCCTGGGTGGCTCAGTCGGTTGGGCGTCCAACTTCAGCTCAGGTCATGATCTCACAGCTCGTGAGTTCAAGCCCCATGTCGGGCTCTGTGCTGACCACTCGGAGCCCGGAGCCTGCTTCGGATTCTGTGTCTTCCTCTCTCTCTGCCTCTAACCCACTCCCATTCTGTCTCTGTCTCTCTCAAAAGTAAATAAACATTTTTAAAAATTTAAAAAAAAAATAGCATGCCTTTGTCTTAATGGGGAGATTTGAGAAGCCAAGTGCTCCTCACTGAAAGCACCTTCAATTAGTTTCCTAAGGCTGTTGTAACAAAGTACCAAAAACTGCTGGCTTTAAACAACAGAAACTCACTATCTTGTGGTTCTGGAGGCTAAGAACCAAGAAGTCCAAACTTGTATTGTTGCAGGGCGATGTGCGAAGCGATGCGCTCTCTCTCTCTCTGACAAATCTGGGGAAGAATCCCTCCTTGTCTCTTCTAGCTTCTGCTGTTTGCCAGCAAGCCTGGGGGGGGGGGGTCCCCTGGCTTGTAGACGCATCACCCTGGTCATATAGGGGACCGTCTTCCCCATCTGTGTCTTCACACCATTTCCCTCTGTGCGCCTCTGTCTCTGTGTTCAAAGTTCTCCTTTTTATGGGGACAGCAGTCATACTGGATTAAGATCCACTCTAATGATCTCACTTTAACTTGATCCCCTCTGGAAAGGGAATCACATCCTGAAATAAGATCACATCCCCAAATAAGATCACATCCTGAAGTACTGAGAGGTAGGACTTCAACACCTCTCTTTGGGGAACCTAAGTCAACCCATAACATACCTCAACTGCTAATCCTCAGAGTTGAACTTTGATTCGTTTAACTGCCTGCCACTGGCTCCCACCTGTGCCCGACCTGACATGATGATGTCCTCCAGCCCCCCCACGTGCTGGAGGTCATCTACGGTCAAGACACCCCACCCCATCCAAGCTCCATCTCTCTTGAGCTTCCCCCAGGATTTCTGTGAGGTGCAAAGAGGCTCTTTTTTTCTGGCAATTCACTAATTTCACTTTTGTTTCCAGTTGCTAACAGCATCTGGCAGCTCAGTGCTAACGGCCCGGTGCCACTCTGTCATAATCAGCTCTTTGTCTGCTGCTTCCGGTTGGGTATTTACATGCAGCTGGGGACAGTCAGCTGTTTCCCTAAACACTATTGTGTGCTTAGGAAGAAAAACTTAAGTCTTTTTCATTAACCACCATCTTTCAACATGGAAGCCAAAAGCATATCCACTTTACCTCACTTCACCCCACAGATGTATTCCTGAGGTAATGACAATATGGTAGAGGCCGTACTGTACTATTTTTTCTAAGCACTTTCCCACCCACAATGTCTTGGAGATAAGCAGGAGGGCAGGAATCCCCACTGGGCAGATGCACTAATGGAGGCCCATCTCTGGTTAAATAACCGGCAGGTGGTCTCTTAGGCCAGGCCTCATTCTATTTTGTCACATCCCTCCTGTCCACAAAGCTGATAAAAAATCCATTATTTAAACAAACACTGAGCAAGGATGACATCTGATTTCCAAGAAGTCCCAGGCTCTTCTAGCTACACTAAGCTTTCATTTGGAGGAATTCACTAAGTTCCATTGTGCCCCTGGGCCATTGCTGTTGCTGCTACCTGGAATGCTTTTCCCTCCAGTACTACTCCTTCGAGGGTCAGCTCATGAGTCATAGCCTAAAAGAAGCATTTCTTCCTTTTTAACTTTATTGAGGAATGACTGACAAACATAATCACATATATTTAAAGTATACAATGTTATGATTTGATACACACATATATATAGAATAATTACCAAGATCGAGGTTATGGACACAACCATGACCTCAAATGATTAATATGGTTATGTCTTTTTGTATATGTCTGGTGAGAATGCTTAATATCTACCACCAGCAGCTTTCAAGGATGTAGTACCATATTATCAATTACACTCACCATGCTATACATGAGCTCCTCAGAACTTTTTCTTCTTGTAACTAAAAATTTGTATGCCCTTTGACCTATGGCTGACTGGATAAAGAAAATGTGGTGGGTGTACATATATACAATGGAATATTATTCATCCATAAAAAGATAAGGAAACCACGGCATTTGTGACAACATGGATGAATCTGGAGGACATTTATGCTGAGTAAGCTAGACAGTGAAAGATAAATACTGTATGGTATCATTTATATGTGGAATCCAAAAACAAGACACTGATTTCACAGAAACAGAGAATACAATGGTGGTTGCCGGGGGTTGGGGGCAGGGAAAATAAGTAATATGGGTCAAAAGGTACAAATTTTCAGTTATAAGAGAAGCATTTCTTGATGTTTCAGGCAGAGTCACCCCTCTCATCACTTACTCTCATAAAACTCTCCACCTCTCCAAACATTTGTCATGAATGAAATTGGTTGACTTGTGTGATTATATATTTAACAGCATCTTCCCTTGTACACAAAGGGCAGGAACCAAGGATGTCCTGTTGATTCCTAATCCCCAATTCTGTAATCCCCCTCATCCTGTGCCTGGCATGTGGTGAGCTCAATAAATATCTGTCAGATGAATGAATGAAGGTTATCATCCCCATGAATTGTCCCCCTGCCAAACAGAGTCATCCCTTCCTTTGTAGCACTCTCCTATCCCCAAGCACTTTGTTGATAACTAGAATATGATGAACATGATAATACACTTCAGATAAAAAAAACTTGACACTCGCATGATACATGGTCTGTGCACTGAACAAAATGCTTGAAACTGGGACCAGCAGAAAAGCCTGGGACCAGCAGAAAATTCTGTGTCACAGAAGGACTGTAATTTACCACATACTGAATTGGGTTATAAGTTGGGTTATAATTTACCTCATACTAAGTTGGGTTTATTTGTCTCCTCTTTCAGACCTCCTTCAGAACTCCTGACTCCTGATAGTGACCATGCCTTACTCCTCTGTGCTCTCAGGACATAACATAGGCAACAAATGATTGTGGAAAGAGCGCATTGCTGAATGAATAAGCACACCCAGTAGTTAAAAAAGAAAATACTTTGCAACGCCAGCAAACATTACCTGATAAATTGGCTTGGTAATTTGGGTTGCTTTTCAACATTAGAATTTTCGGTAATAAGAGACCACTAGAAAACATGTTAGAATGAAGAATTTTCTATTCTACTTGCTGTGAGGACTTTCTCATAGCCTTACAAGTTTGGGAGCCTCATATGCTATTTTCCATTCCAATCGGTCACAAAGCATATCAGCACATTAAACCCAGAACTTACATCATAAGAGGAAATATGCACCCACTTAATATCCTTGGCCAAAACTGCTCATGACATTTGGGAATAAACCCAGTAGCCAGAGAGTGGAGGCAACATGGGGTCTTAGAAAGAGAAGAAACTTGATCTGGCTTTAGGGGCCAAAGCTTCTCATATCTTTATTAATCATGGAATCACCCCAGGAGAAGAATACCTTGTTAATGTGCAGACTGGTTCCCTAGTTCTAAGGTGGGGCCTGGGAATCTGCATTTGCAACAAGCTCCAATGTGATGCTAATGATGCTGACCGTCTATCACTCTTTAAGTAGCAAGAATCTAAAATCTATTGCTTAATGGGCCCAAACCTCAAAGCCCTCACCTCTAAGATGGTATTGGTAACCCATCTATGTTAAGAGGCTGTTGTGAAATGGCATTGTGATCAATTGTGAACACCACCCTAATTTCCTCTCCCTCCACTTTGGTGGGGTGAGGGCTCAGGTTCATAAATTCTGGAAAGGAACCCATGGGGGACTCTATTTCCTCACCATTTTATAGAGTGATGAAATAGATGGAGCTCTGGTGCAGGTAACTGGTCCACCTCCTGGAAGCCCACACTATCTGAAGGCAGCAAGGAGTTTCCTTTGCATAAATGACATTATTTCCATTCAGGGCCTCTCTTAACTGTTTTATGTTCAATAGTAGATGTTGTCTACACTAAAATATAGCAAACATGTGAACAGATAAGTAAGCCGAAAAATGCATAAACAAGCGATCAAACTTAATTCAAAGTTTTTATGTCACGTGTATGTCATTCTCAAGCCTGAGACTTTACATTGTGTTTTATAGTATGTAAACAAGGCTGAAATTTCTAAAAGGGGGAAGAAGAGCAAAGCTGGACCTGGATTGAGCTTTTGGGAAAACATTAAGCTCCTTGTCTGGGCATTTAAGACCATCCGTAATACGACCCCACCTGATTCTCTGGCCTCCCTTCTCACCACAGGCCCCTCCCACCATGTTCAGTCTATGCTATACTACTTTCTAGTCCTGAACAATCTGTTCTCTCAATTCCCCACCCCCACATGGGCCTTTGCACTCTATTCCCACCACTGAATGTTTTTTCCTGCCTCCTGCCCAGGATGGTATGTGCCGATCTTTTAAGACTCAGCTCAAGCACCACTTCACCAATGAAGACTTTCCTGATTCTCCTACATGAGGTGACCTCTCCCTGCTCTGGCCTGACTCACCATATCCCCTACAGATTGCCATAGCTTATATTTAATTATAATCTGTTTATATGTCTGTTTTCTGCTCCTAGACTGAGCTCCCTAAAGTAGGCACTGTGTCCTGTATCTGCAGAGGCCATACCTTTATCTTCGCAAATCTCAGTCTTCCTTGAATGAGAGAATGAATGAATCTTAGTGGCAACACTACATCAATGCTTGCTTAACTCTATCACTGCCCTGGTCACATTAAATTGCAACTTTTTGTTTAGACGTCTATCAGACTGTGAGCTCCTTGAAGACGGGTTCTGGGCCCTGCATTTTTAGCACCTATCAATGCTCATATTTATTTAATGAATGTGAGTTGCTCTGGATTGAAGTCAGATGAGTCTCCTTCGGAACACAAAGGATAAATGCCTGATGATAAAGATTTTAAAGGGCTGTCAAGTTCATCTGTTGATTTATGAAGCAAATTAATACAACAGCATCAACACTTCCAGCCATCCCCAATCAGTTTCAGCAATTATGTGTACCCGGGGCAGGGCACAGCTGTTTGTGAGGCATGACACGACAAAGGTCTCCCTTGGTTTACTCAAAGGTCTTCAAGATATTTTTAGTTGACAAACAACCATGTGTCACTCATCAGATATCCCATTAAACCAAATTGTACAACTTGTTAGACAGTTTCCTATATTAGCTGTGAAGGCTCTGTATGTGATTTTAATCCTGCTGGGTGCAGGGCCTCCCACAAAGCAGGGATGATGGTGTGTATGTATGTGTGTATATACACTCCCCCCGCCTCCTCTCTCTCTCTCTCTCACTCACACACACACACACACATATATATACACATACATACACAAACAACTATATATATACATATGTGTATACATATGTGTGGAGAGAGAGAGAGAGAGAGCAATAGAGAGTATATGCCCTGAAAAATACTGACCCCATGGCTTCTCTTACCACCTATGGTCTTGTCCCACCCATGTCAGTATAATTTTGCAACAATTTCCACATGTAATTAGCAACATGGAATATAATCAGCTGGCAAATTCTCTGACCCAGAACTCCTGGTAATATCTAATGTTACAGGGACTGGCTAAACTTTCTTGCCCTAAGTAGATTTAGAAGTTTTATCACAACAAGAGAGACTATATAACACATATTAAATGTCGAGTTGTGTGATGCATATAGACACTGCTAATTCTGGGCCACCGGTAATGTCATGGAGACCCCATCTCTGAGTATGGGAGGAGAGGTTTGGGAAAGGGAGGTGTAGCATTTTGGTACAAATCTCACAGGTGCCTGAAGATTCCAGAAGGCCCCTGAGCAAACTGGTGTGCTGACTTCGTGGTATCCAAGCACCGAGGTAAAAATTCATCTTGGAATGAGGCTCACCTTGTCACAGAGCCAGCCCTCAAATGTGGGAGAAGAGCAAAAAGTCACCCTCCCAACAAAGCTGCCCCCCCACCAACTCCAACTGTCTCCCGCATCAAGGTTTCCGTGAGAATGGACTCTCCCTCCTGCCTTCTGGAGGTAAATATTTTTAAGTGTTATAGCTTAACTTCATATACGCACAAATCAGTTGTAAAATATAGTGGGAAAAACACAGTGAAAAGCAGAACCACATTCAAAATATCTACAGCAATTACAACGCATCTAAAAAATGTGTTTAACAAGAAACATGCAAGCACTTCCTATGAAAATGTACCAAATGGCATTTTTGAAAGACCTAGGATGAGAGATACGCTTGTTTGTGAAGATACACAATGTACATTTCTTTACCTTTTCCCACATCAATTCATTAATACAATGCTATTTTGATGAGAATCTAATAGCTATTTTAATTTAACAAATTGGTAATTAAAGTCACCTAGAAAACAAATACGCAAGCATAGCGAAGACATATGTAAGAGAATAATACTGAGGGGAACTTGAAAACAAGTTCCAAATGCTGAAATTTATATTAATCTAAAACAACTCAAAGAGTCCAGTATGGATCCAGTCAGAGGGCAGCCATACCAGAGACCACAGGGACCCAGGAGGAGGACCCAGGAAGTCAGAAGGATGAGCTGAAATGGCAGCCTAGGATTTACAGAGAAGATTGCCCTTACAATAAGGTCCATTTGCTGAGTCTTTTCACAGGTCTCTCATCCTATTTACATGTGTAATGGAGAAAAGGAAGGAAGGAAGGAAGGAAGGAAGGAAGGAAGGAAGGAAGGAAGGAAGGAAGGAAGGAAAAAGAAAAGAAAAGAAAGAAAGAAAGAAAGAAAGAGGGAGAGAAAGAGAGAGAGAAAGAAAGGAAGAAAGAGAGAGAGAGAGAGAGAGAAAAGGAAGGAAGGAAAGGAAGAAAGAAAGAAGAAAAGAAATTCACAATCTCTCCCTGTCCCTTTTTGCGGGGGGGGGGGGGGGGGGCGGGCGGGAAGATGGTAACAGCAAGGAGACAGGCATAGATCACTATAACAGAATGTAATACAAAGAACACTTATTACATATGATAATTTAATTTTTTTGAGTGCAAAGTGGCTGTTCAAATCAATGAGGAATAGACTAACACAGGGTGTTAGAAAAATTGGCTATTGGTTGGAAAGACTGATGAAAGATAGAAACAATTCATAGATAGGGTTCATACATACATATATACATACATTCCTATTTTACTTCACACATAAATGTTCAGTGGGTTAAAAATCTAAATGTAAAATAAAGAACTCTAAAACCACCAGAAAGAAATATAAGAGAATGATAATGACTTGGAGATAAAGAAGACCTTTTTTTAAAAAATGTTACAGAAAGCCCAAGAGCCATTAAAAGGGGAACGAGAATTGACAAATCTGGCTATAAAGAAATGTAAAGCTTCTCCATGTTAAAGTAAGTGCCAGATTAATGAAAAATATTTATAAAATGTATAACCGGAAAAGGATAAACATCCGTAATACGCTGAAAGTGTCTACAGATAAACAATAAAAAGATAAGCACTCAACTTTAAAGGAGTCAAATTTTAAGTAGGCAATTCGCAAAAGAAAAAATAGAAATGGCCTATAAACTTGTAAAAAAGATTCTCTTTTTTGGCCAAATCTTTTTATGGTAGAATAAATATGTATCAAAACAATATTTTCACTGAAAATAGGTTGGTGTGTTTGTGGAAACAGTGCTCTCATCCTTTCATGGTAGAAATTGAAACTGATTAAACCTTTTTGGAAGGCAATTATCTAATATCTATTGAAAAGCATATCCTTGAGCCTGCATTTTATTTCTAGGAATTTCCCATTCAAAAATATTTCCTCATATACTCAGGGATACGCTGCCACATGATTTGTAATGGTGAAATTTTGGGAGCAAATATATATTTATGTACATGAAAAATATAATAAATATTAAATATTAAATTATACATACTTCCACAAACAATATTATAAATATTAAATATTAAATTATATATATTATACATGAACAAATTGTGGTAGAACCATATCATGGACTATTCTTCAGCCAACAGAAAGCATTAGTTACATCTAAGTAAAAATTTATACACACACACACACACACACACACACATATATATCATGTGTATGGTATGGGCATAAACCATGTGTATCCCATGGGCATGCGTATATATGCATGTACATTGCCTGACGCTTCCAATTTGAACTCAAGACTGGGATTTGCACACAACCATTTTTAGATTACATCTGTGTCTTCTCTCTTCCATGCGAAGAATAATTCTCAAGATCTGGGAGGTGATAAGACACGAGCAACTCGTAAGTATTCATTTGCATTGTTGCATGTGACATACAACAATTTCAGGGTATCAGTATCAATACTGCCATCATCCATATTGAAAGTTAAAAAGAAACTGGTTTTTTGTAGTTTAGCTACTCATTCTTCTCCCATTTTTATAGCTGGACTTTTATTTACGCTGTCAGAGGATGTAGCTGCTACAGACTATTCTCTTTCCCATTAATTTTGTTATTTTTGTTAGTTCCGCAAGTAACTATATACTTAACGCCTACCACCATTTCTTATGTTAATGTCTTGCATGTAATGTGGGCAGCCTGAAGCTCATTTGTCAGTAGAGTCCTCTCTTATGGTCTCAAAGGAGCTATATTCTCTGAGTTCTTACACACATAACAGTCCATTCTCTTTTATACTTTGAACGTCACTGTTGACGGACATAAAATCCTTGGCTCACGTGTGTTTCCTCAAGTATACTAAACACACCACTCCATTTTGTCCTGGAATGAAGAAGCACTTTCTAGAACTCTGACGATGATCTAATTGTATTTCCTTTTAAAGTTATTAGCCCTTTGGACCTAGCTACCTAAAGGATTTTTCTCTTTTTATGACACGGTAATTTTATTAGAATGTGTCTTGTGGTTGGTTGTTTTGTGCCGATATTCTCAGGAACAGGGTGTGCTCTTTCAATTTGTAGTCTTAAATGATAGTTTATTTCAGAAAAGTTGTATTGAATTATAGCTGGGGTGTTTGTTCTTTCATTCTGTTCTCTTTCTTTGTTTTTCAGCTCCAGGGCCTCCTATTGCCCCTATGTTGGATTGTCTTTCTTATCTTCACATCTGCCTCTCTCTCCTGAACGCTTTTTCTTTTTATGTTTCCATTTGTCTTTGATTTTTAATTTCTTCTTTTCACCCTCTATTTCTAATTAAGATACATGTGGTGTTTTTATTCTCTTCTGCTCCTTACAGTTTAGTCTTTATTTCTATTTCTCATCCTTTCCTAGCTCCAATGCTGTGTTTCCGTTTTTCTAATTCTGACATATAGATTTCTTTTTTTTTTTTTTAATTTTGAGAGAGGGAGAGAGAGAGTGTGTGGGGGAGGGGAGCAGAAGGAGAGAGAGAGCTCCAGGCTCAGAGCGGAGCCCGACACAGGGCTCAATCCCACCTGGGATCATCACCTGAGCCAAAATCAAGAGTCAGATGTTCAACCGAACGAGTTAGAAACATTAACCTCCTAGGGATCCTCCTTCTATTGTTTCTGCAATGTTTGTGGCTTGCTTTCTGACATCTCCTGGCCCATTCTCTCCTGCCACAGTCATCCAGACTTTCTCTGTCTCTGTCTTTACTGTCCTCATCTTGCTCAATTTTGATTCCATAATCAACACCTTCTCAAGGGCATGGGCCCTGTTCTGGAAAAGAGTGTTGGATGGGTAGTGTTAAGAGGGATAGAAATCTAATCCTTAGGGCTTCCCTTGTGCTCTCCCACTATTGGATTGAGCATAATCTTTGCACAGCAGCTGGGTTCTCGAATCTGTCTGCTGTGTTCTCCAGTCAATACAGGAGAAAGGAGTAGCAACCCAGAGTCTTCTGAGGTTTTAGCTATGTTTGGCTTATTTCCCCCTCTTTAACTGTATCCTCTATGCATATAATCCCTGCTGTTGTTCAGAGTCTCAAGATTTGCTGGCAACTTTGTCAGAAGGGTCAGCAGTGAGACCATGAAGACAGCTGAGATCTCATCGCTCACTAGGGAAAACCACAGGGCCACCAGCATCGTATCGGCTCTGCAGCTCATTACTTAATGGCATCCCTTGGTAAGGTGCAGATGGCTGACATAAATCAGTTTGCACATTCTGAGGGCACCCGGGTGGCTCAAGGGGTGACTGGGTGGCTCAGTCAGTTGAGCATCCGACTTCGGCTCTGGTCATGATCTCACAGTTCGTGGCTTTGAGCCCCGCATCTGTGCTCAGAGCCTGGAGCCTGCTTTGGTTTCTGTGTCTCCCTCTCTCTGCCCCTCCCCAACTCACATGCATTCATTCATTCATTCATTCTCTCTCAAAACTAAACATTAAAAAACTTTTTAATAAAAAATTTTAAATAAAGAACTTGGTTTGCATATTAAGAAACACCACACCTTCAACCAAACAAGTGACTTTCTAACAGCAGGGTCTCAGGCACCATGGCAGGTCAATAAAGAGATGGATGCCACGTCTGCCATCTTCTGACACTCACTGACTAAAGCCCAGGTATCCAAGCCAGATGAGGGGGTGGGGGCTGGTCTGGGCAGGAACCCCCACAGAAAGAGGGTGGAGGTTGCACATTGGGAGCAGCGAGGACCGATGACTTGGGTGGGGGTGAAGAGTCCCGGATCCTCAACTATGGAGACAAGCAGACCATCTCTGACCTTCCAGACCAGGACAGAGATGCCTTGAAGATGGAAAAATTTGGAAAATGTCATAAAGTAAAACCAGAATCCAGCGCAGGGAGCTATGTCCACACTCTTCCGTAACCAGCTACAGGAGACTGGCCAGCAGAGGCAAGGCACAGGTCCGTTCCCAGCTGTGACTGACTCACAGGGAAATAAAAGGCAGCCAGAATTCCCTTCCTGGAGGGCAGGGGTGGGGGTGGGAAGGTTGAGAGTGGAGAGGCCCTGGGAGAGAAGGGCCTGGAAAGTAGCATATCATTACAGGGATACACTGAGCATTCTCTACCTGCCTAACACTATGTTAACAGCTACTCACCCAGATCCAAAGGAACATCCTAAATGATGTCATCCTCACATTTAAGCTGAAGAAATAAGACTCAAAGAGGCCAAGTGACCTGCCAAGGGTCATATGATGACAACTCAGTTGGTGACAGGTTCAAATCCAAGGTGTCCTCCCGCTCCAAAGATTTCACTTCTCACAACTGGACTTGGGTTAACTTCTAGCTCTATCACCAAGTGGCTGTGTGACCTTGTTTGATTGCTTGGCTTCTTTGAACCTCAATTTCTTCGTCTCGGAAATGGAGAGAATTCACAGAATTATTTCAGAAATGAAAGGATTCATTCATGTCCCATGTAGGTCACGCCTAGGACGGTGTCTGGTGCAGGGTAAGCCCTTGGCCTCTATGTGCCAGCTCTCCGTCCATCATCAGCTGCCATCTGCGCATCATCTTTCAAGAGACCATTAATATGCTGCCATTTTCCACCTTACCTGCTTCATCCTCTTCATTAAATCTATAGAAACTGTCTCGCAGAAAGAGTTATATGGCATTCGGGGAAAATACATGGGGAAGGATTACAGTCTCATCAATGAATTCCAATGATTTCCCCCCATGACATTTCAGAGCAGGCAAGAAATTTGCTTTTCCTAGAGAGTCAAATGACATTTAGAGAATTATGTTTTCTGTCTTATCGCAGGGAGATAATCCATCTAACCCTTCAACGTCTGATAGTCAATAAACCTCAGGAAGAAACCAAGTGAAAGGTAAACCCTCCAGAACAGCCCCCAAAGCCTTGTCTAGAAATCGCACCGGAGACCTGGCTGTACTGTGGAAGGGAGAGTGTAGGAGGGACCCATGAGGACTGTCACCAATGAATTCTCAGCCTCGGTTTGAGAGCCAGAGGGGCTCTCAGAGATGTTCTAACCCATTCTTTTGTTTTTCTGTTTTTAATTTTACTATTTATTTTGAGTGAGACAGGGACAGCGCCAGTGGCGGAGGGGCGGAGAGGGGGTGGGGAGAGAGACAGAGAATCGCAAGCAGGCTCCGCACTGCCAGCACAGAGCCCAGTGCAGGGCTCAGACCCATGAAGCCACAAGATCATGACCTGAGCCAACACCAAGAGTTGGACACTTAATGCGCCCCTGTTCTAACCCATTTCTATACACTTCACAGATAGGGAAATTGGGACTCAGGGAGGGGAAGTAACTTGTCCAATTAATTGTGATGTCTGAAACTTGTACCCAGGTCTCCTGACTCCCAGTCTGAGGCTCATCCTGGCACATTCAGCAACCTGGCCTTTGGGAACTGGGATTGGCCCCAAATCATAAGTCCTGGCTCCACCACTTAATGGGAGAAGGAGGGGGCCCTTAGCAGGTGGTCTGGCCTTCATTCCCTCACACGGTCAAAGGGGAATGCTAAAGTCAGCCTCACAGGCTGACTGTGAACAGAGTCCTGAGGTGAGGATGTGAACAGCCTGGCACAGACAGCTACAGCGGAAAGACCAGGTGAAGAAATGGAGAAAAGACGGCCACCGAGAAGCCCTTAAAAGAAAGCCAACCTGCAGATACCTTCATCTTGCCTCCAGAACTGTGAGAACAAACTTCTCTTGTCGAAACCCCGGTGCCACACCCACTTTGTGGTTATCTCTAGGTTTGGAAGCTCCAAGAGGTGCCCCAGTGCATCCCCTGAATTCCAGTTGTATTCTTTCCTGCCCCCATTATACAGCAACAACCCCACCTCCCTGTGGTAACCAGTCATTCCCCTGCCGGGATTACAACTCCTTTCTCTGGCAGCTGGGGTACCTATGTGAGCCCAGTGTGACCAGGCAAAGGCTGTCACTTTAGGGGAGTCCTCACTGTGCCCTGAGTCCAGGAGGGCATTAAGTTATAGGGATGGAAAGCGCACAATCCCCAGACGGCCCACTGGGAGTGATGGGGAAAGAATCCACCCCTGCTTCCACCTCCTGTCCCCAGTCCAAGAAGCCATATCATCCCCGGCTGCAACCCAGCCACCCTCTACTTATTGGTGGGTCTCACAGGCTTTGTGTCAGTGACTGAGAGCAGTTCCACGATCCATCAGCCCCCACCTTCTTCTGTTAGCATGCCATGGGTTGGGTTCGGGGAGGGAGTCAACAGCCTGAGCTGCCATCTGATCCAAAGCAGTGTTTGATGCCTTAAATAAAATATACCCTGGGGGCACCCAGGTGGCCCAGTCGGTCAGGCATCCAACTTGATTTCAGCTCAGGTCATGATCTCACGGTTTGTGGGCTCAAGCCCCACATCGGGCTCTGTGCTGACGGTGTCGAATCAGCTTGGGATTCTCTCTCTCCCTCTCTCTCTGCCCCTCCCCTGTAGCGCCCTCTCTCAAAAATAAATACAAACATTTAAAACTTTGAAAAAAATACATACTGAGAATACAAACATGGTGGAATGGTGGACGCCCGGCGACGGACGGATGTGCTTTACAGAAGGAAGCGCCCCCACCCCATTCCCTGGGGGGCTCTGACCCACCACCCGCCCAGCTCTGCCAACTCTCTCCTCCCCGAGGCCGTCCTGACCTGGAAACTAGACAGTGATAGTCACACACTGATTGCAAGAGTAACATAAAATTACTCAGGTCTTACTCTTCTATCCAACGTGAAGCGGACGCATTTTCTCCTTTACCTGTGTGAGCTGAGCCCCTGTAGGCGAGGAAACAGTGACTTGCGGATGTGAGGTCACCTGGCCCTCAGGGGCAGACCTGAGATTGGAATGAAAGCCGTTTCCTCAGAGCCCCTGCTCCTCACATAAAAAGAGGTGATGCACAGGCTGCCTCCCCCTCCCCCACCCTGCTGGGTCCCCTTCCCCTTTCACTGCACCCAATGCCGTCCTACCTGTTCTTGCCGGCAAAATCTATGTTCAGTTTGTCTAAACAACTAAGTTGACCCCAAAACAGCCCCCACCCTGCAGAAGAACCCCTCCCTGAGCAACCAGCTTTATGAAATCTGGTGCTGAAATCTGGCTTGGGGTGGGGGGCAGCCAAACTCCCCACAAATGCTCTTTCAATGTATAAACTTAAAAGTAGCTTTTAGGAAACGGGTGTTTACTCCAAACCAGAAACTAAACATTTGTTCCCCCCCCCTTCTTTTTATATTTTTGAGACGGTAATGGCTGTGAAGGCAATTGGGGTGGCATTTACAATTATAAGCAGGTTGATGCTGTTCATCCACTGAGGGAGCACATCGGGGAACAGAAAAGAGATGTTTCGGGGGTGACAGAATGTCACACAGCCCCGTGTGGTTCCCCAGCCACTGGGTGGTGGGGGCTGCGGGAGCTCTTCGAGAACCCGAACATTGCTTCAGCACGACGCGTGACCTCTGCTCTAGCTTCACGTGGATAAAAGGATAGAGGAGATTCTGACATTCTGCCGTGTTTAATGGCTTCCATAGAACCCACTGCTTAGCTGTCTTATGACCAAAATAAAAAAGAAACAGTGTCCTGAGAGGTGCTTAGGTGTCAGGTGAAGGACTGGAATCCTGGGGCTGGCATGGCAATTAGATCCTCGAGCATTTTACTGCACAAACAAAGGGCTCCAGGCCTAGAGACTTTGACTGAGAAAGGGTAGGTGGGGTGGTCTAGAACTGCCCCCACCTGGTTCCCACACTTGAAGGGGCTGGGGCTGCCTGAGGATCCCGCCACTCCCCCACCCCCGGCTTCAGGGCAGCCCTTCCTCAAGGACGGCTCTTGCCTGCTGGGGCATCACCCTGAGGATCTGGTGAAAATGCAGATTCTGATTCAGTAGTTCTAGAGTGGGCCTCAAAATTGCCTGGGAAGGAGAGAACACGATGAAACAAGACGCTGGGCCCAGCCAAGGTGACTGAGCACAGGTGGAGGACCACCTGACAAATGGCGGAATGAGGGGAGCTGGGGTCTGGGGGACGAGCAGATCTACATGGAGGCCGCTCTCTGCCACTTACTGGCTGTGTGACCTTGTACAAGTTACTTTCCTTCTCTGAGCTTCAGTTTCCTCTTCTGTAAACTGGGAATGGCATTACCTACCTCACAGGATCTATAAATGCCTTAGATCAGGTTCCCGAAAAGCAGACCATGAGAGGAGGCTATGGATCAGTGATTTTGCAGAGAACGTCCTCAGGAAAAAGAAAGAGAGAGGGAAAGGGGAATCCGAAAGAAAGGTGAAGCAAGGATGCCGTAGCAAGGTCTTTGCTACCTGAAGTTCAGCCCAGGGATCTGCAGCAACAATCACACCTGGAGTTTGTTAGAAGTGCAGAATTCCAAGGTCCACTCTAGAACTACTAAATCAGAATCCGCATTAACAAGATCCCCAGGGAATATGAAGAGCATTGGTAGAGGACAAGACCAGAGATGCCCCAGCAGGGAAGAGCCGTCCTTGAGGAAGGACTACCCTGAGGCTGGGGGTGGGGGAGTGGCAGGAACCTCACACAGCCCCCCTGGGCACCTCCCACCCTGGCAGCCCCTGGGCAGCCCTCTGAGGACAGGGATGCAGGTGCTGGAAGTGAAAGCAGAGGAGCAAGGGCATAGAAACAGCCACTGTGAACCAGAGGGGACAAAGTGGGACACTGACAATACCTTCCATAAGTGACCACTAAAGAGAGCAATGAATCCTTTAGGACTTCACCTCACATCTGTTCCCTGCCCTTTGTGTCCCAGCTCCTTGATGCCTTCTCTCCTTCTCTTCAGGCCATGAGCACCCACTGGGTCAGACAGAGCCATACCGAGTACCTATTTGTCCTGGCTTCCTCCCTATGGGAGAAAGGACCACGACTGGGCTTGGCAAGTGAGGGCAAGTGGACCTCTGTTTAGGGATCATCCATTTGCTTTGGGGTCTTATCACCCTCCTCAGCTGCCTCTGCTGATGGCACCCAGACCTCAGCCCACACTTGCAGTCTCAGGGGCTTGGAGCAGGCACCCTTCAGCTCCTTCCAGCAGGTGGCACTGGCTCCAGTAACATGGCCATGAGACAAGTCACCTGCTTCTCCCTCTCACCGGGCTTGCCAGGGCCTCTTGCCTTCACTCCTACCTCAGTTTCCCTTTCTTTCACACCATGTCGCCCTGGTGTGAAGCTCAGTCTACTGACTCAGGACCTAAATACAGTCTGCCTGGCTCTCCTAACACGCCCTGTCCACTCTGGGCTAGATCCTGTTCTCCAGACACACACGCTGGTCAGAGCTTTCCTCCACAGAAGAACATGGTCTGAAATACCCTGCTACCTGCCCCACTTGCTCCCCAGCAGACACTGATGCTCTATTCCCTGAGCATGACCGTGGCCATGACACTTCCTTCCACCCAGGAGAAAGCTTACCACTAGGTTGCTTCCCTAATCTCAGCCCCATCTGGACGTGGCGCCCCATCCCTTCTAAGTCCTGGGGGCCTATGAAACTCCAAAGCAACAGGCAGGTCTGGCTCACGGGTACAGAACTGACCTGTCTGGTCACACGGGGCCCTGCATTTTGGGTTGGATGCCCTGCTGTCCCCATCTTGCAAGTGTTAATTTTTATAGGGGTTTCCCATTTCCATTTTGCACTGGGCCCCCCAAATTAGCCAGCCGATCCTGATAACACATGATACCTTGCCAGACACTCCTCCAAGTGATCTAACGGACATGCTGACCCCTGGCCCAAAGCACTAGGGAGGGTGAGCATTGTGCCCCCACACTCCACACTCCCCCAGCCCTCCTCACCCCTTTGTGGCCCTGCCCCAAGAGCCCAGTAGATGACCCCTTAGCTAGGATGGCAAGATTGTCACAGGTCAAGAGTGGCCCGTGTTGGGTAGAAGAATCCATTCTGGTCCCAGTAATCTTCATCTAGAATCCCATGCATCAGAACAACTCCTTGAGATGTTTTATCCTGAAGTTTTCCCCTTTCCTACTCCCGTTTGGATGGAGAGCACTGGCTTTTAATTCCAAAGCCAAAGATGAGGGTTGCAGAGAGTTAAGAAGAGAAGCAGGGAACAGGGGCAGGGAGGCCTATGTTCTGCCCCCACCTGCTCCATGTGCCTGACACTTATGCTCACTAAACTCAGGTCCCATTAATCAGACTAAGATTCAGGGACTCTGGCAGCCACCCGCAAAGAAAATCTTGAGCAACCTAAGATTCTCAGCCAACATTTACAGCTGCATTATTGTACCCTAGAGACAGAATTCCCAGCCCTGGCTGTATGTGCACGTCACAAGGGAGCTTTCAAGCATCCACCTCCACCAGGTACCCTAACTCTGTTGGGTGGAACCCAGGGATGGGGGAGTCTGAAAAGTCCCCCAGGTGATACTCAAGTGCAGCTGAAGTTAAGCGATGCTGATCCAAGGGCCGCATTGGAGGCGTTCTGAGTCTATGCCCTCCTGCCTACCCTTTCCTCCCAGCACAATTGGATCTACTTAGCTGCACTGAGCAGCCAAGCCCCATCCACACTGGGTCAGAGGTCATCCAAAGTCAGCAGACCAAGGAGCAGTCGGGGTTCTGGATGTTCTCAGGCAGCTAGTCTGTTCTGGCCACTGGTTCTACTGGGACCCTGTGGCTCAGCCCCTGCTCTGCCCCAACTCTGGTCACTGGATCCCCTGCCCTGGGTACTTCCTTCTGGAGTAGCCACTGAGTGTGGATGGAAGAACCCAGAGGGTTGGGACAGAAGCTCTACATTCAAGCTCCTGGCCCTGCCACTTACCATGGACACTCAGCAATGGGTAAGAAGATGGTGTGAGACAGCTGTTGCTTTTGCCTGGGCAGCATCCCATATGGTCTTGGTGGGACTACAGGTCAATGAGCCCCCTCTCCAGGCAGGAGGTGGACCCTTGACCCAAATGAGGCCAATCAGACTCTCTCTCCCAAGAATGTATATGTTGGGCAGAGTGACCCAATCATTTAAGACAAATTATTCTGCCTGTTCCTTCCAGCAGAGGTCTGCTGGCTAAATCCGGGGTGCCACAGCTTCTGTCCTTTCAGGGAAGTTCCTCAGGTTAGGATGGCTATCATCAAATAACATCAAGGGAACATCAGATAAGAAACAAGTGTCGGCAAGGATGTGAAGAAAAGAGAACCCTTGTGCACAGTTGGTGGGAATGTAAACTGGTGCAGCCACTGTGGAAAACAGAATGGAGGTTCCTCAAAAAATTAAAAATACAACTACCCTATGATCCAGCAATCCCACTTCTGGGAATATATCCAAAGGAAACAAAATCAGGATCTCAAAGAGATATATGCACTGCCATGTTCATTGCAGCGTTAGTCACAATAGCCAAGGTATGGAGACGGCCTAGGCATTCATCTGCAGATGAATGGCTTCACACACACACATGCACGCACATAAATACATGGAAATATTATTCAGGGGCGCCTCAGTGCATCAGTCGGTTAAGCATCTGACTCTTGATTTCGGCTCAGATCATGATCTTACGATTCATGAGTTTGAGCCCTTTGCCAAGCTCCATGCTGACAGTGTTGAGCCTTCTTGGGATTCTCTCTCTCTCCCCCTCTCACTGCCCCTCCCCTGCTTGCTCACTCTCTTTCTCAAAATGAATAAATAAACATTAAAAAAGAAAAGAAGTATTATTCAGCCATGAGAAATAAAGGAATCCTGCCATTTGCAACAACATAGATGGACTCTGAGGGCATTATGCTAGGTGAAATGAGTCAGACAGAGAAAGACAAATACCGTATTACTACTTACATGTGGAATCTAAAAACATAAAACACATAGAAACAGAGGAGGATGGTGGTTTTCCACATGCTGGGGAAGAGAGGAAATGGAGAGAAGTTAGTAAAAGGGTACAAACTTTCAGCTGTAAGATGAATAAGGTCTGGGGATCTAATGTACAACATGGTGATTATAGTTAACAATACTGTATTATATACTTGAAAGTTACTAAGAGAGTAGATCTTAAATGTTCCCACCACAAAAAAAGAAATGGTAAATTTGTGAGGTGATGGAGGTATTAACGAACCCTGGCAATCATTTTGCAATATAGGTGTATGTATCAAATCATCACATTGTATCCCTTGAACTTACACAATGTTATAGGTCAATTATATCTCAATAAAGCAGAAAAAAACAAATTAGGGCAATAGTAAAAAAAAAAAACAAACAAAAAAATAGAGGAAACACAAAACTGGAGATCATCCTTTTTTTAAAAGAAATATCTGTGACAACTGTATATAATTTTCAAGGTTAATGGCATCTTGATTCACAATAATGAAAGTCTTGTTTATCTACATATTAGTGTCCTGAAGCTAGCTTAATTTACATAATCATAAACTGCATTTCAACTGTCCTCATCAGCTTGTTCCCCATTTGATGAAAATGTAAATGGTAATTTTATTTGGGCTCAATTGCATATATACTGCATTTATGCAGCATCAGAAAATAGCATTTTAATTTAACCAGCAAGTTGGGCTCATTACCAAAAAAAAAGAATATTGGTTAAAACACCAAGTCAGTTCCCCAAATGTCTTTGAAGGCTCTAGTCATTATTGTATTATTGCCCAGTGGGTTTTAATTGTATTTGCTCAATGCTAGAAAAAGCTAGGACTTCACAATGAAAATGTCCTGTAGACTCCAAGCTACAGGTAGCCAGTGGACCCCAGGATTCCAAGATGGCTGGCTGGAAGGAGGCCACAATCGTGCAGGTACTATAGCCGGGTACTATAGCTCAGAAGAGTGAAGCCACTGGCCTAGGTCCATTTGCGCAGCTCTAACAGAACAGCACAGACTGCCAGGTGTCTTAGCCCATTTGGGAAACTCTAACAGAACAGTACAGACTTGGTGGCTTATCACAAAAGAAATCTACTTCTCACAGTTCAGGATGCTGAGAAGTCCAAGATCAAGGCACTGACAGGTTCAGGGTCTGGTGAGAGCCCATCCCTGGTTGACAGACAGCCATCCGCACTCTGTGTCCTTACTTGGCAGAAGAAACAAAGGACCCCTCCAGGATGTCTTTTTTATAAGGACACTAATCCCATTCATGAGAGCATCACCCTTCGGACCTAACCACCTTCCAAAGGCCTCACCTCAAACGCCATCTCAGTGGGGTTGGGATTTCAACATACATATCTTGGGGAGAACGCAAACATTCAGTCCATAACACCCGACCAAGGCCAGAGTGACGATGCAAGTTCAGAGGGACAGGCAGAAAGTCTTTAACGTTCACTAGGAATGTCGAGCTCGGGTTCCCAGGGAAGCAGAGGCAAAAGCAAGTTGAAAGGGTGGCCGGGGGCAGAGCTGAAGCAGGGTTCCCTGTGACACTACCCTTCACCACTGCCACTGCAGCGGGCGTTAGCCCACACGTCAGTACCTACAGCTCCCACCTCAGCTGGGGGCTTTGGCACTGCTCTCTGCCAGACGTGGTAAAAGCGTGAGAAAGGCAGAGCTCACAGGCATATCTTCAGAGCCCCCTGAGTTCACACCATCCCTGCACTCCACGGAAGTGGGACACATTTCTTGCTAATCAAAGTTCTGCCTGACAGCTGTGTCCGACACACTGGCCACCACAACCGTATGACCCACAGCCGGGAGCAGATTGCACTACAGAGAAAACGGCCAAACGCCTGTTGGGGGCAAGGAAGCTGTTCTCGGCTGTGGACCAGCATGTGTTCCTAAGGCACAGTGGGCAAGACCAGAGGTTTCTCTAAGCACAGAGCGGGTCAAAGTGGAGAGGAGGGATGCATTTACTTACGGTGACTGTGAACAGCGCGTCGAGCCCTTTAGAGAGGATTCTCAGACTCTACGGTTCTCGGTAGACCAGAGACGAGACAGAGGCTGCAAGCCCTCACAGCTCCCACGCCTCTCCGCACACGTGAGACAGTTTTCCCGTTTCACAGCGCTTTTGTGACCTGCGCACACCTATGCCTTGTTAGCACTCCACAAGGCAGGCTTTCTCAAACATGCATCTCCTGGGGAGCCTGTTAAAACTGCAGAGGCCCAGGCCCCATCCAACACCTTCTGAATCTCTGCTGCATTAACAGGCATCACAGGTGGCTCTGGGGACCCTGATGAGAAAACAGCTCTTTATCCCTTATGGCCGGCTCAGGACCCAGGACCCCAGGCCCCAACCAAATTCCTAGTCCCCTTGGTGCAGAAAGCCTTTGTAATACCTTCCAAGGGCAGCTTTCTCTCCTGACTTTAAAATGACAGCAAAAAGTTCTGGTGAGCAAGATCGAGGCCACATTCTCTAAGAACTCTTTGCTGTAATTTACTCTCTCAGATTTGCAGGCAAATATCTGATGAGTGAATGGGACTGGGCACTCAGTGATTTCCAAGCTCCAGCTTTTCCCTTCTAAGGACTGGTAATGACCTTAACTAGCACAGCAGGGGAGTTAGCCTCCACCTTGATCTGGTCTGCAAATGTCTGCATGAACCACATTGTTCTTGCAACAAACCCTGAGCTGGGACACTTGCCTCTTGTTCCTGGACCCCCGGATCCTGTGTGTTTACACATCTATTGCTTAGGGCAGACTGCAGAGACCTTCTAGTCACTATTCAGGTGCTTGGGGGCAGCCACGTTTCCCTGCATCTGATCTGTATTCTCTCGGCACAATCAACAGCTTCCTGGGTGCCATGGCTCAGGGCTGTGTCATCTTAACCCTGGATCCCAAACTGAAACACACGGAGGCTGTGATACTTCCCGTGTGACACCATTAAACATACCCACTAGCAATAACTCAGGGCTAACGTTACGGTAGTGAGTTCCCTGTCACCGGAGGTATCCAAGCAATAATCAATCTACCATAGATCCGGAATGCCAGCAGCCACCAGCTAAAGCATTAGACCTCTTAACCAGTGGAGTCCTTCTGACTCCAGGTGTGTTTGATTCTGTGAATTTCAAATTTGACTTCTGCCAATGCATCATTAAAAACATCCCAATTCTGCCCACACAGCTCTCTGATACTGAGACTGGTTTTGCACAAAGTGGTAAAATACAATTTAAATATCTTCTAAGTGTCAGAAGCAGGAGAAAGAAAAACAAATTAATCCACAAAGAATTCCTTTTCAGTGGTTTTCAAGCCAGCTTGTGTCTGTCACCAAACCACAGGTGAAATGCTAATAAAACTCAGCCTGCAACAACAGCATAACAATTTAAATATGGCCTATTTTTCCAAAGAAATAGAGAGAATGTATTTCCAAACATGGCCTTTTTAATGAGTGCCAACTTTCTTATAAGAAGATGATTACAAAAGAGCAAAGGTCTCCTCAAGACTGAGATGAGGTGGAGTCCACAGTGAATGGCAGAGGGGATGACCCAAGAGGCCTGCGGGTGGGATGGAAGACCCCCCTTTAGGGGATCTAGCAGGAGGGGTCCTGAGAGAAGAGGCAACTGGCAAAACATGGTGATGAAGCCGCTACACCTTTCAGCCTAATTTGAAGAGACAGGGCCGCGGGGACCTCCCACTTTGCACACTGAGCGCTCACAGCAGCACGGGAAGGGGTGTGCTGGCTGTCCCCGTCACAGGGTCAGAGCACGCATGCGGGGTCCCGCAGCACAGACGTTGGCCGCCTGCTGCCCACATCAGCCTCCCCTATGCCCTGCACCGCCTACCCCGCCTTTCTCAAACACACAGATCTTTCTCCACTTCCCCGCTGTCGCGCCTTCTCTTCTTATCTACCTCGGCCTTGCTCCAAACGCAGTTTCAAAAATCACCTCCTCTGTGTTGTCTTCCGTGATTTGCTGTGTAATGTTGAATACTGCCTGCTGGGGACTTAGGAGCCTCCAAATTTGTCCTCTGCCCGCCCCTTCCTGAGGGTTCCCACTGGGATGAGGCTATTAAAAAATATGCCCAAGCAATCCAGCCATTTTCCGAAACTTGCAGAGACGTGGATACTATGCTCATGGCCTGGAAGGCAAGGACCTGGGCCTGTGCTCTGGAGTCAGGCAGGGTCACAATCACAGTCCAGTGGGCACCCTGCTGTGTGATCTCCGAGTCTCAATTCCCTCAGCCGAGACACAGAGATAACAGTTCCTCCATTGAGTTGCTGAAAGGTCGTAATGAAATAAAATCGGCGGGAGCACCCAGCAGCACGGTTCTCAGTAAATGCCATTGTCTTCCCCTTCGTGCAGAGCTACCTACTGTGCGATTTTAGATCACACGGTACCTCAATCTTATCATCTGTAGAAAAGGCAGGCATGCTCTCAGCTTCTTATTTCACTGCTCAAGAGAGAAGCTTATGTAAAAAAAAAAATTATAATGGACTTCATTTATTCCAATATTTACTGAATATTCCATTTATTCACACTATCATGTCAGTGTGAAATAGTCATCCATTCTTCCTAAACAACGCAGGAATTACCGGCTGTCATTTCTAAGAGGATTAAGAGATCGTCACCCATTAAGGACACGCTGTTAGCAGGGAAAAGCAAGGCCCCTGGAAGAGGCCTGGTTCCTGGGTGTGGGAGGAGGAAGGGCCCACACTCCTTCTGCTGCCCAGGGGTCCCCCCAGCTGTGTGTGTAAAAGGGTCTCACGTAATCCCCACCACATATGAGGCTGGTTGCATACTCCATTTTACAGATGAGGAAACTGAGGCTCAGAAAGGTTTTCTGGGTTCAGGCTCAGAGCTCTCGGCTCACCTCTGCCCGAGCCACTGCAGAGGGATAGCTGCACTGTAGAGAAGGTGGAGGCGCATGTGAGATTCTCCAGCGCCACACAAGGGATATGGAAGGACAGGAGTTCCTGGAGCACCTACCTCCCTCCACTTTCAGAGGGGGCAAGGGAGATGCATACAAGGAGAAAAGCGGGGCTGTTGCAAACAGCAGGACTCAAGATCAGATTCATGACACTCTCCTATAATCCTCTGCAATACTGTAGAAGCGCCAGTGTTTGAATCCACATAGGAAAGAAAAGCAAAATTCGAGTATCTTCATGCACTCATAGAAGACAATTCTCAAGGGTGTCTCAAGGTTAAACTAGAACAGTCCCAGTTTATGCAAAATAACGGTTTACTGTTGCCCCACTTGCTCTCAAGAGTATCCAGATATATAAGATCATCCCACATCTGTGGTTCTCAACCTTGGTGACACATTACAATCACCTGGGAAGCTTTGTAAACAAGATTAAGTCAAAATCTATGGAGGTGAGATCCAGTCATTGGTCATTCTTTTTAAGCTTTTTCCAGCGATTTTAATTGTGCTGCTAAGACTGAAGGCCGCTGTCCCGGGTAGAAGAAACGACTCCCTTCTTATGCAAAGGGGACTCAGGTGCAACAATGGCAGTTCACAGGTGGGACCCCAAGGAGCTCGGAGCTGCTCTGCCCACAGGAGAATCAGGCAGCTGAGCAGGGAGCACGTGGCTGGGTCCAGCTGACCCCAATCAGGCTACACCTGCTGTTCATCTGCCTGATTGAATTTACTTACCTGCCTACTTCTGGAAAGATCGGAAGCTCTGTGGCGGTTCCTGTTGGGCACCAGCAGATCATTAGTGCTCACCCGGCTCCCACAGAGGCAATGCGGGAAGTCACTGGTTTCACCTTGAAGTGAAGAAGGAGGACCTGGAGAGACAGATTTTCCACACATTTTGGAGAGGTTCTGCCAGAGAATTCCATCGAGGCATGTGAAGTCAGGCTACTACTGGCAAGAGCAGCACCAGAGCCCAGGGTACAAATGTGTCCTGCACAGGGTCTCCGGAACAGATTGTCTCCAAAACTGCATCTATCCTAATTAAGGCTGCCAGGCAAGTCTCTGGCCCCTCATCCAACTCCAGGGAGGTTCTTGGGGAGAGAAGGGCTGCCCTCTCCTTGTCCCCGCCACAGAGAGCAGAGTCTGTCCTCAGGCGGCTCCCCTGGGTTTTGAATCATTTTTACAGCTCTGGCATTTGCATTCCGGACTACAAGACGTTTCCAAGAGCAGAACATAACAGGGGAGGTTTGAGAGATTTCCTCTTTCTAAAGAGGGGCAGCAAACATCACTGCAGCTAGACCCGGACGGATACATTCCAGCTACATAACACATTACACTTCTCAGTGTTTTTCAGACTGTATCCCTAACAAACTCTCTGAGAGTGTATTAGGAGGTTGTGTTCATGAAATACTATTTGGGAAGCTTCAGAGTATATGGGAAACCCTTGTCATTCATGGATGTAACACTCACAATTTTGACTCAGGAGTGAGAAACGTTACCAAATTACTTCCTCATAAAAGTAAAACAATTTATCACACACACACACACACACACACACACACACACACACACACACACATCTGTCTTGTGATTTTCAAACTTTCTGATCTTTGCCAATCTGGAAAATGAAAACGATTACCTCCACGTCATTATAACTCTCCTCTTTTATTAGCGAGACTGAGTAATTTTTCACATGCCTAAAGAAACAGTTTTACTTCCTTCTCCATGGATTCCATTTATATCCTTTGCCCACTTTTCTACTGGGCTCATAATTCTTGCTTATTTATTTGTAGACTCTCTTTCTATATGAGAGAAACCAGCCCTTCCTCTGCAGTATGCAAACAACTTTGCAGTTTGATGTCTTATTTTGATTTCATTTACGGTCCAAATAGCTGAGTCCATTTTAATGTAACTGAATGTATTAATATTTTCCTTTGTGGTTTCCGGGTTTTGAAACTTTAGAAAGTCTTATAAGGAAAACAACTTTCATTGTTTCTTTAGTATGAGATTTTGATGGGACTAAGCCAGGCCCAAAAGCATTCAGTTGAAAAATATTCAAAGAAAATCATGACCAAATGTCACTCTTTCTGTGTGTCAAGATCATGGCACCCAAAGAGAAAGCCGACAAAATACATCATCCATTATCAGATTTGGTCCACGGTGGAGCTTCCCATCTGAGGGACTATTTCCCATGAGATATCGTGATCTAGAATTCCCAGCTCCTGGGCAATTAAATGCCCCTCCATACCGAGGTCCTGGTTACATTACTCTTATTTATTTGTAAGCCATTCTAGAAATTCTTCTAAGATTAGGGGGGGGTCTCTTTCTATCAAACCCACAACTGCCATGTCAGTTGGGGTCTCCCAGAAGACATCAAATGGTAATAACTGCATGCCACAAGTGAGACAGGGTCAACATATATACCAGGGAGACTTCTTCTGTAGGCATTTAGATGTGCTCATCTGTTTCTAGGGATTCCACTGCTCTCCTGAGTCACCAAACCCTTCAACGGGGCTTCTGCCTCAGTTGCCTATTTGGTCTTCAAATACACCCCTGGACATGGATGCCTGCCCTGAGCATCCGCACGGCAGCTGGTGGTCTGACGTCAACCTGCCCCAGCCCACGCCACCCTGTCAGTCCTGCCTTCTCCTTCCAGCCAGTCCAGACTCTGGGTCAAAGAACCCCTCCTGGAGGCGTGTGAAGAAACACCCACATGTGGGGACAGGCTTTGCCCAACTGACTCTTACACTGTCATGCAGATGCTGGGGAAACTGAGGCACAGGACAGGGATGAATCTCCTGGTGGTAAGGGAGCCTAGAGCCTCTCTTCAGCATTAAAACAGAGACTCCTAGGAATGGAAACCTGGCTTTACCCTCATCACAGCACCTGTTTTCCCTTCCAAGTCCCCAAAGCCTCTGGACTTCAACCTGGGACCCAAGCATGTGACTGGGTATCCTGAACCCTTTCAAGGTCCTGCAAACAGAGCTGGTCCGTTTGCTCAGACTTTCTCACTTGGGTCTCCAGGACACCTCCTTGCTCTTCTGAGCCCTCTCCTCAAAAGTCCCTGGCCATTTCTCAAGTTTTCATGGGGTATAGAAACATCCCCACCAATTGATCTTGTGGTTTGGATAGCATAGTTCCTAAATGAGTGTACTCCTAGCCCGAGTGATCATTTATTAGTGCAGAAGAAAGTCAAAGCTTCAGAGAGGGTGAGCCTTGCCCAAGGTCAAAATCTTGTTGGCTTCCAAGCCAGAATCAGAGCCCAAGCCTGCTGATTCCCAGCCCAGTGCCACTCCACAACCCGCTGTGGCTCCCAGACCAACTGTCTCCCACTTTCTTGAGGGACTCTCCTGGTGAGAACTCTGGGGGTTTTTTTGTTTGTTTGTTTGTTTTTAATTCTATCTGGGACGAAAAGAGAACAGGTTGACTTTGTAATGTCGTCAAATATTAAGCTTGATTTCCCAGCTACTGACATCCAAATTGCCAGTGAGCTTGAAAGTCCCGATGGAGGCTGCTGGCTGTGCTGATAGAATGAGGCTTGCAGTTAGGGAGGAGGGGAAGCATCCCTCAGCTTCAAGGGGAGACGAGCACAAGTGAGGGGCGGGGGGTGGGGACTGCAGAGCAGGTGGCCGCCAGGAAGCCAGGGACAGGGCAGCAGCCCATTAAAACAGATCAGGGTAAGGGTCCTCCATTAAAATTTTAAGCCACAGGCACTCCATGACCACGCACACTTGAAATGCCGTCCCTGGGAGACGGAAGCCAAGAGGCTGTTAAGGGTATTGTGTGAAGTTGCCAAAAATTGAAACCATAACACATCCCTTGTCCTTCGGAAATTTTTCGAAAGAAAAGTTCTCCACGACATGGAACACACTGTGCAAGTGGAGGAAGGAAAAGAAAGTTTTTCTGAGAGTCACACCAATGTGTACTCATTATTTGAGAGGGCAGAGTCAGAAAAATGCCTGGAGTTAGAAAAATGGGCTCTCGACACTAGAAAACTCTGGATTTGGTCTCTGGCCTCACACATTTGTTTACTGGGCAGGGAACAACCCCTTGGAACCTTGGTTGCCCCATTTGTAAAATGAGGCTAATAGCGCTTTCCTCCAAGGGTTGTATTGAGGCATAAATGGACTGTGTTACAAAGCACCTGGAATGGGAGCCCACCTCATGAGCTGGTCATGCCTCCTCTCCTTTTAGAGCTTGAAATGGCCTTTATGATGTGCTTATCTCAATGCATTCATTTTTCATACGGGGAAACTGAGTCCCAGATGCGAAGTGACTTACCCGTGGCCCTCAGCAAGCTCCAGGCAGAATCGAAGTCAATTCTTCTGATTCTCCCGCATCAAGAAACACCTCCTCTCAAACTACCCCCTCCCTGCTTCTCCCCAGAAGTTCACCATCTCTTAAATAGTCAGCAGGAGGGAGGGGGAGACAGGTGGCTGGGTGCCACTGCCGTCTACCTTCAGCAACTGCTTTCTAAGGCAAGGCTGATAGTTAACCCTGCAACCCAAGCGATCCCTGTGTGACCGCCTCCGAGAAATCTGAGTCCAGTGAGAGGAGGCATAGAAGGAAAAGAGACAGAGGGGCAGAGGGAGGAGAGACAACGAACAGCGGGGAGCGCAAGAGGGATCCCTCGTGAGATGAAGATTCGCTCTGACATTGTTTTCAAACGAGTGCAGGGGAGAAAACCACAGACAGCGATGGCCAGATACACAGAACCAATGAGGGAGATTACAAATGCCCCTGAACTGAGAACACATCTTCGGAGAGGAGTCCCTGTGAGCAAACGGTGCTTGCTGACGTACAAAGGGATTGGAGGCCCGGCCAGGCTTCCGACAGTGAGTGACGTCACGGTGGAGGCATTATCTGGAGTTGAGTAAGGCAAAGAGCTCTTGTTTTTGTTTCTTTCTGTCCTCTGTCTTGATGGAATGTTCTGATCTTTGCACTGCCATATACAAGTAGAATTTAGCTCTTTCCACATATTTTTGTGTAGCATTGGGGGTATTTCCGATAACTAAAACATTTTCTCCTCTAAGAAGCTGAGGGATGGAGTGGAGCCATGTGTCCACCACCCACCCACACCCCGATTTTACTGCCCTGCAACCTAAGTTGGCAAAACACTCCCAAATGTGTCCTCAACTACTCTCTATTACCACATTCATGACACGTCTGACACCACGTGGGGCTTTTATATACATCAAGTGTCACAGACTATGAGTCTGGAGTTCTCTCTTGTCCAGCAAGAGAACAGAGGCAGAACTGAATATGAGAGAGGCTAATGTCTGGGAGGAGACAAAAACCCTGAACAAGGGTTTCGTCTCCATATTTATAGAGCTCTCAGGATATTAGCCATGTGGTGAACGTGAAGAAAACAAGATCTCACACATGTGAACATGGAGAAGACGATCGGTCATCATCAACTTGTGTGTATAAGAAGCAAAGGGTCGGGGGGCACCTAGGTGGCTCAGTCGGTTAGGCGGCCGACTTTGGCTCAGGTCATGATCTCGCAGTTTGTGGGTTCGAGCCCCGTGTCGGGCTCTGTGCTGACAGCTCGGAGCCTGGAGTCTGCTTCTGTGTCTCCCTCTCTCTCTGCCCCTCCCCCATTTGCTCTCTGTCTGTCTCTGCCTTTCAAAAATGAATAAATGTTAAAAAAGAAAAAAAGAAGAATAAGCAAAGGGTCGGGACACCTGGGTGGCTCAATGGGTTGAGCACCTGACTTCAGCTCAGGCCATGATCTCCGAGTTCAGGAGTTCAAGCCCCGCATCCGGCTCCACACTGACAGTGCGGAGCCTGCTTGGGATTCTCTCTCTCTGCCCCCACCCTGCTTGCTTGCTCTCTCTCTCTGTCTCTTTCTCTCTCACAATAAGTAAACCTAAAAAATTTTTTAAGAAAAGAATCAAAGGGTCTGGGGGGAGAGTGGAGTTTGTGATCAAAGTATAATAGTATATTGGCATCAGATGGAAAGAAATTTTACCCATGATCCCATTAAATATCTCACCAGCTAACCTCGGGCGTTTTCACCCCGTGATGGCGGCTTCTCACCCTAAGTTTTTTCTAACCCATTTATGTAAGTAGAGCCTATCCCCCCCCCAATCGAGCACTTCTCCGACCCCAGCTGTGTATCCTGCAATTCACGTGTCCTGTGTGTCTCCCCAGAGACAGCATCAGGTCCCACAGATTAAGGACTCAGTCCCACAAGACCGACCCCACCTCAGATGCCAACTGCCAAGTCCAGGTTGCCTCCTAGACTTCTGACCAACTGGCTATAAATGGGGCTTTCTGTGACACCCCTCCCCCACCTTGGGTTCCATCATGTATTAGAACAGCTTGCAGAACTCAGAGAAACACTCACCTATGTTTATGATAAAGGATACAGATGAACATCCAGATGAAAAGATGTATCTGAGGTACCTTTTTGACCCTTTCTGGGTCCAGAGGGTCCCGAGCATGGGAGCTTCTGTCCCCATGGAGTTGGGGTGTGCCTCCCTCTCAGCATATGGATGTGGTCACCAACCCAGAAGCTCTCTGAACGCCTTTCTTGGGATTTTTATGACAGCTTCATCACATACACACGATCAGTCATTAACTCAATCTCCAGCCCCTCTCCCCTCCCTAGAGGATGGGAGGTAAAGCTGAAAGTTCTAAGTTTCTAATCGTGCTTAGTCTTTCTGGCAACCAGTCCCCATCCTGAAGCTATCCTAGAGCCCACCGAGAGTTTCCTCATTAGATAAAACACACTCTTGGGGTGCCTGGGTGGCTCAGTTGGTTAAGCATCTGACTCTTGATTTCAGCTCAGGTCATGATCTCACAGGTTCATAAGACCGAGCCTGATGCGCAGAACCTGCTTGGGATTCTCTCTCTCCCTCTCTCTCTGACCTTCCCACTTGTATGTGCTCGCTCATTCTCTCTGTCTCTCTCTCTCTCTCTCTCTCTCTCTCTCAAAATAAACATTAAAAAAAGAATACTCTTATCACCTAGGAAATGCCAAAGGATTTAAGAGCTCTGTGCCAGGAATCAGGGGCAGAGATAAGATATTAGATCCAAAGATGTTCCTGGTGCTCTTATCACTTAGGAAATTATAAGGCTTTTAAGAGCTCTGTGTCAGGAATCAGGGCAGAGACCAATATGTCTATTTTCTATTATTTCATGCAACCCAGACCCTGATTCCACATGTGTGAGGTATCTACTAGACCCTTCTAGGGAGGATGCTTGGCCTCACAGAAGGTACGTTTTAGCTAGAAGGCAACAATGAGATTTGGAATAAGATTGTTTATGAATAAGAAAGAGATGATACCTAGAAAATCACGGAATGAGGGGAAAATGAGAGATCTTAGGAATAATTCAATCCAATTCTCCAATATTACAACAGACACTTAGTGGACCAGAGAGGAGAAGTGACTTTCCCGAGGTCACACAGCTAGTTTGTGATATAATGGAGACTAGAACCTGCGTGCCTCACCCAGCTTGTTCTCATTGGTGACTAAAAGGACTAGAGGGGGTTTCATCCATCTTCTTGTGCAGATAAGACTCTCCTCCTGAGCCCAGACCACCGCTCAATCAGAAAGAACCAGAACTTGCATGTGGGTTTGTCCTTGTCTGTCACAGTGAGCTAAAAAACCCTGGGTTACTCACTCTGCCTCCTCTGGTCTCTGTTTCTGCAACTGGACACCTAGGAGACTGCCACTTGGGCCACAACATGGGCAGAGCCTAGCAAGAGCTAGCACCGACCACCTCATTGTCCAATCCGAGGCACGGACTTGATTTTACTGTGTATTGCGCGCTATTCTCAATGCTTGAACTTGCATGTCTTTCCATCCTTAGTACAACACTATGCAGCCGGTGCTTCTCTGACCCCCATTGTACAGTTAAAGAAACTGAGACCCAGAGAAGCCAAAAAGTCTTCCCAAGACCATGCAGCTGGCAAAGGGCAGACCCATACTTAACCCTAGTCTCACGTGCATACTTGCTATTGACAAACTCCTAATCCTCTCCCTTATACCATGTCCCATCCATTCATCACCATGACCCACCTGGGTAGTTACTGACCCCATTTTCCAGTCACAGAAACCAGCCTCAGAAAGACTGAGTGACTCACGCAAGAACAGGAAGCTCATGTCAGGCACAGTTGGGTCCAGGAATCCATAGGTATGACTCTGTGTCCTTGTTTTGAAGACGGCTGCCAATTCCAATGTGTTTTGATGCTGTGGCTTACTTCTGGCTACGGGGAGTGGGGGAGGTGGAGGGGATGGGTCAGTAAAAGTCTGAAGCTGGAGGTGAGTGTAGGATCTGCCCGGCAGAAGCGGGCAGAAGAAAACAAGGATTTGGGGACTGCAGCTCTCGACTTCCTGGTTTTGCAGCAGACATGGTATTAAGCGATAAGAGTCTGGTTGGCACATACGACAGGGTGACAAGACTCTAAATGACGCCCACGAAGTAATTACCACCATGTCCCGTGTAATGTATAACTGGGTCTCACTGTGTCCGCTAAAGTGCCACAATGGAGACACTGCCCACTGGACCTCACCCTGCCCCATAAGACTGTTTGGAGGAGGGCTGGCGCTGCCCAGGCCACCTATGCTTTCATAAACCAGAGCTCCCCGATGTCGTATAAACATACGTGTTCTTGTGACCCGGCTTCATGGCTCTCACCTTTTACCTTCAACCAACGGAACCACCCCAGCCCCACTTCTGGTCTGCTGGACACTGGCCATAATAATGTCTACTGGCAATTGCAATAAGAAATATATTTTCTACATCAACTGAAATTTTGTGGTGAACCCACAAAGCATTTCTGGCATGCTGGGTCCAGGGACCTGCAAGGAATACCCTTCATCCACAGGTCCATGACAGAGGGTGTTTTTAACAGCTGGCATTAGCACATGGGCTGGCTGGGGACTGAGGGTCCCTTCCCCTGGCGGGGGCCTTAGGACACGGATCATGCTGAAGTGGCCATGGCAGGCTGAAACCCTCCAGAAAAGACTGTCCACCAGGGGACTCTGATGATTTGTAATCAAATTGTGTTTTATTAAAGAGAAAGTATCCAGAGGTTTCCCGTGGCCGCATTCTTGCAAATTAAAGATAATGGAGTTAACAAAGAACAACTGGAAGTCAGATACCAACATGTGAAATGAGCCCAAGGCAGCTTCATCTCCTTGGATGCTCACGTGTGGAATGTGGGTCCTGCTCAGACAGGAGCCAGGCGGGATTCTATCTTTGTCCAAAATCACAGGCACCCATTAAAAGCAACTCTGGTGCCAGCTGCCTTTGACCACAGCCGTCTCTGACTCTGAGCCAGTCTCTGACCCTGCCTCTCATCTTTAAAAGATGGAAAGTTTGTAGGGTGACCAATGTCCCATTTTGCCTAGCACTTGGGGGATGAGGAGGATTGGTTCTGGGGCACAGGATTCCATTGCAAGAATCAGGAAACTTCTGGACAAAATAGGACAAGTTGGCCACCCTATTGGGCCTCCCACAATCCCTGACTGTGTCGACATTCTGGGATTATTATATTATGACTGACTCTAATATCCTTACATTACAGATCTGTAAGAACCCTTGAGCCTATAACAAATGTGTCATGAGCCCAGTAGAGTTTCCAGTACACAGCAGGGACTCTCAAGTGCTGTCCCCTCCTGTGTTCCTGGCCAAGCACAGTGGCCTCTGGCTATTCTGAAACCTTGGAGTCCTGTGATGGTAAAGTGTCCAGAATGTTACCACCTGCAACCCTCACCCCAACCCCAAAGGCTGGCAAATGTCTCTGTTCCAGGTGAAGAAACAGATGCCCAAAGCAGGTGTGTGATTTGCTCGAAGCCAAATGAGCTCTGACTCCATCCTATGTCCTGTATTCTAAGCCCAGTGGCCCCTTGGCCAAACCAGGCTGCTGTGTGCCCCCTCCGCCACACACACACTCAGGTGTGAGCCCAGGGGGCTGCAGACTGGTGAGCCCTTGCCTCTACTGTGTCTGGGTTTCCCCCTACCTAGAAGCACCTGCTTACTGCCTGCTTCTTTCCTCCAGAGCACCCCACTTCCTCTGTGCCCACTCGCAACCACACGGGCACCTTGTTACCCCATGGAGGGAGGGGTGGTCAGAGTCCCAGCAGCCCTGTGTCCAGGGATCAGCCTCACCCCACAGCAGGAAATCCAGGCCCTCCTTATGTCACCAGGAACTCAGTTCTCGCTCCCCACTCATCACCCCCCAAAACCACCCCGGAGAAAGGGAAGGGCCTGGAAGGGTAGGCAGGCAGAGGGCAGGGCAAGCAACACCCTGCCATAGACAGGGGCTCCAGGAGCAGAACCGCTGCAGCTACGCATCCGCTGAGGCCCAACTGGGCTAGAGAAACCTGCAATCCCAGCCAAGAGGGATGGAGACCCAGGAGGAGCCGGGCCGGGGAGAAGGCGGCAGTGTGTGATTTTTAATTTACTTTTTCTTGCCCTGAGACAAAAATTAATTTGACTTGGGAAAAAAAAAGGTAACTTTTTACTTGACTTTTGAAAGTAAAATTTCTGCAACTCTTTTTCCACTTAACAGAACATTTCCTCAACTTCTGAGGCATAATGTTAATATGCGCCAAAGATGGGGAATTCCCTGAGCTCAGCTCACATATCACTGAACTGATTTTTTTCTTAATTTCCCAGTAATACTGGCTGGGTTATGCTAACAGGAGAGTTAACAGCTAATTTTGCTACAGGGAAGATAATAACAGGAAATGATCTTTAATAATGAATTAAACAGACTCCTTGGATCCCGATTCCTTTTATTAGATAAGGTCAATGGCATCTTAAATGAGCAAATCTATCCTAGGCTGGCAACAAGATACAGAGAAAATTGTCAAGCTGACTTACAGGGGAGGGCGTGAGCTCTGGAAGAGAATCTGATGCAGCAGTCAGAGCACGAGCTTCAGACACAAAACTGGACGCCAACACACACTAGCTGTGTGACTGCCCCCACCTCTCTGAAGCTCTCTCAGCTGTTCCTGGGGACAATAATCCCCACCTTCCGGGGCTTCGTGATCATTACACACTGCGTAAAGTGTGTAAAGCCCAGCACAGTGCCCGGTGTGAACAACACCACTGTATTTGCCAGCGGGTAGAGAATGTAGTTTACAAAACCATTTCGTATGCATTCTGTAGTTCAGCCTTCAGAAAAAAATGGACCATCCGGACACAATGAACCTCATTTCAGGACAAGGAAGGTCCAACATTGCCAGAGGGAGGATCAGGATCCTAAGGCAAGTCTTCTGATTCCAGTTTATGTCCTCTATGTGGTTCTCAGTCTGCCAACTAGTCATCTCCATTTTTTTTTAATCATGCAGATTTCTTAGTAAAAATTTTTTTCAGGACACAGCACCAACCAGTATTTATTTATTAGGTGTATACATGTTCTGCTCTATTGATATCACACACACTCCTCCATTCTAGAATACTCTGTTCTACTCTATTAAAATTTTACGTATACACACACACACACACACACACACACACACACACACACACACCCCTATGTATAGGCAAGCACACACAAAATTAGAAGAAACAGACACAAACTATGAACTGAAGGTCTGGTGTGTTCTTGCAGGAGAGTGAAACCACTGAAAAGGATAAAGTTGAACAAAAATCAAAATGGCTGCACTAAAGCCTCAGGGAAGCTTGATTTTAAAGGAACCTTTTTCCTCCCTTCCACAAACCTCCCTCCTCCCTTCTTACACTTTTGTTTCAGGAACCTGGCACCACCCTAAGGACAGAACGAAGGCAGCTGGTACCACATACACAGTTTCAGTCAAAACCAGTTAAATCCTGTATGTCCCTATAAAACCCCCCAGCCCCTTCCTCCAGGAGGGTTTGCAGGTTTTGAAGACCTTACCCTGCTGCAGCCTCCTTTGCCCTGCAAAGCAATGAAGCTATTGTTCCTCTTTATCCCAAACTCTGTCTTTGCATTACATTTCGCCTCTGAAGAACAGAGGTCGGTTTTCAACAAGAGGGAGCTGTGCATAAGCTGGAGGGAAGAAGACAGCCAGTCTAAGGTCATGGAAAGTGGCACTGCCTCGGGGCTGGGGATAGCTAGTCCTGCCTCCTTGCTGCAACAAAGAGGAAGCAGGGGTGTGGAGATTTATTAAGGGTTCGCTCAAGGTCACACAGATCTCACCTCTCCAGGCTCCCTGCCCAGTCCCCTTTCCACTGAAGACAGTGCAGTTGCTACTGATGCCAGCAAGCCCTAGGGGAGCCACTGAAGGTGTCTGAGTGAGGGGAGGGCAAGACACATCCTGCTGCTGAATGCTTACCCCAGGAACTTCCACAGGCCGGTAGTTTCGTGCCAGCCAAAGCACTGGCTCACTCTTAGCCAAAACCCACGTGTGGAGGTTCCGGTTCCCAGAAGTTTCCAAAGCAAGGGATGTAATTACAATGTTTCAAAACAAACAAATACACACCCAAGTGGGAGAACAGCATATTTATTTGACTAATTAGAGGGAATTCACTGAAAGGATGTACGATAACATCAGCTTCTTTTTTTTAGTAATACTAATTGACATTTTCTTTTGACATTTTACTAGTAGCTCATCTTTATTTTTATTGCGCTCTCGATAAGGTACCAAGGTGAAGCGTCATACTCTGGCAGTGAGCAAGTGTGAATCATGCACCACATAAACAGCAGGGGCTCGGGAGCTGAAGAGGCGCACGGAGCGCCAGCTATCAGCCTGCCGCAGGGAGGGGAGGGCAGCGCTCTGATCATCGTGCCCGGCCGGGAGCCCTGCCAATTTGCTGCCTGGCTGCCGAGGGCGCTGGTTCTGCCCGACCCAGCTCCCAAAGGGGCCGCCGTCAGCCCTCCTGGGCTCCAAGCTGGTATCGCACCCCGATGACCAGGAAGGACATGTGAGTGTGTAGACAGCCGGCACCTCCTAGCGCTGCCCCGTGCCGCTGTTCATCCCAAGAAAGAGCTGGGAAACTGAGGTCTCAGTTCAACACAGTTAACTCGTGTTCTCTGAGAACGTAGAGCACGCCCAGCTAAGGGGCTGGACGCAGTATGGCTGAAGGGGTGATTTGGAATCCAACAGATCTGGGAGCAGGTCAGTCTCTCTGAGTTCCCATTTTCCATCCATAAGTGGGGATTAAATGCCTACCTCATGGGTTGTACTGAGAACTAAGTCAGAAAATTACACAAAGCATTTTACACAATGCCTAATGCATTCATGTGTCCCAGGAAGATTTGCTGAGGGCCGATGGAAAATACAATTATCATAGCTCAGGGAACTTCTCATCAGGACACACAAGTGCCCTGTCGGACCCCATAAAAACTCAGTGTTGGAGAGAGAGGCAGAAACAGAAATCACTGTAATATAGGGATGGCTCCAACAGGTTGGGCAATGGGGAGCCACTGAAGTTCTTTGAGTACAGGAAGGTGATCAGAGCTGTACTAGACAGAGAACCAATGGCTACTGAGCACTTAAATATGGCTCGCCTGAACTGAGATGTGCCCCATGTGTAAAATACACCCTGGATTTCCACTTGATACAGTAAAAAGAATATAAAATTACTCATTAATACTTTTCATATGGATTACTCGTTGAAATGATAGTATTTTGAATATGGTAGGTTAAATGAAATGTTATTAAAATAGAGTTTACCAACTTCCTTTGTGGCTACTAGAAAATTTAAGACTGTATACATGACTCAGATTATGTTTCTATTGGACAGCACTGCCCAGGAGCATTTGCCGGACGTATCAGAGCAAAGAGCAGCTGGAGGCAGCAACATCTGGGCCATTTCATTCCAGCCAAAGTGCTGATGTCCTCTCAGCCTGGCCCTGCCTCTCCAGCTGCCAGTTCATGGAGTAATTAAAATGCCTTGAAGCAAAGAGCCCAGCCCTTGAGTGTGCTTGACAATGCTCAGAGTTTTGCAAAGCTGTTTCGGCAGGGAACATCCGAGCAGTGTTCTCAAACACCCCACATTATCTGGAGCAGGAATCAGGTGCCAAAGTGCCTGGCTCTCAGCCCCGGTGATCTGGTGGCCAGAGCTCACACCCAGAAGCAGCCGTTTGACAGGTAAATTAAAAAGCAACCAGCATTTTCCTCTCTAACTGGCACAAAGTGGAGTGTTTTTCTGAGAGTATTCCTCTTGTGGAGAGATCTCCAAAACCTGCAAGATTTATCCCAACAGATCCCATGCACGGTGCTCCCAGGGACAGAGAATGGACAAAGTAGATATTGCTGCCCTGCATTCGGCCTTGGTCCGTAAGCTCCAGGCTCAGACGTAAAATTAAACCAATAATGCCACTGACCTTCTGGGTGGGGACTTTGAACCTATGCCTCCACTTTTCTGCCTCAGCAAAATCTGGAAGCTGGATTGCATGGTCTAGAACATTTGGGAGGGGAGACAAAGGAAGGGGTGGGGGAGGGAGGGCCTGCCACCACAGTGGTTAAGTACCTGTGCTTTGCAGTGGGCAGGTCTCCGTTTAAGCACCTGCCCTGACACCTGCGGGGGGGCATACTGTCTGGGGAAAATTATTTAGCCAGCCTGAGCCTCTTGTTTCTGTTTTGTAAAACAGGGATATGTATAGTGGCAACCTCATGGGTTGTTGGGTTGGTTAAATTAGGGATGGGGGAAAGATGCACAGTGCAATAATTGGCACCTAGGAAGCACCAAATAAAGTCATCTAGGAAACAGACCACACAGTTTGCTGTGGAAACATTAGTCCAGGCCTCAGGAGGCCTTGGTCAGCACCGGAGTTTGACATCTCTTCCAACTGCTAACTCAGCAGAGGGATTCTGATGCTTCTTCCAGTACAAAGGGTCTGCACCCAGTAGAGGCAGGGGCAGAACAGGTAAAAGTGACTCTCTTTGGAAACCGCTGTCCCAGGCAGGCACAACTGGGGCTGGAGATCAGGAAATGTGGATAAGATATGAAGTACGATCAAGATGTAGGGGGCGCTGTTGCTCATTCACTGTGGTAGGCAGAATCCAGGGGGCTCTACGATTCCCACCCCCCTGTGCGTACTCCCCCTTCTTAAATATGGGCAGAATCTGTGAATATGGTGGGGTATCACTCCCCTGACTACATTACATTATATGGCAAAGGTGAAGAGATGTTGCAGATATAAATAGGGTCCCTAGGGCACCTGGGTGGCTCAGTTGATTAAGTGGCCAACTTTGGCTCAGGTCATGACCTCACAGTTCAAGAGTTCAAGCCCCACATGGGCCCTGTGCTGACACCTCAGAGTCTGGAGGCTGCTTCAGATTCTGTCTCTCCCTCTCACTCTCTGCCCCTCTCCCACTCACGCGTGCTCGCTCTCTCTCTCTCTCTCTCTGTCTCAAAAAATGAATAAATATTTTTAAAAAGTTTTAATAAATAAATAAATAAATAAAGTCCCTAATATGTTGACTTTTGAGTTAATCACAAGAGAGATTTTTTTTTTGGTGGGCCTGACCTAATCAGGTGAGTGGTGAGGGTGTAGAGTCAGAGATGGGAGAAGTCCGAAGGCTGTACCCTGCTGGCCTGGAGGAAGCACACAGCTATGCTTCTGTTATGGTGCAAGGACTCGAGGACAGTCTCTCGGAGATAAGAGCAGTCTCTTGCCACAGCCAGCAAGGTAGCAGGGACCTCGGTCCTACGGCACGAGGAAATGGATTCTGCCAACCACCAGTACACTTGCAAAAGGTCCACAGGCTTAGATGAGAACATATCCCCTGCTGACACCTTGGGTTCGGCTCTGTGAGCCCCTGAGCAGAAAACCCACCTAACCCAAACCCAGACTCCTGACCCATGGAAACTGTGAGATAGTAAATGTGTGTTGTTTCAAGCCACTAACCGTGATGATTTGTTACGAAGAAATCGAAGATGAATACTCCCAACCGGCCCATGCTGGACTCCATTCCACCTATCCCTCTTGGGTCACAGAGAACCCGTTTGGTCAACCTGATTTGCCTAAACCACTCAGCTGAATCACATCCTGGGCGCAGGACCCAATGGGATCCCTGTGCAGCCCAGGACATCAGTTTGGTGGCTGGAGGAAGAGAATCTCTCTCCTGGCTCTGAGTGGTAGAGTGGGAGGGAATGAACAGCTACGGCCCATGAGGAAGCGGGCTGGGATAGAAACAGGCATGTGGGGAGGGCGACCGCATCACCTCCCAGACTTGGACGCACACTGCATGTAATCCCCCCCCAATTTTGGTCTCTCTGGACACGTGAGCCCATGAACCCCCTTAATTCCCCGTATCACTTAAGCCATTTTATGTTGATTTTTTCTATTCCTCACATCCTGCAACTAAAAACCTTCTCACTGGTACAAGAGCTGTGGGAGCATGCTCTATGCAGGCCCTGACTGGACCCAGCAGCTTCCTCACTCGCCCTTGGGTCCTAACAAGAATAATAATGCCTCACGCTCTACTTTGTTCATTCAACAAGAATTGGTTGAGGGCTTATTACATGCACCGGAACGCAGAGCAGTGATGCGGCACCACAGTCCCGGCCCCATGCATGTCGGGGTCCAGTGGGGCTACAAATAAGCAAGCCAGCAATTGCACAAAGCCCGTGACTTTGGCCGAACGGCTGGATGTCAAAACTAGCACCTAGTCCCTGCTGAGGCCAAATGACACCATCATGGAACTTACTTCTGGGATAAAAGAACAATTCTGGCATCTTATTTTAAAAATTCACTGTTTTACAGGAGCACCTGTGTGGCTCAGTCAGTTAAGCATCCGACCCTTGATTTCGGCTCGGGTCATGATGTCATGGTCGTGGCATCAAGTCCCATGTCGGGCTCTGCACTGACAGTAGAGCAGCAGAGCCTGCTTGGGATTGATTCTCTTTCTTCCCCCCACCCCTCAAAATAAATAAACATTTAAAAAATAAAAAGCCATTATTTTACAATTTTCTCATTTCTGTTTTTGTAGTCACATTTTGAACATTAGGAACAACAATTCCTCGGACTATTGGAGGTCAGGTGGCCCTGTGACCTCTTAGCTCACATCTGTGGTATTAACTAAGTGCTCCCTCCCAGCAGAAGTCGGGGGAGAAGCCAGATCTTTGAGGGCTGAGAGAGAGAGTGTGTGTGAGTGGGGTAGAGGGGCAGAGGGAGAGACAGAGAAACTAGGTCACACCCTGGATCCCCCACACATCTCCCAACCCAGGAGAAGGATGGTCAAGACCCTGGAGGCCCAGCCCGACACGTCCCTGTGCCCTCCCATTCTCACTTTCTCCGATTTATTATAAAGTAATATGGCAATTATCACAAAGAATTTAGAAAATACCACGCAGAGACAACCAGGGCTACAGACTTTTTCCTTTCATGTCTTTTTTCGATACATCATAGCCATCTTCCCCTGTGAACGCGGGATCGGGCTGGACTTGTAGTTCTGGGTCTTGATTTTTCCATCTCCACGGTTAAAGTGACTGGCAGAGTGGCACATGGTGAGAAGCAGTTGAGGTTCAAAACCCCTCAGTGCACATGGGCAAGTAAGTTTGGCTTTCCATCTTACAGGGCTGCTACATCCCGATCTGTGACGTGGTCATTATTCTGATATGGCACCTGCGTTCTAGGGTTGCTGTAAGGATTGAGTCACTCCCTGCAAAGCCTTAGAGCAGTACCAGGCCCACTGTAAATTATGATGATTATTATGTTTCCATAGCAGCAAAAATGCACCTGAGCATCGTTTTAATAGATGCATACCACCATTCCATTAAACGGATGCACGGATGGGTGACGTAAGTTACGTAACTACTTCTCTGTTGTTGGATACTTAGGGTCTTTCCAAAGTTCTGCTACTCCCCCCAGTCTTAAACTCACACATAAATCTTTTTGCATCTGTTGATTTAGCTGACTTCTACCCTAGAAGAAAAACTGCCAGATCAAAGGGTAGGAGCTTGCTGAAATCTCAATGCACGATGCTGAATTACTCTTTAGAGAAATTGTGTCATTTTTATTCCGCGGTGGTGGGGTGAGACCATGCAGCCTGGGCATTATCAAGTACTTGTTTCATTGTTGTTAGTTTTGAATCAGTGCCAAGCAGATGGGCAACAAATGATATGCTGTCATCTTATAGCTGTCATCTTATAGACATAGCTGTTGCTATGTCTTCGCCTCGGCTACCTCAGTGAAGCCCTTCTGCCCCATTTCTTGGCACCCCCACCACTACCCGTGTCTTTTCTTCCCACACACCCAGCACAAACAAAACATCAGTCTCCCACTCATTGGTTGACATGTTTAAGAACAGCTGCTCCCAGGGGCCCGAGGTCACTGAAGACGACCATCCTTGTTGCTCCTGGGATTGGTCAACAAGAGTGGCAGAAATCAGAAAGAAGACGATGAACAACTTTCTAAAGCACCTGGAAGAGAATCTCCTGGGATCAAAGCTCGTGATAAAACAGGACCAGTAGCCATGAGGCATGTGCTTTCACTCAGGAAAGGGGCAAATGTCACCAGGAAGATATGGGTGGACAGGCAGCCCCCTCCAGGGCTCAAAGGCCACAGGAGAACAGGAATTAGGGGCGTGACTCCTGGCCGAGAGGGGAGGTTTCCAGCTGTGGCTGCTGGGCTCCCTTGAGGCCACTTCAGAGGCTACTCTATTTTTACCCAAACACCAATAAAAAACTACCTTTTCAAAACCATGGATATAATTAGAGTCTATTCCTGATAAGACTGAGAAAATAACCCTGCTGCATGTCCTAGGTAACAGGGACTCTCAGCAAATGTTTACAGAATAAATAAATCAACAGACTAGGGAAAATTGGTTTGGGATTTGTCAAAAGTTCTGATTGAACTGAACTCTCTTGTCAAGACTTAAGAGATCATTAACGGATGCAAAAATCATTATGTTTTCACTGGCTGTTCCGTGCAAGGCACTCAAGACACAGACACAACAGAGAAAAGAAGTGGGTCCGGCCCTCATAACTGCTCCTGGACACGGTTGTGGTAACAACGTGCCCTTGGGTTTGAGTCTCAGCTCCCCAACTCAGTGGCTTTGGGGGTATGGACTGAAGTCTGTAAGCCTCAGCTTTCTCATCTGTGAAATGGGGCGCTAACAATGACCACCTTACAGGGCCACGTGAGATCAAGGAGCCTGGCAGTGAACACACAGCAAATGTCAGGTGCTGTTAGTCTACTTTTATGAGGAAGGAAGAGAAGGGGCTACTGCTCTGCTCTGTCAACCAGCCCCAGGTAAAGTCATGCCAGGCTCCATCAGTGACTGCACCTAGGGCCCATCCTCTTGTCTTTCATTTCACTTTCATCTGCAAAGATCCTACCTCCAGTAAGGTCTTATCAGCAGGTGCCAAGGGACGGGATTTGAATGTATCTTTGGGGGGGAAACAAACAACAACAACTAGGAACACCCCTTCCTGTGGTATCTGCGTGGTTCACTTACTCTTTTGCTTCATTCCAGGATCGGCTCAAACGTCACCCCCTCACAGAAGCTTCTGGACCCACCTTAGCTGAGGCAGCCCTCCCCACGCCCTGCTCTGCTTCACTTTTCTCCATAGAACTTGTCACTTTCTTTTCTGTACATATTTTAATGTGTGTTGTTGGTCTCTCCCACTAGGACGCAAGCTCCCTGAGAGTAGGGCTTAGTCTAGCATATAGTTGGCACTCAATAAATGTTTCTGGAATGACTCAGACAGTGAGTGATGGCTGTTTAGTCACTCTGCTGGGACACTGGGGGACACCCATGCTATGGCCAAAGACTCTTCATTTGTTTTTAAAGTTTATTTATTTATTTTGAGGTTTGGGGGAGAAGAGAAGAGAGGGGGAGACAGAGAACCTGAAGCATGCTCTGCACTGTCAGTGCAGAGCCCAATGCGGGGCTTGAACTCACGAAGGGTAAGATTATGACCTGAGCCAAGATCAAGGGTCAGATGCTTAACCAACTGAGCCACCCAGGTACCCCAAAGAGTCTTCATTTTAAGCTGGGTAATGCCCCCCAAAGATGTCCACATCCTAATCCCCAGAACCTGTGAAGTCCTGGAAAAAGGACTTTGCAGATGTAATTAAATTAATGCTAGCGATGGGAGATTGTCCTGGATTATCAGGCTCACAAGAGTCTGTAGAAAGGGGAGCTGTGAGGGCCAGGGACAGAGGAGACATGACAGGGGAGGCACAGGTTGGAGTCATATGCTTTGAGGATGGAGGAAGGGCTCACAAGCCAAGGAATGCAGGCCCCTCTACAAGTTACAAAAAGCAAAGAAAACAGATTCTCCCCTGGAGCCTCCAGAAAGAACACAGGTCTGCCAAAATCTCAATTTTTAGCCCAGGGAGAGCTGTGTCAGACTTCTGACCTCCAGACCTATGAGAAAGTAGTAATTTTCTATTGTTTTAAGCCACTCAGTGTGTGCTGAGTTGTTACAGCAGCAAGAGGAAACTAATACTGACA
This sequence comes from Acinonyx jubatus, assembly GCF_027475565.1. Lineage (NCBI taxonomy): Eukaryota > Metazoa > Chordata > Mammalia > Carnivora > Felidae > Acinonyx > Acinonyx jubatus. The sequence continues at coordinate 19,698,660 of NC_069396.1, read as the reverse complement.
CCTTGTCCTAACTCCCCAGAACAGCTCCTCCTGAGCCACGCAGGTCAGCCAGTAAGCAAGGATCTGCAGGTGAAGAACGGAGGCCCAGAAAGGTCAAGGAGCTTGCCCCAGGTCACACAGCTGGGGTGGCCAACCCAGGATTTGAGTCCAGTTTATCTGCCTCTGAAGTCCTTGCTTTTGCCTCAGCACCAGTGTGGAGGGTATGCACGGATCTGCAGTTTCCCGTGGCCTCTCGGCCCTGCCCCAGCTCCCAACAGCCACCCCGTGGTCCACTCAGAGACAGCCATGTGAGTAGGGTTCTGTTTCTAAATGGCTTTTCCTGCTAGAGATACATTTTGAGTGTATTTGTGGACACATCTGGTCACCGTGCAGTCCAGGCTATAGCCTGATTGTTCAGGGAGCAAGGAGAGCAGCTGGTGGGATGTGCCCAGTGTCTTCACATGTGACACTCCACAGAGCCAGCCTCCAAGAACACCCTGAGCCCGGGAAGGGCTAGAACAGGGAGGGAACGACAGGAAGCCCCCAGGGCTCATGCACCACAGAGTATCCTCCTGCCCACAGCTCCTCTGGGTCTCACAACAACCTGCAGGGGTTCTTATTACCCCATTTTACAGATCAGGAAACAGAAGCTTGAGGAGACTGCTAATCTGCCCAAGGTTACTCAGGCTTTGCCTCCAGAGCCTGAGTAACTCTCTTAGAAATAAGAGAGTTTTGGGGGACCTGGCTGGCTCGGTCGGTTAAGCATCTGCTTCCTGATTTCAGCTCAGGTCATGATGTCATGGTTCATGAGATCGAGCTCCACATTGGGCTCTGTACGGACAGTGTGGAGCCTGCTTGGAATTCTCTCTCTCCCTCTCTCTCTGCCTCTTCCTTGCTTGTGCACACATGTTCTCTCGCTCTCTCAATAAAATAAATAAAAACTTTAATAAAAAAAAAGAGCCCTGGAAAGAAACAATCCCAGCTTCATATACCCACCATCCCTCTCTCTCTCTCTCTCTCTCTCTCTCTCACACACACACACACACTTACCCACACACAAATGCACACACTTATATACACACATATATACACCCTAACACAAACATATTTACACTCACAGACACATACACACCCACTTACACAGACACGTCCATACATACACTTACCAAGATAACCGTATGCAAACGCATACACACACGTACACCTGCACACATGTACACATACACATGCACATACGTACACGTACACCCACGTACACCTGCACACACTTACACCTGCACACATGAATACCTGCACACACGTGCACGTACACCCACGAACACCTGCACACACGTACACATACACCCACGTACACCTGCACACACGAACACCTGCACCCACACACACCTGCACACACGAACACCTGCACACACGTGCACGTACACCCACGAACACCTGCACACATGTACACTTGCACACACGAACACCTGCACACACGTACACATACACCCACAAACACCTGCACACACGAACACCTGCACACACATACACCTGCACACACGTACACCTGCACACACATACACATACACCCACGTACACCTGCACACACGAACACCTGCACACACGTGCATGTACACCCATGAACACCTGCACACATGTACACATGCACACACGAACACCTGCACACACGTACACGTACACCCACGTATACCTGCACACACGAACACCTGCACACACGTACACCTGCACCCACGTACACCTGCACACATGAACACCTGCACACATGTACACATACACCAACGTACACCTGCACACACGAACACCTGCACACACGTGCATGTACACCCACGAACACCTGCACACACGAACACCTGCACACATGTACACGTACACACACGTACATGTGCACACCCATACGCATACACCCATGTACACCTGCATACATGTACACATACATGCATACATATGTGTATTACACGTACACTCATGTACACATACACATGTACACCTGCACACACCTACATGCCTACATTCAAAACACCACGTGCACACATGCACCTGTACATTCATAAATGACACGTATGTGTAAACACAGAGACACATGCTTACATTCTCCCCCTCACAGACACACAGACACACACATGTGCACATTCATGCATGCACACGCACACTCCCCAACACAAGCACGCACATACACAGTGGGGCCACAGCTGCTCTTCCTGATACTCACCTGCCTGTTTATTCAGGAAGATGAAACAACCCTGGCCCACTGCTCACTCTCCTGGCAGAAAGACAGACTCATAAAATCCTCGGCTTAACATCATTTAATCCGGCCTCCCCACCCATCGATTCCCCTCTGATGCTGCCGTCAAGCTGTCTATTTCTGCGGGATGTGCATCTGATCTTGGAGAAATCACAAGATTAGTCACCTGGCCTTACACGCACCCCGCTTACCCCAAATGGGGCTCTCCTGGGCCCGACACCATCTCTCTGAGCCATTCTCTAGTACAGCAGGTTTTTTCCTTCTTCAGCAGGATGAGGAACAGAGGGATGTATGCACCAAGGCCAGGAGGGGGTCCACCGCTCTCTCTCCAGCTGCGACTATGGTGGGCACAGATGCCCCAGGGTCCTTGGTTTCCCTTCTGTGACTTGGAGATAAAGATCCCTCCCCTCGGGATGGAGAGGAGGGATGAGGCAGAGATCTACTGGAGTCCAGAGAGCAGGACAGAAAATGCCAAAAAGCAGGTGGAGGAGGTTCCAGGAAAAGTGTGGATGCAGCAGAAGTAAGAGTGATGGCTGAATTTAATCCTGCATCTGGTCAGCTTTTCCAGAGCTGAGCATTTCCTGGGCAGTTCTAAAGACTTATCAAAGAGCCCTTTCACCGCCCTGGTTTCAGCCACTCTGGGGTTGACTGTCGCCACTTTGCAGCACTTGTTTCCAGGACCCACCAATACAAATTCCGGACATACACAGAAACTCGTATTTTTAAGTTAAACCATGCAAGACCTATCTGCCAATGAGGTGCAATTCTGAAGCCATGCACCCTCCTGAGATGCAGTACCATGATGGCGCTTAAAATAAATGTTCTACAACCAACCCCTAGAGCACTAGGAAGACATCCCTGGCTCCTGGAAGGATCTGGGGGCGGAGGCAGATGGATCTGAGTTCAGAGCCCAGATCTGCCACCCACCTGCCAAGTGAGTGGCCTTAAACAAGTTTTTGCACTCTCAGTGTATCTGGCTTTCTCATCTACTAAATGGGAGCACCACCCGTTCCTACCTCACAGGGTCTTGAGAGGACATGATGACGTGCCCTACACAAAGCACCAGCACAGGGTCTGGCACACAGTGGGTGCACGTAAAGGGGAGACCCTCTCCTCTCCTCTCCTCTGAGCACTTACCAGCCAGTCCTGGTACAGGGCTGGAGTAAAGGCCAGCTCTGAAGTCAGACACTCTCTGGGCTGGGAGCTTGGCTCTGCCCCTGGACAAGTCACTTTGCCCTATCATGCCTGGGATCCCAGGAGAGATGCTCTGTCTGTGATGCAGAACATGCCTCCCGGTCCACCCCAGCTCAGTGCCAGGACCACAGACTCTCCTGTCCTCCCTTCAGTATTATTCATCTGGTCTCTTCCTGTCTGCTATGGCAGGGATGGAGAGAACAGAAGCTCCAACATAAGTGCCTCTAGGAAACTGTCACCGCACCTCAGCATTGCCCCCCCCCCGGAGAGATTCCCTCACTTATTACTAACTAAGGCTTGGTTGCTCCTGGAGACAGTAGTCCCAGCACCTCTAACAGCTGGAGAACAGACACCCTCAAGAACAGAGAGCCGGGTGCTCCAGGTGGGAGGTCCCCGCTGTGTTCAGGAACTGTCCACCGAGGCTGCAGGTGACATCCAGCGGGCCAAGAAGATTAAGTGCAGAGCTGGGAGACCTGGGGTTATGGAGCTAGGCACTCCGCCGGCCCTCAGGTATCTTCTCAGGGATGCCCCTCTCTATCAGCCTGCGTCCTGACACCTGAATGGGGAGACTGAGGAATGTGTAATGAAGGGCCTTGTGTGTATTCATTTCCTAGGGCTGCCGCTAAAACAGCAGCAATTCATTAGCCCACAGCTCTGGACAGAGGCCAAAACTCCAAAATCGAGGTGTGGGCAGGACCGCAATCCCTCTGAAGGCTCCAGGTTGAAGCCTGTATGCCTCTCCAGCTTCTGGAGCACCGGGCGCTCCGCTCAGCCTCCACTGCCACCTTCACACGGCCTCTCCCTGTGTCTCTGTGTCTCCTCCTCGTCTGTTTCTTATAAGGGGTCTTGTCACTGGGGGCTCAGCTGGACCATCCAGGATGATCTCACCTTGAGATCTTTAACTTAATTACATTTATGAAGACCCCTTTTCCAAATCAGGTCACACTCATAAGTTCCAGGGCTTAGGACACAGGCATATCTTTTGGGGGCCACTAGTCAACCCATTACAGGACAATTTACAGAGGTGCAGGCAGCCTGAAGGTGGACCAACAAGGGAGGGCAGACTTGGTAGCAGCCCTAGAGGGTGAGGGGAGGGGAAAGGACGGGGCTGTGGAAAGCATGTGAGCTGGCTGCCTGGCTCAGCCACCGCTAACCCTCAGCTTAGCAGGGAGAAGCCAGGGTTCTCCCTGGCCCCCTGCAGCTGCCCCCCGCTGGCGACACTGAGCCTGAAGCCAGAGGGCGGGGGAGCCCAAGTGATGCAGGCAGATCCCCGGCACATAGCAGCGTGAAGAATTCTCTAGAAAGGCAAATGTGAATATCCTGCACACCCCAGTCTCTTGCTTCAAAGTCCTCTGGTGCAAAGTCTCCTGAATGAGCATCTCATTACAGGAGAAACATAAAAACTGGGTATCCGTTGAATTTGCATTTTCTTCAAGTTGCTCCAGACGTTACGCTCTTGTGTCAAACTCCTGAAACCCCTTCCCATGCCTGTCCTAAGTCCATGATGTCCCAGACCGGGGACCTCTCCGGGCGAGGGCAGGCCCCACCCACATCCCTGCCACACCAGACAGGGAGACCAAATGAGTAATACTGAGGGGAGGACCGGAGAGTCTGTGGTCCTAGGACTGAGTTGGGGTGGAGCCGGAGATACGTTCTGCATCACAGACAGAGCAAGGAGGCTGGAGCCAGTGGAGCCCGGCAAAGCCGCTGCCAATACCACGCACCAAGCCCATCTCTGCCCACCCTCGGGTGCCAGGGCAGCGAGGGGCTGCCAAAGATGAAGTCAATGGCCCAGGATCCGCCAGAAGTGCCACCTTCTCACCCGATGCGGTGGCACAGAATCCTAGCCCCTGGGCCACTGGGCCCTGCTCCGCTGAGCAAAACTCAACCTTGCAAATCACCTCCGCTGCTATTTTGTCAAGCGCCATGAACAAAATACACTGCAGAAATCACAGGGAGCCTCTGTGGAGGGGCCGAACAGCCCTCCAATTACTGTCACATAACCTTCTCCAACTTGATCTCCCTTATCTTATCTATAATAGATAAATGCCCAGCCCCAGGGAAGGCCAATATTTTTAAAAGCTGAGGATACTAAACCGGAAAAGTGCCAGCTGTCACCGGCAGGAAGCAGTGCCCATCAGTGGGCTCAGAGCAGTCTTCACGGCCTCCACCAAGCCCCTGGCCCAGGGAGAGTGTGCTCTGGAGGCCCCCTGCTCGCCAGGAAGAGCTCACTCCCAGCCAGGCCGAAGGAGAAGCGAGCGCCATGCCTGCTGTCTGCCCGCAGCTCACAGTACGGGGGAAGACTGTGTCTGAGCTGCAAGCAGCCAGCCCACAGAAGATGTCCTTGTCGCCCCGAATGTCGTGGACACAGACCCTGCACTCTTTCTCCCCGACCTCCTGTCAGTGGCTTGGAAGGGCGCGGGCAGGCCGGCCAGCGGAAGCTTGGCTAAATCCACCCTCTCTGCGGGAGCTGCACAGTCTAATTTCGCCTTGGCAGAGATGGGGGCAGCCAACAGGCCTGGCCACCAAGAGGGACGACAGCACAGAGCCAGCCGCCAAGGGGGGAACGGGAGAAAAGGTGGCCAGTGAGCACGCACCCATCCTGCAGGCGCCTGCTCCGAGCCACCTCCTGAGCCCCTCTGTGAGGCCGGGGACTCGGGGAGTGCAGGGAGGCCTGCCAGAAGGACCGCAAGCTTGGGGGCTTCTGCCCCGAGTCCATTCTGGGCCCCCATCACCACCAGAGCTCTGCTGCTCCAATGGTGAGCGTGGGCCTTTACACGTAGCCTATCCAAGGTCCCTGTAAACCTTCCCCTCAGGCTTGGGGACACAGGAAAGAGCTGCCAGCAAGAGGGTGGCCACCTCTGGTGGCCTGGGTCCCACTCCTGACTCCATGTCTTGGACAGGTCACCTAACCTGTCTGAGCCTCAGTTGCCTTATGTGCAGAGAAGGGCAGCTAACAGGATCCACCTGAAAGAGATGGGGGGTAAAGGGAAAAGAGCTGCGGGAAGGGCACACAGTAGGTGTTAATTAAATGGCAAATGGTAGTATCATTACTTCTGTTTTATGACTTTCAAACGGGGAGGCAGGCGAACGATAGCCAACAACACACAGCAGGGAAGTGAGGTGCGGACCCCAACCCAGGGTGCAGAGCCAAGACCACTCCCTGCTGGCCCCAGCCGGTGCCTCCCACGATAAGGCCTCCGCACTCTGCACAGACGCAGCTCAGTCACAAAGAAGATGCATTTCCGGTCATTCTGGGGAAGCTGTCAAACAGCTTACTGGACACAGCTGAGCCCAGAGCCCTCCTGCACGGTGTCATTTCAGGGAGAATCCTGGCTGTGTGACCGCACCTCTCCAGGCTGGTTCTCCAGCTACAAGGTGAGGGGGCAGAACTAGATGGCTCTGTCACTCTCTGTGACCTAACAACCAACCATCTCAATCCCAGACCCCCGTCCCCTACCGTCCCACACCTCCCGATCCCCAGTGAACGTGGACACCCTGGCACCATTGAATGAGGCCCTTTGCTGCCTGAGGGCAGTGCAAGAGATGTCTAGTTGCTGGAAATTTTTAAGTCATGGAAACAAATATTTCTGGGAGAGGGTGGAACACGAGCCGTTTTCAATATGTATTTTTAGGACCCTGAACAGGCCTGAAGTCCCTTTGATTAGTTTAGAACCAAAAACACGTGTGTCAGTTTTGCCTGATTTGGACGTGGGCGTGACCGGAGTAAAAACAGCTTCCCCCGCCGCGTTTTCTGATTTGTTGGGAAAAGCCAAAAGGTTCTTCAGAACAAAAAGACAGGCTTTGCCCCCCTCCTTCAGCCCATATCCCATTCTTCTCTTTCTCCTGGCCTTCCCTGCTCTGAGGGGGTGTCTGAGGGCCCCGGGGAGGTCTCCAAAGCTGGGGTGTCCAGTCCCGCCCACAGCCCGAGCCCCGCCCGGCAGCTGGAGACCAACTGCTTCCAGATGTTGTGCGTGGGCCAGCAGCTGCCCCGCGCAGGCTGGAGAGTCTAGGGGTGAGGGCCCCCACCCGCCTGCCTCCCTGAGACATTCCTCTCAAACCCTGTCAGGAAACCTCCAGAAAGATCAGGGTATTGACCCCAGACTGTGCCGCGCCGCCCCGGAGCCCACGCCCCATCCGGCACCCTGCCCCAGGCACACTGGATCTGATCCCCACAGGGAGGACTCCAGCCAGCTGCAGGCCTGCTCCCCTGATCTGTCGGGAAGCACGTGCATCCACATCGTGTGCGTGTCCACTTCATGGTGAAGCGAGGACTGTGGGTCTGTCCAGACGGAGGCCACTAAGGCCTCCCGATCCCCACAAGGCAGCCTGGCACAGAGCCCCTTACCCGCCTTCTCTCCTTGGAACCTTACAACTGTCCTATTCAGACATTTTTAGACCACTTCCAGATAAGCCCAGGGAGCTCAGAAATACGAAGGGGCTAGAGGGCAAGAGAGCCGGGGGGCGACCCAAGTCTGTGTCCCCCAGCTAAGTCCCTCAGCTATATCTCCCTCAAAGGCACACGTCCTGCAGGCAGATGCTGGGGCGGAGCAAGGCTAGCTGGCCACCTATGGGGTGGGCAGAGAGGGAGCCTGGGTGCCGAAGGCCCCTCCCACGCACACAGCTGGGGCCGTGGCTGAGGGAGGTCAGGACTCAGGGACCTACCACCCCCACGCACACACGACCACACATGTGCACAAACATCCTCCCACCCTCTTCTGCTTCCCGTCCTTCAAAGCATCCCGTGGATGCTTTTGAAACTTCCTGCCTGCTCCTTTACTCTAAAGGACTCTCAGCCTTTCTGGAACTGGACAGCACATAAATGATGACTATTAACATGTATTCATACCCCCAGGCAGCACGTATATGGAGACCCAGATGCAGGAAGGACACAATCGCACACATACAGTTCTCACACAGGTGGACCCACAGACGCACACATTCTCCCCTGCAGGGCCACCCTCCTACACCTGGGGGTAGTTCAGTCTGTGCCCCCTGGAAGGCACCAGACATCAGTCCAAAAGTACAAGGTCTAGATAAAGGGAGGGGGAACATAAGGAAAGAGACTTAGAAGGGAACAAAAGGAAAAGGAGAAGAAAAAAAAGGAAGGAGGAGAGGGAAGGGAGGGAAGAAGGAAAGAGGGAGAGGGAGGAGACAGAGTGCTGGAGCAGGCCCCCTTTTGTGCCCCAGGGAGTACACAGGGTGTACCCCATTAACCTTGAGGTCTGGAATCAGATATACAATAAATCACATTTTTTTTTTAGCTGTGTGATCTTATGCAACTTACTTAACATCTTTGAGTCTCAGCTTGTTTTTCTGTAAAATGAGGATAATACAGTAGCTGTATCAGAGAACAGCACAGAACACAGAACAGCGCCAGGCACGTAGAAGGTACTTCATGAAGTTGAAAGAAAGACCAGACATGGTTCCTAGAAGTGCAGTGAGGCCATACACGCCCCATGCCAGGAACATGCTCACTGCTCAGAGGATATTAACTGCTGTTGTTTCTATATTATCATCACCTTTATCACATGCCAGGCACTGTTCCAGGTGCCTTTGTAGCCATTATCTCAACTGACCCTCCAACAACCTTGCAAGGTATTATATCATCATCCCTGTATTGCAGATGGGTTAGGCAGAGGCCCAAAAAGGTTGAAAAATCCTTTGTTCAAAGACACATTGCTAGCTGGCAAGTAACAAAGCCAGGACGTAAGGAGGACCCTGGACCCTGTCTCTCTTCCACAACACCACCACGGGGCAGGGCATCGTGAATTTAAATTGTGCTTTTAAAAATTTAAAGTAGGAGCACCGGGGTGGCTCAGTGGGCTAAGCATCTGACTTCAGCTAAGGTCATTATCTTGTGGTTTGTGAGTTCAAGCCTCACGTCGGGCTCTGTGCTGACAGCTCAGAGCCTGGAGCCTGCTTTGGATTCTGTATGTGTGTGTCTCTCTCTCTGCCCCTCCCCTGCTCATACACTGTCTCTCTCTCCTTCTCTTTCTCTCTCAAGAATAAGTAAACATTTTTAAAAAATAAAAGCTCTGATTTAAAAAAAAAAAAAAGTTTTTTAAGGAGGGGCTCCTGGGTGGTTCAGTCAGTTGAGCATCTGACTTTGGCTCAGGTCATGATCTTGTGGTTCATTGGTTCAGGCCCCACATCAGGATCTATGCTGACAGCTCAGAACCTGGAGTCTGCTTCAAATTCTGTCTCCCTCTCTCTCTGCACCTCCCCTGCTTGTGCTCCATGTCTCTCTCAAAAAAAAATAAACATTAAACAATAAATAAATAAATAAATAAATAAATAAATAAATAAATAAAGGAATGATTTGATACCTAACATTTATTGAGCATTTACTGCACACAGAAGCCTATGTGGAATGTTTTTGCCCTTGAGTCTTCACAATGACCTCATGAAATAAGTATTATTATGCTTATTTTTTAAATGAGGAAACTGGAGCCCAGAATGGTTAAATAATTTGCCCAGGGTCACCAGCTAGTAAGTGAGGACCCTGATTCAAGTACAAGAAGGGTCCCCAGAGATGAGCTCCTAACTACTCAGCTGGACACAGATCAACCTCACCTAGTGATACAGAAAAGTCTCTAAAACCTTTTTTTAAATATATTTTAAGTCAAAAGCAGGGTGCAGAACAGCCTGTCTAACGTGCTGTATGTTTAAAAGGCGACAGAAGGATGTAGACACTTTCATCTGTGCAGAGTATCTGGGAAGCCTTGTAGGAAGCTGGCCACAATTGTTGCCTCCAGAAAGAGGAACCAGGAAGCTGGGGTTGAGGATGGGGGAGATTCACACTTTTGTACCCTCTACATTTTTATAGATGCCTTTAAAAGTATGAACGTGTCATTCCCCCGTTCAGAAAAAAATTTTTTATTACTTAGTCAGCTTAATGGAAATATGGTGTTAGCATGTACCTCAAGGTGGCTTGGGAAGGAGTCCCAGGCAGGGATAGAGGTGATGCCCCTGACTGGAGGCCCCCACAAAGATGAGCAGTAAAGGTGTGGCACATTCACATCCGTGTCCACAACCTCCAAATAAGACTAACCACAGCTCCAGGGTCCTTCCCTGTTACCTCTGCTCCAGCCCAGGACTCAGATTACAGAGAGAGGCCCACAGACTCTCCAGTTGGAGAAATGATTTCTTCATCCTGGAAAGTACTCTAGAACTTTCTGTGGCTCACTATTGCCTTTCCCATACAAGTGGGCAGTGGGAAGACCTCTGACCAGGGGCTGCCTGCCCTTCCTCACTGTTGACCTTCACAGGACAGTTTTCCCCTCTGGGCCAGCGTCCCCACCAACAGAGTGATGACAGCCTAGGATGAGAGCTCCCTCCCAGCTGTAAAGACATTAAGGCCCAAGGACTCCAGTGCCCCCCTGCCAGCCCCAGACCCCCACAAACACTTACTGGGGTCCACACAGACTCACACCTGATGGGCTTCCATTTAGATGTGGTTACAAGTAGCCTAGTACATATTTTCAGCCTAACCCTTCAACAGTACATTCACACACCTGTTTCAGAGGCTCATACTCTGAGTGGCCACAGGGAACTTTGAGCAGCAGCTCTCAGAGCTCAGTGTCACGGGGTCCCTTGTTCAAACTGCACATTCAGGACCCACCAGGGAGACTCAGCTTCAACCAGCGGTCTGGAGCGGGGCCCCCAAAGTCCACATTTTAACAACGCCCTCCATTCTGATGCAGGTGGTCCATGGGCTTCAGGACAGGGCAGATCCACCCCGTTGGCTCTCAGAAGCCCCAAGGTTCTGTCCCTTCTCAGGGCTGTGGGGCTGAAACAGTCCCTGGAAGGGGGGCAGCCTTCTGGGGAAGAGTGCCAAGTCCGGCTCTGGACCCACCAAATCAAAGGCGCCTGTGGGGAGAGGGTATGGGGGCGCCAGGACGGATGCTCCAGGGCACAGGTGAGCATCTCCTCTAAAGAGAAGAAACTTCAAATCAAATCCATATTCTTCTGCGGAACCCACAGCAAGAAAGAAAGAAGAAAAGGGAGGGAGGCCAACTGCAGGGAGGAAGAAGAAGCTAGCTCTGACGGGGCGAGGGAAGGGACCAGTGTATGGTGAGCGCAGCCAGTTCCAGGGCGCAGTGACCCTCAGAACACAAACCAGAAACTAGAAGGCCTGAAGCGGAGCAGGGGCCGCCAGGGGAGCAAGCGGCGCCACCTCCAAGATGAGCAAACTGAGACCGCAGGAAGAGCGGAGGCTCTCCCGCGGGCCCCACTTGGGGCCAGGGGCTGACGGCGGTGACGGCGGCGTTGTGGACACGGGGCTGCAGCGGGCGGCCCGCGTAGAGCTGAGCAGGCTGCGCTCCGCTGGGCTGCGGTTCATAAGGGCTCGGCAGCAGCACCACGGGGAGGTGGGTGTCCGGGCAGCCATGTGGCCACAGCGCCCCCTGGCGGCCATGGGGAGCAAGCAGCAGCCCCGTCTCCGTGCCGCCGCTTGGGGACAGAAGGTCGCCCGCCGCCTGTGCCCGCAGATACCCCACCCACCCCATGAGCACTGAAGTGGCTGCCTTCTGACATCAGCCCCGGGGAAAACAAAGTCCTCTCCTCTCTGTACACATATTTTTTTAAGGGAAAGAAGATGCCCACTGCTAACACACACACACACACACACACACACACACACACACACACACACACAATGAGAAACACACAGCAAACACCTCATCCTTCCTCAAGTGCCAGGGCTATGTAAGCACTTTCCAGGTATACTTTTTCACATCAACCTATTATTATTCCCATATGGATGAGGCAGCTGAGGCACAGAGAGGTTAAGGAACTTGCCCGAAGTCACACAGGTAGAGGGGAAGATAGGATTTTTAACTCCAGCAGTCTTGATTCCAAAAGAGAAAGGGAAATATTAGGTGGGGGCGGTGGGTGGGGGTGAGAAAAAAGTCACTTCTAAAACAGGGCAATGCACGAATGCTTGGGGCCCCCGTTTTGTGTGTGAGTCCAGGGTGCCTCATTGAAAGTTCTCTGTCTTCAGGGATGCCCCCGGAGTGGGCTCACCCACAGTGAACTGCCCAGCCCAAGTTCTGGACAGCTAGATGGAGGGAAGGAGAGGGAGTGGAGTTCTGCCTCGCCCCCCAACCCCAGGCCTCTCTGTCCATCTCCACTAGCTGGGATGGTGCCTGAGGATGGAGAAGGAAAGAGGCTGCAGGGAAGAAGGGGACAAGGAGACTTTGCCTGTCAAAACAGTTTCTCTGAGCTCTTTCAAATGCCTGCAACACAATGGCTCACTGTGGCTTCACATTCAGCCATAGGCCTCCTCTCCCCTTCCCCAGGCCCAGGCTAGAGATGCTGGAACAGAATTCTCACTAGGCACCTGATTTCTCTGTCTGGCCTCAAGCACAGAGGGCTGAGGTCTATAACTTCCAGAGCTGCTTCCTCCCTGACTGAGGTCTGAAGTCTCAAAGTTCCCCATCCAGCTGCTGTAAACCCACTCAGGTCTCCGCACGCCTCTCCCCATGGCCTGTTGTCGGCAGGCTGAAGAGCTGAGCCCAGTGGAATAGACAGGCCAGCAGGGGAGGAAGGGGGAGCTAGAGCAAGGAAGAAGGGGCCACTACAAGACTGGATCTGCTAAACTAACCAGAACCATCTCTGAGGTTGAAAAACTAACACAGGACCCACTTTCCCCTTTGTGGGTGAGTTGGAAACCAAGCAAGACCTCATGGTGCCAGCTGGGCCCCTCAGCCCCAGGAGCAAGAGATGGGAAGTTTTGGAAGGGAGGAAGACAAGCTGAGGGGGTGGGACTAGGGTACCACTTATCCATACCATCTGTCTGATGGTTCCCTACTATTAACACTACCCTGGAGAAAGAGGCCAAATTGCACTGCTTATTCAAACAAATCACCTGAGTTTCTCTGGCCTTCTCCCTTATGGGAACTCACCCAGCAATTCCCCCCCAGAACACCCCAAAATCGAAGCAGGAATTGTCACACTCAGGTATACTCTCCCCTTTGTTCTAAATAGCTAAACCTTGGTGCAAGGCATGCTGGGATCTTGATTCTGTGGAGCAGTGGGGACAAACAATGTGGAACCAGCAGGACTAGAGGCCGGGGGGCCCCTTTGATGTCTTCTTAGAACAGGCCATACTCCCCCTGCCAGCCTCAGAACCTCTGCACATGCAGCTTTCCTGTGCCTGGACTGCTTTCCACCCACCCTTCTCACCCATTAAATGATGAGTTTTTCTTCACCTGTAGGAAAAATGTCACTTTCTCAAAGAAGCTTTCCTGATACATGTCTCCCCTGAGTGCAGTGTAAACCCTCTGGGCAGCAGAAGTCAGGTGGCCTATGGGGGTTTCCAGAAGGCACAGCCTAAGACCAGGACGGGGATTCAGGTAGTTTATTTGGAAGAAGTCCCTAAGGAGCGGGTGGGAGGGAGGGAGGATGAAGAGTGACACCAAGAAGAAGGAAAAGACCAACAGGGGCTCTGTTGGGACCTCCAGAGAAGCAGTGAGGAGACCCCAGAATTGCCCCCTGAAGGACAGGCGCATTTACCCTCTGGTGCACTCATGAAGTGGATGCTGTAAGAGCAAAGTGACAGGGAAATGGCCGCCAGCCACCGTCACAGAGCTGAACTCCTAGCTGGCCAAGGAATGTGAGGAGCAGGTACCATGCCTTGTGCCTATCTGCTTGTTTTCCTCGCCACTGAACCCCCAGGGGCTAGCAGAATGCTGGCATCGTGTGCAGATGTAATGATTACCTTCTGAATTAATGGACTGGGTGACTGGATGAATGAACGCTATAAGACTGAACCCCAAAAGAGAAAGACTAACAGTCCAATATAAGTCATTCCAAGGCTCCCAGTCAGTACATCAGAGGATACTATCAACAGAATGAAAGGCAACCAACATAATGAGAGAAAATATTTGTAAATCATGTGTCTGTGGCAGGGTTGTTATCCAGAATATAGGAAGAACCCCTACACCCCAACAAACAAAAATCAAATAACTTGTTTTAAAAATGGGCAAAGGACTTGAATAGAGATTTCTCCAAAGATGACATACAAACCACCAACAAGCATATGAAAAGATGCTCAATGTTACTAATCATTACAGAAATGCAAATCAAAAACCACACTGAGTGGGCACCTGGGTGGCTTAGTCGGTTGAACGTCTGACTTTGGCTCAGGTTATAATCTCATGATACATAAGCTCGAGACCCATGTCGGGCTCTGTGCTGACAACTCGGAGCTTGGAGCCTGCTTCGGATTCTGTGTCTCCCTGACTCTCTCTGCCCTTCCCCCGCTTGTGCTCTGTTTCTCTCACTCTCAAAAATAAATAAACATTAAACATTTAAAAAAAACACACTGAGATATCACCTCACACTTATTAGGATGGCTAGCTACTATCAGAAAAAAAAATATCAAGGATACTGAGAAATGGAAACCCTTGTACAAACTGGAATGTAAAATGGTGCAACCACTATGGAAAACAGTATGACAGTTCTTCAAAAAAAAAATAAATATTGCCATATGATTACCAGAAAACCCATTTCAGGGTAAATTTTCAAAAACAAATGAAAGCAAGGTGTTGAAGAGATATTTGCACCCTCGTGTTCATAGCACCACCATTCACAATAGCCAAGGGTTGGAAGGAGCCCACTGACATATAAGTGGATAAATAAAGTGAGATACACACACACACACACACACACACACACACACACACACACACACACATATACACAGGGGTATATTCAATCTTAAAAAGGCAGGAAATCGTGTCATTGGCTAAAACATGGGTGGACCTTAGGACATTATGCTAAGTGAAATAAACCAGTCACAAAAGGTCACATGCTATACGATTCCACTTATAACAAGGTATCTAATATTGTCAAATTCATAGAGACCAAAGTACAAGGGTGGTTGCCAGGAACTGGGGGGAGGGGAGTGTGGGGAGGTGTTGTTTAATGAGTGTAAAGTTTCAGTTTTGCAAGATGAAAGAGTTCTGGAGGCCTATTACACAACAATGTGAATGTATGTTACACTCCCGAACTGATACTTGAGAATGCTTAAGACGTTAAATTTTCTGTTATGCGTTTTTACCACAACTTAACTAGAGAAAGGGACCCTTGAATTATTATCCATAGACCCAGGTGAGAGGGGTTCCTGCCTCAGATCAGCTTTATAGAATGCCCCACGTTATACAAACATCAAAATATTTGTATTTGTTTTGGTCCCTTAGGACAATTTTTTTTTTTTTGAAAGTTCAGTGACCAACCATCAAATGGAGAAGAGAATAAGAGCCAAAAGGGCCACCACAGCAGAGGGTGCCGGGCTGAGGGTGTGGGTGGGATGGCGGTGTGGGGGGCCGGGGAGGGTGTTAGATAGACATGGGGATGGCATCTAGTGGGGGGGTGTAGGGTGGGGGTGGACACAGGGACGGTGTGAGGAGGACGGCTCGGCTTGAGGGGCTGGCAGACACCGAGTAAAGGGGCCAAGGTGGGGAAGCATGTGACATGTTCAACACCAGGCAGTCTGACCCCTGCCCCGCGCCATGTGGCAGCACCTCAAGGGCACCAGGGGAGATGCTGCTGGAAAGGAGGGTGAGGGTCAGGTGGAGAAAGACATGAGCATCAGGCTAAGGGGTGGCTGAGGTAGCCATCGCAGGTTTGGACCCTGGCGTGTGAAGCAAAGAAATGTATGCTTAGGTGAGCACCGCCCCCTGCTCATCTCATTTGGGGAACAGAGACATTGAAGACAGCACGAAGCTCAACTTTTGGTGTCTCACTCACTAGCTGGACTAGTCACCCCAGCCTTGCCCCATGTGATAAGCAGAGGGTGGACAAATCACTTAAACCCCGACTTTGTATCTGGGCCTCTCCCTCTAACCCTGAGCCCCCCCCCCAACACACACACAGCAATATCACTCACATCATTGTATGTGATGGGCATGGAAGGCTACACAGCCAAACCCCCAGATAAGGTGGGAAAAGGGGACATCACATGAGAAGAGCCATGGAGTCAAGGACTCCTGCATAGCAGAGAAGGCTTTTTCAGGTACCACTCAATTCTAGAGGCTATTTTGCCCTGAGAGAGAGAAGTGGGAGGGGAGTTGACAAATCAGGCAATGGACAATTTGCAATGTGTGCACTGACTATTGCAGTCACCAATTAGGAACAGCAGTAGCCAGACCTATGAGGATACTGTTGCTACACGCTCTGTACTTGAAGGGTTTTCCATCAAGAAATTGCAGGAGAGACTGAGCATCCCTTGTAGTTGACAG
This sequence comes from Acinonyx jubatus, assembly GCF_027475565.1. Taxonomy (NCBI): domain Eukaryota; kingdom Metazoa; phylum Chordata; class Mammalia; order Carnivora; family Felidae; genus Acinonyx; species Acinonyx jubatus. The sequence goes on along the minus strand of NC_069396.1, from coordinate 19,681,998 downwards.
TAAAGGTTCGGACTCAGGAAAGCCAGCACTGCAATGCACCTGAGTGCGGAAATGGATGGTGACCAACCAGCCCAACTCTTTCAAAGGCTCCAGCTCACATGTACTCCACCCAGCATCCCTTCGTGCCTCAGCTCTGCCCCTGGGACCCGCCCCCAAGCCCCTCTCATTTCCATCACCACCCCTTCACTCTGACCTTTCCTGTCCACTGATTCTGAATAACTCCAAGTTTCAGTTGCCAGAGCGTTTCTTCTGTGACCCCGGCTGTAATAGCCACCCAGACATGGCTCCCGAGATACCTGTACAGGCTCCGTTTCCAGGCTCTGTTCATCTAGGCGATGAGGGGAGGCAAATGGTGTGAGGAACCAAGAGAAACATCTCCCTTAGCCTCCCCACAGGTCCCTGAGACGAAGATGAGAGACAAAACTCAGGACTGTAGAGAAATCGCTCCTATACTCAGTCCCCAGTCTTTCAGGCAGGTCCACACATTACTAATAAATCTTCCTGTCATCTTTGTCAGAACCCGAGTTCAGAAGGCCCCTTTGGATACTGTGATGATGGCAGGTGTATTAGTTAGCCACTGCTACATAACAAATTACCCCCAAACTCGATGACTTACAAGAAGAATCAACATTCATTACCTCTCACAGTTTGTGAGTCAGGAATTCGGGAGCGGCTAAGCTGGGAGTTCTGGCAAGAGGTCTCTGCAAGGTTGCGGTCAGGATTTCATCAGGGCCTCCCCCGTCTGAAGGCCTAGAAGAGCCATTCATATGCCTGACGGGCTGGTATTGGCTGCTGGTGGGAGGCCTCAGCACCTTGCCCTGTGGGCTCCTCCACAGGGCTTCTCAGGGCTTCCCCCTGAGCGAGCCATGCATGTCCCCACCCCTACACAAGCCACCCGAGAGAAGAAAGCAGATGCTGCAACACCCATTTGAGCCTAACATCAGAAGTCATACGTCGTCACCTGCCCCATAACCTACCAGTCATGCAGACCAGCCCAGACTCAGTTTGGAGGAGACTACGCGGGACGTGGATGCCCGGAGGACATTGGGGCCACCTTGGAGACAGGCTACCACAACAGCAGAGCAGAGCAGGAGAAGAGGTCCCTCCCAGGCCTGCCTGTCTAGGAAGGCTGCGGGTCATGGGTCCACAGCATGGGTCTTCCCCAGGCCTATTGTCTGCCTCTGGGGCATGTGTCTTGTTGGGGAGAATCTGCCCAATATTTGGGGGTTGTCAGGAGAAATCAGGAGAGACATCGTGGGCCAGGAGCCCTGAGACAAGAAAAATGGAGGTGAGCACCTAAACTGTCCTGCTTCTCATTCCAGAATTATGCAGAAATACAGCCCATAGTCCACTATTTGGTCACATGGGACACAGCATGTGGGACCACCCAGGGGCAGAGACCACATCTCAAAGTCTTTTTATCCCTCTAACCCAGTGGTTCTCAGCTGGGAAAAGTTTTATCCCCCAGGGGGCATTTAGCAATGTCTGGAGACATTTGTGTCACAGCTTGTGGGAAGGGAACGTTCTACTGGCATCTAGCGGGTAGAAGCCAGGGATGCTACTGAACAGTCTGTAAAGCACAGGACAGCCCCCACAACGAAGAACTATCTGGCCTAAAATGGGCCAAGATTCACAACCCCTCACTAACCCTGCTTATAAATAAGGGCACCTGGGTGGCTCAGTCAGTTGAGCATCCAGTTTCGTCTCAGGTCATGATCTCACGGTCTGTGAGTTCGAGCCCCACGTTGGGCTCTGTGCTGACAGTTCGGAGCCTGGAGCCTGCTTCTGATTCTGTGTCTCCCTCTCTCTCTGACCCTCCCCTGGTCATGCTCTGTCTCTGTCTCAAAAATAAATAAACATTAAAAAAAATTTATAAATAAAGGCTGTGACCAGGTGTGGGAAAGACACTGTGGCTGGTGTACAATGAGATCTGTCCAAACACAACCAAAGCCGCCATCAGGCTCGGCTGGCCACCTGGTATGGAGGGAAGTTTCTGTGGGCAGGCAGCCCTGCAGAGCCCCCAATACAACTTTTTTTTTAAGTCTTCTCACTGAAGTACGGTTGACACACAAGGTTATACTGGTTCCAGGTGTGCGACATAGGTGATTTGACAATTCTGTCCATTATACAGCGCTCGCCGTTAAGTGTGGCCACCATCTGCCACCATATAATGTTATCACAATATGGTTGACTATGTTCCCTATGCTCTGCCTTTCATCCTTGTGACTTATTTATTTCCTAACTGGAAGTCTGTACCTCTTCACCCTTCACCTTTCCCTCAGAAATGAGGGGAATGACCCTATGCCAGGAGATGAAGACGGCCATAAGGACGGGTTCTTGGGGGTACTGCCCAAAAAGCCCTTAAAAGCCACCATCCGGGACCCGTCTCCCCACAGGATCCCAAAGTGCGAAGCCCTAAGGAGCCAAAATATCCATGCCCATGTGATCGTTGACCTGGTTAAAGCGGGGAGAGCGTCACACCCACACGCCTACACCCGTACGGTCACAAGCGCACGGGCACATGCAGGCATACGCAGTCTCCAGGGGCAGGCCGCAGCTCCCTGCACTATTTTTATGAAGGGAACGGAGACCCAAAGGAATTACATTCCTGCGCCATTCTAAGCTGTGAAATTTGTCCAGGTGGGAAAAGGGACGCTGGTACCAAGCTTCTCAGACCGACCCCCTCTCCCCAAGACCCCAGTGCTTTCCGGGCAAAGCTCCATCTGTGGCCACAGCAGGCTGAGGGCATGACTGGCCCCAGCTACTGATGCACCCAGTTCCTTCCTTCCTTTGAGAAATACTTACTGAGCTCCTGCCTCATGTCAAGCACAGTGCAGTGAACAAGGCAGAGACTGTCCCTGCTCTCAGGGGGAGCACGCCTCATGATGGGGACAGAACTTCACAACTGGCCACACACACGAAAATGTCACTATCGTTGTCCTAACGGTAGCCGCCACCTGCCAGTGGGCAGCTGCTCTGTGCCCAGAACTGTGCCAGGTGAGTTACCATCCCGTTCAACCTCGTCAACGAGCCAGGTAGACCAAGGTCTCGCCCTCAGCTCCTTCCCCTCCATCAAGTCAACTGTCCTGCTGGTTTGGCTCCCACTCCTCCCCTCCCCCATCTCTCCTTCCCTCTGCCTCCCCCAGGTGCCCTGTCTCTGGTCCCACCCCCTCTAATCCAGCATCCACGCTTCAGTCAGAGGGAGCCTTTGACCATGTCACTGTCCCCCTCAATGTCTCGGTGGCTCCTGACTATCTTCTAGCCTCAGCTTGTCCTGTGCTCCACATCTCAGCCCCTACCTCCACCACGCTGAGCTCCCGGCAGCTCCCCAACCTGCTCCACCTTCCCCCCGACACCCCCAGTGCGGCTGCAAAGCAACGGGGCTGTGCCGCATGCACGGAGCCACAGTCCTGCAAGCAAAATGGATTTAATGGTGATTCAAATCTTCACCCGCCCCTCCCAAAGACCCAGAAGAGGCTCGAAGTCACAACTGGCCCTCCTGAGGCTTCCTCAGCTCTTCTTTCTGCTTTCCCCCTTCTCTCCAAGCCTGCAGCTGCTCAGGACTTGTGACCCCGGACCCTCAGCTCTCCCCGACGCCCTGGGGCCCTGGTCATTCCAGATCTTGTAAGGCCTCCATCCATTTTTCTTTCTGTTCTGTCCGGTCTTCATAATAAAAGCTGAGGACCCACGGGAAAGGCCCACCTGTCCTTGGAGCACACGCCACAGGGACAGGGTGAGGTCTCTCTAGCAGGGAGGAGGCAAGCTCACACCATCCATCCCACCCTATTTCACCAACGTCAACCCACAAGCCCTCGCTGTTGCTGCTTCCAGCTCAGGGGGTCCCTCTGAGCTCCAGGCAGGCAAGTGCCCCTCCTCCACACCCACAGCTGCTCCGTCACAGACCTCACCTCCCCCTCCTCAGACGGCCTGTGGGCTGTGTCCTCCTGGCCCCAGGTGAGGGCTGGGCAGGCCGTGCTCCTCCCTCCACTCCCCCCACCCCATAACCTCCCCTGGGTGGACTCCACTGAAACCAACAAAAAGCCCGGCAGCACCGTGAAAGCCAAGGGAAGTGTGGGGCAGGGAGGAAGCCCCCCAGGAACACACAAGTGGCTGTCAGATGAAAGGCATCCTCATGGGTTCCCACCATGTGGGGCCACCCATGCTACAGGCCAAGAAGGGTCATTTTCTGGCTCAGTGGAAGGAGCTTCCAAGTGATATCTGGCACCAACAGGTGTCAAAGCAAGCAAACTGGTGCATTTCTTCCCCTCTGATCTGATCTGATAAGGAAATACCTTCCTGCCTCTTCTGGTAACGAATCAGGACGTTGGTGATAGCTAAAAAATTATTATAATAAATCTTAAAAGCGTATAAAAGACCTTTTCCTTATGAGGTAGGATTTTTTTTTCCTCTCTCCCCCACAGCCATCCCCTTCTTAGGATGTGGCCCCTCCCCAGGGCTGCAGTAACAGAAGGAGGCATTTGATCAAGGCAGCAAAGGGAACCCATGTGCCTTCAGTATCATCACATGGAGATATAAGGGAAGGCCAGTGTTGGCCAACTGAGCCCCTGCTCCCTGCACAGAAGAACCAGAGGCGGCTGCAAGCTTCAGGCCCACAGCAGAGACTGGGTTCACAAAGAGAAGAACACCAGGGACAGACGGTCAAGGAACCACAGAGCATGAGAGACAAGGAAGAAAATCCAAAGGAAAAGGGTGCCGTGGTCACATGTGGAGGTGGCCCCAAGAGCCGAGACCAGAAGACCCACACCGGCAGATGGGGAACAAGAACGGAACAATTCTGTGCTCCTCTGGGCTCTGCGTATGCCCGAGCCGCTTGCGAAAAAGACGACTGGTAACGAAGCGTCCCACCCTTCTTGTCCCCAGGTAAGACTCCACTACAGGGGCCGCGTTTATACTTCTATTGATAGACAGGGGGCTGGCTCATTCTCACTGGGCTTAGTAGAGAGACAGCCTGTTTCCCAACGGCCACAGCAATATCCCTCTTCTGCAACATGGCCTTGGCAGTTCCGCCACTGGGAAGTGGGGTCGACTTTACCTCTCTTGGAAGGAGGTTGGCAGGCAACAATGTCGACAGTGGAATACACGGAAAGGATGCTGTGCGACTTCCAAGGCTGAGTCACTATGGCCAGCAGGCTTTCCCCATATTCCCTAAGACATCCACCTTGGAGCCTTGGAGCTCTGAGCCACCATGTGAGGAGTTTTGCTACTCTGAGGTTGCATGGCTGGAAGGCAGCCAAGCTACACGGAGAGGCCACGGCCAGGCGGTCTGGGTGCCAATCCTAGTCTTCTGCTCATGCCGGCCCGGCTAGTGGGCAAATGAGTGAGTGAGTGAGTGAATGAATGATCCTCCAGGTCATTCCAGACCTTGCCATCAAGTCACCCTTCACTTGGGAGTGTCCCCAGCTGACGAGCAAGCCCCGTTACTCTATCTCAACTCCAACCCAGAGAAGCTATGAATGAAATCGAAGTACTGTTTTCCACTGCTTTGTGTTGCTGTGATTTGTCACACAGCAATACTGACTGGAACAGGTTAGGTCCGGGGATGTGCCACGTAAATCAAGAGGCTGGAAAAAACCCTTGCTATTAGAACAATCACACCTACGCTCAAATTTAAGTTCACTCAGGCCAGTTGCTTTACCTCCCTGCCCTGGTTTCCTCCTCTGTCAAGTGGGAACAGCACCGTCCTTGTTGTTAGGATTTAAGTAGCTGTGAAAATTATCCCTGTGAACTCTGAGGGAGGTGGAGCCGGTGCAGATGTGAGGGCTGTTTGGATTAGGACACTCAACATCAATTTGTGGGTGACAGAGCCTGTTCTGACATTTACACTGAATTGACCCAGTTCTGTGGGTAATCAAGATTCCATGGCTTCTCAGACGAAATGAAGAACCCGGGGCATTGCCCTCATGGCAAAAATCAGCAAGATTTAATTTATCTCCTGTATGCGCTCTGCTTTAATTCTGCTGAAAATTTTTTTTAATGTGTGGAGAAATTCACTGTCAAAATACAGAAAAACCGTGCACAAATAAGCTGAAGAAGCAATCATGAGATAAACTCTCCAATACAATTTTTCCAAAATGGCAACTGAACTGGTGTCGCAGTTCAGCAAAGGGGCTGCTGGAATCTTGAGACTTTGAAAATAGCATGGCCGGTGTCTCAAACTGGGGAGGGAGAGAAGGTCCCAGCCCTTGGAATGGACCTGGCAGAATGCTTGGAGCCTGTCTTTATTCCCGCCGCAGGGGGCGCCCACCACATGGAATCCCAAGTCCAGGTAGGAGAGGTGAGCCGGCACGGGAGCCCCCCAGGGAACAAATTCCAACACCAGGTAAGAGAGGCACTCTGCTGATTTCTGCATGCTTCACAGCATAGCGCATGGAGGACTCAGGGAATGGAGACCTTGAGGGGAGACAGCCTGATAAGCCTCAGCAGAGAGCTGTGAGCACGACACCACATTCCTGGGTGATTCCCCCAAGATGTTACGATCCATAGATGCCAACAAGGTGGGCAGGAGCAGGAAGGAATTAAAGAGTGCCGTGACAGGGCAGAGAGGGACTCACATGACATATCGGGGCACTGAGAATCCCCAGGTGAGGTTTGAAGGTCCTACTATAGTGGATGGAGCCAAAAAGTCAGAGAAATAGAAGGTGGCTGCAATCACACAAACAAACACGCCCAGGAGTCTGGGACGAGACGAGACAGTCCAGGATTTTATAGAAGGATATTAGTGGCTGCCAGAGAAGCCAGTTGGGGGACTGAACGAGAGCATTCATTCATCTGTTCACAAAATAGCTACTGAGCACCTGCAAAGTGCCAGACACAGAGCACAGCACACACATGGCCCGGCCCTCGGGGGATGGAACGATCAGGAATAGAGTAGGCTGGTTTCCTCCCCCTCCCCCAAGACCACATTCTCATCTCCTGGGACTCAGTCATTCCTCGGGATATCTGCTCCTGAAGCCGAGAAACAGGTGGAAAACGTGTTTCCTTTAATAAATAAAATAAAATCTCCTTCGCCTCACCCTTGCCTCCAGGCAGATGCTGGTAATACTAAGTCAAGCGGGTTCTGTCGTGTATGTATGTTTTAATAAATAGAAACCATCTCCCCAGCCTCATGTTAAACAAAAATCTTCTTCAGCACGATTCCATGGTGTGTTTTTGAAAACAAAAATCCACACATTTTAAGGGCCTCTGCCATCACCCAGAAGACAGAACAGTCCCTCCTGAAGCAGGGCTGATGGACGGGGTGGGGAAAATGAAGTGACCCCCACCCCACATCACCCTAGAGTGCCTCACACCTGGCCAGATGACCCAGACTCACCTCCAACTGACGGCATCCACAGTGGCTTCCTCAAAGCCGTGTCCGCAGCCCTGGTGGGTCACCAAGGGCCCCTCCGTCATCTGTGTCCTTGGCACTCTCCGGCCTCCACTTCTCCCCTGGTGCCTCTGAGACTTGCAAACAATGGAGCCAGGGCTGCACCCAGTGTTTGTTGTGATTCTTCTTTAACTAGGTAAATAATATCTCAGAGGCAGACATCTATAAAATGAGCTGTTCCGCCCCACTGAGGCTTGTCGCGAATATGAGGGCTTGTTCTTTTCAAAATACTCCAACATCCCGCGGGTATGAAAAATATAATCCCCTCTTGACTGACTGACTCAGAGCGGTGTTTGAGCAGGAGCCACAGCAGCTGACTGGCGGAGCACTTCATAAAGGACACGGTCCCGGGGCCAGTCCTCCTGAAGGCCCCGCACCACGCTCCCGCTCACCCGGTGTCAACAGGCCAGCTCACTCGCACGAGGAGGCTCTGGGGGCCAGTGTCCGGGATCTCACAGCCCCAGACAGGAAGCCGCGCTGGTTGCGGGATGTGGGCTTGACCTCCTGATGCAGCCGGACACAGGTTTCCTGTCCCAGGCTGCCTGCACACCCATTAGAGAGAACGAGGGGCCTGTTTTGCAGTGGAGAAAGCATTTAATCAGCTAGCGAGTGCCCGGCCATAGCAAGGGCTGTGATAAGGAAAGTCTCCCTTAGGACAGAAAAGGAGTGATCCTGAGGGAAAGGTCCAGAATGTGCTCCACGCCGGTGAGGACTAGAAGACTATTCGTTAGCAACCACGTCACTATTGAGGAAAACCTCCACCAAAAGGAAAAAGAATTTTCAGTTCTCGTAGTGATGGAGACTAATCAAAACCAGCTTCAAGTCTGAAGTGTATTAAGGATCCAATAAATAATCTTGATTCAAGCAATTACTTAAAATTGAAATTTGCTAAGTGAGGAGAATGAGTCATTCATTAGCACCGTGACACCTGTTACGCGGCAGGAGCAGGGAGCCCGGGGGGGCCGAAAGAGACAAATGGGTGGAGGTTGGAGACTGCACGGACCTCAGTGTTTCCTTCTGCAGGACCGGACCCAGGGGCACTGATGGGAACCAGGCCCGTAACAACTCACTGCTCTCAGTCTTGCCTCTTTAGAGCCCCTGGTCACTTTTACCCTTGCACTGGGCTTTTAATCTGAAAGCTTTGCGGAGTGTATTAGTTTGATTCCCCCATCCCAGAAGAAGACCCTGAGACAAGGTTTCAGGTGCAAATGGTGTGCATGGTGGGAAGGTGACACTGAGAGAAAAGAAGAGAGCCAGTAAAGGATGTGCCGGTAACCAGTGACCACAGGGATGATGACATGGGAGGCAGAGTAATGGCCCCCAAAGATGCCTGCCTCCTAATCCACAGAACCTGAGAATATACTACGCTTCCTGGGAACAGACATTTAAAGTCAGATCGGAGGTGGATTAGGCTGCTCATGAGCTTGATGTTGAGACAGGGAAATTAGCCTGGAGCAGCCAGGTGGGACCAACGGAATCGTAAGCGTCCTTACAACGTGGAAGGAGAATGGTTAGCTGAGGGGCCACTTGATATGAACAAGACGCAACTGACCGTTGCCGGCCTTGAAGATGGAAAGGGAGGCCACCAGCCAAGGAATGCAGGAGGCTCCAAAAGCCAGAAAAGACAAGGAAATGGATTCCCCACCCAACCCCAGTGCCTCCTGAAAGGTCCTGCCGGCACCACGATTTTGACGCAGCAAGACCGATTTCATATTTCTGGTCTCAAGATAGTAAATCTGTGTGGTTAAGCCACTAAGTTTGTCATGATTTGTTACAGCAGCAGTGGCAAACACAAGTGACGTTAGGAAACCCTCCTGTGCTTCCTGCATCCGCGAGTGTCCTAGTAAGATCGGGCTGCTACAACAAAGGTACCGGGGACCGGGTGGCTCATAAACGTAATTGGAATTTCTTCCTCATGGTGCTGAAGTCCAAGATCAAGGCACTAGAAGACTCAGTGTCTGCTAAGACCCGCTTCTTGGTCCTTAGACGGTTCTCTCTGTGTCCTCGTGTGGGGGGAAGGGGTGAGGGAGTTCTGGGGGGTCTCTTTGGTAAGGACACCAATCCCATGCATGACCTCTACCCTCACAACCCAGTCACCTCCCAAAGTCCCCACCTCCAAATACCCACCCCCCACCTTGGGGATTAGGTTCAACCCAGGACTCTGGAGAGGACACAAACATTCAGTCTGTGGCATTGTGAGAACAGGAAGACACAGGATGGCCATTCCCATCTATGTGGCCATCCTGGATTCATTGGTGGGATCTAGGAACTTCCTGCAGGCCTGATGGCCAAGCTGAGTCCCCCAACCAGCTTTTACCGAAGGCCATCACATGCTCACCCAGCTCATTAACAAGCCTTGCATGTGACCCTCTCTCAGGCAAAATCCCAAGCCAGAGACAAACTCAGAGCTCGTGGGGTCAGGCCTGTGGCCAGGCTGCGGTGGAGCCTACAGGAACCAGGTCCAGGGCAAGGAGAGGGAGGCAAGACTCTACTAACAGCTTGTCAGAGATGTCCTTTCTGTGCCGTCTCATGATCCACACCCTCTTGATTGCTCCTCCCTAGCTGGCAGCCAGGCCACTCTTAACTAACAGATGAGGGAGTATCTAAGACTGGATTTCCCGGACACGGGAAAGAATGTTTATTGCCAAGTGGGCCCGGGAGACACGCGAGGGTAGCTAGAAAGGTGGGGCTGGGCAGAGGGAGAAGGTGACCGCAATGTGGGGGGTTACACTGTGGCCACTGAGGCCTCAGCTGATTCCAGGGGAACCTTAGAGCCAGAATGGACCCTTGGAGCTATCCCAGTGAGAGGCCAGAGGGACCAGCCCTTCAGAATTGCACCCCCTCCTCCGTCAGCCAGGCATTAGCTAATGGGATGAGCACCTGGGGTGAGGCAGGTTCCCATGACCGAGGGCAATTTCCAGTGAAGGGTGCAGCTGGAAGATAATCCCAGCATCTGGGGAATGGGTGTGAGGGCGCTGAAGATGCAGGGGTCTGTGCAGAAGTCCCAGGATCCACTTGAGAGGAGACAGCACGCTGGCCAAGGCAGGCAGTGGATGGGGCCTGGATGGAAGGGGTGTCCCCTTGTCACCTCCACTCCTGGCAGAGGGCCCCACAGCCCTCCACTCCTGCCAGGATCCCACAGGGGCGCTGCCTCCCCTGTCCTCGGTCCCAGGCAACCCCAGCGAGCCAGTCTGTCTCCCCCACGGAGGTGCTAACAGAGACATCAAAGCTGCAGCATTTCATTTTCAAGAAGCTTTGAACAACACTTCTGAAATGGCTGTGCCCAGGAAGATTAAAAGTCTTCCTATTGAAGAATCAGAGGGTCTCTAGCATCAGAACAGAGTGGGTGGGTGGGCTCACGGATATAGAGTGCTTTGTGCACCAGACAGTGGAACAGAAAAGCCAGAATAAGAATATGTGGAGAACCTAAGCAATAAAGTCTTAGTTCCAAAATCTCTAAAGCAGTGATCTAAGCTGGCAGGACCCCAGGTCGGGAAAGTGAGCACCGTGCCAGGAAAGAAGCAAAGCCCTGTATTAATTCACTCAATCATTCATTCATGCAGAAATGATTAATGAGCACCTACTAAGTACCAGGCACTATGCTAGGGCCTAGGGGTACAGAAGGAATTGTAGAGACCTGACCCAGCTAAATTGCTGACAGCCTAGTGGGGGAGCCAGACAGACAGTCAAGTGTGAAATATGCTGAGATGGGGAAGCACAGGGGCCATGGGACTCCAAAGGAATCAGGGAGGGCTTCCAGGAGGCGTCAAAGCCTGAGTGGAGCCCTAAAGGATGCATAAGAGTGAATCAGGTGAAGGGCAGTGGGGAGAAGAGAGTAGAAGTGAGGCAGGAAGGAAGGTTTGAAAGAGATGTGTGGCTGGGGTGGGGGTGGGGGTGTGCGTGATCAGAACACAGAAGGCCACGAAGAACAGACAAAAAGTGTGGAATTTTCAAGAGGGCAGTGAGGAGCCATGGAAGGGCCTTCAGCAGCAGTGACAGGATTCCATCTGGGATTAAGGCAATGAAAACAGCCGTGCCAGCCCCTGAAGACACCTCTGGGTCCATAACCCATAGCTCTGACCCAGGATTGGAGAGGCCTGGACTCATGGGGGCAGTGGGAGCTCAGAGGATATGGATCGAAGCCCTTTATAATCTTGCTCTTGTCTACAAATCCAGCCCCTCTCACACAGCTCCCTGATTTAAAAATGTCATGCTCCCCATACCTAAGTCCTCGAACCCTCCCTCAAACCGTGTTGTTCTACTACTGTTCTACTCCTCCAGGCCTTTGCTCTGCCTCAGAGCCCCTCTCCCGACCTGCCTCCCCTGGCTGACTCCTCCATGTCCTTAACCACCTGCCACAGGTAGGCCAGGCCCTTCCTCTCAGAGCCCACCCAGGCCCAGTGTGTCCCCGGGCACAATTCCCTGCTACAGCCACCTGTTTACATGTCTGTGAGTCTACCGGTCTACCTGTGTATCTACCTGTAAGAGCTGAACTCCCCAAGGGCAGGGACCTCATCAGTGCAGACCCCCTAAAACACACCAGGCCCAGCTCTGCCTGGTTCTTGCAGCCCTGGAACAGGAGGAGTCGTCAAAGAACGTCGTGTCCACACCACCCTTCCAAGTGAGCAGACATAGGAAGAGAACAGTGGTGCTGGGTTCCTACTGGTGCCAGGCCTTTTGTGGACACCATCTCTTGTCATCCTCAAATATGTCTGCCAGCAGGTGCTATGAGTCCTGCTCCGGGTGCTCAGGGGACAGGTAGCAGCCAAAGCCACAGAGCTGGTCAAGAACAGACCAGTCACACTTGGCCCTTTGCAAATCCCGTCCTTCATCACTGTCCAACCCAGTTCTCATGGAATGGCGGGCCACATAGCCAGCAAGTAGCCTTCTGTGTATTCACATAGACTGGTCCCACGGACTCAACAGGGCTACAGATCTTTCAATGCAACTGATTCGGGAAAGAAAGGAAAAGCCTCCCTTGGGCCATGACTGTGGTGTCCTGGGAGCGCACACGCCTCATGGCCTCCCAGCAAGGAGAACTCAGCATCCTCACAAAAACCTTCCCCTATCCTTCAAGGCCTGAGGCTCACAAACCCAACCCATGACAATGTTTCCTCAAAACAAGGAAAGCGGGGCGCCTGGGTGGCTCAGTCAGTTGAGAGTCCAACTTCGGCTCAGGTCATGATCTCAGGGTTTGTGAGTTCAAGCCCCGTGTTGGGCTCTGTGCTGACAGTTGGGAGCCTAGAGCCTGCTTCGGATTCTGAGTCTCCTTCTCTCTCTGCCCTTTCCCTACTTTCTCTCTCTCTCTCTCTCTCTCTCTCTCTCAAAAAAAATAATAAATAAACATTGAAAAAAAAAAAGACACGGAAAGCAAATGGAGCACTGGATAGTTCTCCGTGGTCTGTGGGACCCAGGATGGACCAGCACCCACGTGACCCAGCAGACCAGTACAGCTGTGCCTGGGCCAGGGCCCTCCTTGGGGCAGCCTCTGGGCCCAAGCGAATTCTCTGCAAGAGGAGAGACATTGCCCCTTTCCATAACATTTTCCTCACGCCTGGAAAGCCACTGGGTTACAGCCAGAGGGCAAGGCCACCTCATTGGCCTAAGAAGGCCGATCAAGAACAAGAGATGAGCACTAAGAAGGCTGATGGTGACCCACGTCTTTCAAATCAGCTAACTCTGGGAACTGAAATCTGCTAACAGTCATAACCTGGGGGGAGCCTGGGAAAAGTCTTGAATCTTTACATTTAAACCCAGAGGTCACAAATCACGGTGTGTTTTTACTCAAATTATGTAAGGGGCCTGGCCTTTCTGAACAGAAAGAGTGGGAAAGTGAGGCCAGTCTGGTCCATGAAGGCCAATCAGATGCAAGAAATATCATGTTGCGATGTGGACAGCGCATGTTGTTCTTAATTGTATTTTATTATGACTTCACGGAATGTTTTCTTACAGGTCACCTCAAATCCTTCAGGGAATAAAGCAAAGCAAACATAAATAAATACTTTAAATTAAAGCGTAGGCAAGCCAGCATTCCAGTGACAGAAGCGGGTGTTCAGGTAATCAGGGAGGGGCTTCGCATGGAGACACCGGCCCCCGAAACAGGCAGAAGCAGCTAGTCTAGATGTGGTAATACTTGCTTAAGCCTACCAGGCATTTCCACATTAAGTCCGTCCCCAGCACCGAAACCCGACATCCAGGCAGCCTGGGCGTACAGACACCCCCTCCATCCGTCCTCAGCTCCCTCCAGGCCTGCACCATGCAGAAGGAGGGCCAGGAGGGTAGAGGAGCGTTTTGGAGCATGGGGTGGGGCCCTGGAGCCCTCTGTCCCAACCCTGGCTCCATTTCTTCCAGGCTCCATGACTTTGAACACACCTCTTACCCTTCTGCTCCTGAAATGGGGTCAGTAGAACACCTGTCTCAACAGGAGGGTTTTGAGCTCGTACACAGAAAGCGTGGAGCTGGACATATAATGAGTGCTCAACAAATCTCATTTTTTTTTATTTTTTTATGTTTATTTATTTTTGAGAGAGAGAGAGAGAGACAGAATCCAAGTGGGGGAGGGGCAGAGAGAGAGGGAGACACAGAACCCAAAGCAGGTTCTAGGCTCCGAGCTGTCAACACAGAGCCTGATGCGGGGCTGGAACCCACAAACAGCGAGATCATGACCTGAGCTGAAGTCAGACGCTCAACCGACTGAGCCACCCAGGCACCCCAACAAATCTCAGTTCTAAGACCAGGGCCTGGCTGCTGGGAGTCAGCGTCCCCACTGGGGAATAAAGCTATTCACAGCCTGAGACAGTGGGGGAACTCAGATGACTCAGGGCCACCGGGCCTGTGGTGGGGCCTAGACGCTAGGTTTGGTGGGGTCTCAGAGCAGGAAAGGACTGGAAAGTCTCAGGAGGGTTTCACAGAGATAGGAGGGCCTGGGGTGTTTCAGAAAGTGAAGAGGAGGAAAGCAGCACCCCAGAGCATGCACAAAGGCTTGGAAACCAGAGGGCAGAGTAGGCGTAGAAGACAGTAAGGAGCCAGCCTGGCTGGGCGGTCAGGCTCAAGGCTGCCCAGGGGAAGATGGGAAGCTGGCTATCCTGCCTGAAGGTTGAAAACTAAGCAAACAGACCAACAAGATTAAGATTAATGCACACAGGCAGACAACTCAAAGCAGTGTGTGTGTGTGTGTGTGTGTGTGTGTGTGTGTGTGTGTGTGTGTGACCGGGATGTTGTGTAAATACTGGAAGAAGATGAACAAGAGAAGAATTCTTTGATTGATCCAGCTGACACGGATTCTAGAATTTCTGCCTTTTGCTTGTGTTTAAAGAACTGAAATTAGGCCTTTGCCAGAGAAGGAGGCACTCCTGGTTTTGGCAAAGATGAAAATATTAGTACTCAGTATGCCCTCAATAAATACTTGTGGAAGGAAGAGAAGGAGAGAGGAGGCTGGGGGGGGGGGGGGGGGGCGGGGAGGGGCAGGAAGGAAGGAACTGAAAGCTCATTAAAATTTTTCAGGTGCCCCCCTCCTCCGGCAAGTTGGAAACCAATTGTAATTCTCATCAGCTGGAGCCCCCTGGCTCCCAGCGGAGACTGAGACTGTTCTCACTGGTGTGTTAATATTGAACTTCAGCATAAAATGGGGCCTCCCAGGCTAGGAACCTCCAAGGTTAACATTGCCAGGATCTTATTAGGAACACTTGTAATTGTGAATTAAAATCTTGAAAGAAGGGAAACTGGAGTGGCAGGGCAGGGGTAGAAAGGCTCTCCAGCCGGAAGGAGAAACAGTATGGAGCCCCCAGCTCCCTGTTCAAAACCAGCTCAGAGTACGATGTACTCGCCACCTGCCTTGATCTACGGGTTGGGTCATGCCGTCTGGGTTCCCTGGTCCCTCCATGACCATTCCTCAGGCATCCCACTGCCTTCTCCCTCCACCCCCAAGGGGCATGCTCCCCTGGGCTCTGGCTTGAACTCTACGGTCCCCACCCCACCACCACCCCCCCCCCCGCCCCGCTGGAAAACAAATCATTGAGGAATGCAGTTACCAAGTTTCTACTGCGTGCCTAGCCCTGTGCTAAGTACTTTCCGTGCATTATCTCATTTGCTCCTCAGAGCAACCCTCCCAACGGGGTATTTTGAGGCCTGTTTTACAGATAAGGAAACTGAGGCGCAGAGGTCCAAGTTCACACCACTGCAAGAGTCTGAGCCAGTGCTCCCAACCCCATGAAGTGGTTCGTGTACAAGCATCGGGATGTTTGCTGTATTCACGCACCACCTGCACTATTGTTTACTTAACATTTTTCTTTAAACAGACTCCCTTTATGTTTAACTGAAATGAACATATTCAAGGAAAACAACATATCACTGTGATACGTGTAAAAATAGTATCCCTCCCTCGTCAAAAATGACCGGGAAAGAAGACAGTGGGTATGAATGGCCGCTGGATCCTGGGACCTGCTGAAAACACCCACCTCAGCCCTCTCACTCTTCATTCAAAAGGGAGATTCAGCAAAACTCAGAGGATTCACTGGCACCAAACTGTCTCCTTCACCGAGACGAGATGGACAGAGATCAAAGGGGTCCCCTTCTCATCCTGTGACCCAGCACTGTAAATACTGTGTCTGGGCCCTGATGACATCCCCCTAGGACCCACCTGGGGTAAAAGCTCTTCCCTCCTGTCCTAGAACCCACCGATTCCCATGGCTCTGACCCCCAACACGTGTGGACAGCCCAGACTCAGACTCCTGTGGCCAACTTCTCAACAGTCAGGTTCTGAACCCTCCCAGGGAGCACCTGAGAACCAAGCCCACAGACAGTGAGTACTGACACGTACCTGACCACCCACACACCCAGATGACATCACCCTCAGCCCAGAGGCCCAAACTAGAAAGGAGGGGGGGTAATGTTCACCTCCTTGCTCACCCCAACATCTTACCCCCAACATCTATCCTGTCCCTACAGAGTGCTAGGCTGTTGTGAGCTGGGTGGGGATGGGTTAGACATACCCATCCCTGCTTGGATGGGGTTCTCCGTTCAGCGACAGGTAAGTAAGAGCAGTGCATCCCAGACAGCTCTAACTGGGCAAGGAGAAGGTTTGGGAAGACAGACAAGAGAATCATTGTTTAACTTGGGCGGAGGTGGGGAGGGGGTTGAGGAAGCTCACAAAAGAGGTGATGCTCACTTAGCAGTTAAGAAAGCCTCCCTTGGAGTGCCTGGGTGGCTCAGTCAGTTGAGCACCAACTTTGGCTCAGATCATGATCTCACAGTTCATGAGTTCAAGCCCCATATCGGGCTCACTGCTGGGCTCACTACCATCGGCACAGAGCCTGCTTCAGATCCTCTGTGTCCCTCTCTCCTCTGCCCCTTCCCTGCTCACACCTTCTCTCTCTCTCTAAAAAAAAAAAACAAAAAACAAAACAAAACCATGAAAGAAAGAAAGAAAGAAAGAGAAAGAAAGAAAGAAAGAAAGCAAGCAAGCCTCTCTTTTCTATGACCGTATGTGATTCTCAGAATAGGGCTGTGGCAGTGGGTAGTTTTATAGATGACTAAATAAAGACCCAGCAGGCTTAAGTAACAGTGTCATGCCCCTGACTGAAAGTCAGCCACCAACCTGGTCTCTCTTCCCCAGACTCCACTGTTTCTCAAATGGGCACTCAGGAAACATTCAGTGACTCGAATCCAATTCCTGTATCTCCAAACCGAGTGGCAAGCCCCTGAATACAAGAGCCACTCCTTATACTCTGTCTCCTCCACCATCCTCCAGTTCCCAATGCCGTCCTCACAGCACCAAGCACACAGCTAGTTCCCTGCAGATTAGAGGTGCTCTATCAAGTGGGAGTGGGGAGTGCTAAGAACAGGAAGAGAAGAGGAGGAAGCAACAGAGCACGGTCTGTGGCTTCCTTCTTGCCGTGGAACACAATGCCCAGGGACCCGGAGCAGTTCACAAGGCAGGTGCCTCTGGAAGGCCTCCCCAGAAAGGTCATTTTGAAATTGGCCGAGGGCCGTCCAAAAATGTAACTGTGCTTTTCACATTTAAGGCGGAGGCAGATTGGTGACGATGGATGGGGACATGGCTTAGAGACGACAGGGGCTCCTTCAAATACTGCCAAATATTGTACACCTCTGCCAGGCAGGTCAGCAGCCACACGGTCCCCATTCCATCCCCGCTTTGGGAATCCCGGATGGAAAAGCCAGTGATGGAGAACACCTCCTCTGGCTTCGTGGTGTGGGAGAGCGGCCCTTTGCAGAGAACCTGGGCTCCCTCTAGTGGCCACGTGCGGCAGCGGCGCCGGGGAGGGCGCGGCTGAACTAGGATCTGAGACCTCTGGCCGGAGAAAATAGAAGGTCAGGCCCAGCCTGAGACACCTCACACCAGAGGGTGAAGTCAGGGACTGAACAGCGCCCTGGATGCCCACGGAAGTTTCATTAGCCCAGCTTCTGCAAGTTGTGAAGGTTCCCCTCCTCCAAAGCGCTTTCATAACCCATGGTTTGAATACTATCTTTGAGCAGGATATTAATAACACTACTATTGACACTAAGCGGGCTTTCAAAATGCCTCCAAGAGCTTTTCCCCCAGTTTCCCATATCTAAATAACTGAAAGTTTTTAGCAGCTATTGTTGAACCAATAGCAGCCACTTATTAAGGCACTTATCAGAGTTAGATTCTGCCTCCTTTTGCCCTGGAGGTAAGGGAGAAAGTTTTCTGGTTTTCCCTAATAACAGTGTTTTTCCAGGCAGTCTTTGCACTATTCGTGGGCCTGAGCCTCCCACCACCCCGCAGGCGGGGAGAGACAATCACAACCTGGCACAGACCTTCCCCATCGTCCACCGAGCCAAGCCGGCTCCATCATCCCTGGTCGAGAGAGCCACGCGGGTGGCCCAGTCGGTCGGGTCCTGGTGACTGCAGGCATCGCACAGGGAGGGGCAGGAAGGGCACCTCCTGGCAGGGAGGCAGCACAAATGACCCATAAAACAGCCCTCAGGGAGAAACTGCTTTTAGAATTTCAGTTCCTTAACTGCCTAGTGGGCACAGCCCGGAAAACCTGCCAGGGGGTGATGTTTATTTAACTAGAACAGGGACAGAGAGGCCTTCATCTAAAGAGGTACAAACAACTCTTGCCAAGGCCCTACAGGTTATGGCTGTGGGTTGAGGGAGGAGGGGCCGGCGCCGTGGTGATGCATTTTCCTGGGAAACTGCTCCCACGCCTGTGCCTTGCACCAGCTGGGCACCGGAGAGCCGGCAGGGCAGGCAGCAGCACAGGGCAGCTATAGCGGTGCCCTCTGAAGACGTCCCGGAGCCTGGCGCACACAGAGAGTAACTGCAGGCCAGATGCTTTCCTTACGCCTTAACGTGCATTTTCGCACTTAATCCCAAATCCAAAGCAGAGGGTGTTACTAATCCTCTTTCAGAGATGAGGAGACTGTGACTTAGAGGTTAAGGGATTTATTCAAAGAGCACGGTTCCAGAGGCGGGAGGCAAACCCACGTCTGACCACACAAAACTTCCAGATGTCAGGTGCCTGGGAGGCTCAGTCAGTTTAGCATCTGACTCTTGGTTTCGGCTCAGATCATCTCACAGTTGTGAGATGGAGCCCCACGTTGGGCTCTGTGCTGACAGCGCAGAGATTCTTGGGATTTTTCTCTCTCCCTCTCCCCCTCCCGGCTCACGTGCACTCTCTCTCTCAAAATAAATAAACTTTAGGGGCTCCTGGGTGGCTCGGTCAGTTAAGCGTCCGACTTCGGCTCAGGTTATGATCTCGTGGTCCATGAGTTCGAGCCCCGTGTCAGGCTCTGTGCTGACAGCTCAGGGCCTGGAGCCTGCTTCAGATTCTGTGTCTCCCTCTCTCTCTGCCCCTCCCCCTTCATGCTCTGTCTCTGTCTCAAAAATAAACAAACATTAAAAAACAAACAAACAGGGGCGCCTGGGTGGCTCAGTCAGTTAAGCGTCCGACTTCAGCTCAGGTCATGATCTCGTGGTCCATGAGTTAGAGCCCCGCATCGGGCTCTGGGCTGACAGCTCAGAGCCTGGAGCCCGCTTCGCATTCTGTGTCTCCCTCTCTCTCTGCCCCTCCCCTGTTCATGCTCTGTCTCTCTAAACAAACGTAAAAAAAAAATTAATTAAAAAAAATAAACTTTAAAAATAAAAAGCTTCCAGATGCCAACCAGGCCCCGCCCACTCCTCCCCCACCCCCAGGCTCTCTGACACACTACACACACACACACACACACACACACACACACACACACGTCTCATGCCTATGCACCCAAACTCACCACTGGCTCATCCAAAGCCACCTCTGGGGCCAACATACAGACACACCTGTTCCTAATCAGATACTCAGATACCCACGGTCCTACTTGTCACCATCAAAAGGGCATGATGTTTCTCACCATTAAACTTAATAATCTGCCCTCTGTGGATGGTGATCGTATTGTGTTACGGTGACTATAACTGTGTCCTGCTTACATCATGCCAGCAGCTCACCAGGGTGGGGGAGATCTCACCCATGCTCTCTGCCCTGGGTCAGCCCTTGTCACCTCTGCCTGCACCAGCTGTGGGAAGTGTCCCGCAGGCCTCATGTTAAAGCAGTCTGCCCCGTCCACTGGCTTAACGACCACCACCAACCACCACCGATGGGCTCCCGGCATTTAATCCCATGCCCCCCACATCTTCAAATCCTCCAAAAGCTCCCCATTGCTTTCAGGATAACACCCAAGTGCTTGACACTCGAAGAATCTGTGGTGAGTTAGCAGGTAGGGAGATGGCACCACCAAGGTCCACGCAGGGTGTGAGGAGGCCCAGGATGGAGTCCGTGGGGTGGGGGGAGCAGGTGAGAGTGCCCGGGCACTTGAAGACTCCCTCACCATCGTGGCTGTACCAGTAACTACAGATGAACCACATGACCTTTCTTCTTCTAGCCCTCAGTGTCTTCATCAGCAAAACAGGCTCTAACAACACAGTGCCAATCTCTCACATCCTCCCAGAAGCTGATGAGAAACACGCGGCCCTTAGTAGGACTCACTGCTACTGGATCCAGCTTTGGGGTTGCTTCTGTGGACTGAGGCATTCTAAGGAGCTTGGTGCCAGAGGCCCGTGTTAAACTAGGCTTTCAGGGATGAGTAAAAGGTGGGAAGATGGATGGGGAGGAGAAGAAATCTGTTCTAGTCAGGGCAAGTAATCTAGGGAGACCGTGGCAGGAAGGAGAAGGGGAAAAAAGGAAGTAAGTCCCTTCTGAGCACCTACTATATTCCTGGTTCGTTACATTCTTATTTCACACTCCCCAGATTCATCTACAATCAAAGGCAGTCAATTTCTGGTCACCAATGCTGCCTTTACAATGAATGAATAAACCAGCCACCAACTGGGAAAAAATATCCATATGCAGAATACATAAAAGAACTCCTACACATCAACCATAAAAAGACAACCAACCCAATGTTTTAAGTGGGCAAATGACTGGAACAGACACATCACAAAACAAAATACAGGAATGGCCAAGAGGCACATGAATAATGAGAATTATTATCCATCACGGAAATGTAGATTAGAACCAGATGAGACGCCACCACACGTCCACTAAAGTGGCTAAAATAAAAAACCAGCATCACCAAATGTTGGCGAGAATGTGGAGCAACTAGAACTCCCTTGCATTGTGAGCAGGAGTTAAAATGGTCCAGCCCCTTTAGAACGTGCCTGGCGATTAAAAAGTTAAACATACACCTACCTGTAACCCAGCAATGCTACTCCAGTATCTACTCAAGAGAAATGAAGACAGACGTCCATACAAAGCTTTGTGTGTGAATGTTCTCAGCAGCTTTGGCCATCATAGCTCCAAACGGGAAATAACCCCCAAATGTCCATTAGTAAGGAAAAGGACTAAACATCTTGTGGTGTGTCAGTACAAATGCAATGCTACTTGGCAATAAAAGCAATTGACTTTTGATATGTGTGACAATATGGATAAATCTCAAAACCCTTGAGCTGACTGAAAGAAGCAGTTATATAAAAGTATAGACAGTAAATATGAGGAGTGTGTGGTGTATACTTCCATTCCTACAAAATCCAAGAACAAAGTTGGCCTTGACAAAGTTTACCACCCAGAACAATGGGTGCCTCCACACGGGGGTGGGCAGGGATTGACAGAGAAGAGGCATGAAGAGTGACGGAAGTATTGTATATCTCTCTTAGAGAACTAGTTACATGGGTGAATACATTGGTCAACAATCATTGAGCTGAATGCCTGAGATCTATGCATTGTGTTGTATTGTAAGTATCCCTCCATTAAAAAAAAAAAAAAAAAGACTGTGTAGTCAGACCATCTAGGTTCAGATCCTAATTCCAACCCTTACAAGCTTTGTGACCCAGGCTAATCTCTGAGACTCCATTTCTCATCTATAAAATGGGGATGGTAATAGCTCTTACCTGGGCGCATCTCAGCTATTAAGTGAGATAATGAATGTGTGTGAAGGGTCTGCCTCAGCGCCCTGGGACTTGGAAAAGCATGCAATACATGGGAAGTGAGTGAAAGCGGCTTGCACAAGGTCCTGCAGTGGTGCAAAGAGACGCACAGGTGAGGATGACCCCGACGGGGGGGGGGGGGGGGGGAGAACAGTCGCAGGGACGAGGACCAGGAATAAGCCAGGTAGGTTGCCCCCAGCCCATGCATTGCCTCAGGAGGATGAGGTGAGGCCAGAAACTTTGGGGGAAAACACACAGTGCCGGGAGCCCTATGGGCACCATGGCCCCAGACATAGAGGTTGGCATTATTGTCTGTGAGTGGGTCGTGATTTCTGGGTTGTTGGAAGCTGCAAGGAGAAGACAGATAGGTGCTGTCCAATGATTTGTTGTGGGAGCTCTTGGCAGGAAGAGCAGGCAGCCCAGCCCTGAAAATGGACTAGGCCACGGGACACACAGACTCGGAAAGCAGATTGGAATGCAGTGTAGGGAAACTGAGGCAGATGCACTGCCTATACATCAGGGTGAGGGCGGGGAAGTTTTCTTGCCTCGGCTTCCGTGAGCCCATGGGGTGTGACTGAGCCCAGACCCACCTGCCAAACATGCAGGGGTACCCTGTGTGACCCTAAGAGCACCCACCTCCTGCTGATGTTAATGGGGCTCACCCCTCTGCACAGCTATGAGTGCTAAGGTCAGATGCCCGTGGGCCTGGCTTGTCCTCATCAAGCCTGTCGAAGGGTCCCTCTCCGCAAAGGACACTAATTAATGTGTGATCCCCGGCAGGGGTCTGCCGCATCCTGCATCTGCCAACCTAATTATAAGATAGCTCTTCCAGGCTGGCTCACGGCCCCGGGTGATTCCAGCGCAGGCACCAACAGCTGGAGGGAACAACAATGACTACGAAAAGAAAGGATTAAAAATCAGGGCTGCTAATGATGATAACGATCATCATACTAACTTGTTTATCAAGCGCCTGTTAGGTGCCCTGTACTTTACAGATATTATCCCCAATATTCCCAGTGACCCTAAAGGTATCATCAGCGTTGTTTTCCAAACCCAGAAACTAAGATTCAGAAAGGCTACGGAATTTGTCCGAGTTCACAAAGCCAGTTAGCACCAGACCTAAGATTTGAACGCAAGGATGTCTTACTCCAGAGCTCTTGTTCTCACAGGGCAGCAGACCTCCAGAGGAGTCCCTTCCCCTATTGCTGGGGGGGGCTTTAGTCTCCCCACAAGTACATGGGGTTGAGCCTGGTTCCTCAGCCCCAGCTGCAGAAACACAGCCGGGTTTACCTTCCATATCAATGGTCAGATGGGCCCCAGTGGCAACTCAGTACGACTCCACTTCCTAGAGACAAGATTTGGGGTCAGCACCACGGAGAACATTTTATTTCACTGGCTGAGGCCATGAGGCCTCTGTCCTGCAGCCAAATGCCAGGTCTTGAAAGTTACGTGTGTTCTACACCATGATCTGTGCAGCTGTGAGTAACTAAGCACCTAGTGCGCACCGGTCAGCCCCCGGGGTGCCAGGCACCACACAGACTCGTGGAAGCGAACAGTATGGAAAAACAAACGTGGGAATGCACAAAGGTAAAAGAGGGTAGACTGAAAAGTTGCTCAGGATTCAGGACAAACTGTAGTGGGAGCATGAAAGGAGAAGGGGTTTCTTCCAGCTCGGGAAGCTGACGGCTGAAGCACGTGCACTGTGCACCTAGGACAGGGAGGAAGCACATAATCAGGGCAGGGCAAAGAGCAGAAGCAAAGGTCCAAAGAAGATGGGTCTATTCCACACAAGTGCAGGAATGATTCATTCACATGGTCAACAAATAACTGACCCAGGAAACTGAGGGCACGTGAAGGGAGAGTGAATGCCAGCCCACATGCAATCTAACCCCGGGGCCATGCAGAGTACAGAAGGGTACTGAGCAGGCGACTAGGACCGTGTAGATGTTGCATACAAGGACAAGACAGGTGGTTAGAGAAGCTGCTGGAGGGCGCAGAGGACTGGTCTAGTTAGGGTGAAGCTGAGCTTGTCATCCTGCACCCCGTCAGCCCCTGAGCACCCCCTTCTCCTTGACTACTCCCAGGCAGCGGCCCGGCCCTCGAGGCAATGGGATGGCCTACAAGCCACAGCCCCGTGGCCTACACCAGGTTTGAAGTCTTCACTTCTTAATTCCTGTAAATTATCGATTTTTTTTTCTCTCCACTCATTTACTTGATGTCTCTGACACCTGTTCAATGGAGAGAAAAAGAATCTGCAAACAGAATGGCACAGCAGCATATCATATTTGAGCATTACAAGAATAAAACTGACGCACAAAGAAAAGCTGCTTTGAAGCCAGCATGAGCACACACACTCCCTGTTTGCAGAGCCGCATTCCTCCCCTGGGAAAATAGGGGTGTCCAAGGGGGACCAACAGGAGGCTCAGAGAGTAGGAAGGAGTGTGGAAAGTGCTCTAGGGGAACAAGGTGGGTTCCGTGGCCAGAGACTGGGGGGGGGGGGGGGGCCGGCTAGTTAGGAGACACAGTGAGGGAGTCTGGGATGCTCCACATTTACTGGGCACAGCCTGGCTCCTGCCTTCTCAACCCCCTGACTCTCAGATTTCAGTGACCCTCACAATCGCCTGGGCAGCTTACTGACAATGTATATTCCCAGGTTCCCAGACCTCCTCTATCCAAATCTGAGGTGGGGCCTGAGAACTGTATTTTTAACAAATTCCCCAGTTCATCCTGAATGCCCATATTGATTTGGGAAGCACACTCCAGCCCTGCCTCCCAATCAGGTTTTGCTTTCTCCTTCCTCCCTGGGCCACTTCCAGGGCCCTTGGGGGTCCCTAACTATAGCCTCCAATGCCTTATGCTGAAAGCCCTGCTTTAGGGATGAGATCCTGCCCCACAAGGTTATGGAAAATTCCATCTCTGTTTCTTAGGGTGGAGATGGGAGTGGCCTTGTGTAGGCTGGGTGGCAAGAGCCCCCTGGCCCTCAGAGCATTCTTACTACCTTGAGTTCACAGCCTGTTGTTCAACACGGGGAAGTGGGGGTAAGCTGCCTCAGGTATCCCACAAAACCCATTTCTCTTAGGTCCAGCTACCTCTCCCTTCCCCCAAAATTCTATGAGCGGTGCACTAAAAACACGATGCCCTGCCCAGTCCAAGAAATCTCCTCCCATGGGCTACACCAGTCTACTCCACTTCTACCTACCAGAATATTCTTCCCTCCATCTTCTCCTCCTCTTTCCTGGACACAGGGGTGGGCAAAGAAGACACCAAAACTGGCCAATTTTTCCTTACTGACTTACCTTTTACATGGGCATGTTTCTATCTCTTTCTCTTATTAAGGATTTCTTTTATTATTAATGAAGCTCTTCTTAATCCACCAGTTTCAAGTGAGTGACTTAAAATTCTATGCCATTGGAAAAATGAACCTGGACCACTTTCTTACACCATACACAAAAATAAACTCAAAATGGATGAAAGACCTAAATGTAAGACAGGAAGTCATCAAAATCCTCAAGGAGAAAGCAGGCAAAAACCTCTCTGACCTTGGCCACAGCAACTTCTTACTCAACACGTCTCTAGAGGCAAAGGAAACAAAAGCAAAAATGAACTACTGGGACCTCATCAAAATAAAAAGCTTCTGCACAGCGAAGGAAACAACCAGCAAAACTAAAAGGCAACCGATGGAATGGAAGAAGATATTTGCAAACAACATACCAGATAAAGGGTTAGTATCCAAAATCTGTAAAGAACTTATCCAACTCAACACCCAAAAAACAAATAATCCACTGAAGAAATGGGCAAAAGACATGAACAGACACTTTTCCAAAGAAGACATCCAGATGGCCAATCGACACGAGAAGATGTTCAACATCACTCATCACAGGGAAATAAAAATCAAAACCAGAATGAGATACCACCTCACACCTGTCAGAATGGCTAACATTAACAACTCAGGCAACAACAGATGTTGGTGAGGATGCGGAGAAAGAGGATCTCTTTTGCACTGCTGGTGGGATTGCAAACTGGTGCGGTCACTCTGGAAAACAGTATAGAGGCTCTTCAAAAAATTAAAAAGAGAACTACCCAGCAACTGCACTACTAGGTATTTATCCAAAGGACACAGGTATGCTGTTTTGAAGGGGCACATGCACCCCAAGATTTATAGCAGCACTACCCACAATAGCCAAAGTATGGAAAGAGCCTAAATGTCCACCGATGGATGAATAGTTAAAGAAGATGTGGAGTATATATACAATGGAGTATTACTTGGCAATGAAAAAGAATGAAATCTTGCCATTTGCAACTACATGGATAGAACTAGAGGGTATTATGCTAAGCAAAATTAGTCACTCAGAGAAAGACAAATATGAGTTCACTCATATGAGTCCTCATATGAGGACTTTAAGAGACAAAACAGATGAACACAAGGGAAGGGAAGCAAAAATAATATAAAAACAGGGAGGGGGATAAAACATAAGAGACTCTTAAATACGGAGAACAAACAGGGCTGCTGGAGGGGTTGTGGGAGGGGGGATGGGCTAAATGGGTAAGGGGCGTTAAGGAATCTACTCCTGAAATCACTGTTGCACTATATGCTAACTTGGATGTAAATTAAAAAAATAAATTTTAAATAAATTTTAAAAATGCAATGCCATTGAACACTCGTAACACAATAAGCAATAATGAAACAAGGACTCTCATTTGTGGAAGGTCTGCCATGTGCCAAACTCTGTAACAGAAGCTTCCCATAGGAAGGAAGGACTAGTGCTTGTTCTTAGCTGCACAGTGGAATCACCTGGCAGCTTTTTTTTTAAATGCTTCTGTCCAGATCCCATTCCCAGAAATCCTGATGAAATTGGTCCAGGTGGGACTCAGGGTGGACCCCAGTATTTGGTACTTGTTTTAATCACCCTGGTGATTCTAAATACACAACAAGGATTGAGGACCACTGGCTTGATTCTGGCCAGGGCCCTTGTTGGTGGTGTCTCCATTATGCAGATGGAGAAACTGAGGTCTTAGGAAGAGCTGGAGGTGGCAGGAGGGGATATGGAGCCAGGGGGTAACAGCCTGGGTAATTGGTCCGGTGGTGGGGGTTGGGGCCGGGCATGGGGGAGCTCTGCCCCCACTCTGGCACTGTCTAAGCAGATCCTGTCTGGGGGTGAGGATGCCCTTGGACCACTCACAGCAAGTCAGTAGTAGGTGGCTGCAGGTAGGGGAAATGGGCTCCAGCCAGCAAGAAAGCAGGAAGCCTAGACAGGTGCTCCTGACTGCTTATGCATCAACCTCCCCATGGGAATGACTGGAAGTCCCCCCAGACAAGGACCAAGTGGGTTCCTCTCCTTCCCCCAGGGCCAGGCTACCACAAGAGATCACAGCTGGCTGGGTGGGGCTGGCTGAGGCGGAAAAGAAGAACAAATCTCAGATAGGAGTGAATCTTGCAATAACCAAAAAAGAAAGCAGCCCTGTGAATAAAATAACATTTGGGGACTGGGGCGGCGGGGGGAGGTGGTAGTTTTCCTGGCCCCAAAACCATCCTGCTTCAGTCCCCACAACCAGCAGCATGGCAATAGCAGGGATATAGAATTAGCAGCTGTTATTACATTAGCTTGTGGGATGCATGCTGATGAGATGCCTCATCCGGGAGGGGGCTTCAGGCCAGGAAGGCGGTCGGAAGATGGGGGGTGGGTTGGAGGATTCCCCTGGCTCGGCCCCCAGGCCTCTCACAGTGGCCAAATCACACCCGGGACATCCCGCCCACCCCCTCCCGCTGGCCTCCGCCTCTGGGGACTGATCTTTCTCCGCGAGGATGAAGCGTGCCCTCCTGCCCCTCAGCCTGGCAGATCGACATCCGCTTCCCCCCAGAGCATCACTGCGGGGCCGACAAGGACACTTAATATTCCCCATCAAGCTCTTGCAAGACGTTCCGCGTGTTAATAAATTCAGGACACTTTGGGATTCTGAGCAGCTGGTTATTTCAAAGCAGCACTAAACACGGTCTAACGGCAAACCCTGCCCAGAGCTGAGACCAGACGGGTCTGGGCATCGGAGCAACTTCTCCTGGTGTCTACTGGGCTGGGGCAGGCTCTTTCTCAAAGCTACCACTCCACCAGTTAGTAGAGTTGAGCCCCAGAGGTTGAGAGAGGATCCTGGGTCTCCCTTGGGGGTGTCTAAGCCATGATTCTCAAAGTGTCTTCCATGAGCCACCCGTGTCACCCACGATGCCTGTCATCAGGCAGATTCCGGGGTCGAGCCCTGCTGAAATACTTGGGAGGACCTGGGAATCTGTATTTTTAGCAAGTTCCCCAGATGATTTTGATTCACATAGAGATTTGGGAAGCCCTAAACTGAGGATGTGGTAACAGGCCACAGGGTTGGTCACCAGTGAGGACAAGCAGATGCTGAGAGGAGACTTGTCCGAGGCCCAGGGGCCAAGCTGCTGCAACATGCCAGCCCCTTTACATACATAGTCTTGCTTATGCACATACAACATGAAGGAGGGGGCTCCATCACCATTTTACAGACTAGGAAACTGACTGTCACAAAGGTTCAGGCCTCAGCTCAAAGGTGTCACTTCCTTCCAGAGGCCGTGACCTCCCAGGTTAGCATAGCCCCCAGTCATTCCCTCTCACCGGATTTGACCACAACACTTTAAACTGTTCAAAATTATTTTGTTTGGCAGTGTGTCTGTGCCTACAGTGACCTTGACAATAGCGTTTGTCATTATGACCCCAGTACCCAGCACCAAGCCTGGCAACCAGCTGACATGCACTGGATGATGGAGGCAAAGAGGTCAGGGGTCACGCCCAGGTTTGATGACTCCAGAGGCATCCTGAGACGGTGGCCCAGAGCAAGGTCATGGGTAGAATGGGGTGGGGGGAGGGGCGGCAGGGCAGGCACCCAGACCCTACTCTGAGCCAGGCACAAGTCAGCAGGCATCTCCTCTACCTTCATGGTGCTGCCAGTCAAGAAGCAGGTTTAAAAGCACAAAGAAGGGTAGGGTCAGCTCCGGTATGCAGATGAGGAGCCTGATACTAGAAGGTGAAGTGAGGGACCCAGGGCTTCCCAGCACAATCTCATTAGGCATGCCCCCCTACCCCCCACACACTGTCCTCCTCTCTCTTCTGCCTGGGGGCAGAGTGCTCCTCCAGGGGGGTTTTGAGGGCCCAATCCCAAGTTGGACAGAGGTCAGCCAACACCTAGCCTTGCAGGGTCCTGAAGGGTCTGCTGAGCCAGGGCGGGGTGGAGAAGAATGTGGGCAAACAGCCCGATCACGTCCATGGGCCAAAGACAATTGCAGCAGAGCCTCTTTGTCGGAGAGACCGGTATTTATGCTGCATGTTAAGCAGCTGGTCCACAGCGAGGCCTTCAAACCCGCCCCGCCGGCGCCTGCTCGGGCCAGAAAATGGACTTTGAACACGCAGCAAATGAACATGTCAAGCCCAATCATTCCACAGCCGGGGACCAGGACTGTTGGGGGTGGGGGACAGCTGAGGGACGCTGACCTCACGGCCCAGCTGTTCCCGCTAGTGCTGGCTCCCCCCTGAGCTTGGCAATCTGCTGAGCCCACAGGCCCTTCAGCTCCATCCCCACACCTCTCAGCCTGGGCTGAGGGGCATCTGTCAGGGGAGATCTGGGTGGTGACACAGGCAGGGAAGGGGACAGGCTGGTGTGGGGGGAAGGGGCGGGAGGCTCTGGGGGCGGGCAGGGTGGAACAAGGCCTACCCAAGGCTTAACTGGGCAAGCCTATAGCCCAAAGGCAGGGAGGTATTAGCCCTCTCCACCCCACTCCAGGTCAGTAGGGGCCTGTGCTCTCTAGGCCGTCCAGAAAGGCTTCGAGGGAAAAGCCCTGCTTCAAAGTAAACCATCAGAGCTCTTAATGACTGTTTATAAATGACCCAAACCCTCCTGAGAGGCTCCCCTTAGCCCCACTCTGCAGGCTCAGCATCAGTTACTGAAGGTGCCAGGGAGCCACCCCCATCCCAGTCCCACATCTGCCCTAAGGACTCCAACATCCCCTGCAGCCTCCCCCCAGCCCCAGTCCCACCTCCTCCTGCAGCCCTGACCTCATGGGCCGGCATGGGGTTGCCTCTCTGTTTAGATCAGAACTTCCTGAAGGGAGGATGGAATGTCTCTCCTACCCCCACAACGCATCCCTAGGCCTAACCCCAGCCAAGTCTCTCCTGAATGAAGGCAGGAAAAGGCACCAATTGCGTGGCAGGGATCAGGCTGGGTGCTTTACCTCTGCTGAGCTCTTTAGATGCTACACTGACCTGGACAGGAGCTCCCCAGCATGACCACTTTATCAGAAAAACTGAGGTCATGGGGGCCTAGGAGACTCACTGAAGTCACACACCACATACACATGGCATACACAGGATACCCCAGGATACCCCAGAAGCAAGCAGCAGCCCCAGGACACCCCAGGGCACCCCAGGAGTAGGCAATACCCCCCAGGACACCCAGGGACACCCCAGGAGTATGCAACACCCCCAGGACACCCAGGGGCACCCCAGGAGCATGCAGCACCCCCATGACACCCTGGGGGCACCCCAGGACCAAGCAGAATCCCCAGGACACCCAAGGGCACCCCAGGAGCATGCAGCAACCCCCGGACAACAGGACTAGAAGCCAGGTGTCCTTTCACCCACCACAAGGTTCTTCCCACCAGGGAGTCTGGCCTCACCTCACCACCAAGGGCTCATTCAGGCATTTTGTCTTTAAGATTTCAGCAGAGGACAGCTTCCATTCCTTTCATATAGAGGCGTAGTCCCTTTTTAAACCAACCATCAGAAACCAGCCCCATTTGTGCAGGCTTTTATTCCTCACCTGCTCAGATTCCACAGTGACAAACCCATCCACCCCACCCACCTGCCTTGTCACCCCTCACCCAAGCCTTGACCTACAGCCACAGACCTCAGCCAGATGCTGTCCCACAGGCAAAGGCAGCAACTGGCTGGGAGGATGTTGCCCCCATCTGGATCTCCTGCCAGATGGCCACCAGATGGTCCTTCTGAGACCTCATTCAGGGACAACAGCCCTCGGTCTGCCTGGAGATGTGGCCTGCCCCTCGGCTCCATTCTGAAGGAGAGAGGAGAACCCCATGGACCGGGATCAGGCATGAAGCAGGCCTGGGACACTCCAGCACAGATGGACAAGGAAGGGTATGTCTCTAGGTCCCATCGATTTCTGGGGGCTATATGGGGTGCAGGCGATGTTGGAGACCTCTAGAACCCCTAGAGTGGAGCCAGCTCTCTCTTTTACGGACTGGGAAACTAAGGAGAGAAAGGGAGGAAGAGGGCCCATCCAAAGTCACACAGTAATTTAGTGGCCCTGGCAGAACTACAAACAGCACACTGAGACACAGCTCACAAGCACCCACACACTATCCCACCGACCGGCTCTGAATAGGGGGCCTGGGCTCTACCGCCCACCCCAGCCCACACAGCCCGGGCTGCAGCCAGCTCTGGCTCTCCCAGAGTTACTAAGGGGTTTTAAGATAAGTACTTTCAGGGCACCTGGGTGGTTCAGTTGGCTAAGCATCTGACCTCAGCTCAAGTCATGATCTCACAGTCCATGAGTTCAAGCCCCACATCGGGCTCTGGGCTGACAGCTTAGAGCCTTCTTTGGATTCTGTATCTCCCTCTCTCTTTGCCCCTCTGGTACTCATGTTCTCTCTCTGTCTTTCAAAAATAATAAGTATTAAAAAATGTTAAAGATGAGTACTTTCATCTTTTTAAATTGAGACAGAACTGACATATAACATTAGATTTGTTTCAGGAGTTCAATGTAATGATTCAACATTTGTATATATGGCAAAATGATCACCACAATAAGTCTAGGTGACATCCATGACCACACAGTAACAAATTTTTTCTCGTGATAAGAACTTTTAAAAATCTACTCTCTTAGCAAGTTTCAAATATACAATACAGCATTATTAACCATGCTGTATTATATATTTGAAACTATTATTACGTTATTAACTATAGTCACCACACTGTACATGACATCCCCAGGACTTATTCACCTTATAATTGGGAGTTTGTACCTTCTCACCCCCTTCACCCATTTCACCCACCCCCCCCCCTCTGTTTTCTGTATCTACGAGTTTGGGGTTTGTTCATTTTTTAGATTCCACGTATAAGTGAGATCATACAGCACTTGTCTTTCTCGGTCTTATTTCACTTAGCAAATGCCTTCAAGGGCCATCTGTGTTGTTGCCAATGGCAAGATTTCCTTCTTTTTCTTTCATCTTTAATGAAGAAAGAAATTGAGGTGCTAGGCCGGACTATAGAACTCAGCGAGGGTTCCGAAAAAAGGACAGACAGCGCTCTGCCTCACAGCCAGGCGCCAGTCACTCCCGGGGCCTCAGTGATGCTCACACCAATCCTCAGGGAGGCAGGCAGCACGTCTTTGACAACCTCATACAGGAAAAAAAGTGGCATTACCTGACTAGGGGTGTCAGATTCAGTATATAAAAATATAGGATGCCCCATTACATTTGAACTTCAGATAAACAGTGAGTAATTTTTATAAATGTATTAGCTTCCTAGGACTGTTGTGACAAAAAGCACAAACCGGGTGGCTTTATTTATTCTCTTACAGTTCTTGAGGCTGAAAGTCTGAAATCAAGGTGTCACGCTCCCTCAGAAGGCTCTAGGGGAGAATCTATTCTATGCCTTTCTTGTAGCTTCTGGTGTTACCATCGATCCCTGGCTTATAGACACATCACTCCAACCTCTGCCTCTGTCATCACATGACATTCTGCCCATGTGTGTCTTCCTGTGGCCATCTTCCCTTTCTGTGGCTCTTTGCCTCTTAGTATAAGAACAGTCATATTGGATTTAGGGCCCACCCTACTCCAGCATGACCTCACCTTGACTTCATCACTCCTGCAAAGATCCTATTTCCAAATAAGGTCACCTTCATAGTTATCAAAGGGTAGGACTGGAACCTATTTTTTTAGGATACACAATTCAACCCACAACAGTAAGTTTGCCTCAAAAACCACACGGGACATACTTATTTCTGTTGCAGTCCATTCCGGGCTGCCGTGACAAAATACCATAGACTGGTGGGCTTACACAACAAATGTTTATTTCTCACAGCTGTGGAGGCTGGGAAGTCCAAGGCCAAGGTGCCAGCAGATCTCTCTGGTGAAAGCCTGTTTCCTGGTTCACAGATGGCTCTCACTGGGTCCTCATGTGGCAGAAGTGGCAAGGTCGCTCCCTGTTTTAAGGGCACTAGACCCGTTCATGAGGGCTCCACCCTCATGACCTAATCACCTCCCAAATGACCCACCTCCAAATACTATCATCTTGGGAGTTCAGATTTCAACGAACTGGGGTGGGGGGAGGACACAAATATTCAGTCTATTGTAGCAACTAAAAACCTATTTGTAATTTATCTGAAATTCAAATGTAACAGAGCATCCTATATGTAATCTGGCAACCTTATACCTGAGTCCTATGATCTTGCCCAAATTCCCACAACCTGGTCCTGGTTCTGCCCTCTAGAAAGTAAACTACTATAAAATAGGGAGGAATGGGGATGAACAAAAGGTTAGTGTCCAACTTTTTCATGAACAAAAGGTTAGTGTCCAAAATCACTTAAAAATGGTGGAAGCAGGGCTGGGGGGCAGATATTCATGCCTGCTCCACATCCCAGATCTGTGCTGGGTGCTCAAGACAAAGATGGGGGAGCAGGGCAGGGTGGGCACTGGGTCTCAAATGGCCAGAGGCCATGCAGAATCAGAAGGGTGCTCCAGGCACTGCACTGGCCTGGGACCTGAGCACGTGCTTGGACAGAGCATCTCCAGTCCTGACATCGGGGTCATTAACACCTTAGACCCTCAACTCTGCCCCGATAGAACATCCCTGAGCCCTGTTCCTCAGTCTGTGCCTTTCTCACTGTGATGCATGTCCTGGAAAACGCACCCAGAAGTCCTCAGTTCCACGTGGTCCTCAAATCCAGCTGAGCAGGATCATTGAGCCACACTCATTAGGCTGGAACCTGCCTAGGTCTCCCCTTTGGGTCTCTGTGAGGAGTGAGGACTGGAAGACAGCAGGGGGGACAGACCTGGATCCCTACCTTGGAGGATGGACACTTCTAAGTGATGCAAGGCTCAGCACATGATTCAAGTTGATTAAAACCTGCCTGAGCCACCCCACTCTAGGTGAGGGTAAGGCTGACCTCGCCGGTAGGGGTATTGGGGGCTGGCTGCAGTTTCTCATCTACTCAGGAGGTGAAACTTAAGCCAGTGGGAAGAGTAGAGCCCTGGGCCCAGAACGAAGAGCTGAAAGCTATAAAGGAAAGCAGTAAGCTCGCTGACCTCCCGCACCAACAACCTGTACTAGGGACCCAATAAGCAGGTTGGCGCCATGATAACTCTGAGCATTCCTTCTCCCTCTAAACTGGAAGAGCTGGGAGAGTCAGGAGTGCCCAGAATATTGCTTTGCTACATTAAAGGGCAATTATCAGAGTGACCAGGTAACATGGGGCCGGTCTTGAGCCATGTCCAGAATAGACCCAGGTGACAGGTGGGCACAGCCTGGATGGTGTGAGTGGGGCTCCAGTGCCCCCACCTCTCAGAATGGAATGTGCAGAGCAGTGGGGGCCTTTGCAGCCAGGCTCCTTGGCAGAGGGACGCTGCTTGTGTTTCCAAGCTCTGGGTGAAAACAGCGTGCTTGAGACCAGACAAGCAGGACAGACGCGGGAAGTTGGCACTTCTGCCTCTAAACACGGACCTGGCAGCCTGTAGCAGAAAGAGCTGACTGTTCATCCTGCAGCGTACCTCCCCCAGGGTCTTGCATCTAACCAGGCACACTCTGACCGCTTCCCCCGCCCGCCAAAGACCCAGCGTCATGGGCCACGGACCCACACACGCACACACACTCACGTACGCCGTCCCACCTATCTGTGCGTGCATGCACAGATCCACACTGAGGCACACACACACACTTGCCACAGATAGATGCAGGCGCATGTGCGTGCACACCCTAGCCCACTACCATAGTTGGAAGCTATGGGCTCCAAACTACGGATTTACACACACACACACACACACACACACACACACACGGGGCTCTCACACCATGCCCAACTTCACAACCACACCCACGGCGTATATTTAAAGCGTTTCCTTGGCTCACCAGTGGAAAATACAGATTTTCAATCCTCAACCTGGTGCCAATTTCCATTTGTGAGATGACACCCAAGAAAGACCAAGAACCTAGAAAGGGAAATGAATCTGAGCGCAACAGGTGCTGGCTTCCTGACAATGCGGCTGATGCTGTTACAGCCCCTCTTTGTGGCTGAGACTAAAGGGCACCGGCCAAGGGGAATATCTGAACGGGAGTACCAAACTGCTGCTGAGGCCAGTCACCAGTGGAAATGAAAGGGGTGGGGCTGACAGGAGGCGGTATCGGGGCAGTAAAGCCAGCAGGGTAGAGGGAGGAGAAGGAAGAGGGCAGGGTGGCAGGAGAGCCCGTGAACAAGCACAAGGCTAACTTGAGCACAGCCACACAGGTGGTGCCACTGCTGAACTACTTAAGACAGTGGGGCTGGGGGGGGGGGGGGGCAGGGGGATGCCGAACAGTTTTCCAGAAAGTAGT
Source organism: Acinonyx jubatus (assembly GCF_027475565.1). Classification (NCBI taxonomy): domain Eukaryota; kingdom Metazoa; phylum Chordata; class Mammalia; order Carnivora; family Felidae; genus Acinonyx; species Acinonyx jubatus. Next base: position 19,646,558 of record NC_069396.1, on the reverse strand, counting down.
GTGACAGGCTGGACTCAAATCAAGAAGTAACTTCTACCCCTGTGTGGCAGTGCAGGCAGGATGAAAAGAATGACGTGGCTTGCCCAAACTCAGAGCACTGAAATGAGAGTAACAACGTCCTGATAAAGTATTAGAGTTCTAGGGCTGCCAAACAGAATCACCCCACACTGGGAGGCTTATCCAACAGAAGTGGACTGTCTCACAGCTCGGGAGGCTAGAAGCTGGAGATCAAGGTGCTGGCAGGGCTGATTCCTTCTGAGGGCTGGGAAGGAAGGACCTGTCCCAGACCTCTCTCCTTGACCTGTACACCACCATCTTCTCCCTGCCTCTTCACACCGTTTTCTTTCCATGTGTCTCTGTGTCCAAATTTCCCCTTCTTATAAGGAATCTGGGCACACTGGAGGGGGGGCCCACCCTAAATAGCTTCACTTTAACCTCACTTCCTCTACGATCACATTCTTCTGACAGACAGGGTGGTGGGGGAGGAGCTGGTTAGGACACTAACTTATCTTTGGGGCAGGTGGGACACAATTCAGCCAATATCAAGTTGAGACTGAACCACCATAATAACCGAACTAACAAAGACCCTGGGGTTCAACTTAACACTGAGGGTCACGACTGAGTGGGTCGGCAATCAGAAACATGGACCCCAATTATAGGGGACCTCTAATGGCAGAAAGCCAGGACTCTGCACCATGTTTTAAAGACTGCTTTCAGTCACTTCCTTATTTTTCTTGCAGAATAACCTTTCTACGAGAATGAATGGCTTTATCTGTGTTTGCAACTGGGCTCATTAGAAGTAGATGTGCAAGGTCCACATACCGGCTCATCTTCACAAAGTTGGTCAGTAAAGCATCCTCTTACCAAAATCATAGTTTACAACTATGTAAAAGTAAATAAGTAAATAAACACAGTTTTCTATAAGCATTCTAACAAGTTTCGTTTTCTATGATAAATATTCAGTCTCAAATGTTAACAGTCCACAGCCCTTGGAACTATTAAAATAAACCTCTCAATGTTTCAGGAACACTCTTTGTCCCCTTAGGAAACACACTTGGACAGAAAATCAACTTTATGATGACAAGATACTGGACAAATACAGATTTCGCTTGAATTTCATAGTAACTGTGTGTAAATATTTGTTGCACTTCTCTATTTCAAAAAAGGCTAACGCTCAATCCAGGGTCTGGCATTCTCAAAAGTGCTCTACCCTCTCAGGGCACCTGCTACGGAAGCTTGAAGCCTCTGGCCTCAAGTTAATTTTTTTTTAAGTTTATTTGTTTATTTTGAGAGGGAGAGCATGAACGGGGCAGAGGCAGACAGAGGGGGAAAGAGACAGAGAATCCCAAGCAGGTTCCATGTTCACAGCGTGGAGCTCGATGCAGGACTCGACCCCAAGAACCGCGACACCACAACCTGAGCCGAATTCAAGAGTCGGATGCTTAACCAACTCAGCCACTCAGGCGCCCCTCAACTTAATTTTAATCAAGTCTGATTTTAAAGTGTTTGGAGTTTATAATTTTTAACTCTGTATAGCTCCTAGGAAACACTTTCAGGGCCCCTTTTTCAAAAATCATGACCTTGAAGTGGTCTTGGGGGCAACGTAAGTAAGACAATGCCTGGTTCATGAGCAAAGACTTTGGGGCTGGTCTGCTTGGGCTGGACTCCCAGCTCTGCCATGCACTAGCCACATGGCCTTGAGCAAAGTGTTAACTTCTCTGAGCCTTGCTTTCCATTTGTAAAACTGGGACAATAATACCAAGTTCTCCCAGTCACTGTGAAAATTGAACGAGATCACATATGGGCGGTGGCTGCTGTGGTGTGCCTCTGCTCAGAAACACAAGCCTCATTCCCCAGCTGCCAGGCACACTGCCAGAACACAGCCTTCAGCTGTCAGCCCTCTTGGGGGGTTGCCTCAGCTGCAGAAAACTGCCCGAGGTCACACCTCCTTCCAGGGGAAACCTGCGTGAATAACTGATCGATGTAGGGCTGTAAAGACTTGGCATCCTTGTCTCCACTCAGGCAACTCTGCAGCACCATCCCAGTTCCAGGGCTTCCCATGGAGCTGCCTGACCCTGCCCAACCCTGCATTCTGTCCCCTCCCTTCCCTGTCCCGGTGTTGACCCCAAGACCCTCCCTCCAACTTCATAAACATCCTGAGCTCTAATCTTTGACTCAGAGTCTGCTTCCCCAATAAGAACAGTATGTGACCATATGTGAGGCCCTCAGAAAAGTTCCTGGCACATAGTAAGCATGACTTAAGGGCCTGTCAAATAAAAAGCTAGAAGAACATAGTGACCAGAAGGTGTTCCCCATGCCTTGGAAGTCAAGTGGTATCTGGATCCAAATCTGCCTTAGAGGCAGAGGTCTGGGGATAACCTTGTGATGGGACACAGGGGACATCATCGGACTGCACACCTCTGGGCCAGGGGAGGTGGGGGCCTGGGGGCTTTGACACAATACCCTGGGAAGAAGAGAAGGTAGGTAAGATTTGAGGATGCTCTATATCTCCCTGCCTTGATGCTGTCTGCCAGAAAGGTGAGAGATGTGGAACTTTCTTCCTGAACTTTTCAAATTCTATTTTAATACAAGATCTCTGGATGCTTTCTACTATTTATACAATATTGTAGCTCAATATTGTCCCAGAGCAAGAACATCTGGGACAACCAGAAGAGCAGAATTCAGACCAGAGCAGAATAGACATCTGGGATGGCCGTTAGCCAAAGATGCCTGGGACAGTGTGAATTTTTCATTTAAAAGTTAGAAACGCCCAGCTTTGAAAGAGGGCATCTCTCTCCACTGTGATATAGGGCCAAATCCTGCCAAGGGATAAACAGATGACCATGTAGACCCTCTTAACCACTGGTTGACTTAGACAAATGTCCATTAACCTCCACTGAAAGCAGATATCAAGGGCATGAGACTGGTGTTATGCCAAGAAAGGGCTTTACATGCAGTGGAAGCCCAGTGGAAGACAGAGATTAATTCTGTCTAGAGCAGGAAAGGTGGGCTTCCTAAAGGAGGTGATGTTTGAAGTGGCTTTTGAGAGATGAATAGAAGTTCTCCAATCACACAAAGTACAGAGGGGTTTCTAGGCAGAAGGAAACAGCACAAACAAGCAGGGAATGCTCAAGAAAGGTTTAGGTGATTTGGTTTGGCTGGAACTTGGAATGCTTGGGAAGAACTGGCTGGAGTGGGGATTAAGGAATCACACAGTAAGCTGAGGAATCACAGGATCATGGCTGGCCCGGGATCCCAGATCAGAGAACTTGGATTTTATTCTGAATATGGTGAGGCACCCACAGGAGCTCCTGAGCAGGGGACTTTCCAGCCCAGACATGGTTTCTGGAAATATAATTCTTGTGGTTAGCCTGGGGAAATGGAATGAAGGGTGCACCCGGCCACAGGGCACATCTTTCCAGTTTGCACTGCTCAAGCAGGAGGAAGCAACCTGGGTTTTGCATTTCCAAGTGAAAACCAGAAGACAAACACGGGTCTGGAAAAGACAGAAGGCCCACAGTTGGAGACAACCAGGGAGCTGGAGCAGTTTCCTTCTAAACAGCTGTGGTGTACAAGCGTTTGGATTTGGCTTATTTAAATGGAATGTACTTCTCACTGCCTCTCCTTGTTTTATATCAACATCTGAGGTGGCCGCAACAGTATCCAAATGATCCGGGGACTTGCTCAGCACATAGCAGACGCTCAGCCACAAGCCACAGCTGGAGAGCCCATCTTTCTATGGAATTTCCAGTCATAAAAAGACCCAGATGTTCTAAGATGATTATCTTGGTGCTGAAAAGATGCCAGGTCTTAGCAAAGACCTGCCAAGAAGATGGGTGTCTTAGAGTCGGTTCCCTGGAAACAAATTCTCGGATGGATACTTGCGTACAAGAGGTTTAGCGGGGAGTGTTTCGGGGAGATACACCCTTTAGGAAGGCAAGGTTGAGTGCAGGGAGAGCCCCACTTGCAATGCAGCGGCAGTGGAGGCCTCAGCCAATCTTGTGAGAGCTCTGGGGCTGAGAGGGCCCCGAGGTGAGGCAAGGAGGCAGGACTTGATTTCACTACCACAGGCTTTTATCTAGGAGGAGCATAATGTTGTGTAAGAAGTTTCCACAAGCCAAGGGTAAGTCTCAGTGACTGATAGAGCTATTAAGTGATGTACTCAGCAGCTGAGGGATGGGGGTATGAGCCCTGAGGTGGGGAACTGGGCCAAGCACTCCAATACCCTGCACGGGGGGGATCTAAGTCGGCCTCCCAGCCCATAAGCCTCCAAACGATAGACTGTGCAGCTAGAGCTGGATTCAGGAACAAGCCACATTCAAAAGAGGGGACCCTCTGCCCAATTCAATCCACAAACTATGGCCTCTGCAGTCCTCTGGGTCAACAAAGTGACATCCAGACTCAGGGGCTGCCCTGTTGGGCACTGATGCCAGGAACCTATGGGTAGCCACAAAGCCAGGCTGAACATCCAAGATTATTCCCAAGAGCCAATCCTACTGTGAACAATCCACATGGGGTAGTGCGTCTAGACAAATGTCACCAAGTTTCTGATACTGATTACATGTCTATCAGGGTACCACCAGACTCAAGTGTGAAACTTTTTTAATATGCACATGCTCCCCCACCCTGTTCCTGCTTCAGAAAGTCTGAGTCTGGGATGAGCCCAGGAATCCATACATCTCAGAAGCGCATGGTTGATTCTAACGTGCAGACCTCTTTGATACCTCTCTCCTAGACCGCCTTGTGCACAGACCTGTGTCAACCTGGGGTCACAGACTCAAAATCTGCCCCCCCCCCGAGGGCATACGCAGGTATCCCTATTGTGTGAAAGGAGCTGAATGAAGCCATCATAAATGCAAAGTGGAGAGAGCACATGCCCCACACAAGAAGAAATCAGGACCCAGTCCCAACTGATAGTTGCTAAATGGGAATGGAGTCTCACAAAGGCCATGCGCCTTCCAGATTAAAAAAATAATAATAAAATAAATCCAGATTTTTATGAAAATCTTCTGATTTTAAAATGCTAGCAATTAGCTCAAATATTCTTAAACATTTTGTAAGCCACATAATACCAATCTGTAGGTCTGGTTTTGTTCTTGGGGCACCAATTCATGATTTCTGCTGTAGATCTTCCCAGATCAAGCAGGGTGAGGAGTCCTATATATAGAACAGTATAGACCAGGGGGTGACCAATATGGACAGTCATGAACCAGACAGGCTAGCTATCCTGGATTTGACAGCGAGGGTAGTTTTGGATTAAACTGTGTAGACCAATGAATGTGAAAACACAGTAGTATTGGATTGGAGAGTGTAGACTATCTTGGATTTGACAGCAGTGACAGCCCTAAGTTAGACAGTATAGACCAGTGGTTCTCAAACGGGGGTTATTTTATCCTGCAGGGGATACTGTCAATGTCTGAAGACATTTTCACTGTCACAACTCAGTGGGGAGAGGCACATGGGCATCTAGTGGGTAGAAGGCAAAGATGCTGCTAAATATCCTGCAATGTATGGAACAGCCACCCTCAACCCCAGCAAAGAAGTACCCATTCAAAACGTCAACAGTTCCAGGGGCTCCTGAGTGGCTCAGTTGGTTAAGCGTCCGACTTCGGCTAAAGTCATGATCTCGTGGTTTGTGGGCTCAAGCCCCACATCACGCTCTGTGCTGACAGCTCGGAGCCTGGAGACTGCTTCTGATTCTGTGTCTCCCTCTCTCTCTGCCCCTCCCCCACTCATGTGCGCATGCGCGCGCTCTCTCTCTCTCTCTCTCTCAATAATAAATGTTAAAAATTTAAAAGAAAAAAAAGTCAACAGTGCCACCATTGAGAAACAGACAATCAGACCATCCTGGATAAAAGCATGGATAGTGCTGGGTAGAACAGTGTGGAACCATGCAATCCAAAATGGTAGCCATAGTCACATATGACAATTGATCATTTGCAATGTACCTAGTGAAACTAAGGAAGTCAATATTCATTTTATTTTAATTCAATTTATATTTTATAAAATCTCAATACTAATCAAGGATTTCCAATGAAGCATGAACACCTGAATTAAGATGGGCTATAAATATGAAATACGCACCAAATTTCAAAGATACAATCCAAAAAAAAAGGTAAAATTATCTCACTGATAATTTTATATTCATTATATGTTGCTAATAGTTTTGATCTACTCAGTTAAATATTATTAAAATTGATTTCACCTGTTTCTTTTTACCTTTTTGAATGTGGCTACTAGAAAACTGTGAGTATGTGCACACATTGTGTTTCTATTGGACAGAGTGGGAATACAACATCTTGAATTCTCTAGAACAGATGGCCCTGGGTTGGACAGAACAGACCACCCTGAATTTATTAACATGGATTTGCTCTGGGTAGGACGATGCAGACCATCCTGAATGGGGAGAGGGGGAGGGGAGGAGGAGGAGATGTACGGAGATGACATAAGGAGGTCACGAGAGGGTAGGTCACACAGGGTAAGGCAGGCTCTGATGAGAAGTTTGTATTCCCTGTGACCTAAGTGAACAGGGAGGCCCCAAAGGGTTGAAGTGCCTGATGTAATTGGATTTGTGTTTTAGGACAATCCCTCTGGCAACAGAGTGAAAAGTGGATTAGAAAAAGACAAGTCTGGCTCTTACATAGAAGATGCCCCAGCAGATTCTATGACTGCATTTTGCTCCCCCATTGCATCCCTCATGCCACCTAGCACATGGGTGACACCAAATAAATTCCCGAAGGAATCAATTGATCAGTCGATACCTTTGGTATGCTATTCCCTAGTTCAAGATCAAGCAGGTAGTGGATGGAGCCTTTTTCTTACCTTCTCTGAATACAAATTAATTCCCAGCTCCCACACTCCTATATGAAAAAAGAGGAGAGTAAAGAAGAATATCGTTTCTTGGAAAGAAAAACCTCTCTGTGGCTGTTTTCCTTCTTCAAATTCTAAAGCGAGAATATATTATTCAGAGAGAGAGATAAAAGGCATAAAACCCAGCCTCCAAGTCCCCTAAACAATTTGCTTCTTTTCTGTACACAGGGAAGAGAGAGGATAGTGTGGGCAGCCGGAATCTCCAGCAGCCGGGGAATGGGTAACTGGAGAGACACAGGGAGAGGGAAGGGCCCCCCAGCCAGGGTTGGGGGTGGAAACAGATGCTACCTGAGGGTGATGCCAGGGATGGGGTAGAGCACTGTCCCAGGACCCTAACACCAAGCCCAGAGCAGATACTTTCTAGGCTGTGTGACCCTGGGCAAGTCTGCACAACCTCTCTGGGCTTGCCTTGCTCTCCAGGGGAGTTGCCTTAGCACAGGTGGCAGCACTGAGGCTGCTCTGACAGAAGTCACTAGAGCCCATAAATGCACTGATGGCAAGGCAGTGGGCACAGGGATGGCAGACAGAAGCCCTGGCTCTATCCTAGCTCAGGTGTGCACTGTGTGGGCCCCTGACTCACTGGGTCACATTTTCCCCAGAAGGAGGGGGTGACTGGGATTGTCCCTAAGTCCCCAGCGAGGCTGAGCAGGCACCAAGATCTCTGTGAGTGCCAGACGTCTGAAGCCCAGGAGAGACCAGCAAGCCGTAGCTGCCTCTCCCGGAGGGGACATGGGCTCCTCTGGAGGCCCAGAGGGACCCCACTTCCCACAGGCAGTCAGACAAGGCCTCCACCCCACCCTCCATTAGGTGGTTGACAGCCAGGTCTGGTGGCAGGAGTCTCCATTCCACTTCCTGCAGCCCGGCACTGCCCACCCTACCCTCCACCCATGAGCTTCGCTTAACAGCAGGCAGGACACTTTTTACTATAACTCAAGGGCAAGGGGGAGCAGACCCTCCTCCACATAACAAGGTCTGTGAGAAATGCCAGCAACGGCGTGAGAGCTCTGTTGGTTTTCAGATACTATGCCCTGAAGTGGGCACCCGTTGAGGGGTTCTCCCCACCACATCCCACCTCCAACTTCAGAATCCAGCCCCCCCACAACACTGCCATCCAGCAGGGGGACAACAAGAAACCCTACGTGGGGCCCAACTCAGGAGAAAATGGGATCTTAGGAAGAGGGGATGAAAGGGAAAATATGATGGACGGACAGGGGAGGCCAGAAACATTGTGCCCACACTTAGAAGAAGAGGACGGAATCCCCACACCCAACACCAGAGCCTGGGAGATGCTGAAGGGACCAGAGAAGTCACCCTAGCAGCGTGTGTGATCATCAGGTGGTTGGATAAAAGTGATGTTCATTCTCTGCGACTTTTTTTTTCCCTTCCACAATAAGAGACAGGCCTAGAGAACACACACCAAAATATTTACTGACTGCTTCCCGTGTGTGCCCCACCCGGCCTCCTCTAGGACGGTCCTCTGCCATATTCCAGAGACGGCTCCCGGGCCTGCAGTCTCCTCCACTGGCCTCTCTGCTACATTCCCCGGGGTCCTTCGAGGCTTTCACAGGCGGCTGGACCACCTTTCCCACGGTGCTTCCCCCAGCTCACAGGACTCCTTTATCTGAATGCTTATTGCTTTTTAGACATTTACCAATTGTTCACTTTGTAAGACATGTGCACAATGAAAATCCTGTTTTAATCATCATAGCAAGGTTTTGAGGCTGACTGCACCGTTAGTCCCACTTTTCAGATAAGGACACCGAGACTCAAGGTGGCAACAGCAAGCAGTTCATGGTGGCTAGAAGAGACTCGGGCTGTGTGTTCCTCCTCACTGTCACCAGAATTGCCATCCCCACCGTCTGAGCAGGAAAGAGCCCACGCAGGCTGGCGTGCTAAAGAGAAAACGTACAGACTTTGGAGTTAGACCTGGGTTCAACTCCTCTCTCTGCCGCGCACCAGCTCTGTGATCTGGGTAACTTGTCCCATCTGCCAGGGACTCAGAAGTGTTATCTGCAAACTGGGATCCTGTCATCCCAATGCCATCAGGTACCCAAAAGGAGAAGATGAGGCTGTGTGGACAAGCTCCTTGCCGGGACTGGTAAAGACGGCATTTTGTCATCACCACTTCGACGGCATGCCACAGGTGAGGAAAGGGAGGCCCAGAGATGCCAAGCCATTTGCCTAAAATACGAGGAAAGATAGCAAGCATCTGAGCAGGGTGGCAGCCTTGAGTCTCCTGACTCCAGATTCAGGGCTGTTCTTCTTCATTTTCTCACTGAGCATGGTTTCAGAACAAAGCAGACTGAGTACCCAGAGCCCAACTTCTGCAGAGACCAATAAACAGGGATTTTCAAATGTCTTGGACTTGGATTTGGCTACAGAGCAGCCATGTGCCCCCCTTCCCCTCAGCTCAGGCAAAGCTCAGTAGAGATGGTTCTTCTGCTCACCCCCACCCCCCACACACACTCCCCCCCCACCCCTCCACCCCTCCACCCCCCTCACCGCCCCCCCCCCCCCACCCAAGGCTGGCAGGGCATGGGCCACAAGGGGAACTTTGGTAAGAGATTCAGGAAGTCACCATGCAGGGAGCATTTAGGAAGTGCTGGGCATTTTGTACACATTGCTGCCCTCTAGTGTCCTTGTGAAGAAGGTTAGTAGCTTCCAGGCTTGGTGGTCATGGGCCAAAAGAGAAAATAAAAAATGAAGGGAGAGCCAAAGAAGAGCTGCTAATGCTTTATTATTTGGAAGAAACAGGATTGTACTACTTCCACTGCTTGAAATCCTCTAGTGCTGCCCTCTGGTGGTAGATCCAATACGGTGGCCATTAGTCGCAGGTAGCGATCTGAATTCAGATTTAATTAAAACAAAACTAAAATTTCAGTTCCTCTGTTGCATTAATCACATTCCAAGTGCTCAGTAAGCACATATAGAAGTGGCTACCATACGGCACCTGGGTGGCTCAGTCAGTTGAGCATCTGACTTTGGCTCAGGTCATGATCTCAAGGTTCATGGGTCCAAGCCCCAAGTAGGGCTCTGTGCTGATGGCTCAGAGCCTGGAGCCTGCTTCCCATTCTGTGTCTCCCTCTCTCTCTGACCCTCCCCCCTCATGCTCTGTCTCTGTCTTCCTCTCTCTCAAAAATAAACATTTAAAAAAATTTTTTAATAAAACAAATAAGTGCCCACTGTATTGGACAGCTCAGATATACAATGTTTCCATCATCACAGAAATTTCTGTTAGTGCTGCTCCAGCAGCTCCCCACTGTTGTACTTGAGATGAAATTCCTTCTCCCACAGTGGCCTACAGGTGCCTTTCTCTCCAGCTTCATCTTGGGCCACTGTCTGCCTCTTTCACTCTCTGCCTAATGATGTACGTCTCATTACCTCCATTTGGCAGATGAGAAAGTGAAGCTCAGACAGGTTCAATGATATTCCCAAATCAGCGCAGCTAATAAATGCTTCAAGTCCAGACTTGAAACCATGTCCGGCCCATAAGCCTTTACCATCTCTCAGGTTCCTTATCACCCCACAAGATAGGGAAGAGCCCTTCATTCTGCTCTTCCAGGCATAGCTCGACCCCCTTCAGGCTCCTGTCCCAACAGCATCTACATGGCAGGAGCTGAGATTCTGCCCATGACCGCGCCAAGGTCAAAGGCAGAATATCCAGGGTGTGGCCAAAAAGAGATTTGCCCTAGTTCCCGGCTTTTATTGGCCAAGAGCCCAGAGTGGACAGAGGAGTGACAGGGGGAATTCTTTTCAGACAAGAAAACAGCTTTGAAGACATTTCCCGATGACAATACATGTAAGCACATGTTCACAGGCAGGAACACACAGAGTGGCCGGCACAAACTCACACACGTACACACACACACCAGCTGGCACACTCTCACATGCGTACACAGATGAGCATATCCAAGGATGCACGAGCTTCTTAATACAGAAGGCAGGGTCCACACCTGAAGCAGTTCAGAAAGACAGCCGGGAAAGTGTGCCCCAACTTAATGCTGAGCTGTGTCTCTGAAGCAGTGGCCTTCCAGTTTTGTCTCTGATGAATCTCCACACTCCAGAGACAAGCACCTACAAAGGCTGTTCAGAAGCACACAAACGGCCATAAAGATTGACTGACAACCAGAAATGCAGGGGACAGTGACAGTGACAGGGCAGGAACACCCTGGTGCTGAAAGGGGGCCCACAGGTGACAGTCCGGGTGGGGGATGGCAATGACAGCACACAGGGAAGCAAACACACCAGTCTGTCCAGTGTTCTGGCCACAAAGCAGATGCCAGAGTCCCCTCTAGGCCCCCCTGGGTTAGGCGCCAGTGCCCACGGTATGGTTATGAGCACGATTAAAGCCTCCTAAACGACAGCAGCCAAACAGGGGCCACAGGGCGAAGAAGGGGAGTTGGTCAGGTTGGGTGTGCAACAGGAAGTTTCCAAAGCTGATGAACGGTTGCAAAAATACCCAGACCAAGGAAATGCTGTGACCTTCCATAATAGTCCCAAACAGGAAAGACCCAAAGTATCCATCCGTGAAAGAATGGACGTGGTATATTCCATGTGGAATACAATGGAATGTTACTCAGTGATTAAATAAGCAGGTACTGACACACACAACAACATGAACGAAGCTCACAGGCACAACACAGAGGCAGAGAAGCTAGCCAGAGAGGGAAGCAGACTGCATGACTCCCTTTTATAAAAGTCCATAATTTTATGGACAGCAACACTAACCTGTGCTATTAAAAGCCAAAAGCGTAGTGACCTCTGGTGGGGAAGGAGTTAGATACACACTTAGAAGGATCATGAAAGAAATTTCTGGGCTGCTGGAATTCTTTTTTTTTTTTTCCCCCCACTGAGCTGTTCATTTCAGATGTGTAGCCATAAGTATACATGGTATATACTTCAACAATTTTTCTAAGGGAGAGGGAAGGAACATGCTGGCCATCCAGGGAGTGTGTCAGAGCCAAGGCCCTGGGGCGTCCCCACAAGTGAGGGCTGTTATACCTGTTGGACGGACCCCTTCAGGGGGTGCTCTTCCTGCCCACTTGGTCCTGCCATGCCCTCGTCCCCAGAGGCATGTGAACCTTAGCCCCAGCAGAACTCACAAAGGGGGTCTTGTAGGAACTATTCCAAGTGAGGATGGACCCCACCCCAGCCCAGAGGTGTTCTCAGTCACTCACACACACACACACACACACAGCACCCTGCTGGGGCTGAACTGCAGGGCCCACATACGGCCCACATAGGGGAATGCAGTCTTGAGGAGGGACAGGGTGGGTTCAGTCACACGGAACTTCAGGACATCAGGGTCAGGAAGAGAAACCGAGCCTCCGCCTCCACCTCAAGGCAGGGTCCCTGCAGTGCGGCCCCACTTCCTGGTGCAGCTCTCAGCTCCAGGACCCTGTACGCTACCTGCCCCTGCCTCAGCCTCCAGGGCTTCAGTTCTCCTCCTGCCTCTTGGGGCCTCAGTTTTTCCCATCTCTAAAATGGGGTCCTTACCCCCTTGAAAAATGGCTGTGAGGACACAGTGTGGCCCAGCACCTGGCACACAGAACATGCCCAGTCCACATGTCTGTCCCCTTCGGTCTTCCCCCTTCCCTTGCAAACTGACCAGTGTGACAGGGTCTCCTGGGCTGAGAACAGAATCACCTGGATCCATATTACCCACGAAGTGGCCTCCCAGGCCCTCCCAAGAGGTTGGGGCTCCGTGGAACTAGGGAACTGTGTTTTTCATGAGTTCCCTGGTGACTCTCACATTGGAAACATCCGGGAAACTCTGCTGGGCCGGACAGAGTGACGAGACTCGGGACAGAATGCTGGATTGGTATGACTGTACCTATCTTACCTGGCGGTTTCAAGGACTCAAAGATGTTACTATTCTGAGGGGTGTGCTAATGAGTTTTCAGACCCCCAACCTCAAATGCAAGCACAGAGCAGGGGATCACAGTCAACTGTACTGTTGCTGGAGACCCAGCAATGGATCTAGGCACTGGGGGACCAGGAGAAAGGGTCCCCCATTAGCTATATGGCAAGCCAGGGTTGGGCCCCAACAGACCTCTTAGGGTCAGTGAGGTGCCAGACAGAAGATGAGGGGGCCCAGCAGAAGGATGCAAAGGTGCGGGACAGTACAGTCCCCCAATGGGGATCCTGGACGCTAGGAGAGGAAACTGACCACGACCAGAAAAACCACCCTCACCATTTCTGACTCCCCCTAAGTGAGCTGCTGACTCTAGGGGATGCTTGCCCACATCCTCTGACTTTAAGCCCATTGCACGCTGTGAGGCAATAAGCATCGGGGCTGCATTCTGACCTCCACAGGTCCTCAGGGCTTTTCCTTCTGTGGGTACCTTCCTCCAGAAAACAAATTGTTTAAACCATAGTTTACAACTGCCTTGGTACAAAGATGAATATAATCCAGTCTGGGTTACATTGACTTTTCTTCTGATTTAAAAAGAAATTAGAGGGGCACATGGGTGGTTCAGTCAGCTGAGCATTTGACTCTTCATTTAGGCTCAGGTCGCAATCTCATCGTTGATGAGACTGAGCCCCGCGTCATCAGGCTCTGTGCTGACAGCACAGAACCTGCTTGGGATTCTCTTTCCCTCCCTTTATGCCCCTCCCCCACTCATTCTCATTCTCTCTCTCTCTCTCTCTCTCTCTCTCAAAATAAATCAATAAACATTTTTTTTTAATTTTTAAAAAGAAATTAGAACATGTCTGTGGGCTCATTTATTCATTTCCTATTGCTGCTATAACCAGCTACCACAAACGTAGTGGCTTAAAACAACACAGATTTATTATTTTACAGTGCTGGAGGTCAGAAGACCAAAATGGGTCTCAGTGGGCTAAAATCAAGGTGTGGTCAGGCTGCAATCTTTGCCAGGGGGTCTAGGGGAGAATACCCTCCCCTGCCTCTCCCAGCCTCTAGAGGCAGCCACACTCCTGGCTACGGCCCCTCCCCCATCTTCAAGTCCACCTACACTCCCGCCCATCTAAGGACCCTTGGGATGACACTGGGCCCCCCAGGATAATCTAAACTAATCTCTCTACTTCGAGGTCAGCTGACCACCATCCCTAATTCCTCTGCAATGTTAGTTTCCCTTTGCCACGTAGTATAATCACAGTTTCCAGGGATTAAGACATGAGACTCTTTGGAAGGCCATTTTTCTGCCTACAGCCCCTGCTTTAGTATCTTGGGTTCCAGCCGCTGTCCCTACTAAGCCTGATGGGAAAATCGGCCCTGAGCATCAGTGTTCCCACTCTGTAGCTGAGAAAGCTGAAGCTCAGAGAGCACAAGAAATTCACTAGCAGTCGCACAGTGTAGAGCTGAGAGGCCAGCTCACACATGCCTGCCTCTGAGTCCGGGAATGGGGTCAGGATCTGGGGGAAGTCCATGCTGGGCCACTAAAGTCGTCTGTACCAACAGCACCTGGAAGGGCCTGGCTTTGGTGGGGAAGGGGCCTGGATACGAAGGCAGACCTAACTCTTTGAAGCTCCCAGTTCTGAAGCAGGAAGGCAATGCCTGCAGGCACTGACAATGTCGGGGAGTGGGGGGCGGGGGGCGGGGGTACCAGGGGCTCCATGATTCACGGTCCAGCAGATGCCTCCCTGTATCAATGTGCTGATTCTTCATAAAACAGATTCATTTATCTCTGACATTTATGACCAGAGACAGAAATCATGTTGGGGGAAATGTATTACTTTTCAAATACACGTTTGTTTTTTCCTCATCACCTAGCAGTAAGCAGGTGTGGGTAAGAGTTATTTATTTGAGGTTCCTATTAACCGGTATTATAGTTACTAACACACTACGAAAAATGCAGTTGTGCAGGTGAGAGTATCCTCTTCAGGACAGACAAGCCAGGCTGCAGAACTGGATGGAGACCCTGCCACATTCCTGCAACATGGGGACTGTGACCCAGTGAGCCCAGAGAGGCCAGCAGCAGGTGGGGAGTTGTCCAGCGGAAGTCAAGGACCCTGAGCTCCGAGAAGGAACTGAGAAATGCTGGATCATACTGGGGCCACAGCAGGGCTGGAAGCAGGACACGAGTGTGGTGAAGAAGAAGGGTCCAGGACGTGAGGGTGGGGTGCCAAAAAGCCCATTAGTGCACACCCCAGAATAGTAACACCTGCTGTTCACAGAGTGCCTGCTGTGTGTTGGGTACTTGGCAGACGGCCGCGGGGTGCCTGGGTGGATCAATCGGTTAGGCGTCCCACTTCTGCCCAGGTCATGATCTCGCAGCTCGTGAGGTCGAGCCCCGCGTCGGGCTCTGTGCTGACAGCTCGGAGCCTGGAGCCTGCTTCGGATTCTGTGTCTCCCTCTCTCTCTGCCCCTCCCTCACTCACACTCACACTCTTTCTCTCTCTGTCAGAAATAAATAAACTTCAAAAAAAAAAAAAAACGCAGACAGCCACTTTAACCTCCACAGTGTGATTGCCACAGCTGACAGGTACTGGTGTGCTAACTGTGGTGGTCCCATCCCTGTGTCTCATATGATGCCTGCCAGAAGCTCCCCCAATTTTCCAGGTGAGAAAACCAAGGTGCAGAGAAATTAATTCACCTGCCCACGCTGCCAAGCTCAGGGGCTGAGATTCATACTTAAGTGGGTGGGCACCAAAGGCAAAAGGGGCAGGCCTCTCCCTGCTCTGCCCGGCTGCTCTGAGCACCCAAGAGTCTCAAGGAGGCCCCACACCCTCCCCACTTCTCCAAACCGACCACACACATCAGGCAGCCCAGCCTAGGTCCTGTTGCTGCCGTCACCCGACTGCTGACAAGGGACTCAGGCAAGGAACAGAAGGGAGGCAGGGGAGGGAGGCAGGAATCTCCCCCCACCCAGATGCCTGCCCCAAACCCCTCACAGATAATTTTCTCTGATGTTTATTGCCTTTCCCTTATTTATTAGCCAGGCTGTCTCAAAATTTATGCCAAATCAATGTCGTAGCAACAGCTCAGCTGCAAAGATTGATTTCTTGTATGTAGGGTGAAACTAGTTTAGTGTGGAGGCCCCAGCAAAATCCTAAGTCTGCTGAAAAGAAGCTGTTTGGCAAGAGAATTCCTGGAAGGAACCCCAAACCTGGTGCCCCCTGGGAAAGCTGCCAGCCTTCAAGGCTAGTGTTTTCCAAGGCAATACCATCAATGCCAAGAAGGACCAAAGAGCAGGAACCAGGGCCACTGAGGAGGACAGTACCACACGCACCACCTCAGAATGCCGGGAAGGGCGTGCCTCCTCCCCTCCAATTCCTAAATGAGGAAACGGAGGCACAGAAAAGTGGAGAAACTCAACCAAGCCACCTAGCGCTACGTCTAAATATATGGTCCTTTTGTGAACCTGGTGACTGAGGGAAGCTTCCCCCAAAGTAAATTCTCTGAGTTTCTGAAACCACATCATAAAATGAATTGTCATAAAGCAGGACATGCTTTCCCATAGAAATGCTGTAAGATATTCAGCTTGGGTTTCTGATCAATGACTGGGCATCCAGTGCATCATAAATATGACAAAACCTGTATCATAAATATAAATGTACAATAACTATAAATGTCTCAATAATCAACTGAAATGTAAAACCTAAACGGTCATGTAAAATTTGTCACAAGCCCTAAAACTTGGAAATAAACACAGTGTACATGTTTGTCATAGGAGAAACCCTGAAGGATTATAAATAATGCATACAGGCAGTGCGTAAAAAACAGAGTTCTCCCATATCATACACTTGGTTTTAAAGTAATAAGTTGCTTTGGCAGAATTACAGAATTGCAGAGGAAGGGGAGACCTTGAATTGTATTTATCCTAGTCCTCATCTGATGCTGGGATCCTCACCACAACAGCACTGCCAGGGTCTTCTGGCCTCTGCGTGAACATCCCAGGTACAGGGAACCCACTACTTCCATGGGTTCCTAGTCCACTTTAGGTTAAACTTCCCTGTAGCCATCCCCCATACATCCTACAGTTACTTGAAAGGAATGAACACAAGCACACTCCAATCAGAGTCTGGCCAGGGTGGAGCCAGCAGACCTCAGGGGGAGGTCCTGTCCTTGATTAAAGCTCTGTCACCTACCAGCTATGTGACCCTAGGTAAGTTACTTCACCTCTATGAGCCTCAATTTCTCCATCTGTTGAATGGGCACTGATAGTAGTATCTACATCATACATTGTTGTAAGGGCACAATAAGGTCATCCATGTTAGCTATCATTATTTTTCATATTGTTATTATTATCCCAAACATTGACCAAGAGCCCTCAATTTCTCTCATGTGTCTCCCTATCTTTGGGCAATGGTTCCTGATCTGTTTTTTAAATGTCAGTGCAAGCAAGGCCTTCAACACATACTTGTAATGTTACATAGTGTTATTCTGAAATACTTCTTCACCCTGTTAAGACATCCTGACCCTGCCACCCAATGCACTCCCCAGTCTTTCCAAGTTGGAATCACTCATTGGGTTGATTAGCAGACAATCAATGTCTTCCTCTAAGTCATTGATGAAAAATGCTGATCTCGATGGACTTGCGATGGAGCCCTCTGACCACTGGAGATCTGCCTCTGGCATGATATCTACCATTTCGAGGCTAGATGGTTTATCTTACAACAGCATGAACCCTTAGATCTCATTTGTCCACTAAGATTTAATTCTACATGAGTTGTACATGACATGAAAAGATGCTCAACATCACTAGCCATTACATATATCTAAATCAAAACCACAGTGAAATCCCATTTCGCACCCATCAAGATGACTACTAAGAAATTAAAATTAAAATTAAAAAAAAACACAGGAAATAACTAATGTTGGTGAAGACATGGAGAAATTAGAAGCCAGGTGCACTGCTGGCAGGAATGGAAAAAGGAAAATAGTATGGTGGTTCCTTTAAAAAAGTACAAATATGATTACCATATGATCCAGCAATTCCACTTCTGGGTATACACCCAAAGAACTGAGGGTAGAGACTCAAACAGATATGTTATACACTGTATTTGTAGCAGCATTATTCACAACAGCCAAAAGGTAGAAGCAACCCAAGTGTCTACGGACAAATGAATGGATAAGCCAGATGTGGTATACATATATACAACAGAACATTACTCAGTCTTCAAAAGGCAGGAAGTTCTGACCCATGCTATAACATGGATGAACCCCAAGGTCATTCTGCTGGGCAAAATAAGCCAGACACAAAACGATGAACACCGTATGATTCCACTTCTAGAAGGTACCTAGAGTAGTCAGATTCCTAGAGACAGAAAGCAGAATGGTGGTTGCCAGGGGCTGAGGTGAGGGGAAGGAAGAAAGGGAAGTTAGTGTTTAATTGGTATAGACTTTCCATTTTGCAAGATGGAAAGAGTTCTGGAGATGGATGATGGTAATGGTTGCCCAACAATTGTGAATATACTTAACGCCACCAAACTACACACTTCAAAATGCCCTGCCTGTAGCCAGTCACCCCCACCTTCCTCAGATGCTTTATTTCTCTCAATGCCCCTACCCCTGGTGAAAAGCCCTGCCACTCCAGCACCTGAGAGGTTTCAAGCATTTCCTGGGATGATCCCACTGGAGCCAGCAGGACAGGCAGCAGCCATCGATTCTGACTCACCTCTGTGCTCACCTCTTCAGATCCTGGACACCAACTCCAAGAGGCTGCCCCCTCCCCAGCCACTTCAGCTCCCCCAACTGGGGGCACCACCCCCTCCCCACCTCACCTGCCTCTGCTAAAGCCTCTCCCAGGGCTGACAACAGAACTGCTTAGACCAAAAGAAACTGAGTACCCCAAATATGCTTCTCCCACTGATGTCTGAGACCCAGTACCCCTTTCAGACCTGACGCACTGTAGATACCTATCAAATGAACCAGTGCCCACAGGTCTGACAGCCCCGAGGGTGGCTCAGCTTTCTTGCCCCAGTGCATCTCCATCATTTCAGATTCCTCTCTGCTTCCCCTTCCAGGCCTGCCTGGGACCCAGATTCTCCAGTATTAAATATATATACAGGGGCGTCTGAGTGGCTCAGTTGATTAAGCGTCTGACTCTTGATTTCAGCTCAGGTAACGGTCTCACGGTTTGTGGGTTTGAGCCCTGTGTGGGGCTCTGTGCTGACAGCATAGAGCCTGCTTGGGATTCTCTCTCTCCCTCTCTGTGTCTCCCCTGCACGTGCACTCTCTCTCTCACACACGTAATAAACACTGTATGTGTGTGTGTATGTGTGTGTGTGTGTATATATGTGTGTGTGTGTGTGTGTGTGTGTGTATATATATATATATATATTTCTGACACTTGCTAAAAATGGTAAAGCAGACTCTATGTAGGACCATCATGATAGTTATAGGGACCACTGCAGTGGAGTTCTGGAGGAGAGCAGGCTCAAATTCAAACACAGCAAGGACGAGAGAGGACTTACAGCCAAGGAGCAAGCTGAGTGGGAGGCAATGGATGGGAACTTGCTAAGAGAAACATCAGGGGTAATAGGGATTCTGGCTAAAATGATCTAAACAGGACTCTTGCTGAAGGCAGGCCAGGGAGAGGGGGGATTGAGGGGGAGGAGGGGGAGGGACCTGACCGGATATCCAGGGTCAGGGGTTCTGGCTAAGCTAAATTGGCAGGGCTCTTGCTAAAACTAGATTTCACAGAGAAGTACACAGATGGGCCTGGGAGAAAGTCATGGAACCTGCCCACAGTGCAATCAAGAAGACAGTCTCCTCCCCAGCCTCTCTCCGGCTTTGTGAATAGACTTTCATCAACAGTGTTTAAACACGAAGCCTGCCATCATTCCACTATTCTTTTCTCAAAAGATGTCTTTTAGAAAGATGGGCCCAAGTCTCCCAAACACATCTGTCTTAAGTAACTGTAAATGGCGGCCTTTCCTCTTCCCTATGTGTCCCCTGAGAACTGTTAGAAGTCCTGAAGATGCTCACTAGTTCTCATCAATGGCCACTAGATGGCAACATTATGCACCAGTTAAAATTTCCCAAAGCGCACAGCTAGAGAAACCAACAGAGGCTCTAAATTCAGCAAAAAGTAATGAATGGGAGTTAGAAGGGGAAGTGGAAAACAGGGACTTTAAATTCCGGCTCCCCCTCCTTCTACATGGCTATATAACCTTGGACATGTCCTTTATCCTCCCAGAGCTTCTGCACCTATAAAATGGAGTTGTGGGGGCACCTACTCCTAAGGAAGTGATTAATGCCCCTTTAGGTGCATCTCAGGACCTTCTGGGGAACTTTTAAAAACTGTGAAGTCCAGCCTCTACCAAATCCATTTAAATCAGAATCTCTAGGTGTGCCTCCCCCCGCCATGTGGTACTTAGAAAAACAAACAAACAAGAAAAGCCTCCCCAGACAAATGCAGTGAGGGCCTTTAGGGCAGTAGTTCTCTAAGCTTGAGCACATCAAAATCACTTGAAACTCTTAAATAACACAGATTGCTGGGCCCACCCAAGTTTCTGATGTAGCAGGAGTAGGGTAGGGCCCAAGAACTGGCCGATGCTGCTGGTCAGGGCCACCCTTTGAGAACCACGGCCACGGAGGGAGAAAGTGAGATAATGCATATACAGCACTGAGCCCTGCATCTGGCACAAAGTAAGTCCTCCATGAATGTCGGTTTACTCTTTTCCTTAACCCACTGCTGGGGTTCCAGTGGTGTGTGTGGGTCACCTTGGCACCCACCTAAGCCCAGCTTGACACTAGACACTCTGCCATATACTAGCTATATGCCTCAATTTCACATCTGTAAAATGGGAGTGAAAACTATCTTGTCAGGATGTGATGTGAGGAAATAATATATGTAAAGTACCTGACACAGGATAGGTCTCAAGAAGTGATAGCTAATCTTCATGACCATGGATTAGGGAATAGTTTCTTCAGTTTGATACCACAGGTACAAAAGACAAAAGAAAAAAACATATATAAACTGGACTTCACTAAAATAAAAAGCTTTTGTGTTTCAAAGCACACAATCAAGAAAGTAACGACAACTCAAAGAATAGGAGGAAACATTTGCAAGCCACATATTTGCTAAGGGACTTATTTCTTGACATGGAAAAAAAACTTCCAATACAACAACAAAAAAAGACAACCCAATTAAAAATGGGCAAGTGACTTGAACAGACATTCTTCAAGAACAAAAGATACACAAACAGCAATAAGTATGAAAAGATGCTTAACGGCATTAGTCATTTGGGAAATGTGAATTAAAACCGTGTTGAGATAGCACTTCATACCCACCGGGACAGATATTAACAAATGTTGGTGAGGGTGTGGAGAAACTGGAGACCCTATATATTTCTGGTGCAAGTATAAAGCAGAAATACCTCGACGACTAAATTTAGAGGTTACCATATGACCGAGCAATCCCACTCCTAAATATATGCTCCAAGAGAATTAAAAAAAATCCTCATGCAAAAATCTGTACACAAGTGTTCATAGCAGTCTTATTCATAACAACCAAAAAGGGGCAGCATCCCAGATGTCCACCAAGTGATGAAAGAATACACAGACATGGTCTATCCACACATGAGAATATGATTCAGCCGTGAAAAGAAATGGCAGTTCTGATACATGTTAAGTGAAAGAAGCCAGTCACAAAAGGTCACATGTTATATGATTCCATCTGTATGAAATGTCCAGAATAGGCAAATCCACAGAGACAGAAAAGTAGATTAGTGGTGGCCAGAGGCTGTGGGGAAGAGGAATGGGGAGACACTGCTAATGGGTACTGGGTTTCTTCTGGGGTGATGCAAATGTTCTAGAATTAGATGATAGTGACTGATGTACAACTCTGTGAATATACAAAAAAGACCAAAAAAAACATTGAACTGTTTACAGTTCAATTTACAAGATGAACTTTATGATCTATTAATTGTATCTCAATAAAGCTCTTATTTTTTTTATTATTTTAAATGTTTTTATTATTTGAGAGAGAGACAGAGAGCAAGCAGGAGAGGGGCAGAGAGAGGGGGAGACACAGAATCAGATGCAGGCTCCAGGCTCTAAGCTGCCAGCACAGAGCCCGACACAGGGCTCGAACCCACAGACCACAAGATCGTGACCTGAGCTGAAGTCGGTTGCCCAACCGACTGAGCCACCTAGGGGCCCCTAAACCTCTTATTTTTAAAAGGGAAGTATCTATGGGTACCTGGGTGCTAAGTTCATTGAGCATCCTACTCTTGATTTCAGCTCAGGTCACGATCCCAGAGTTGTGAGATCAAGCTCCACACTGAGCTCTGAACTGACCATGGAGCCTGCTTAAGATCCTCTCTCTCTCCCACTGTCCCTTTCCCCCACTCGTGCACTCACACACTCTCTCTCTCTAAAATAATACATAAATAAATAAATAAATAAATAAATAAATAAATAAATAAAATGGGAAGTATCTATATTCTTTATTGGTATTGTTTGTCATGGAGAGAATGACATTTGGATTGAATTTCAGGGAGTTGGGAGGGCCTGGAGGTTCTTGGGGAGATGGAATCCAGGCAGTGGAGATGTCATGTGCAAAGGTCCTGTGGCCCAACAGAGCACTGTGCTTGTAGAGAACTCAATCCTCCAGCATGGTTGGAGCTGAGAAGTAGGGAGTGGGGCTACACGGGCATCAGGGTACTGAATGCCAGGCCCAGAAGCTTGGACTTTGTCCCAAGGAGTAAAAGATGGTGGCTGTCATGCAGGAACTGGCACCAAACAGCAGACCAATGGGAATAGAGGGGGAATGGGTTAGAGGGATAAGGTGAGGGACAGTAGGGGTCCCAGATATGAAGGCATTTCAGGGCTGGTCTTTGGGGCAGAAGTGGAGACAAACCATCCCCCATCAAACCTTCCTAGTCCCCAAGAGTCTAGACACTACCCCCCCAACCCACTGCCCTGACCCCAGCCTCCCTCACCCAGGCTAAGGACCACCATGTTTCCCCACAAGTGCCCCCAGCCAGGACTCAGAACTGGAAAGAAACTTTCCCAGAATCACAAACAGTCCGGAGGGAGCTGTTCTCAGGATGATCCCTCAGCCCGAGGCAGAGGCAGAGGAACCCCTAATGGCAACCAGATTCTCAGACACAAGGAGGTGCAAAAACAGCCAAAGGTTTTGAAGAGCTGTCCACATAGACAAAAGACCCCCAGGTTCCTCATCTCCATAGGTTTGGCTGCCCCTGCCCCCCAGAGTGGCCCAGTTTGAGTGCCACAGCCCCATCCTGTCCCTTCCATGCCACCAGGCTTGTGAAAACAGTACATAAACACAGAGGCAATAGGTCAGAGACACCCTGTGAGTATGAGCTTCAGCGCAGGGGCTGGGGAGGATTTCTTTCGGCTGGTTAGTCTCTCTTGTTTCCCTCCTGGTTCTCAGTGGCATGACAGGTGGGTGAAGCCAGGGGATCTCCAAGATCTCTGCCAGCCTGAGTGATTAGTCCCGTCCAATCCGCCCTGAGTTCTCTCCAGCAGCCTCCTTCTCCAGGACGAGCTGGACTGTGCCCAGAAGACCTGACTCGGGCCATAGGGGATGGGGAGGGGAGCAGGGGGCAGTGTGTGCTGAGGGGTGTGGAGGTGGCCTGAATAAGGGATGGACCTGCACAGGCAGGAGGCAGACGTCCCAGGTCGGCCAGGTTCCGGCTCCGCTGTCACACTGCTGGGCCCAGAACTGGGGCCGGAGCCCTGTTGGCCCCATCGAGAGGCAAGACTGACCTGCCCCTGACCCACCTTCCTGCCCCACAGATGGCAAAGACTCTGACCCATTGTTCTCCAAGACACTTTGACAGAGGACACAAGGAATGTGCGGCCTGGAGACAGGAAGTCCTGGCTTTCAAGGGGCCAGTGCTCTGCCAGACTCAGGGCTGCCCCCGAGACAGGGAAGCGGGGGCTTTAGTCTCCACCTTTGAGCCAGGCTTTGACTTCTCTGGCCTCCGCAGGAGACAGGGGTGCAGAAGGACTGGTCAATGGGATAACGTGGCAGATGATTCCAGATGATGGGGGAGGAAGGTGCTGCTCCAAGGCCTGGCCCTCCCCTGGGCAGCTGTACCCACTCACACACCCATCAACACCTACACAGTCAATCCAGATGGGTGCCTTACATGCTCTATGTGCGCTCTTACACATACACCTGCAGCCACCCGGCTGCCCAGCAAACGCTATGCTCATGTGGTGCCCTGCCCACACCCTCAAGTGTGTCCCACTATCAACTTCTATGGACATCATTGTCACGACTAATGTTTATCAAGCACTTACTGATGCCAGGGACTGCTCCGTGCACTTTCCACCAACCCCATGAGAAAGGCATGCGATCACCCTCATTTTACAGAAGGAGAAACTGAGGCACCAAAGGCTGTATGGCTCAGCCGGGATCGGCAGGACGGTAAGTGGCAGGCATTCTCAGGACATAACCACGGGGACCCTTCGGAACCCTCACCGACTGCTCCTTGGTCCCCTCAGCCCCAAAGCACGGGAGCGTGGCTTCCTACCAGCGTCCCCCGGATGTTGTGGGAGAAAAGTGAGAAACATCTGGGAAAGTGCTCGGCGGATAAGGTATTGTTCTCACTGTCGGGAATTCAATTCCTGCTCAGCTAGTCCTTTCCTGGCTGAGGAGAGGCCTCAGTCGGGCTCCAGCAACGGCACCTGCATGGCAGCGGTGGCCTGAGGTTCCCCAGCCTGCAGCCTCTCCCTGGCCTGACCGCAGGATGCTACCCTGGACCGGGCAATTCTCCTAAAATTCAGGGCTCTGCAGGTCCCTGACAAGTGGGAGGCCTCAGGTGTGCCCCTGCCCGAGCTCCTCAGGGAGGCAGGAGCGGCTCTCCGCCACTGGCCTCATCCAGTCCCCGATTCACCCTCACAGAACCTCAGTGCTTCCCTCCACAGGATGGCTTCTTGCCAAGGAGGCCTCCGCACCTTCGGCCTTAACCATGCCCTCTGCCTGGCCAGTCCTTCCTCCTGCTCTGTGCTTGGGCAGCTCGTGCCTATCCTTTCAACATCTTGGGGACTCCCATCCTCTGCAGCTCCCCAGGGCCACCTCCAGGCACCCTCGGCATGGGGCACACACCTCTGTTCCCACCCCGGCCCCACCCAATGCAGCTCACACTAATGTGAAACATCAAAGGCAGGGACCAAGCCTGGGTCATGTCTGCATCCCCCATGCCCAGCACAAAGCTAGGCAAAGACTGGACACCATTAACAGTATATTTTAATAATAGATGAGCATAAAACATTGTTACCCAATGACAATTCGTCAGGAGTAGGATGGTATAAAGTGAGCACTAAACTGGGAACCAGAAGATGAGCACTGGAATCCTGGCTCTGCTACTTGAGAGCTGTGTGACCTTGGGCAAGTTCCTCAGCCTCTCTGAGCCTTGGCTCCCTCTTAAGAAAAATGGGCATATGAACAGCATTGACACTTCTCAGGGCTATAGTGAGGAATCATTACACAAGAAAACAGGCAAGGGGCCCTATAGGTTTTGGAACGGAACAAGTGGGGGGCAGGTGGAGTGGAAGCTTCCCAGGGGGCATGACGCTCCCAGAATGGGAATCTAGGCAGGCTGGATGGAGGGGCAGTATGTCTGAGCTGGGCACTGAAGCGCTGGGCGGGAGGTTTGGGCAGGCAGAGCTGGGAAGCGAAGAGCATCCTCGGAGGCAGTGGCTGGAGCAGCTCAGCCTGAGATGGGATGGAGGCAGTGGGGCAGGGCTGGCACGCTCACGGGAGCCCTGGTCTGAGCCAGGCGCTGCCATGCTGGGCCACGTACATGATGCTGCAGCAGGGGCAAAGCCATACCCCCCTCACAAGGCCACCGGGAATACTGAAAAGAAAGCACAGGGCCTGGAGCGGAGGTGGCACATAACTGGTGCTGAGTTCACAGCAGTGTCGGTGACCGCAACGGCTCCACCCCAGACTCAGAGTTTATCACGGGCTGGCCTCTTTTCTTCCCTGGGCGCCCACCCAGAGCCAGACACAGAGCTGTGCGCCCAGCGGGGCTGAGAGTTGGATGGATGGATTGAGTCAGCGCCTCTTTGAAGGCTTCAAGAAGAGGCCCCGCCGTGTGCCGGGATATACCACAGAACACAGGTGTATACCCAACCCCGCGCCTTGTGTCTGCCTCAACATGCCAGTGGTCGTTGACCCATTCCGTCCCTCACTCATGCATTCTTTCATTCAATGAAATGGGCAGGAAAGCCTGGGCATGGGAGAGGGGTGGGCAGCGAGGACATGACCTCAGGAAACAGAGGCCATGGGTCAGAATTTCCATTCTACCACTGACAAGCTCTGATCGTGGAAAGCAGTTCATTCCCAGTCTCTGTTTCCCCCTCTGCATAATGGGGATGACGACAGTCCTGCCCCTCAGGGTTGCTCTGAGGACTGAAAGAGGAGTCTCTGGAAAGCGAGCTCAGGGCTCTGAGGACACGCATGCCGTGACTCCCAAACCTGAGCATCCAGAGAGCTACAAATGCATCGCAGGCCTCAGGGCTCCACTGCCAGCCATTCTGACTCCATCAGTCTGCATGTGAGGGCCAGGAATCTGCATTTTCAACAAGCGCCGCCCCCCCGCCCCCAAGTGGCTGGGAGGCAGCTGGCCTGAGGACCACACTGTAAGAAATTTTACCTGCTTGGTAAAATGCTTGTCCCTGCAGTCATTTATTTATGCTGTCTTATTTGATCCTCTGGACGGCCCTGCCAAGTGTGGACTGCAACCCATTTCACAGGTAAAGAAACAGGCTCAGAGCAGCATGTCAACCACCCTGGGTCACACAGCCAGTGAGAGGCCAGGGTAGGATCTGCACCAGGTCGGCCGACACCCAAGTCTGAACCTCTCCAAGCAGGACACCACAGGGCCGAGTCTCCAGTCAGCTTTCGTCCTGGCAGAGGCTAGGTGGGTGTCCTCAGGCCTCACTGCCACACTCCCAGTCCACCCCACCATCCTGATTGTCGCTTCCTCCTCCACTGCTAATCAGGTCTCACAGACCATCCCGTTTCCTGCCAGCCCACCGGCTGCCTCCTTTGCTCCTGATGGCACTTCCCGGCCTTGTGCCTTCCCAGTGCCTCTTGTGCCTCCAGAGGGGTTGGAGCAGGGGCTGGGTGGTGGCAGAAATCGGACACGAGCTCCCCAGGAGCACCAAGGGCACTAGCCTTCCTCCCATGGCCTGGACTACCTCTTCGGGGTGACCACATCCCTGCCCCAGGGCACATGCCTGGATAGCCATCCCTTTGTTCACAGATGACAGGAACAGCAGGCTTCGGGGCAGAGTCAACTTTCCTGTGGACTGGGAGTACAAAGGGAATCAGCAGATGGTGCCAACACAGACCCTGTCCCCATCTGCCACCAGCGACAAGTCTGAGACCCCACAGGAAGTGAGGCCAGGCCCAGCCCGGTCCCACAGGCACGTACACCACAGAGCAGGCAGAGAGCCCGGGCTGGGGCGTGCAGAGCCAGGAGCATGGGGCTGAGGGACCAGCTGGCCTGGGGCCACATCCACCCTCTGGCTGGGGAAGACAGAGTTAAGCCTGTTGGGGAAGAAAATAAGAAAACGCTGCGCCTTTGTTTGTTCATTCCACCAAAAGTGATGGAATGTGCTGGATCCTGTGCAGAGGCCCGCCTCAGGACCGTCCTCCCTCCACAGGTCGCTCTTCTCCCTCCAGCATCATCTAGAAGTCCCCTCCACACAAACATAACTTTAAACACACACACACACACACACACACACACACACACACACACACACACACACAGAATCTCTCTCCCATTTCTTGCTCCTGTTCACTGTGAAGCTGTGATCACACTCATCTCCCCCTCTTCATCCCTGTTCACCAGCCCCTCTAATCTGCCTTGTCTACCCCATTCCACTTAACCTGCTCTGTCCACAGCTATCTGTGACTTCCAGCTTCCAAATCTGCCCTCCCCTTACCCAGCTGACACCCTGTCCTCGTCTTTGCCTGCTCTCCACAGCCCTGCCCTCTCCCGGCTTTCCCTTTTCCCCGCCAGGCTCTCCTAGAAGATATACAAATCTCAGATGCCAGGGGCCTCCCTCCCTCTAAGTTCATCCACTCCCACAGCCTCATGGAAATAAGCTATAAGATCAGGGCTTCTAAACCTCATCCCTAAGCCACCTGTATGCACCCGTCTCCAACTGCAAACCTGGCATCACCACCTGGGTGTCCAAAAGCCATCTCCAACTCAACATGCCCCAAAAAGACAGATCTTTATCTCACCTTCCCAAAAATCATTTTCCCACCCCGTTCCCCAGCTCCATACCCATGTCCTCAGACTTACTGAGTGCTTCTGGGCAAGACGTTCTCCCTCTCAGGTCTCTGTCTGCCCAGTCCCGTAAAGGAGCACATTTGGGACTTCCCAACCGCTCGCTCAGGAGAAAATAAGAGCAACCATTCAAAGGACACACTCCCACCACCCTGGGAGATTCCCAGTCAGTTGAGCTGATCAGGTCTGTTCAGTTTATAAAAGCTCCTCCTAGGACTCTCCAGGTTCACAGAATCTGTGCCCCTCCCGCCCCCAGCTGCTTGGTTCTGACGGACCGGATCCCGCCTTCAGTTTCATTTTGACTCTCGCTGATCCCAACACCCATGTGAGTTTGAGGTCTGATTATCCCCATTTACAGATGAGGAAACTGAGCATCGGGCCAGGGAGGGAGATGTGTCTGGCTCCAGGTCCCATCAGGAGCAGAGCTGAGGCCTGGGACTGGGATCTGACCTGAGCGTGCCAGGCCCGGTCCAGGCCCAGGCCTCTACGAGCACAGCCCGGCTGGGCCGAGGCAGCCGCCCACCACAGAGCCTGCCTATCTGCAGCCAGCCCGGCCCTCACAAAGGAACAATAACAGGAAACCATCCCAGGGGGAAGTGGGCCAGGGCCAGCTGGAAAACCTGAAGGGGCGGCAGCCAGGCCTCCCTCATTGACCGGGTGTGGCTCCCCTCGAGAGGCTATCGGCTGAGCTCCACGGAGCTCCACAGCAGCTCAGCCAAACGGACAGACGGAACCAAGACACCTCTCGGTCCGCGAGCTCGGTGAGTGAGGAATCCCCGCCCCTACTCCACCCCAGACGCCTCGCCAAGCACCCGAGCTGAGAGGGCTCTTGGCTGCCCCATCTGTAGAGCGGTCGTTGTTGGGGTCCCGGGGAAGAGCCATTGCTTGGGGGCGGACCGAGTCTCCTCCTGGCTCAGAGCGGTGAGCTAGTGGTGGTGTCGTGGGCACAAGCGGGCATTCTCAGGACTTGGTGGGGGAAGTTCTTCCACGTGTAGACCCTCCAACTCCATGAGCCTTGAAGGCCCACTGGCTTCCATCCACGCCATGTTTCAGAGAGCACAGGGGTCTGAGTTGCCAGCACTCAGAGGCAGAAGAGTGGCACCCGGGCCTAGTCTCCTCTTGGGTGGCCCTCCCCCACGGGAGAGGATTTACCAAAGCCTCACATCATCCCTCCTACCAATGTTCTGTTATGGCATTGGGAGAGGAGCCCTGGAAGGGGAGCTCTGAGCCGCGGCCCCTCTCTGTCAGCCAGCACCACCATTTTTAGAAAAGGCAAGCTGAGGCTTGGCTCTGGGCACCTGAGGCCCTGCCTATGGATCCCTCCCCTCCCTGCCCCGGACACTTCAGGGACCAGGTACAAGCCACGGGAGCTGTGGTCGGCAAAGCGGCCCACCCTTTCTCCCCAGACGCCCCAAGTTTGGGACCCCACAGCCCTCATGTTTTGCGGAAGTTCCCCCAAAACGAATCGAAGGCAGGCAGTTTAGGGTGGGATGCCCAGCTCTATCACTCCTTCCCATGTTACTCCGGGAAAATTACTCAGCACCTCCAAACCTCCATGTTCTCCAAACCTCTGTGTGTTTGTCTGAACAAGAGACAGTGACTCTACAAGCCGTTGTGGGAACTGCAGGTGATACAGACAAAAGGTTCTCTTTTTTTATGTTTATCTTTATTTTGAGAGAGAGAGAGAGAGAGAGAGAGAGTGAGTGGGGGAGGGACAGGAAGAGAGGGAGAGGGAGAATCCCAAGCAGGCTCCGCGCTGACACAGGGCTCAATCTCACAAACCATGAGATCGTGTCCTGAGCTGAGATCAAAAGTCAGATGCTCAAGCAAATGAGCCACCCACATGCCCCAGGATAAAAGGTTCTAACTGACGGAGCTCTCGATTCTACTACTGCGAGAGTTAGATGAGTCCTTTCTCCATTCCGCAGGGGGTACGACTGAGATGGGTGAGACTGGGCAAAGTAAGAGCAGGAGTGGGGATGAGAAGCAGGATCTGCACCCCAAAGCCCAGACTCTTTCCAGCACCATGCCTCAGCTTTCTCATCTGTACAATGGAGGAAGCAGTCTTCTGGTGAGCCTAGTGAAGAAGGCAATGTACACACCCAGCACTGGCTCCAGGAACGGCTCAGGGGAGGGGTGCCTTCAAGAAATCACAGCTGAATTTACCCACCACACCAGAGCTGTGAATGTCCTCAAGGTTTTGACCCCCCCAAGGTCAGCCATTCCATGGCAGGTGGTTGTGAAGAGGGCGTAGGTGAGAGGATGTTGACTCAGCAATTCCTCTGGCAAGCACTCTGGGCCCCGGGCTTACTCCCCACCCCAAGGACGGTGCTGCTGTGTGAAGGGGGCAGACAGGATCCCCCAAGATGTGAAGGGTCTGCTGGGGGAGGCAGGAAGCCTAGGCAGCTTGGAGGATTTGGGGAGGCTGGCTGGCCACAGGGTTTTTTAGAGCAGGCAGCGCCAGAAAGGCTAGTGACACTGGAGGCCATGAATGCCAGGACCAGGAGCTCTGGCTGCTAGGTGGTAGGGAGCAGCAGAGTCCGGCCACCTTGGGAGCCCAGCCCAGAGGGCAGCAGGTGGCCTCCAAGGGGCCCAGGAGCTGCTGAGCCCCCAGGCAGCCCTACCAATTCCCACTGACTGTTGCAAGGCAGTAGGGAAGGCGTGCACTGGCCTCGCAGGGGTTAAGCTGCCCACCCTGCAGTCTCAACCTGACCAATTGTGCTGCTAAACAAGGGCCGGACATGAGGGCAGGAAACCAGAGGGGCCACACTTATTTTCTTCCAAAGTTGGCTGACTCACAGTTCTGCTGCTGCCTCGGGGACAAGAGGTGAACACAGTGGCCACTCGCTCTGGAAAAATCTTGGGCCCCTCCCCTACGGGGATCCATCCCTGCTACTTCTGGCCATCTCTGCACCCCCTCGGCATCCTTGAAGCTACTAAAAGAAATCCCATTTGACAGAGGAGACCATAGATGCTGAGAGAGACCAAGCAGCCAGTCCCAGGCTACACAGCAAGCATGAGATGGAAGCAAAAATATGAGTGAGGCCAGCCCCTTCTGACCCCACAGCCCCACCACACTCCACCGTGAAGCTTAGAGAGGAGAAAAGTCAGAGAGGATTGAACCTGACAGTTCAAGCCACAGAAGCAGGCACGAGGACAAGCTAGGAACCCAATGATCCTGGGAGGAATGTTGTAGGAGACAGGTCCTACCCTGAGGAGCTTGGTTTCTGGCTAGAAATACTAAAAAGCCCATCCTGACACAAGCCCAAGCAGATAATGGGTGGAAAAATCCCAGCAGGCTTCCTGGAGGAAGAGCAGGAGCCCAGAGGATATTGAGAGGTATTTCTGGGCTTCAGTCTTCTAATCTCTCTGGGCAGGGGATGGATCAAATGGTCCCTAAACTCATTCAGAGACCTCCAGATTATCTGTCTTGGGACACAGTAACAGTCAGATCCTGGCAGGAAGGAAAAAAAGGGACCCCAGGGACAGGTAGGCAAAGAAAAAGATTTCCTTCTGGAGAACAGAGGGGTGTAGGAGGTGGGCCCAGGGCACAAAGAGGAAATGCAGTCAGGTATGAGTTGGCCAGTCAAGCCCACAGTCACCAGGCTGGAGTGGGTGGGCACATAAAGGTCAAGACACCTGCATACTTACTGAGCACCTACTGTATACCAATTTCTCACCCATGACCTCATTTAATCCTCCCCAATAGGCAGCTATTGTTGCCTCCATTATAGCTGAGTGAGCTGAGGCTCAGAGGGCAAGGAATGGGCCTGAGGCCACGCAACTTTTGAGAAGCTGGGCCATTACAAATAGGCAGGTGTGTGGGCCTCATTCTGTTGCTCCCATTGACAGCCTCAGAGCCCCAGTCAAAGTCACAAAGCCCACAGAAGGCTGGAAAAGTCTCCCTGGTGTGGGTAAGGGGTGTTCTATACTTGAAGCTTGAAGCTGCCCCATTAGAAGACAGGGGTATAGACTGGATGGCCCTAGAACTCAGAAACCCAGCAGGAAATTGTTTCAGTTTCAACATTTGGTGAATCGCTAGTATCTACTTGAAAGATTGTATTGAGAATTCAGGGGCTGAGTTCAAATTCAGTGGGGATGAATACTGTAATACTGTGATCAGTGATGTCTCACAGGTATGGAAAGGGGTGAGTGGCAACTGATGAGTTTGTCTTGCCAGCCATATGTAAGAGGTCCTCTGCTCAGGGATACGTGTGTGTTCATGTGTCCCCATGCAGGGGAACAGCCTGTGCAAAAAGCCTGCTGGAGAGAGGAAGAGCAATGTGCCTTCCAGAAATGTCTACTCTCCTCATGGTTGGAAGGAGCAGGGAGATGAGGGAGAGAAAAGCCAGAGAGGTGGGCAGGGGACATGCTATGCTGGGCCTTGAACACAGGCTCAGGAGCTAGGCTTCATCCTGCAAGGATGGGGAGCCAGGGAGGAGAGGTCAGCAGGGGAGCAGCATGGTCACCTCGAAGGGAAGTAGAGACAGGGAAGCTACTGGCAGGACCCCAGGGAAGGGGCTCAGGTCTGGGACCCACAGGATCAGGTCCCTAGGCCGAACTGGGCTGCAAACCAGGAGAAAGCCCCAAGAGGCCAGCTCATAGCTGCCTAATTGCCCCAATACACCCCATGCCCAAGGCTCACAGGGCCTCACCCTTCATCCTCCCAGTGCCCGTGGCTGCGATGACCCAGCTGTAAATGCTGAGGATCAGGCAGACAATGAGGGCGTCCCTGAAGGAGTCTGTTCTAGACTGAGGCTCAAGGTGGTGGCGTAGGAAGGCAATGAGGAGAGCCATCCACGGCCACACAGGGAGCGCGGGGGGGGGGGGGGGGGGGAGGTCCAGCACTTGCCCCTCCCACAGGCACAGCCCCCACGTGTTCTGGGCCTTCCTCCCAAAGTCCAGCCCCTGACCCCTGACCCCGGGCCTCTGGGCTAGAGTCCAGAGCCTGTGGGAGGTTGGGCTGGAACTGATCGTCCTGTCCACCCTGAGGCTTTGCCTGGGGCTGGGTTCAGCTGCCAGATCTTGTCCCAGCTGATGGGGGTATACTGCACGGGTACAGAGGGGCCGCTCTGCATAGCAGAGACTCTTCAGGAGCCGGCGTGGGCAGATGAGTGGACACAGGGTGTGTACTTATGTGGACGTAGGTCAGGGTGTTGTGTGTCCATGCAGCGTGAAGATGTCATGTGTGTATCCCTGACCTGCAAGCTTCCTCTACCCCACTCCAAAGGGCCCTCCAGCTTGCCTGATTACACCCTCAAGCCCAGACTCAGCCCCTGAGCCTCAAGCTTGAGCAGAGCTCTGGTCAGGTCAAGAAGCAGGGGTCTGCCACTGGTTGGGGGCAAGACGAGCCCAGGGACACCTGCCAGGCTGGCTCACTGAGGGGCTACCAGCTAGATCCAGGCTTCCTAAGATCTATTTCGCTTAAAAAGGACCAGCCCCAGCCCCTCCCCTCCCTTTGTCTCCCTCTGTGTCCCCCTAGCCCTTTTCCAAATCACAGAGCTGAGCGGACTTCACAGCCCCTTCAAGACCAAATCCCAGCGACAGATGGGCCCACAAACAGAAAGGGACCAAAGGGATGTTTGCCTAATGTCTCACAGCAGCTCAGAGAGAGGTAGGACTCACTCTTGGACTGAGACACTCAGCCCAGTCTGGACCCTGCTGGCCCCCACCTCCAGCTTCCTACTCTTCTCCATCAGCACACCTCACAATTTTAAACTGTATGTTTTTTATCAAGCGGTTAGTATACTCCCCCATGGGAGTACAACCTGTGTTTGCTCCCCGCATGTAGTTCAGTGCCTGGCACACAGTAGGTGTTCAATAAATGTTTGTTGTGTGGCTATGTATGCCCAGGGCTCCAGAGAAAGCTTCAGAGAGGCGGTGACATGTAACTAAATCCAGGCAGAGGAGACAGAATGTCAAGTGCAGAGGCCGGAAGGGTGTGACCAAGCCCAGTGGGTGTTTGTTATTTTAAACGTTTATTTATTTTTGAGAGAGAGAAAGAGAGGGGGTGGGGAGATGGACAGAGGATCTGAAGCAGGCTCTGAGCTGACAGCAGTGAGCCTGATGCAGGGCTCAAACTTGCAAACCACGTGATCGTGACCTGGCCAAAGTTGGACATCCAACCGACTGACCCACCCAGGTGCCCCAAACCTGGTGGGTGTTAATGTCCTACAGGCTGGGGCTGCTCCTAGAAGCTCACCAAGTACCCTCAAGACCCAGACAGGTAACTGAAGAGGAGCAGACAGAGGCACAGGCACCCGCACTTGGCGCAACCTTCAGAGCCACCCCTCAGTCCTCAGACTCAGTCCAGGCATCAAGGTTCTGACATCAGCAGTCCCACCCACTGTGGACAAAAAGCGGGATCTGAGAGCTCTCTGAGGCCCCAACCTCCCATCCGGGCATAGGTGAGCCGGCTGTCCCCCCAGATTCTCCGAGGCTCCTCTGCCCCTTCTCCTGGGTTCCATGACTGTTCAACCACACACTCTGTCCTCTCATTTTGGGTCTCTAAGACCTTCCCAGACCAAGTGAGAGTCCAGTGGGCCCACTCATACCCAGGAGTGCATTTGGAGCTGCCCCCAAAAGCCTCTAGAAAAGCTCCAGGGATGGGGCATGGTCACAAATCTTGGATGACAGGGACATGGGCAGGCACCTGGCCTCCGTGTGCCCACCACACACATCTGAGCTGCCAAGTAGATCCCCTTTCCCCTCAAGGCTGTCGTCAGGCAAGTTCCTGGGGCTGCTCAGCTGGGAATTTCTGAGCACAGAAATCACCTCCAAAATCCTCAGACCCTCTGCTCATCTGTCATACCCAAATCCACCTGGCAGCATTATGACCACTCCAAAAACTTAGTGAAAGTAAAGGGCTTGTGGGGAGGTAAAGAGCTAAAATAAACCTGCCCCCAGTTGTGGCTCTGACCACACCTCCAGAGGTGCGGCCAAGGGAAATTCTGTTTCCAGCTGTGGGCATGAAAAATCCTGCCAACTGACTTCCTCTCCATGAGCAGCGGGAAGAGAAGCAATTGTCTGGTAAAACCCTCCTTCTCAGCCCCCATTTTGGAGGCCAAATTCCTAACACAAAATGCAAAAGACATAAATAAATGTGGCTTTTCAGTTGGAAAAGTCCCTCAGGTCCCTCTGAGTTTGGGTGTAGAAGGAGCCCAGGATTCAGAGAAAGAGCTGGGTGAGGGTTCTAGATCCATCAATTGTTTGGGTCTGTGCCTCAGTTTCTCCCTCTGTGAAATGGGGGCGATAATTCCTATAGCCTGGGGTAACATGAAAGCCAAGCGTGGAGAACAGTATTTTATTATCATGCATGTGAATGTCCCCACAGAGACACAGAGGGGAGGCATGGTAGGGAAAAGCAGTATTTGGGGTGAAAGGCAGACTAAGTTCAAATGCTGGCTCCGTCTCTTGCCGCTATATGACCTGGGATGACTCACTCCACCTCTCTGAGTCTCACCTGTAGAGTGGGGTTACTGCCAACTACCTTGCAGTTTGCAAGGTTTAAATGAGATAACATAAGCCACTGAGGAGGTGCTCAGGGATGTCAGCCCCCCTCCACCACCCCAGGCAAGAAGGAACGTCTTGAGAGGGCACTCCAGGGTCACGCATGGAGACATCCTATCTGCTAAAAGTCCTTTTGCCATAAAGAGTAAAACGTTCGCACATTCCAGGGATTCAGACATGGACATCTTTGGCAGGGGGCGGGCATCACTCAGCCTACCACACTGACCTGGTCACCTCTTCCTGTCCCCCGCCACCTAATGCTCATTTCTACCTGACCCGGGGGCACACCAACCATTTTTCCACCCCAGGGCCTTTGCACATGCTGGTCCTTCTGCCTGGAATGCCCTTCTTTCCCCTGGCATTCCTACGACTAACATTCAGATGCTGGTTGAAATGTCCTCTATCTGAAAGGCCTCCCTGATCTCACAGTCTCAGTCAGCAACACCCTCCCTCTGTCGCACCCAATGTATCACTAACTGGTACTTTCCCAATTCACTTATTTTCATGGTGTTCCCACCACAGTGTGCACTCCCTGAGGACAGGCCCCATGTGCCTGTTAGCTCAGTGCATGGGCTCTCACTCCATCCTGCCAAAAAGCCTGAGAACTCTCTCTCTCTCCCTATTTCTTGGTTTCACTTCTGTTTGTATTACTTTTTCATTTTTGAGTCACTTCTCACTTGGGAGGAAGAAAGAACCAGGATTCGCAGTTCCTTTGTAGGCAAAGAAGGAAATGACCCACCAGGCCTGGGCCCTGCAAGGCTAGAGCAGGGGCATGCCGGCCACCTCCCCTGAGTCAGGAGCAGCTTCCCGGCCAGGATGCCCAACCTCCCCAAAGCCTTTGTTCACTGCCTTCCTTCCCTCCTGCAGTGGCCACCCTCTCCACATCCTACCTCAAAGGACACCAAGCCTCCTCCAGTTCCACCACCTCACAACTGAGGAAAC
Source organism: Acinonyx jubatus (assembly GCF_027475565.1). Classification (NCBI taxonomy): domain Eukaryota; kingdom Metazoa; phylum Chordata; class Mammalia; order Carnivora; family Felidae; genus Acinonyx; species Acinonyx jubatus. The sequence goes on along the minus strand of NC_069396.1, from coordinate 19,610,042 downwards.
TGAGACCCAGAGCCTCTCTCCAGACACATGGCACGTGCATTGTGGGGACTTCCTCGGAGCCCTGTCCCACCCAACCCTGGGAGCCCACTTCCTCCCACACCAGCAGCAGGGCCCACAGGGTGGGGATCTCAAACGCTAAGATCAGCAGACCCAGAGGCCAGGCTAGCCCAGCGCAGACACCCTGGGCCCTCACTGAGGACTGCCTGGCGCCAACGTCTCAGAGGAAATGTTACTAGAGTTTAGAGACCTCCTGTAATGTGCAGAATCCAGGCTCTCCCATGGGCCAAGGTGGGGGATGACCAGGTGGTGGCCTCCCATCCAGCATCTCGTGGTCCTTGTCTCTCTCTAGGCAGGCGCCCGGGTTCCCATTCCCATCCACCTGCCCTTTGCCCCTGAACCATCCCAGGAGCCACAGATCAGTGACACAGGGACCCAGCATGAGTAGACTGATGGGGTCAGGGTTGAGAGGGCACAGGCCAGCAAAGTCACAGCCTGCACCCACCATGGGGCAGTGGGGAAAATCCCTCTTCCTGGAATTCAGGAGGAAGCCAGGCCCTCATTTCTGGGTGACCCAAGATCCTGGTTCAGGCTGATCCCTGTCCTAAGAGCTCCCTTCCAGAGCGAGCAAGCACACTGGGCCTGGCGCATGATGCCTGCTTTCATGGTCTTCTGTCTCCACCTTGATTGACATTCTTTTTTTTTTTTTAAGTTTTTTAACGTTTATTTATTTTTGAGAGAGAGGGAGACAGAGTGTGGGCAGGGGAGAGGCAGAGAGAGAGGGAGACACTGAATCCCAAGCAGGCTCCAAGCTCTGAGCTGTCAGCGCAGAACCCGATGCAGGGCTCAAACTCACAAACCACAAGATCATGACCTGAGCTGAAGTCGGACGCTTAACCAATTGAGCCACCCGGGCGCCCCCATCTTGAAATTCTTAATACTCTTTGAACAGAGGGCCCCACATTTCCATTTTGCACTGGGCCCCTTCAATTATGAAGCCAGTCCCGTGAGACCAGCCTTTCAATCCTCCACCCTCCCCCACCCCTGCTCTTGTGATAGTTCCTCAGCTGATCACCAACTGTGAGCTCTGGGCCTAGTGAGGGCCTGACCCTCTGGGTTAAGACATTTGGGTTTCCCAAGCACTTTCTGAAGACAGCATCAAAGCATCTTGCCACAGGGGCTCTCGTGCTGGCCAGGGGGCATGTTTGTTCAGAGGCGTCTTGAAGTCCCACCCCACAGCAGCTGCGAGGACAAGAGAGGCCAGTGGGAAAAAGCTTGAACTTTGGGGCCAGGCAGACTGGGTTCAAGTCTGGCTCTGCCGCTCCCTGCCTAGGTGATCTCAGGAATGTGAACTGAACTCTTCTGTTCCTCGGCTTCTTGGCAAAAGAAGCATTATAATTATATCCACCTGAAGGGTTACTAGGAAAATTAAATGAGATAACACATGTGAAGTGCTTGGAATGGTGTCATGCTTGTCATAAGTACTTGATAAGTGATAGCTGTTGAGGTCAGACACCAAGGCTCCATTCCCAGCCCCACCACTCGCTCCAACGTGAACTTAACCTCATGTGTAACATGGGGATAACTGGGGTCCCCACTGCACAGGACTTCGGGAGCCACCATCAGCATCAGCCTCACCCTCTCCTCTAGAAAACCTTCCCCGTCGGGAGCCCTCCTTGGGGCTTCCACGCCAGCACATACGACACTTTGGGAGGAGTTTCTGCATCTGCCTTCCTCTTCCAGACCGAAGCAATCTGGGGGCAGGAAGAGTATCTGGTTCTGCTGGTATCAGCAGAGAGGGAAGGATGACAGGAGGAAGTTCAGTTGTCCCTGGGAGCTGCTCAGACCCCAGGGTGGTGACTACCATGCCCTCATGGTGTCCCCTCTCTTTACCCAGATTGGTGCCTCTCGGGAAGATGCAGGTGCTGACGGTGCTGCTCGCCTCGGCAGGCATGTGCCTGGGCCTACTGGTGGCACCCGAGGAAGGCACTGACCTTGCCCAACCGGCCGCCCCCCGGCGCCAGAAGAGGGACTGGATTTGGAACCAGATGCACATCGATGAAGAGAAAAACACCTCGCTGCCCCATTATGTGGGCAAGGTAAGGCTCAGGCCCCCGAGCAGGAGTGGCATCAGCGGTGACAGTGGTGGTAAAGACGGTGGCAGATATTGTGGTGGGTGCAGGGGTGGGGACGACGGCTGTGAGGGGGAATGGTGGCAGAGCTGGGAGAGGCAGGAGAGGCGGTGGCAGTGGTCACGGTCACAACGATGAAGGGAGAGGCGGTGGGAAAGTAAAGGGAAAGGTGAGGGGGCCGTGGTGGTGATGGCAGTAGAGGTCATGACGATTAGGGCAATCATGATGGTGAAGGGGAAGGGGAAGGTGCTGGCGGTGGTGAATGCTCTGGTTCATTTTCTCCCGGGCCTTGGTCTGTGGACTAAAAATCACCAGGGGAAGGGCCCACCTGCACACAGGGGGCCCACCTGGCCTGGGGGTTCAGGGCCTAGGGCAGAAGCAGCCAAGACTGCCATTAAATTCTCCCATCGGAAAGTCCGGAAGCCCTGAGAAGCCTTCTACAAAAATGTGCTGGTGACAGAATTCATCATCCAGGCCGCAGGTTGCCAGCCTGGTCTAGCTCTTTAAACCCGAAAAACCCCCTTCTCTCCGACTATCCCTCCCTGGCTCCCTGTCACTCTACACAAGTCCTCAGATTCTAGGACACCCATAACATGGTGCCTGACCCAAGCCTGCCCTCCAAGGCAGCACCTAAGGCTCTAACCCACACTTCCTCCCCCTTCAAAACCTGTTCATCTCCAGCCAATGTTCTAGGGCTTGGAGCTAATGTGAGTGGCCACTGAACGGTCTTACTGGGTCAAAGTACTACTGATGTCAAATCCATCCATTCTGATTCAAACCAGTGGCTCTGCTGGAGGAGTTCCACACACAGTGGCAGACAGCTGGCCCAGGTATTTTGAGAGTTTTTGACAGGGAGAAAAACTCCTTACAGGTGTATAAATTCTCACCGTGTCAGTTTCTTGGAATCTGAACGTGATCCACTAAAGAAAAAAATACATCAATGTGCCAGTAAGAGGAAGCATGGTGTCAAGCATGGGAAAGACAGCAGTGGGCAAAGACAGACAGGGTCCCTACCTTTGTGGAGCTCATGGTCTAAAAGCAAAACTGGCAGAACCAGTTCACTGCCTGGTTTTGTAAAGTTTCACTGGAACCAGAGGCAAGGCCATGTACAACAAATCGCCAAAGCTGCTCTGATGGCAGAGTTGAACAGCTGCGACAAACACCACATGACCCACAAAGCTGGAAGTGTTTACTTCCTGGCCCTAATCTATAGGGGCAGCATACGTCAGACAAAGAACCCCACAAAAAGTAGGGTTGGGGGATCCCTCTGGTCACAGAGAAACAGGCTGGAAATACCCTTTGATGGGGGAGGGTGCAGCCTGGCCTTGGCACCAGAAAAGCCACAGCAGCTGGGGGCAGGGCCAGCTGGGGAATCTCCACTCACAGACTGCCCACAACCGACTGTGCCCACAGGCTCCTCTGGCTCCCTAGAATGGCTGGGAACTTTAAATGCCTCACTATGGCTGCTCAGAGAGAAAGATGTTTGACCAGGGTCACACAGGGAGACCAGGACAGAGCCCGAGGAGAACCTAGTCCTAGGAAGGCATAGGGTTCCTGACTCCCAACACAAATGTGAACTGTGTCAGAGAGGAAAATGTCGTCAATCCACCTACATCTTTCCCAATGGGATAACTGTGCCATGAATCAGCCACTGATGAGAAGGGCCGGCCCCGAGAAAAATCTGCAGGGTGAGTCAGGAAGAGTCAGCAGAAAGCAGAGGCCACCTGCATCGTGCGCAGCCCCGACACGGAAACCTTTAGAGGGCTCTCCCAAGGGTCTTCGAGCAGCAGGAAGAGCGTCAGGCCTGCCATCATCTGCCAACAGCATTTACTTTGCAACTGGCATGGGGCCAGGGGACAGAGGAGCTACACGCAGTCCCCACCCCGAGAAGGAACAGAGTGCTGGGGAGAGCCAAGGACAGGGCTCCAAGGATTACCTCCTCACTCCCAAAGACGTAATCTGAGGGAAGGAAATCCCTGTTTATCAAGGCCACAGTCCGGAGCCTTTGTTTACAGACTGGTTGGACAATGGGAGGGAGCCCTTGTAGCCTTTTGAATCCACAAATATGGGTCACTATGGTTTGCGGCATTAAGACGTTATGCCCAAATATAGTGATAATTTAAAAAAACACTGCTCCCCAAAACCTATAATCTCAGTCTGATCAGACAAATTTCAGTAGAGAAGCATCCTACAAAATACCTGACCAGTACTTGTCAAAATGGCCAAGGTCATCAAGTCTGAGAAACATTGAAAGTCTGAGAAACTGTGACAGCCAAGAGGAGCCAAAGAAACGTGGTGACTAGATGTAATATGGTGTCCTGGCCAGGCTCCAAGAGCAGAAGAAGGAAATGAAGCAAACACTGAGGACATCGGTATGAACTATGGCCCCCAGTGACTACTAATTGGTCCACTAATTGTAATAAAGGCACCATACTAACATAACATTAACATAAGATGGTGATAACAGTGGAAACTGGGACAAGATATATGAGAACTCTCGGTACTATCTTCTCAATTTGTCTATAAATCTAAAACTATTCTAAAAAATGTAAGTTGGAGGGAAGGAGCTTATACTCAAATGGAATCGTATACAGAATTCCAATACAATAGATCAAAGCTCCATTGGTCCCCATCACTACCCTTGCCCATGTGGGTCCTAACACACCCACCCAGAACCAAGTTTGGAACTACCATCTAACCCTGAGCGACTCACACAGAGTCCCAGACTGTCCCTTCTCCTTAAACCCCCACTGTCCCCCCACACCGCAGGCTGCAGAGCTCGGGCATTTGCTTCTCACCTCCTGACCCACTATTCGTCATACATCCTGGCCCATGGGTCCTGGGAACTCCTTATGAAACCACCTGGCCCCTGCACACCACACCTCTGCTCCACCCAAGGCAGAGGGTCCTCACTCCTTGTCTCTACTTCCTCACCTTGTGGCCTGTTCTCCAAGCTCTGTCATCTGGCTTCTCACCCTACTCCCCACCCCGGCCCGGATGCTGCTCCCACCAAGGGCTCCAATGTCTACACTACTGCTAAACCCTAGGGATGTTTTCCAGACTCATGGGATTTTTTTTAATGTTTATTTATTTATTTTTGAGAGAGAGAGAGATAGACAGCAAGCAGGGGAGGGGCAGAGAGAGAGGGAGACAGAGAATCCCAAGCAGGCTCCTCGCTGTCAGCACAGAGCCCAACGCAGGGCTCAAACCCATGAACCATGAGATCATGAGTTGAAATCAAGAGTCAGATACTGAACTGACTGAGCCACCCAGGCACCCCCAGACTCACGGGATTTGACCACACCCTTCTTGCTGCTCCCTCTCCTGTCTTGAGACCCGCTCTCTCTTGATTCTCCTCATCGGATACCTTCACTCAAGGCTCTTATCCCTGAACCCATAAATACTGCCCATCCTAAGAGTCTCAGCTTCTGGGGCTTGGGCCCAAGCCCTGAGAGCAAGAATGGGGTCTGGGTTACCTCTGTGCTTCCAGGGTGCTGCTTGGCACCTTATAGGTGTCCAATTTATATATTTTTAATTGAATTGAACTACATTTTTTGAACATTCTAACCATCTGTGAGAGTACCACTGCATGAAATATGATTCTCTGAAGTTCCTAAGAGTCTCTGCTTCTAAGATTCTATAAATGAAATGTTCAGCACTTTTAACCTAATATCTTTTAACATGGATCTATCATAATAGCCTGTGCAAGCTGCTTTATGTATATTAGTTTCCAAATCTTTTTCTAAATCTTGTTCCTTAGGGCACTAATAGTATGTGTTACAAAGAAAATGGGGTCAGTGGTCTAAAAAGCATGGGAAATCCTGAGTTAAAGCTCATTAGAGTTTTTTTCTACAGGACTATACACTATAAATCTCCAAGAAGAGAACATTTTACGTGTCATTCCAAAACTAAATTGACCAGAACCAGTGGTGTGCTGATAAATATTTATCAACCTGTTCTCCAGGAGAAAAACTCCTGATTCATAGCATTTGCTCATTTCCATGGTGTAAATACTTTCACCGTGCCTGTTTTAAGCTCCCAATTTGATGTCAATGAAGGCAGCGTTGTGAAAAGATATGCATTAACCCAGCACTGTGTGGTATTTCCATCATTCAACATAGTAAACATAACCTCAAGAACACAGAAAAATGCAGTATGATAACGAGGAAGCAATGAATTTTGGGTATGCTACCTCTGTTTTTTATAGAATTCATTTAATTTATAAGTTTACATAATTGGATTTTTAATAATGGCTGTGTTTAACAAACAGCTCACAAACATCCCTAAATATGTAAGTTGGTTCTAGAGATCCAAGCCAGTGGAAGCCAACTCCCAGTTCCCTGGGACCCGATTTTCATGTGGAGCAGCAGAAGAGACTAGCGTGTCCTGGAATTCACTTTCCGAAGCGCCGTTCTGCTCATGAGAGCAGCTCAACATCCAAAGCAATATTATCTCCATTTTACAGATGAGGTTACCACAACTCAGAGAGGTTAAGAGACTTCCCAGGGGCAAAATGCCCCTTGCCTTCCACTGGCACCAAGTACACTCCTTCACACACAAAAAAAACGTTTTATAAGCACCTACAATGTCCCAAGCAGTGGTGGAGGCATATTAGGGCAGTGCGCCGAGCAAGTCATATTGGTGTGGTGTTCGCAGCAACCTGGCTGAGAACAACGTGCTAATGACCAGTCAGAGATTCCTGTAAAAACTGCAGTGTCGCGTTCAGGACCCCTGGCCAGCACCGCACGTAAGTGCACATACACACACACACATGTACATACACACCGACATAACCTACACGCTTGCACGCTCACATGTGTGTGCACACATTCACACACGCACACAGCCACCCCTGCCCATCCGCAGCTCATGGCACCTCTTCTTTCCTAGATCAAATCAAGTGTGAACCGCAAGAACGCCAAGTACCTGCTCAGAGGAGAGTCTGCCGGCAAGGTCTTCCGGGTCAATGAGGACTCAGGGGACGTGTATGCCTTTGAGAGGCTGGACAGGGAGAAGATCCCAGAGTACCACCTTACTGCCCTCGTGGTAGACAAGGACACCAATAATGACTTAGAGTCTCCTTCCAGCTTCACCATCAAAGTTCATGATGTGAATGACAACTGGCCTGTGTTCACGCACCGGTTGTTCAACGCCTCTGTGCCAGAGATGTCAGCCGTGGGTATGTGCCCTGCTTGTCCCTCTCACTCCTCCCCTGCTCATCTCCAGCCTGAAGGTGCCTCTCCTATCAGCAGCTTCACTGTCGGGGATCAGGATTCAGTGAGTTCAGGGCGCTTGAAAGAAACTCTGATCCCTAAAGACTAAACTCTGACCTGGCCCCACACCAAGCCCTGACTTAGTCATAGACTAAGCCCTGACCCCAGTCATGGACTGAATCCTGATCCTCATCATGGACTGAGTTCTGACCCCAATCATGGACTGAGCCCTGATGCTCATCATGGACTAAGCCCTGACCCTGATCATGGACTGAGCACTAACCATCAGAAACATATACATAATAATGTTCTCATTATTCTTCGGAGCAAACCCCACCCACTTCTCTGACTCAGGACTGGCACTCTAAGAGTGCCTTTGCACACGAAGAATACCAACTCTGCCACCACAGCAAAAAGACTCCTCTCTAGGACCCATGCAGGAGTGGAGGGAGGAGACTAGAGCCCTCACCCCAAGATGTGACACCAGCCTGAACCCCAGGCTTCTTGAAATTACTACTTCCTCAATTCTACCCCCAGCCTCTAGGAGGTAACAGAAAAAGGATTCCCTTCCCCACCCCTTGGTCCAGGGTTCCTGGCTAAGAACCTGGGAGATCTTAACAGACCTCTCTGTTAAGTATGGGGATGGGGGTCCCAGAGTTCAACAGAAACAGAGATGTGACACTCACCCCTGTGGGGCACCTTCCCATTCTTTTGTTCTCATCTTCCAGAAGAAGGAAGAAGCAGCCCTTTCCTCTCCTCTCTCTCTCTCCTCATGACCCTAGCCTTCTGCCTCCTGCCTCACTTCTCCTGTGACTAAAAACCACCTGTTCTCTTTACCTCTTTCCAAGATGACCAGGCTGAACCTTCAGCACTTTGCCCCCTTGCAGGCTCCTCAGAAAACAAAGCAGTCTTTTCTCCCCCAGGGCCTAAGGAAAGTGGGTTGAGGGAACAGCCTGAGCCCCATCTGTCTTCATCTGGAAATGGGGCACAGGGCCGACAGTCACAAGGCAGTAACCCTGGATTCTCTCTCCTCAGGGACCTCAGTCATCCGTGTGACAGCCGTTGATGCAGATGACCCCACCGTGGCAGACCACGCCAGTGTCATGTACCAAATCCTGAAGGGAGAAGAATATTTTGCTATTGATGGTTCTGGTGTGTGTCACTAACCCTCTTGGGCAGGCGCTGGCTTGGAGCCGGGTAGGGACAGATATTCAAGGTGCAGGCACTGAGGGAAGTCCAGTCTGACAGGTGTCAGCTACCATCCAACCACACGATCCCGTGGAAATGGTTCTTATACATATGAAAACAAGGTGGCTGGCGAGGGGAGAAGGAAGCAGACAGCTGCCAAGACATGGACTCCAGTCCAGGGAACAAAATCAGGACCCAAGCAGTGACCCAAGAGGCAGAAGAGAATGCTGGTTAGCAGCTCTGGGTGTAGAGTCGGACAGATCTAGTCTCCAAACCCAGTTCTGCTACTCACTCCCTCTAACAACCTGAGGCAAGTCAACTAGCCTCTGCGAGCCTTAGTTCTCTCACCCTGAAAACAGGAAAATGTATGTTCGTTTTGCATAGCAGCTGTGAAGTTTGAATTACATAATGTATAGAGAATACATGGCCCGCAGTAATTATCCACTCAGTGTGACTTCACAAAAACTGTAAGGACAGAGTCTGGGGAGCAAGACAGAAGTCCAGGTGGTCAGACCTGGGACACACTGTCTTTCAGGGGGTGGCAGGTGCAAAATACAGGTACCACCACAACCAATGATGTGCCAAGGTAGGCATCGCTAATGAGTCACAGCACTCTCTCCACGCTGAGCCCGGATGTGGCCTTGCACTCTTTCTCAACACCATGCTCCCAGCAGCCAGGACCAATCTTGGACCAAACCGTTTGGGCAGCTTTGGTCTAGCAGTGCAGGGTGTGAAGGTGGGTGGTGGCTGGCCGGTGGTTCTCAGCTCTGGCTGCACAGTGGAATCACCTGGGGAGCCTTTAAGTCACATGTTAAGTCACCTTATTTGCATCAGCTTTTACGTTAACTCTGGATAGGGCCCAGGCACCAGTATGTTCTAAAAGCCCTCCAAGTAACATGGCTCCTGCTGGACACTTTTTGCAGGACTCATTTTCACTACAACCAAAAACTTGGACCGAGAGACGCAGGCCAAGTATGAGATCGTGGTGGAAGCACGAGATGCCCAGGGACTCCGAGGGGACTCAGGCACAGCCACGGTGCTGGTCACTCTGCAGGACGTCAATGACAATTTCCCCATCTTCACCCAAAGTGAGCTCCTCTTCCAGGGCCCTGGGGAGGATGGGGGTTGGGATACTCCAGACTCAGTGGCCTGGGGGATCTTGTGGAGAAGCCCAGAGTTCCTCTACCTCTCCCTAAAGCCCAGAAAAGTCATTTTGGTGCAAGGAGGGGGTCTTCTCCCCATCCCTGCACACATTCCCAAGGCTTTCCAAATACCACCTGCCATGGTGCCTTCACAGGCCACAGGGAAATCGCACTCCCTGCTGTGTGCCACCACTTTGCCCAGAGTCCCACTACCAGATAGGAACAGTTTCACCCAGTTTCTATGGGCTTGGAAAAATCCAGGCCCTAGCTAGAAAATCCCTGTGAGCTGGTGAACAGGGATACAGCAAAGTTCCATATCCAGAGCTGAGGCTGAGCCCTGAGCCCACACACAGACTGATTCTCTCCCCACAAAAAAATGTCTGACAAGAGTTTTTCACACGCCTCGGTTAAGGGTGGGAAGGAAAGTCAGACGGTTCATCACTTGTACCCTCTGATGCTGAGGTGTAATTCAGAGGCTCAGCCATCCCAATGACAGTGGCCTCACTCTATGTGGCAGAAGCTCCCTCACAACAGGACTTGTCTCTCTTGTCAAATCATAGGTTCCCTAGCAAAAGACCCAGCATACAGTAGGTGTTCAATAACTATTTGTTAAATGGACGGAGGGATGGAAGGATAGATGGAGCAGAATCTCTTTGCCTTGAGACCCAAAATTCCTGTGGTGGTATTACTACTACTACTATTGTTGTTATTATTATTATTATTATTATTATTATTATTATTATTATTTTGTCATGCTGATTTCCTGTATAAAAATGCATTAGGATAGCATGAGGGACAATCACCTTGTCTATCTCATTAATCCAATGCCCTCGGGGGCGCCTTATTTGCATCAGCCAAGTACACATTTGCGGTGCCTGAAGACATCCGTGTGGGCAGCTCCTTGGGCTCTCTGTTTGTTGAGGACCCAGATGAGCCCCAGAACCGGATGACCAAGTACAGCATCGTGCAAGGCGAATACAGGGACACCTTCACCATCGAGACGGACCCCAACCACAACGAGGGAATCATCAAGCCCATGAAGGTTTGTAGGCATGCAGCAACGACATCACATGTGGGGCTTAGGGCTCCTGGCATTTTCAGGACTCACCCAGGGGCTGCTCCAAGGTCAGAAGCCATTGAAGGTGCACATTCTGGGTCAGCTTAGAGCTGGCCACGTGCTCATGAGCTTGTGACCCTGGAGCTGGGAAAGGGAAGCCAGGAGAGAAGGGTCAGTGCCTTAGGCTGAGTTATCCCAGAAGCAGACCTTAAAGCAAGGATTTGAGTGTAAATAATTTACTTGGGAAGTGATCCCAGGAAGTCTCAGGAGCAGTGACACATAAGAAAAAGAATACAGGGGTGCCTGGATGGCTCAGTTGGTTGAGCACCTGACTCTTAATTTCTGCTCAGGTCATGATCTCATCACTCATGAGATCAAGCCCCACATGGGGCTCTACACTCGCAGTGCAGAGCCTGCTTGGGATTCTCACTCTCACTTTTGCTCTCCTCTCTGTCCCTCCCCTATTCGTTCTCTCTCTCAGAATAAATAAATAAGCTTTAAAAAAAAAAAAAGGGAATGATACAGGTTCCTTAACTGTCAGGTTAATAGTGCAGGCAAGTGGGGCACAGTCCCACTGGTAACACCCAGGGCACAGTGTGAAATATGCCTCAGAGTTGCAGGGGCTGAGAGTGAGGGAGCTGCAGGGTCGTGTGAGGGCCCCAGAGGGCGTTCACTCTCACACTTTCTGGCCTGCCCTGGGCACCCACCAAAGTAGAGCCCTGGTAGTGATACAGGCGCTTGGAGCAGACAGCCACAGCATGTAAGGAAGCAGGGAGTACTACAGGGGTGGGGGTGGGAGCGGCTACTGGCAGTGGCTGCTGCATACAGACAGAGCAGTCAGGCCAACTGAATCTGGAAGAGGAGGCAAGAGACATAAAATGCCTCTAGAATGGTCATGCAGAGGACTGGGGGCCCTGGACCAGGGATGACCCACCTCAAATGGGACATTCTAGAACCCCTCTGCCTGAGCTGGGCCATTCCTGCAGGAGAACTCTCCTGAGGCTATCCCCGGTCCGGCCCCCACACTGGGGACCAGAGGCACCTAGGTGAGTCCCATGGCCTCCACGGCACCAAAGCTGTCAGAGAGCGGGGCAGACAAGCATAGATGAACAGGGTAGCCGCATGTAAGTGCTACAGCAACCCACGCAAGAAGCAATTACCTGTGTCAGGGAGGCAAGATGGGTTCTGAGAAGACATTTGGCCTCTTGAGTAGGGATTGTGAAGTGGGCAAAGGCAGGAGAAGCATCTTGAGCAAAACCACAAAGGAAAGGCACATACTTAAGGACCTGTGGCTAGAACTAGTAGTTGTGATCTCCTAGAGAGCAGGACTGTGGCTCGCCCACTGTGTGGCCTCAATGCTCAGAACAGGGCCAGTCACAGAGTTAGGGCTGGGGGTGCCCTAAGGTTGTCGAGATGCAGTGGAGGGAAGCTGAGGACAGACAGAGAGCCCTAGCCACTCTCTTGATGACCATGGAAACATCACTTCCCCCATCCGTGAAACTGGTGTCATCCCAGTGCAACCTTGCAAGGTTGCCGTGAAGACCACATGTCACGTACTTGGCTCAGAGCAGGCGTTCACTGCACTTTTCCCTTCCACAGCCCCTGGACTATGAATACATTCAGCAATACATCTTCACCATCGAGGCCACGGATCCCACCATCAACCTCCACCACCTAAGCAGCGCCTCCACCAGAAAAACTGCCCGAGTCATCATCAACGTCACAGATGTGGATGAGCCCCCCAGCTTCCAGCAGCCCTTCTACCACTTCCAGCTGTGGGAGAACCAGAAGAAACCTCTGATTGGCTCAGTGAGGGCCAAAGACCCTGACGCAGCTCGGCGGAGCATTGGGTAAGGGGGTAGAGGGTGTAAGGAAAATGATGATCACAATGATCCTGGCACCTGCAGGATTGACAATAGGGCCCAGATGGGGAGAATGGCTTCTCCTGGCACACACACGGGACGTGACAGAGGCAGGACTAGAAGCCCAAGCTCTTCCACTGACCCCCATGACCAGGCGGGACCCTGTCTTGCCCAGGCACCTCTGCCCAGCTCAATCCTGGCCATCAGAGCTGTCCGCTGGCTGTGCTACCTTGGAGGGGCTATTCTTTGGAATAACTGGCTCTCACAGGTCCATCTAGGCAGATCTGATGGTCAAGAGGGTAACCAACTAGATGACATCTGTGAACATGTTTTATGAAGTTTGTCTTCCCAAAACCAAAAAGGAAAAAGTGTTCATTTCACACAGTAAAACAACACAAAGATCTGCAAAGAAAACATCAGTAACCCCCACTTCCAGGTAACACTCATGTTTGTGGCTTGATGCTGTTCCGTCACCCCTCTTCTTCATGCCCACACAAACATCCACTTACGTTTACAATAGATTTGATGGTTGCCTGTCTGTCTGTCTGCCTGTCTCTTTGTTCGGGGGTTTTGATTGTTTTCAAATTTTTGGGGGTCATACCATGCCCATTTCATCACCACCTGTTCTTCATCTCCACTAGACTCCCAGCCTCTACCCTCTGGGACCAAAAATATGGTTCTAACCCATGCATTCTAGAGCCATGTAACATTTGATTTTAACACAATCTCATTTTATTCCAGAGGGCTAGCCAATTGTGGCAGCACCATTTATTAAATAAGTCATCACTTTCCCACCTTTGTTATACACCTGAACCCATTTCTGAATCCTCTGTTCTAGCCACTGTTCTGTGGCAAAGCCATTCTGTTTTATTGTAGCAGCTTTACAAAAACCTAGTAGATACAAGCCAAGTCCCTCCCTCATTGCTTTTTTACTTCCTGTAACTTTTATGTGTTCTCAAACATTCACTCTTTCACATGAACTATAAAATTAATTTATCTGTTGTTTAAAAAACATTGGAATTCTTTTTTTTTTAATTGTTTTAATGTTTATTTATTTTTGAGAGAGAGAGAGACAGACAGTGTGAGTGGGGGAGGAGCAGAGAGAGAGGGAGACACAGAATCTGAAGCAGACTCCAGGCTCTGAGCTGTCATGAGACAGAGCCTGACATGGAGCTTGAACCCACAAACAGTGAGATCATGACCTGAGCCAAAATCAGACACTTAACCGACTGAGCCACCCAGGCACCCCAAAAACATTGGAATTCTAAGGAGAATTGTTCTATATTGATTTTGGGAGAATTAATGTTTCTAAGAAATCAGGTCTTCTTACTAAGGTAAAAAAATATGTCCCCAAAAATGGAGATTTGGGCCACACTGCACAAGTTTTGGGACTACTGTTTTCATAGCCACACTATTCTAAATAAGCTATAATGATAGTTTTTATTTCTTTATTGAGCCAAGAATTTATTTTTTTTAAGTGTATTTATTTATTCTGAGAGAGAGGGAGAGCACAAGCAGGGGAGGGACAGAGAAAGAGAGAGAGAGAGAAAGAGAGAGAGAGAGAGAGAGAGAGAGAATCTCAAGTAGGCTCTGCACTGACAGTGCATAGCCCAATGTGGGGCTCAAACTCACAAACCTGTGAGATCATGACCTGAGCCAAGATCAAGAGCTGGACACTGAACCGACTGAGCCACCCAGGCACTCTGATCCAAGAATTTATTTAAGAGATTGATTTGATTTTTTTCTTTTCATTTACAAGTGGTAGAGTATTTTTTGTTTTTGCTTTAACTTGCTCTGTGATATAATGCAACTGTATTTGCATCCATTTTTTCTAGAATATTTAAGATTTTGCTTTATATATTTCAATTTTTCTGTTTATAAAGGTTCATAACTATTTTACCTTCATTACAACTTATAGCTTTTATCCTTATGAAATTACCCAACTTGTTCTGCTAAATACTTTGCCTTCGGTTCCACGTTGCCTGATGTTAAGTTTGCCAGTCCTGTTTTCATATTAGTCTTTGCCTGATAGAAGTCTTCCAACCTTTACTTTTAACTTTTCTAACTTCTGCTTTTCACTTGGCATTAAGTTGTCTCTCAAAATTAGAATGTAATTGGCTTTGCTTTTTAATCTAAACTGAGATGCTTTGGGTTTAACTTATTTATATTTGTCATCAAAAATCATAGGTTTGGGGACGCGTGGGTGGCTCAGTTGGTTAATCACCTGACTTTGGCTCCGGCCATTACCTTGTGGTTCCTGGGTTCAAACCCCACATCGGGCTCTGTGCTGAGAGCTCAGAGCCTGGAGCCTGCTTCAGACTCTGTGTCTCCCTCTCTCTCTGCCCCCCCCCCCCACTCACATACTCTCTCAAAAATAAATAAACAGTTTTAAAAAATGATAGGTTTGAGCTTCCTGTTTTAAACCTTGTTACACATTTCTCATTTCTCAAACTTAATGGCTTTTTCCTTTCCTCCCATATATGCTAGAGTCTTTTTTTTTTTTTCCTTTTTTTTCTCCTAGAGATTGGAATGTGAACATCCATTTTTACTTCTCCCAGTGAAACTTACTTCTACATGTAAAATTAAAAGTGTTTTCCTGGACATTTTCTACTTTGAAATCTCTCTCTCTCTCTCTCTCTCTCTCTCTCTCTCTCACACACACACACACACACACACACACACACACACACACACATGCACACATGATTGCTTTCCTATGTACCATAAAGAAATCAATAATTTCATTTAATTCTTCTGAAAGCAGGCTTTTTTTGGTGGGGGACGGCGGGGATTAGCAGAGAGAGAGGGAAAAAGAGAATCTCAAGCAGGCTCAGCACTGTCAGCACAGAGACTGATACAAGGCTCAAACCCACAAACCATGAGATCATGACCTGAGCCAAAATCAAGAGTCAGACACTTAACTGACTGAGCTACCCGGGTACCCCATCAGGCTTTTATTTTCTATTGAGACATTTCTTAGTTAGATGAAATTAAGTTTTCATAAAAATTTTTCAAGACCCTATTTCTGTGTATGATATACTACCTGAGTTCTTGTATACTTACAAATACCTTAGTTCTTTTGCCTTATGTTAATAATACCAGATATGCTCCTATAATTTTCAGTCTATAGACACTTCCTTTAAAAATACTGTCAATGTGTTCTAGAATTTAATTTTGTGGGGATATCTGAGATAAGTCTGATTTTCTTCACAAGAACATATTTTTCAGTCTGAACTCTGTTTAGTTCCTTCATATAGCCTTAAAATTCAAAAGTGTCATCAGGATATACATAAACATTGATCTCTTTTAGAAATTATGCCTCATATTAATGACCTCTTTTAATCTTTTAATCTTAGACTTGTGTCTTTCTTTAGATCAGGAATGTTTTCTCTTATTATATCTTTTGTTATGACTTCTATTCTATTTGTTCTAGAATTTTCCTAAGTAGTAGCAGATATATACTATATATCTCATATATATATATCTCATTTCTTCATACCTTTTTATTGACTTCTGGAAGAACTTTTCAATTTTTTACTTCATAAATTTAATTTCTTTTCAATCATTTCCTATCTATTCCAGCTCCTTTTTTTTACTTCTTCCTGGCTCTTGCCCAACCACCTTTTCATTAATGACAAAAACCAACCCCAGCTCTGGTGCACCTGATTAAAACTCCTCCTGCCACAGCTCTCAGGTGCCACTGATGGAGTCTCGAGGCACCACCTCCAGCCCAGTCAGGGCAGCACTGCCAAAATCAAAGGGGTTATCTCACCTCCCTGATTCCCTCTAGGTGGTAGAACACAATGAGATGAGCAGTGAGAGGAGGATGGAGAGGACACAAGGGTTAGACCATGAGGGGTCTCCCCAGCAAAGAACAACAGAAAGTCATGAATTTCTCTCCCCTGGCAGATACTCCATCCGCACGACCAGTGACAAGGGCCAGTTCTTCCGAATAACCAAACAAGGGGACATTTACAATGAGAAAGAGCTGGACAGAGAAGTCTACCCCTGGTATAACCTGACAGTGGAGGCCAAAGAACTGGATTCCAGCGGTGAGTGGTCCCAGATGCTAGGGGACCTGGGCTTTTCTCCTTTCCCTCATTCCTTCAAAACAGGCATAATCTGTCATTTTGGGGCTCTGGGGGTATCATAAGCTCCCGCTGAAGCACTACTTGGCTGGGATACTATAGAGCCTCTATCCCCAAGGTGTGGATGGACCAGCAGCACCCACATCACCAGCAACCTGGTTGGAAGGGTAGAATCTTGGGCAACCCCCAGACCGAATCAGAACCTCTTGCACATTACAGCTGAAGAAGCACTGTCATAAAAGAGCCTGCTAGATGTCCCTGTGATGAGAATCACCTAAGGCACCTTTTAAACACAGAGCCTTTCCTAGAGGATCACTGGTGCAGTGATCCAGAAATGGGGCCAAGGAATGTGTATCGAACAAGTACCACATGATTCTTATTATCATGGATGTTTGGAAAAGACTGTTTGGGGGGAAAGGAGGGGGACAATTTATATGCCAGTCAGTGGGTTGAATTCAAAATCTGAAGCAGCTTCCAACTTCAAGATTATTAGGTTCTCCAGATTAGTGTAACTTTTGCCAGAGGGAAAGGCAAGTGTTGGGATTTAAAATTTTTTTTTAATGTTTTATTTTATTTTTGAGACAGAGAGAGACAGAGAATGGATGGGGGAAGGTCAGAGAGAGAGGGAGACACAGAATCTGAAGCAGGGTCCAGGCTCTGAGCTGTCAGCATAGAGCCCGACACGGGGATCGAATTCACAGACCGTGAGGTCATGACCTGAGCCGAAGTTGGAAGCTCAACCAACTGAGCCACCCAGCCACCCCAAGTGTTGGGATTTTATATCCTTTACTTACATGAGAAAAATCACAGCTCCAGGAGATAGATTAATATCCTCGCCTTACCCAGGAAACCACCAGGGCCTGGGCGGGGGCGGTGACTTGACCAAGGCCCCACTGGTGCTACCCTAGAGTGTCCCCTGCCTCCTTCTGGGCTTCCCAGACTTGGTCATCACCCCTGCCATGGCACACAAGCTCCAACTGTGATGGACTCTTGCAGGTTTTCCAGATCAGTCTTTACCCCTTTCTTCCCCATCTAATCTCATTCGCACATTTTTAAACGTTAAAGTAATGGTTTGTTGTTCATTTTAAAATATGGGATGGGGCACCTGGATGGCTCAGTCAGTTAAGCGTCTGACTTCGGCTCAGGTCATGATCTCGCAGTCGGTGAGTTCAAGCCCCATGTCAGGCTCTATGCTGACAGTTCAGAGCCTAGAGCCTGCTTTGGATTCTGTGTCTCCCTCTCTCTCTGCACCCCCCACCCCACCGCTCGCATTCTGCCTCTCTCTCCCTTAAAAAATAAATAAACGTTAAAAAATGTTTTAAATATGGGAAAAACTGAAAAGAAGAAAATCATTCCCCTATAACCCCACCATACAGAGATAATTACTGTTGACACTTCAGTGTACTTTCTCTGGTCTTTTTTTTCTCTATACATATTTTCATGTAAGTGAGACCATAATATTTATATAAAAAACATATCCTGCATTTTCACTTAGCCTTATTTCACAGCCATTTTCATATAATACTAAAATATCTTTATTACATTTTTAAATGTAATTTACATGGGCATTGTAAATAGCCACATGTTCCATTCTTTGAAAGTGGTTTAATATGTTAACCCCAACTCACTTAGGTTGTTTACCTTTTAAGTATTTTGTAATAAATTAATTTTATTTATTTAAATAAATTATATTTGTTTAATTTAATTTAATTAAAACTTTCTTTAATTTGCTTGCATTGTTTACCTTCTTGATTCTTACAAGTAACTGTTTAGTAAAAATCCCTGTGCATGAAGCTTGACGCCCTTCCCTTCCTCTCCCAGCCCTTTCATCCAGAACACCAACCCTGGCCTCTCTTCCAGAGGTCCATAGACCCCTCTTCCTGCAAAAAGGGCACCCCTCCAGGACTCCCCATCCACATACTTTCTACCCCTGGGACTGGCATCAATCTGAGTCAATGGCAGTCAGGAGCCCTTTCTCCCTGCAGGGTACTCCACAGGCAAAGAATCCATTGTTCAAGTCCACATTGAAGTTATGGATGAAAATGACAACGCTCCAGAGTTCGCCCAGCCCTATGAGCCCAGAGTGTGTGAGAATGCTGCCCAGGGCAAGGTGAGTCCGGCTCAGCTGGGAGGGCGAGGCACGCTCACTGAAGATGGGCTGAGAGGCAGCACCTCCCACCCACGGTCAGCTGGCATTTCACTGAGCTTAATGTAACCTGCACAACAGCCTTGAGGAAAGGTGATGTTATCCCCACTTTATAGACGGAGAAACTGAGGCTCAGGGAGAACGTATGAAGAATACACTGGTGGGGAGGTTGGTCCAAAGGGTGGCTTTGTGGAGACTATTTAGGTTAGTGTTGCAGAAAAGATGCAGCCATGGTCAGATCTGATACCAAAGTCACCATCACTGATCCCCCAGCCTCCCCAACACCACCACTGACTATCCCCCATTTTCCACATTCCAGCTGGTCGTGCAAATCTCGGCAATAGATAAGGACATAACGCCACGAGATGTGAAATTCAAATTCTCTCTGAGCACTGAGGACAGCAACTTCACCCTGACAGATAATCACGGTATGCATCAAAGTAGTCAGCTTGGCTACTGGCAAGGGCAGGGGCACAGTTATTTGAGTCTTGAAGCACCAGGGTCAAGAACCAAGCCAACCAAGTGGGGGCAAGCCCTCACTGGGGTCTTCGAGTTACAGGATATTTTGTACAACTCCTTACGGGGCTGTGCAATGATCAGAGCTAATCTGGCCAAACTGCCAAGTCCACATTCTCCATAAGATGCTCAGGTCAGCAAGGAATATAGAATAGATATGGGGTGCAGACGCTTGCTCAGTTCACGATCTAGCCAGTGGAGTCCTTCCCACACTGGATCTCTATGCTCAGCACAGCTGCAAATTCTCTATGAATTCTGAGGTCACTACCAAAGAGTCAAAACTGGAAACGTGAAATCCAAATGCCAAGAATACAGTGAACTTTGTCTTATTTCAGCTACAATGACTACTTACCACCAGGTGGCCCCAGGACAGGATCTGGTCCACTCCTCACAGCCCAAAGTCTGTGATATCAGCAGTGCCAGTCAGAGCTTCTGATGAGCATACGCTTACAAGAGTGACGATGCTGAGCTGACTGAATTCCAGGCAAAAGTAGGCATGCTTCCGTGGCCTCAGTGGCTTCCTGAGGAAAACAGAAAATCCCTCTTGGGTCTAATAGAGCAATCCTTCACCCAGCACAGAGTAGCGTTCCTGCCTTTCTCTGATGGCAAAACTGTGGCGGATGAGGATTCATTCCTGTATCGAAGAGCCAGTGCCACCTGTGAGGAAGGTCAGGGTCCCTGAAGGCGGAAGGCAGACCCAGGGGGATCAGCCACAGACTCAACCTTAAGGAGCCATTCTTAGAGAAAAGGTGGCCACGATGTGTTGACGGTCAATTACAAACCATTCAAACGTTCAGCTGTCTTTAGTAGTAAGCAATGTGGCAAAAATACTTGTCACCCCACCCCCCATCTCCACCTCAATCCCACCTCAGAGGGGGTCTGCATTGGGATAGAAAACTTAAGTGCCACCCCAAAGACACCCCATGTACAACCAGGAGGGAAGCCTGCTGGTGCCAGATTCACTTATAGCATGAATGTCCTGTTATGATATTAAGTGAATGTAGTGAGAAAGCTCTAATTTCTCTCAAAGTATCAATGGCCATATAGCTATTATTTTTAATTATAATAGACGTGGTTACTTAATAGCAAAATGTAATCAGCTTTCATTTGAAATCTAAAAGACAGACCCCTTTGCTTTGGGAGCTGACCCAAAGGGAGTCAGCTTCCTGAGGGAGCTGACCCTGCAGGGCTAGATAAATCCTGGAGCAGGGAATCCCTAGACCCTCTGGCCACCAG
The DNA here is from genome assembly GCF_027475565.1 of Acinonyx jubatus. Lineage (NCBI taxonomy): Eukaryota > Metazoa > Chordata > Mammalia > Carnivora > Felidae > Acinonyx > Acinonyx jubatus. The sequence continues at coordinate 19,589,465 of NC_069396.1, read as the reverse complement.
CATCATAACCTCCCAGAAGCCTACAAAAGGCAGATTATCTGGCGTCTGATAATGAAATGTGGGTGTGGGAGATGGGGGGAGGGGTAGGAAAATGGCAGCGAAGGGGGAACAGGGCTCTGAAAATCTGTTTAAAAAGCTCCCTGGGGGATTCTTCAGTACATGGAACCACTGACCGGAGCTGGGAGGGGCAGCCAATATTTGGGCCAAAGCGTATGTGCAGTTCCAGCCTGCCTAGGACATCCTCAGTTACGGTGTCATCATTCCTTTGGTGCCCCAGGGAACATGTGCATTGTTTTCACTTTCTAATGGATTTTCAGGAATAGCAGAAACAGCCTTCAAAGTTAGCCCAGTGCTGAAAGACTTTGAAAAACTTTATTTTTCCCCATTGTCAAAGCTTGCAAAAATGCATTAATTGAGCCAAAAGAGAACCACCTGTTATTGCAGTAGGGTTAGGAAAGAGGAGGTGGGGGTCAGACGTATCAGTTGCCCACAGAAACAGAAGGCAAGGACTTTACATTTTGGCCAAGCCATTCTTTTCTTTTTTTAATTCTTTTTTAACATTTATTTATTTCTGAGACACAGAGAGAGACAGAGCATGAGCATGGGAGGGGCAGAGAGAGAGGGAGACACAGAACTCGAAGCAGGCTCCAAGCTGTCAACACAGAGCCTGATGCGGGGCTCAAACTCACAAACTGTGAGTTCGTGACCTGAGCCAAAGTCAGATGCTTAACCAACTGAGCCACCCAGGCGCCCCCTGGGCAGGCCATTCTTAAAGGCTATGTCAAGGCAGCTGCCCAAAATATCCCCTCTCTGGAGGAACAGACCTGCACTCAAATGGCTGAAACATGAGGCAGGGGATACAAACGGCAGAGAAGCAGACTGCACATGGGCTGGTGCAGTCGTGGAGGGTCCCCTGGAGGAGGCAAGCCACATCATCAGTGTGCACAAGGGGACAGGCACTCTGGAAGCCAGAGCCTGACTCTGCAGCCCCGGTATTTCCAGATAACACGGCCAACATCACAGTCAAGTACGGACAGTTTGACCGGGAGCGTGCCAAGGTCCACTATCTGCCTGTGCTCATCTCAGACAACGGGAGGCCGAGCCTCACAGGCACCAGCACACTGGTCGTGACTGTCTGCAAGTGCAATGAGCATGGCGAGTTCACCTACTGTGAGGAGATGGCTGCCCAAGCAGGTGTCAGCATCCAGGCGCTGGTAGCCATCTTCCTCTGCATCCTCACCATCACAGGTCAGTGCCTAAGATGGGGGAGGGAACGATGGTGGGGAACGCTTCACAGGAGGAGGAAGAGACCGGGGATTCAGGCGCAAGCCTGCTTCCAGCCCATATCCCACCCTGGGCCTCAGGGTTCCGTAGCAGGACAGAGGAATAAAAGCTCTAGCTCCCTGGATGCCAAAAGGTGGGGGTAGATGTGGGGGGAAAGGGAGAGTTCAAGGCCTTTCACTTACTTTAAAATACCTCATATATGACATCCATTCATTCGTTCATTCAATTTATACGTTTTGAGCACTTACAGCATTCTAGGCACTGTTCTAGGCATTTATTTCCATGAAACCTATTTTGAAAAAAAAATCCTCTTTGGGAGGAAAAAAATAGAAAATTTAAAAAATTCCAGCTTAGATAGCCGCTAGTGGCTTCCTTTCCTTTTTTAGGATTCCTCCAGGCTTGATACTTTTTTTTTTTTTTTTTCTTGTTTGGGCCTCAGAAATTTTAGGATCATTTTAGGCCTTGCCTTGGTTTGGGTTACTCAGGAAGCAGACCCTGGGACAAGGACTGGCATACAAGTGGTTTATTTGGGAAGTGCTCCCAGGAAGCCCTAGAAGGAAGAGAGGGGAGTGAAACAGGGAAGGGAGGCAGCTGATGAAGGAAGCATTGTCTCGCAAGTTACTAGTGAGGGTCACTGGCACTCCCTGTCACTGGGGATGGAGAAGCAGCGGGGCACTGTCAGCAAGAGTTTATCCACCAGTTCCCCTCAGTTGACGGTGGGGGGTTCCTCCCAGTGGAATACATTCTCCTGCACCAGCCCTGAGATGGGGCAGGGGCCGGCCCTCTAGAGGAAAGTTAGAGATCTCCCTGTCACTGAAATGATAGGCCCTGGGGGTGAGGTGGGGTTCCCACGTTATCTCCTCCAGGCTCTTCCTGCCAGTGGCTCTCCTTAGAGGCCCCCTGGGTGTGCCACCTTCCTGAGGCTTCTCTGGCAAAGAGTCTAGACTCAGAACCCCTTTTAATAATAATTAGTAATAATAATGACAATGACATCACCACCACACGTAGAATACACTTAATCTCACAACTACCTTGCCAAATATAAACAAAGCAGGAAAGTCATCACTTTCATCTTATAGACAAGGAAACTAGAGCTCAGACAGGGTGTCCCAGCTTCTCTTACATATGTAACAGTTTGTTAAGTAACTCAAGGCCAGAAGGACAGAGTCTGGGGGATGCTCTGGCCTAATTTTAGGAGCTCTCTGTGCCACATGGACCACCTATCCTCAGGGGTTGGTGACTCTCACAGTCACACCCCTCAGAGCTCTGAGCAGGGTCAATATCTACACCACTGCCCAACCACGGGACCCCAGGCAAGCCACTCAGCCTCCCTGAGGTCAGTTTGCTTAAGGGTAAAATGGGGAGAATAATACCTGCCCTGAGTGAAATAACACGAGAACGTGTCCAGTATGGAGCCAGCACATATCCAATAGGTGTCCAACAACAGCTGCCGTGAGAGCCATGGGCAGCATGCCTGCCAGCACCACCGTTATCCAGCAGCAGCAGCAGCACGGCCATCAACAAAACAATGGTTCGGAATCTCCGCACTCCGAATTTCAACTCCATTCCCTTCCCCATTTCTTCTCCAACCTCTGGCCTCCCCACCTTTGCACACAACATAGAAGGATTTGCCACAGTGGTAGGGGGAGACAGGAAATGTGGACGTAGGTAGATGGGGTTGAGACTGGCAGGAGAGAATGAACTTAAGGGAGTCCCACTCTGTTCCTCTTCCCCCATCTCCACCAGTGGCTATGACAGCCAGTCAGGACCAAATCCCCAGGGAAGGAGGGTCTGTCCCAAGGGGGTGGGAGGCACGACTGTGACCCACGGAGGGCGGAGGTTGCGGGGGGGAGGGGAGGGCCGGGCGGGTACCCACAAGGTGTCTAGACCAAACCAACCTCCGCCTTGGCCCAGGTGTCGCTGGGATGCTGGGCTGGCCCGGGAATTTCCAGGGAGGAGGGGAGGACGCAGGTGAGCCCCACAGGGCCAGGTGGGCCGGGTCTGACTAGCTCTGGCTCGCTGCAGTGATCACCCTCCTCATCTTCCTGCGGCGGCGGCTCCGGAAGCAGGCCCGCGCCCACGGCAAGAGCGTGCCCGAGATCCACGAGCAGCTGGTCACCTATGACGAGGAGGGCGGAGGCGAGATGGACACCACCAGCTACGACGTGTCGGTGCTCAACTCGGTGCGGCAGGGCGGGGCCAAGCCCCCGCGGCCCACGCTGGAGGCGCGGCCGTCCGTCTACGCGCAGGTGCAGAAGCCTCCGCGGCACGGCGCGGTGCACGGCGGGCCGGGGGAGATGGCCGCCATGATCGAGGTGAAGAAGGACGAGGCCGACCACGACGGCGCAGGCCCGCCCTACGACACGCTGCACATCTACGGCTACGAGGGCTCCGAGTCCATCGCCGAGTCCCTCAGCTCTCTGGGCACCGATTCATCCGACTCGGACGTCGATTACGACTTCCTCAACGACTGGGGCCCCAGGTTCAAGATGCTGGCGGAGCTGTACCGCTCAGACCCCCAGGTGGAGCTGGTGTACTAGGGAGATGTGGGCCTCCAGGTCTGGGGACCCAAACCTCTGCAGCGCGGGCCAGTCGGACAACAGGCACTGAGCCCGCAAATTGTAGCACTGACACCCTAGCCCAGCAGCCCTTCCTCGTGGGTCCCAGAGATTTCACCACCTCGGGTAGCAAACTCCAGGTCCCTGAAATGTCCAGGAACATACTTCAAGTGATAGCTACCCCCTAAACTCTGGAAGATCCAGGCTGGTGTTCTGTCTCGGCTTGGACATCCATAACCCTGTCACCTGGGACCACGGGTCCTACTCAAAGACTTGCTGTGGCTCCTTAAAGCAGCTTATGGTTCAAAAGCCAAGGGGAGATCTTCCCCAACCCCCCCCCCTCCCCCCGGTAAGGTTGGTGAGATCCTGGTGCCTGTCTGCCTGGAGCAAAGGGCATGGCCTGTGGGGCAAGAGTCTCTGCAGCCCAGTCCCACCAGAGACTGGAACCATCCATCATGCCAGCCCTGCTTCAACTTCGTCATGCTCTCCCAAGTCCCCACCACTCCCAGCCTCTCCCCAGGTCTGTCAAGAAGGATGAGTGGGTCCCTTGACAGCTACCAAACTTGGGTCCTGAGGTGACCTCGCTGGCTACTACACCTGTAACTGCTGTACTGAGCACTGAAAATTCAACCAAAGTCAGGAAAACGGCTTGTTGAACTTTGAAGCAACTGTGAATCCATCCTGGAGGGACAGTGGAGACCAAGTGTGACAGATCATATGCTGAGGGCCACCTGCACACCCACACCCTCGGGAGAGGGCCTGGAGTAGCTGTGACCCCAATTTGAGTCTCATCGACACCCCATCAGTTTTGCCTGGGAAGTGGAGCAGATGTTCCCCAGAGCAGAAGACCTCTCCCCTTATCTTCCTTGCCCAGTCACTCCTTCACGCTCTTTCTCTCTCTCTCTCTTTCTCCATCTACTCCTTATCTCTTGACTTGAAGGCCCTCAAGATGTGACCCTCAGCAACTCTGGTCAAAGTCCAAACCCAAACATGACTGCACAAAAGAACTGTGTCATTTGCCTTTACGCACCTCGTTTGTTGCCACATCTCAGGAAACCCTGGCAAGGCCTCATCCCTCGGGCACACCCTGCCTTGCCCATGCCCTGTGGTCATCTGTGCATCTCCCACTTTCAGCCAAATCTGGAACATTCCACTGCAAACACACCCTGGGGAAGTGGCATCACTCAACGGGAGAGGGCAGGAAAGGAGGCAAACTCTCCAATTCACTCTTGGTCATGGACTGAGGTTCCCCTCAGGGCAAGGGCCCTCACACTTCAGGAGACTGTAGATAACACTTGACTTTTTTTTTAAACCAATAACTACTATATATATATATACATATATATATATATATGTATATATATATTTTACTAATAATACTTACATATTTCTAGCTCTCACAAACATATAGAATAAAGGTTTTTGCATAATAAGTGAGTTGCTATTTAGGTTAACAATTTTAATTCAGATTTTTTAGTTGGATGAACAAATTCCTATAACCTTCTTTTTCCTATCATTGTAGTTAACTGCTCTAGTGATAATAACTATATATTGGCCACACTGGTGCATGGGACGTACTGTATTTTTTTATACCTAAATAAAGAAAATTCTTGAAATCCTTTTATTTCTAGAGCTGAATAAGCTCATGTGAAACACATACACACATACACATTATCACACCACCACCATCATCAAAAAAGGAACCCAGGGTGCAAGGGGATATTTGCAATTAGGATTTCAGAGACACTCACTCTGTATTGCAGCAAAGAATAATAACAGACACCTAATCCAACCCCCTTTCCTCCCAGAGCCCAATGCCTTCACTTGGCGTCTGTACATGCCCCCCAGTCCCACCTCCACCCTACACAGTAGGCAGGGCCTGTGGAAGCTGGAGCTGCCACACCATTTCCATGATGGGGTTAGTGAGAGTCATCAGCAGTGAGGGAGGAAGTCAACCTCTAATTGGCTGATTGACAGGAGTGAACAGGTGGCACTTTATTGGGGGTGTCTGGGCCCAATATTGGGGTCCTGCCTTGAAAACCTCACGATCAAAATGAGAAGAAACGTCCTTGTCAGACTCAGGTCTTGAATTGAGGAAGTGGGGGTTGAAGTTCACTTCATCAAGGCCTCTGCTCCTTGACCCCTACCAGCGGGGATTCCTGGGGATTATTTCTTCCAGGGATGGTATTTTGTAAACTGTGCTCTGGATAAACGCTAGTTCCTGGAGCTCTCAGGGGTCAAGTTGTCCTAATTCCAATTTTGCTCTAACTTCCTTTGTGATTGCCTTTTTGATCCACTGGTTATTTGGAATGCATTATTTAATTTTCACATATTTGTGAATTTTTCAAATTTCCTGCTATTATTGATTTCTAATTTCATTCCCTCATGTTAAGAGAACATAATTTTCATGATTTCAGTCCTTATAAATTTATTGAGGCTTGTTTTATGCCTTAACATGTTTCATCCTGTGCAATATTCTGTGCACCTGAGAGGAATGTGTATTCTGCTGCTGGTAGTGGAGTATTCTGTAGCTGTTAGATGTACCAGTTTATAGTGTTGTTCAAGTCTTTTACCCCCTCACTGATCTTCTGTCTAGTTATATATAGTCTATCCATTACTGAAAGTGGAGTGCTGAAATCGCCCAACTATTATTGTTGAGTTGTCTGTTTCTCCCTTCAATTCTGTCAGTTTTTGCTCCATGTATTTTGAGTCTCTATTGTTAGGAATGTAAAGGTTTCTAGTTGTTATATCATCCTGAAGGATTGATGCATTTAGCGTTGTAAAACGTACTTTTGTATCTGGTAACAATTTTTATCAGTCTATTTTGTCTAATATTAGTATAGTCACTCCAGCTCTCTTTGGTTAGTTTACATAGGATATCTTTTTCCATCCTTTTACTTTCAACCAATATGTGTCTTTTAATACAAAGTGTGTCTTCTGTGGACAAAGTATAATTGGATCATGGCAATTTATCCATCTTACCAATCTCTGCTTTTTGGTTGGCATGTTTAATCCTTTACATTTAATGTAATTACTGATAAGGTAGGATATATGCCTGCTATTTCCTTTTTTTTTTTCTATGTCTTACATCTTTTTTGTTTCTCTGTTGCCCCATTACTGCCTTCTGTCATGTTAAAGAGGTATTTTCTAGTGTACCATTTTAATTCTCTTGTCATTTTTTTACCTTTTTAAAAATTTCTTTAGTGGTTCCCCCTGAGGATTATATTTAAAATCTTAAAACAATTCAGTTAGAATTTTTACCAACTTCAATACTGTACAAAACTTTGCTCCTATATAGCTCCGCTCCCTCTCCCCTCCTTTGCACTGTCCATTGTTATACATATTACATTTTTATGCATCATATGCCCATCAACATAGATTTATAGTTCTTGCTTTAGGCAGTTGTCTTTTAGATCATAGAGGAGGGGGAAAGTTACAAACAAAAATATATATATTTAAATTTTTATATCTACCTATACAGTTACCTTTACTGGTGATCTTTATTTCTTCATATGGTTTCAAGTTACTGTCTGTGTCTTTTCATTTCAGTGTGAATGACTCTCCTTAATAATTTTTTTCTTAATAAATTTTTTAATGTTTATTTATTTTGAGAGACAGCATAAGCAGGGGAGGGGCAGAGAGAGAGAGAGAGAGAGAGAGAGAGAGAGAGAGAGAGAGAGAATCCCAAGCAGGCTCCATACTCAGAGCAGGGCTCAATCCCACAAACTGCAAGGTCATGATCTGAGCCAAAACCAAGAGTCAGACATTCAACTGACTGAGTCATCTAGGTGCCCCTCTCCTTAGTAATTCTTGTGGGGAAAGTCTGGTAGTGAGAAATTCTCTCTTATTTTGTTTATCTGGGAATTAACTTGTCCTTTATTTTTCCAAAATATAGAATTCTTGACTGATAGCCTTTTTCTTTCAGCACTGTGAATGTCACCCCACTGCCTTCTGGCCTCCCTGGCTTGATGAAAAATTGGCTGTTAATCTTATTAAGGAAACTCTGCATCTGATAAATCAAATCATTTCTCTCTTACTTAAGGCTTTCAATAGTCCCTCTGTCTTTAATCTTCCATAGTTCCATTATGATATGTCTAGGATAAACCCTAGGACTGTATCTTACTTGGAGTTCCTTGAACTTATTGGATGTGTAGATTAATATTTTTATCAAATTTGAAAGTTTGGGGCCATTATCTCTTCAGATATTCTTTCTGCCTCTTTCTTTCTTCTCTGGGACTCTCATTATGCATATAGAGTATGTTTACTGATGTCCAATAGCTATCTAAGGCTCTATTGATTTTCTTCATTCTTTTTGTTGTTGTTGTTTCTCAGACTAGATCATCTCAATTGACCTATATTCAAGTTTACTGATCTTTCTTTAACTCACATCTGCTCTTGAGCTCTTCTCAATTTTTCATTTGTTTATTATATTTGCAACTCCAGAGTTTCTATTTGTTTGTTGTTTTTTTTTAATTTATTTTTGAGAGGAGGGGAGGGGCAGAGAGAGAGGGAGACAGAATCCAAAGCAGGCTCCAGGCTCTGAGCTGTCAGCACAGAGCCCGATGTGGGGCTTGAACTCACCAAGGTAAGATCATGACCTGAACCAAAGTCAGGCGCTTAACTGACTGAGCCACCCAGGTGCCCCTTGGTTTTTTGTTTGTTTGTTTTAATAATTTCTACCTCTTTACTGATTATTCTCTCTTTGGTGAGACCTAATCTTCACATTTTTCTTTAGTCTTTAGACATGGTTTCCTTCAGTTCTTTGAATATATTTTAAATAACTGGATTAAACTCTCTCTAGTAAGTCCAACATCTGGGTTTCTTCAGGGATAGTTTCTATCAATTACTATTTTTCCTATGACTGGGCGATACTTTATGGTTTCCTTGTATGTCTCATATTTTTTTTTCTAAAGTTGGATTTTTTTTTAAATTTTAACACTTATTTTATTTATTTTTGAGAGACAGAGTGCAAGATGGGGAGGGGCAGAGAGAGAGGGAGACAGAACTTGAAGCAGGCTCCAGGCTCTGAGCTGTCATCCCAGAGCTCGATGCAGGACTTAAACCCACTAACTGCAAGATTATGAACTGAGCCAAAGTCGGATGCTTAAGTGACTGAGCCATCCAGGTGCCCCAGAAAGTTGGATAGTTTAAATAATACAGTGTGGCAACTGTGGAAACCACACCCCCTTGACCTCCAAGGTTTCTTGTTTTTGGTTTTTGTTGGTGCTGCAGTTTGGTTAGTGGCTTTCCTAAACTAATGCTCTAAAAGTTCTACTGTTTGTTGTGTGTGGTCACTGAAGCCTCTGCTTAATGGTAGTCAGGCAGTGAGTGGTCAGATACCCTCCTTAAATGCCTGGAACCAATAAATTTCTCAGCACTTGCTAAAAGCCTCTGTGTTTATGTTGTAAAACTCCTTCAAAGTTCAGGCAGGCAGTTTACAACTCAGCCTTAGCCTTCCCTTTCTGATTGCACAGAGCCTTAAAGTCAGCCAGAAGTGAGAACTTAGGGTTCCCCCGGTCTTTCCTGGGCATGTGCAGAGCCCTACACAAGTGAGTGGCCTTTTAGATTTCCAGGAACATGCCAAAGTTTTTCAGAGCATTCTGTGGATAGCTCATTCCCCAACTTTTCCTTTTAAGATTTTTGGTCAGTTGCTTGTTTGTCCCAGCTGTTATCACCACCTCAGGCAGCTGTGATGTTAAAAGATTATCGCTGATTGTTTTCAACAAATGCCCTCAGGAAGAAAAAAGCTGTTTGCACTGAGCAAATTTCAAGTCAGGTGAAATAAAAGCAAGCTTTCAAATGAGGCCTTCTAGGGACCACCAGACAGGTCAAATAATGACAGTTACCTGAGAATTGGGCTTTGGAGGAGCTCTAACACTGTTCTGCCCCTTCCAGCTGCTATGCTGCTGATTTTCACTCTGATTGTGGAGCTATTGGGTTTCAACGCCACCATAGGGCTGAGGAGAGGGGAATGGAGCTAGGGTAAGTTAAAACACCACAAAGATAGTTGTTTTTACCAAGACTGAGCTGCTTCTCTTGAATAAATACTCCCAGAATTGTTGAAAGACTTTGGTTAATTTTCAGAGTTCCTAAAAAGTTGATTTTGGCAATTTTTTCCAGTGTTCTCATCACTTTTATGGAAGACAGGATTCCTTATTCTGTCATTGCTGTCAGTGTCAACCACCACCACCACCACCACCCCAGCTGGTTTTTGAGCTCAGTTTTCTTACCTGTCTGCTATCCAAATTCAGGGGCCTGCCCTTTGAACTCACAGTTGCCCAACCCCTGGAGCTCATGAGATCTGTACACTACCTTTTCCTCTAAGAAGACTCCCAGGCTTCAAGTTACCTCCAGATCAGGCAGTTCCTATTCCTCCAACCCTCCAGTGGTGGGGCCTGGCTCTGAGCTCTCAGCCACTCTAGCCACCTCCTCTCTTTGGTCCCTGTTTACCCTGAGGTTGGAGGAGTGATCTTTGTGAAGGCAGGAGGCTTGCCTCTGAATTTGCAACCTCTGGTGGACACCGCAGTAGGGCAAAAACCCAGTACTCCCGGGATTCTGCTAACCACACTACACATACTTGCTCCTGCCAACCCTAGGCCTCGGACCTAGCAAAAGTGGGCAGAAGCAAGAAAGGCTCAGAGCCCTTCCCTTACCCCAGGTTGAATCTGAGGCTGACATGGCCTTCCTCATTTCACAGAAGACTAAAGTGAGGCCCAGAAAGGGGTGCAATGTGACCAAGCCACACAGCAAGTTAGAAACTAGAGCTAGAACCCGCCTCCTGACTCCTCCAAAACTGTGAACCTGCAGACTTCCCCAGTCCTGGGCGCTGAAGGCTGGACCAGGAAGCACTATCCAGGTCTATTGAGCTGGTCATGGAAAAAAATGACCACTTAGGGGCACACGACACAAACAAATGTTCAGCAGCAACCCCAGTACAGCACACCCAGGTATCTTGATGTGAACCATAGGGTCTGAGAGTTCTGGCCCTTGACAGAGAACCTGGATCACAGAGACAGCCAAAAAGTACAGTCCCACAACCCATGTTAGGCTCCCACTCCGTCCCTCCCCTCAAGCCAGGCTCTGATGTGGGAGAGTCAAGGACCTAGTTCTCCACCTTCCGAAGGAAATAGGACATGTACAGCTTCCAGCAGTCCTATTGCACAGAGAATCTCAACCCACAGGAAGATGCTAGCCCTGGCTGAAACAGCCTTGGGCTTGTAAGGGTCACAGTACACTGCATAATCCCTCCGGGGCACCAGGGACCCCTCCGTCAGGGTCCACACCCAGCCCTCCTGCTCTGCCCTGACCTTTCACTAAACCAATCCTGGAGCACAGACTCTGGGCCACAAACAGCGGCCATCCCTGAGTGCCCTGGTTCCAGATACCTCCCAGGTCAAGAATACTTACAACAAATCCTACTGTCCTCAAGGTGTTGAACTGAGTCTCTGATCCTCACAGCCAAAACCCGAGTCCACCCAGCAATCTCCCTTCCAAATATTAGCCAAGATGCACACATAGGGTGCCACGGTGTTAATTTCTGGTTATATACAAGGCAAAAAATTGGAAACAATGGAAATATCCAACAAGAGATTAGTTAGGTAAATTATGTAAGATCCAGTATTAAAAAAAATACTGGACAGCCATTAAGAGTCATGTGATCTTGAGCTGAACTCAAAGTCAAGCAAAAAGGCAGAATCCAATGCATTACTTATAGTCAGGTCCCAATTTTTTTTTTTTTTTTACTAGTAGATATTCACCTCCAGGTTTTGGAATTATGAGTAATTTTTTTTCTTCTTAATTCTTTGTTTTACTAATTTTCTATATCAGCATGCAATATGCTTATAATCAGAAAAGATGTTACTTTAATGTTAATTTGCAAACACTTTCTTCTAATTGCAGATATAATAAGCAGTTTATCTCCAAATATCATTATTTACCATTGAGTTTTTGTTTTAAAAAAATGTTTGAGTTTACTACTATTAAAGCAACACTTTTTGTTTTTTAAATTAGCCAAACTGCTTTAAAAACCATTGCTTTTGAACCAGACAAAACTATTGCTGGAAGGTTTATTAATTTTCTTGGATTTTTTTTTTTTTTTTTGGAAGCATTTATTTGAACTTGGCCATGTGGGACCTGCACCTCTTAGCTTTTGGAGTTTTTTAACACCAAATTTCTAGCAACTTTCTGGATCAGAGCAAGTACAGTCCATAAATGAGGAAAACCTGGTTTTCCAGTCAGGTGATCCTCGTGATTCTGCAATGCATAGAAATACCCTACAATACTCTTTCTCAGAGATATAAGAAAAAAAGTTGGGACCAACTTTCCACAGCCCATCCAGAAACCACCTGGGGATGTCTGGGAGAGCTGAGTGTGCACCAACACCCAAGAATTTCACACGACTTTGCAATGTGCTTTTCTGGCTTGGGGTGTTTAAAGCGCAATTAACTTATTGCGCTCCTGAGTAATGGTTGCTGGAGGGATGTTTAATGATGTTGCGCAGGAAGCTGTGCAAGGGAGTTTTGTTTACTGATGGGACTCTGAGCAGGAAGTGAGTCTTCCTATCAAAGGGAAAAAAACAGAAGTCTACCTTTGAATTCAAGGAAATAGGGAAGGCTTTTTCTGACTGAGCATAAGGAGACCTTCAGGCATAGAGTGCTCTGCAGGGGAAAGAAAAGCCCCACCTGGGGCATCATATAAAGCAGCTAACATTTTGCAGAGCACACAGAAGAATGAAAAGTGATCTGGGGCTTTTCTCTCTCTCTCTCTCTCTCTCTCTCTCTCTCTCTCTCTCTCTCTTAAACCAATTCTGGTACAGACATATAACGAATACTACCAAGTAACAAAAAGGAAGGAAAAATTGATACGTACAACAACTTGAACAGATCTCAGATGCATTATGCTAACTAGAAGAGGATAGACTCCAAAGACTACATATTGTATGATTTCATTTATACGACATCTGACAAAGGCAAAACTAGAGCAAGAGAGAACAGATCAGGATTTCCAGGAGTTGGCAAGGGAGGAGGATTTGACTAATAAAGAGAGGTTGCATGAGGGACACTTTTGGGGTAATGGGACGGTATCTTATTTGTGGCAGTGGCTAAACAAGTCTATGTATCTGTCAAAATCTTAGAATTCTACTCTCCCCAAAAAGTGAATGTTATTGTACGTAAATAGAAATTAAAAAAAAAAAAAAACAAAACAGGGGAGGTTGGGTGGCTCAGTCAGTTAAGCATCCAACTTTGGCTCGGGTCACGATCTCGCAGTCCGTGAGTTCAAGCCCCACATTGGGCTCTGTGCTGACAGTACAGAACCTGGAGCCTGCTTCAAGTTCTGTGTCTCCCTCTCTCTGCCACTCCCCCATTTACTCTCTCTCTCTCTCTTTCTCTCTCTCTCTCTCTCAAAAATAATCATTAAAAAAATTAACAATTTTTTTAAATGGAGAGATTTTCCATCAGGATCTCATTTTAAAAGTGATTGGTTATTGGTCATGTCATTGGTACACAAGGCCCAAGTGCGTGTACTTACTGACTTGTTCATTCTCTCTTTCAAAAGGATCTGTTGAACACTGTGCTAATGGACAAATTCCCTTGATTCTATTCCTGATGTCTCCTGAAGTCCTCTCCTCTAAACTGTCCCAGGCTTAGTTGGGGCCCTCTTCATTCTGTACTATAGTACTCCCAAATTTTCCAATTGCTCTCCCTATCTCTAGCCTCAGCCCCTACCAGCCATTCTCCTGCCATCACTGAAATTATTTTTCTAAAATGCAACTAATATCTTGCACTTCTTTATTTTAAACTCCTCAACAGAATTTTTCAAATTTTCCATGGCTCTCCGCTGTCAGATCACAGAGTCCAAACTCTTCAGCCTGGTACCCAAGGCCCTGAATGATCTAGCTTCTCCTTAACATTTTAATCTCTTTATTGTCATATCTGCCCTCATGCCAAACACTGTCATTTTTTTATAATGTTATTTATTTATTTATTTATTTATGAGATTGAGAGAGAGAATCAGAGTGTGATCAGGGAAGGGAAGGAGAGAGAGGGAGACACAGAATCTGAAGCAGGCTCCAGGCTCCAGGCTCTGAGCCTGTTTTATTGTTTTATTGGTCAAAATATGCACTGCCCCTCTCTGTGGGAGGATTACACATCCCTAACCCCCTGATGTCAAGCTTGGCCAGGTGATTTTTTTTTTTTAATTTATTGTCAAAAAAAAATGAAATGTATTGTCAAATTGGTTTCCATATGGCCAGGTGACTTAATTTGTTAAATAAAATACGGGTCAAAGAGACCCTTGCCACTTTGGAGCACAACTCTGAGAACCAGTTCATGGTTCCACCATTCTGTTCTCTCTGCCATAAGCAATGAACATAGAGCATCAGTGAAAAATAAACCTTCATTTTGGCAAGCTGCTGAGATTTGTTACCACAGCATAACTTAGCCTAAGCTGACTAAAGCACTTCATTAAAACATAACTTAACTTAAGCTGAGGCACTCCATAACTGTTCATTTTGTAACCCCTATTTATAGTACAGACACATGGCTGGCGTTTGGTACATATTTGCTGAATGAATGGATATGGTCAGTGAAGGAATGAACACATGACCTCTGGGCCTTTGCACATGTTGCTCTCTCAGTAAAGAGTAGACCACCTCTGCTTCTTCACTTGCCCAACTCCTCCCCAAGTCAAACCTCAAAGATACCCTCTTCCAAGAAGACTTCCCTACCCATCACTCTCCCCTCCCTAAGAAATATGTGTATATTTCTGCTTTCATAATAACTGTCCATCTTCTTGCCCTGATTTAAGACCCTTAAGCAAGGCCAGATACCCCTCACTTTGGTGGCCCTGTGCCCAGCACACAGCCTGTCCCACAGCAAACGGGTGGATGAATGAAGAAAGGAGTAAAGGAGTAGGGAGCTTTCTACTCCTTCAGTCAGTCACAGGCTTTCTCCACTTCAGGACTTTTGCACATGCTGTTACCCTTCCTGGAAGATCAGTCCCGTCCCTATTTGCTAGCCTAACCCTTCTAAAACCTTTAGGGTCACCTGCCCCATCCATTGCACATCCCTATCACAGTTAAGTCATTCACTCCCCTTGTTCCCACAAACTCAATACATCCCTTCAACACAGCCCTTATCGCACGGCACTGAGATCTCCTGCGGTCTGTCTGTCCCTATGAGCGGTGTGAGGGCAGGGCCTGGGTTTGATTCAACCCTATGTCTCCAAACCTACACAGACTTAGTAACAATGACAGCGACATGAAAAACAATAATAAAGATAACCAGCCAAGGTGTATTCTGGTCAGATAAACAGATGAATGAATATTTGAGTGAATTAATTAATTAACATGAATAGGTCCAGGCATGTTCTCCCATTGTCCCTCAGAAAGCCCAGGCTCATAACTAGAGGAGAACTCTGAATGTGATGAGGGCTAAGTTAACTGATGCTTTGTTATCCTAGCTGACTGCTCTCCCAGGCCCCTGTTCCTGTCCGCAACCCCATGGGCCACACGATCCCATCAGTGCAGGACACTGTAAGGATCAGCACACGGTCCCATTTTCCAGTCCACCACTGACTGCCTCCTGCGACCTAGCAGAGGTGTCCCAGAGTGTGACTCCAGGGAAGTGTGTACACCAGGTCTGCCAGCCCTGGATCCTCCTCTAATCTGTCACCAAGAGGGGACAGATGGAAGAGGGGAGGAATGGAGAACAAGTTTCAGAAAAGGAGGAACAAGAGGGAATCTGCATCCATTCCGAAGTCAATATGCATGGCAAATTGCATGATTGACTGTAGATGTGACCAGGAACTCTGAATATGACGATGAAAACCCAAGGTCAGGAAACACTGATCACCTCCACATAATGTTTGCTCTCCTCTAACTGACTCTTGCTCCAGAGAATCCCAAGGGAACCAAGAAGACTGAGAGGGGAAAAAGAAAAAGCAGCACCTATCCAGAACTCATCCTAAAAGCAGACCTTTAGGAACTTCAATCTTCCGGAAACCGACCAGGAACCAGAAACAAATAAAAAGCTTCTATGTAACTGATCAGTACTCATCAGAAATGCCAAGGTCATGAAAGTAAAGAAAGGAGAGATTCTTACAGACTGGAGGAATGTGAGGAGACACAACAACCAGGAGCAAGGTGGGATTCTAAAGCAGATCCTGAAACAGAAGAACATTTGAGAAAAATGGGTGCAATTCATATAAGGTACAATAATTGCATTGTTGGATTGTACTACTGTTAATTTCCTGGTTTTGATCACTGGACTGTGGTTATCATGAGGGGAAACTGGATGAAGAATATACATGAATTCTATTTTGCAACATTTTCATAAGTCTAAAAGCATCTTAAAATAAAAACTGTGCTTTGTTTTGCTTTCCAAAGGACTTGTACACAGGCATCAATCTCCTGATAAGTCATTCTCATCAAAACTAGTTTTGCTGAATTGTCTGTGAATATAGCTTATTTACTTAGCAGTCACGGATATTGTTCTCTTAAGACACCTACAGTTCTCCTGTGAAGCTTTCAAGTATCAAATGGGAGGAGAAGGAAAGCTAGAAATGACACACTGAGACTAGGCAGGGAGACAGAAAGAGCTACAATGATGCCGTTTGGAGCCATTTAGCGCCAGGGCAGATCTGCCTGTGCACCTGAAGGACCTCTGGAGGCAGCTCCTTATCCCAGTTCAGTGGCTGGTGTCTTCATGATTTGACTCCATTTGTGCAGCAAGTGTGTATGGAGCCCTGAGACAGACCCGGAGCCGTGGACACAGTAGTCAACAAAGCTGGGTCCTGCCCTCCAAAGGCTCGCAAACAGGGCCTGTTAGGGAACCCCAGATCCCTAACACAAAGCAATTGATTCAACCTCAGAGAAGACACTGAAGAAGAGGGTGTTTGGATGTTAGAGGCAGCTGGAGCCCAGGAGTTGAGGTGGAAAATGGTTGGAACAGAACCTAGCAAGGCGGGCAGAAACCAGATCAGAAAGAATCTTCACCATCATTTCCAGTGTGGATTTGACCCTGAATGACAGGAAGCTATTGAAGGTCTGAAGCAAGGCCATGGATTGATTTCAGGAAGCTCCATGGTGGCAGTGGGGAGGGGCATCCTTCCTTCAAGACTGAATTGAGAAGTTACATCAAGGCCACTGTGTGCCCTGCTTTAGGAGGCGGAATGCCTGTGTGAGGGTGAAAATGAACGAGGCAAGAGTCCAGAGATGCTGAGAAACAGCTCCTTCCCCCACAGGGCTGAATTCATAAGGCTCTGCTGTCCACCAGGCTGCCCTGCCTTTCCCCATGTGTAAAGGCTCAGCTGCTCCAGGCTGGGGTGTGAACGGTTCATGCTCTGTGCTGCATTCGGATGGCATGGTTACTGTACCGCTAGGGGACAAGTTCTCCCGGCAGCATTTCAAGTCCACTCTAGTCAGCTCAAAATGAATAGCAGCCAGAATGCCTCCCAAGGGAGGGAGAAAGAGGGGCCCTACCTCTCTCTGCCCATCCAGGCTTCCAGCTGTCTCAGCAATCCTAAGTCCCCAAGCTACTGTGCCCGCTTAAGAGGGGGCAGATGCAGGGGGGCAGCAAAGACCCCAGAACGGTCGAATTGGGTTCTAGGATTCCCTGAGTCTTGTGGATGTGTGTGGGTGATATGGAGGTGTTCCTGAGTCCCCAAGAGTCACCAGAAACTCTGGGAGAGAGGACTAGGACAGAAAAGAGAGGCAGGGTTAAGAATCCCCTTCACACTTGCTAGCTGCCCCAGCAGAGGGGGCCATAAGGTGAAGATGCTAGAAACCCAGATCCCAGGCAGGGCCTGCGTAAGACCCTTCCGCTAGACCAAGTTTCCGAAGAGTAAGTGATTTGCCACAGGAAGCACAGCAGGTAAAGGGCAGAACAGGAACAGAACTCAGGTTTTCTGGCTCTAAACCCAGTCCAGAGTGAACTTCTCTGTGCTTTCCGGAACTTAGAGAAAGCAAAGACCTCACGCAATCCCCTGTGTTCCAGCCCTATCTCCCACTGGCAAATGCCTCACAAATGCATTGGGCACCTACTAAGTGCCAGGCCAGCCCCTCCTGAACCACGCCTCCTCCCTGTAACTATCCTCTAAAAAGGATGGTAGAAATGCCTGACACGTACACAGGTTTTCTATAAATGTTTTCTGCACCACTGGTTTATTCATACACCATCTTCTCCCAAAGAGAATCAAAGCCACTTAAAACACACACACACATACTACGTATAATGTTTTCTCTAACAAGTGAGTAACTAGGAGTAAAGGAAACATACACACATCTCAATTTTTTAAAATATGTAAATGAATCAAGACAAGAGAAACACACGCATTACAATATATTTTTTTAAAATAAGTGAGTGAATTGGGGCAAAGGAAAAATAAGGATAAGAAATAAAAGAAAAAACTGAGGATGTCACTGAAAGACAATTCCTGCACTTGCCAGAGGTGGACCCCAAAAACTGACTGTAAGCAACAGCCACCGTAGAGTGAGACACCCTCTGTTGTAAGATTTACAATATTCAAGAGATTATTTTTAAAATATACAAAATGAAAAAAATTTCGTTTAGAAGTGAAACTACTTCTGTGACTAGGCATGGAAAGAAAGTTCACTCATGGACTGAATAAATATTAGCTCCTTCCCTTTGCCCCTCTGCCTGGAATCCCAATTTCTTTTCCACCTTCCAGCTGGGAACCAGCCTAGACCGCCTCAGATGGGCAGATGCACAAAAATGGGGCACTCTTTTGCTTTTTTAAAGACTTTTTCTCAAAGCATAATATACGTACATTGAAACACACATCAGTGTACTGTTCCATGAATTTTCACAAACAAAATATACCTGAGTACCCAGCACCCAGATCAAGAAACAGCATTACCAGCACACCTAAAGCCCCCTCCCAGCCAATACCTCGCCAACGGCAAACTGCCCAGACTCCAACACGGTAGATGTGCTTTTCTTATTTTGGAACATTATATAAATAGAATCATTCAGTGTCTGGCTTCTCTCGCTCAGCCCTGTTTGTGAGTTGCCCATACATTTCTTGTGGCTATAGTATGTTTATTCTCATTGCTATAGTCCGTATGTGGCTATCCACAATTTATTCTCCTATAGATGGACAGGTTCATCCATTCTTGGTCAGAAAAATAAAGACAATCACAGGTTCTCCATGGGTATTTTTAACTAAGTTAACTCTGTTAATAATAATTTAAGTACTTGAGTTCAGAAGATGCCAATGTTATTTTTCTAAACTTTTAAATTAGACTCAAATGCACCATCTGAAAACTGTCAGTCTGGCAGCTGACATTATTTTGATCACTGAATTCTATTTTTGTAACCAAAGATGTCTCAGTCCAATGGCCAGGGAACCAAAAAACATATAGAAAAGCCATATAATTTTTTTTTTTGCTCTTTTGCAATTAGACATTTAGCATTTGTAGGCAACACTTATTGAGACTTCACTATGTGTCAGGAACTGTACTAAACATTTTTCTTGTATTATTCCTTTCAATTCTGACAATGCTGTGAGATAGTTTCACTTTTATTACTCTCATTTTTCAAGCTTTGTCCTCAGCACCTAGTGGAGGATCTAGGGCACACCAGGTACTCAATAAGTGCTTATTCTACAAGGCAATGAATGGATAATCACAGCTACCATTTATACAGCTTATACTTTATACCAGAAATCGTGCCAAAAGCTTACATTCATTATCCTATTAAATCTTCCCCCAAAACCGAGATAACATAGGCAACACCTTTGGAAGTCTTGTCCAACTCACAAAACCCCATTTTCTTTGCAAACTACCCCCTGCTTATGCATACGCCCACAAGCTGGGGTGATTGTGCTAGATGACCCCACCCCTTTGGTCACAGGTGATTGGACCAGAGGTAGACACCTAATGCAGCTCAGCCAATCAGATTCTCTCTCAGGATTCGGACTTGTGATTGAAAGAAGGTCAGTTAGTTTTGCTTGTGGCCAGAATTTAGGTGCTAGGAACTCACCCCCAAGCCACAGTGTGGACTTTTTATGGAATAACGGAGAAAGAGGAGAGGGGTACAGAGATGAGAGGTGGGTTCCCACCTGTTTCTCTATTCTCCACTCCAGGACCTCAAAAAGCCCAGACTTGGATCCTAGTAAATGTTCCTCTTTTTTGCTTAAAATAGTTCAAGTTCACTTCCATTAACTGCTACTAAAATATAAATTCTAAACTAAAATAGATAAATATTATTTCTCCTTCCACATATGAATAAACTGAAGCTCAGAGGAAGTAACGTGACTTGCCCAGAGTCACAATCCAGTGAGCAGAGAGCAAAGATTTGAACCCAGGTCTGCCCAAGTCTGCAACCTGAGCTATTTCCCTTTCCACACACTGGTGTTCCTTGGTCCAGATCACTGGGACCCTCCAGATCAATCTTTAATACCTGTTGCAAGGGTGGGGTCATGCTGCAAGTTTTTTGAAGGCTGGGGTACATCTGACTCACTGTAGCATCTCCACCTGGACTGAATACTGTCAGGTGTCATCGGCCAGTCACCAGGATGGAGATTTCACGGGGCCAAAGGAAACATCGTGGTGTGACTGATGGGAAGTTAATGGATTTTGTGAATACAAATTATAGAGGCAGAAAAGTGGGGCATGGAACTGAGATACTTGCTAATGACCTTGACAGATAAGCCAGTGAGCAACTGATGAAAGTCCACAGAAGCCATAAGCTGGAGAGGGACTACCACAAAACTAAAGACCATGGTGTGGGGATATGGTATGCCACCCTGAAAAATAGAGAATACCTAAATCTTCCTCATGCCACAACCCTCAGCCTGGCTCCTTTGGCAAAATAGGTGAAGTGAAAATTGGGTTTGGGTCCAGGCCAAATGTGGGGGCCTGGCCAACCCCAGGGGCTGAACCAAAAGCACATCACTGGCCCAAGTCCTCATTCTGCAGAGACTGGACCATCTGATCCCCTCTGCACACACATATTCCACCCCATCTTCCACAAGGTAGCCAGAAAGATCTCCTAAAACACCAACCTGATCAGGTCATCCCCTCCATAAAACCCTTATGTGGCCCCCAAGGCCCTCAGTCTGTCATTCAAGGCCTTTACGACCTGCTGTGGTACAGTGAGAAATATATTAGGTCTTTGGCTGGGTTCCTGGCATAAAGCTCCTAAAATCCTTGTAATCTCAGGGTGTTAAGAGCGATAGGAGCATCTTTTGTTATACTGGGTTTTGTACAGAGCTCCCAGGATTCTTGGAATTTCCTAAGTGGTAGGAGTGTCTTTTGCTAGTATTCATTACAAGCCCTTTTGATCACACCTAAGTATATGCTAATGAGGTGATTTCAAATGAGGCCTCTACAGAGCCTCAGAATGAGTATGGTCACCAGAAAGACCAAATGATTACAGTATTGGAACTTTGAGCTCCACCCAAGGACCTATGGGAATAGGAGTGGGGTGGGGGTGGGGAGGTGGGAAGGAAGAAGACCGAGAAATTAAGCTATGTAAAAACTCTTGAACAATGAGATTGGATGAGCTTCCTGGTAGGTGAACATGTCAACATGTCAACATGTCCTGGCTGGGAAGGTGATGTTCCCAGAGAGGTCATGGAAATCACACACTAATCCCCCAAATACCTTGCCCTCTGCATCTCTCCTGTCAGGCTGTTCTTAAGTTGTATTCTTTATAATAAACTGATAAACATAAGTAAAATGTCTCCCTGAGTTCTGCGAGCTATTCTAGCAAATTATTGAACCCAAGGAGGGAATCAAAGGAAACCTGTAATTAGAGCCAGAAGTATAGCCTTGTGATTGGGATCTAAAGTGGTGAGCAGTGTTGTGCTATTGAGCCATTAAGTTATAGAGTATCTATGCTAATACCAGGTAGTTAGTGTTAGAATTGAATTGAATTGTTGGACTAACCCAGTTGGTATCTAGGAAGTTGGAGAATTCGTTGTTGGTGTTGGAAAACACTATGGACCTGCCATTTCAGTCCTCTCATAACATGCCACTCACTCACCCTCAACTTTGCTCCCAATATTCCAAGTTGCTCCATCCCTGACAGTTTAATGGAACTTTAAACTCAACTCAAGGAGCACAACCTCAAAACAGCCTCTTATAACCTCCTCACATTGGGTGAAGTATCCTTCCTTTGTGCACATCTGGCACAGAAAATATACTGCTCTGTGACCATTGGTTCACACATCTGCCTCTCCTAACAGATTGCAGGCTCCTTAAGAACAGGGACTTGGTTTTCTACATCATTTTCTTTTTCTTTTCTTTTCTTTTCTTTTCTTTTCTTTTCTTTTCTTTTCTCTTTTCTTTCTTCCTTCCTTCCTCTCTTTCTTTCTTTCTTTCTTTCTTTCTTTCTTTCTTTCTTTCTTTCTTTCTTTCTTTCTTCCTTTCTTTCTTTCTTTCACCAGTACACAGCAGAGTGCCGGACCTAGAGTAGGAATCAATAAGTACGTATGGTTAAAGGGATAGGAGGGAGAATAAGTGGATGTGTGGGAGAATAGGCAGGGGGATAAATGAGAGGAAGGTTAGATGGATGATGGATGGATGGGTGGATGGGAAGGTAGAAGAAGGGATAGGTAGATAAGGAGAGCATAGAGGGGTGAATGAGTGGATAAATGGGTAGATAATCGAAGATGGGAGAAAGGACACATGGATTCATGGGAAGATAGATGGATACATGAGTAAATAGACGGTACATCAGTCAATCCCACGCCTGAGTATCCAAGCCTGGGGTTCGGTCCTCAGGTTATCTTTGTGGCCTAGACTGCTCTCAGAGTTCTGCTACCTACCAGTGATTCCTAAAATTCAACATGTATAAAATCAAATCCATATTCATCTTCCCCAAACTTCCAGCACTCTGCTCATCAGTGAATGGCAACACCATCCATCCAGCTTCACCAACTAGAAATCCAGGGATGATCCTTAACTCTATCCCCTCCTTCAACCCCCATACTCAAGACATCACCAAGTCCTGTTGACCTTAACCTCTGACAACTCTTGCCAACTGGTCCATTTCCTTCCATCTCCAGGGCCACCATCGCTTCTCTCCTGCGCCAAGGTGATCATCACCTCACCAGCCTTCCTGCTTCCATTCTGTCTTGCCCTCAACCATCTCCACACTGCCAATAAAGCTGCCTTTTCAAAACTCAGGTCTGATTATGCCACCACCACTCCTCCAATATTGTTTAAAACATTCTAATGCCTTCCATTGCTCTTAGGACCAAAAGCAATCCTGACTCCTGCCCATTTCTTCTGTCTCATCCCACACCCTTACAGGGTCATGCCTCCTATAACACTCTCTCACGGGCTTCTTGTGGCATGTCCCATCATTGCAACTTTACCTCTATCTCTGTGACTCAGTGGTTAATCTCTGTCACACCCTCTAGGCAGTGAGCCCTACAGAGGAGGGACCATGTTAATTTTGGCTTTACTTGTTTTGGGGGTCAGGCAGGCTTGGGTGCAAATCTGAGTTCTGTCCCTAATTAGCCAGATATTGAACAAGTTATTTGACCTCCATAAGCCTCTTTGCTGTACATGAAAAATCAGAAAATATTGTCCCCCTCTACAAGACACTGGAGGATGAAATTAAATAATGCATGTAGTGTGGCTAACAGAAGCTCTGGTCTCTATGAGAACATGTTATGACTGTATTGGGAGCAGCAGCAGAAAGGTCTCTTTGCAGATCCTGCTTGCTCCTCAGCCAGTTTGCCCTTATCAAGCTCTACCGTGAATACAAACTTTCAAGCAGGCCTAGAATTAAGTCCCCCAGAGGAGGGGCTGGCTGCCTTTTATCCTTCATCAGCTGGAGACCTCTCTCAGGGCTCTGGAAGGGCAGCCTTCATCCTACAGGGGAGACAGAGAGGGACAGCCAGTCCCAGCGCCTCCAGTCAGGAGAAAGGGTGGTCAAGGCTTATGAAATCCCCAGAAGAGTTTAGGAACCCAGAAACCAACCTTCTTAACAGTCCATTTCATTAAGCCCCTTCCTCCCACAGGAGCCTATGGTGGCTCTGTTGCCTACAGCATCAGGTGCAGCTTCCTTTACCTAGGCTCTCCCTGCCATCCCCCCGCCCCCTGCTGGCACCTGGCGCCCAGAGCCCAGCCTTCATTCAGACAGGCCTCTTTACCAGCCCACAAAGTCCTTCTTTACCCTGGGCTCTGCCCTTCCTCTCTAAATCCTTTCCCCTCTTCCAGAAAGCCCTCTAGGATTGATTGAGCCCACACTAATTTCTTTCTCTTCTGAGGACCCAAGTCCCTGATGCCTCCAATTAAAGACAAAGCTCTGGTGTAAGACCCATCTGGAAGCAATTCCAAGCTCGCTATCCATAAAGGATACATTTTTTTGAAGGATAAAATCATGACTGTTATACCAACATAAATGAACACTCATCAAAGACTTTAACTCATTCATTAATGAGGGAACCAATAAGATGTTATACACAATTCAAAGGCCAATCCAAAGCACGGCCATATGTATAGCTTTTAGCCCATCCCTAAGATACCAATTGACCTTACCTGATGACATTCATGTGCCTCTCAATAGACAAGAATATTGTGCATTACAATCCGTTTTCTTCAACTTAAGAAATAGGAAAATAGCTCAGAGACAGTGAAAGGCACAAACTCCTATAGAAACAGATAACCACGTGTGAGGTAACACCTAATGTTCAATTTAAAAGACACCTGATCATCTTTTTTGCCTATTTTTGCATCACCTTACTGGGTGCAGCTTAAAGAACCGTGCAACTCTAGGAAGTTGAATTCAGAGGACCTCAGTCTCCTCATCTGTAAAGTGAGGTGACAGTGCAGACTCCTCTGAGCTCCCAGCAGGGAGCAGCTCCAGAAGTACATGCTTCAGGTTTGGCACATAGCTCTGACCCCTGAGCTTCCTCCCTCTACCTCAGCACCTGAATCTGAACTTGTCGGCTCATGGACCCTAAAAGGGCCCTGCTCCTGGACCCCACCCCCATGGAGCAGGAACCCAAGCCTCTTCCTTCATCTCTCCTAACACCAGCAAGACACAGTCAAGGGGGCCTTTAACAAGAGTCAAAGGAAAAGAGGAAAAGTCTTTGAAAATCTGGTGGGATAGGTTTCCCTCCCTTACCTCCTTTCTATTAAAAAAAAATTTTTTTTACATTTATTTATTTTTGATAGACAGAGAGAGACAGAGCACAAGTGGGGGAGGGGCAGAGAGAGAAGAAGACACAGTAACCGAAGCAGGCTCCAGGCTCCGAGCTGTCAGCACATAGCCCGACGCGGGGCTCGAACTCAAAAACCGCGAGATCATGACCTGAGCTGGAGCCAGACGTCCAACCCACTGAGCCACTCAAGCACCCCCTCCTCTCCATTTTAGAGCATGGTGTGCTCTCCACCCCACATAGCCAAGGCAATCCAGGGAGCAGGGCCCTTTGTAATGTAATTCAAGGCTGGGAAGATGCTTTTGACATAATTCTGTATAAAGGATACACCAGCAAGAGAACTTTCCCGAAAGGGGTAATGGATTTTTAGACAGATACCCACACACGAGCCAGACCATTCTGACAAGTTTTCCCCCTCCCCTGCAGAACACTAGTATCAAAAGATTTCCCCCAATAATAGAATCAATAAGTTAACCATAGTCTATGAGTGACAGGGGTAATACAGAGCACACTCTAGGGCAAATCCCCTTAGCCTGGCTCTTGAGGACTCTCTGGGTACTTCACTGTCACTGTGTGACTTCTGTAAGCTTCCTCCCTCCAGCCTCCCTCCCCCTCCCCCTTGGTCAAGCAGACTCTAAACACCACTGTGTTTCTTTGGTGCCCAGGAGATGCCCCTCTTGCAAGTCTGACCCCATCTAGGAGAAAGCCTCAAAAA
This sequence comes from Acinonyx jubatus, assembly GCF_027475565.1. NCBI lineage: Eukaryota > Metazoa > Chordata > Mammalia > Carnivora > Felidae > Acinonyx > Acinonyx jubatus. The sequence continues at coordinate 19,563,770 of NC_069396.1, read as the reverse complement.
TCTATGGATATATCCATTGAAATAAAGAAATGCACAAACTTACCCATGAGGATGTACATCGCAGTATTGTCTTGACATGCAAAAAACTAGAAACAAACTAAGCACCCAGCAATAGAGGATTGGCTAAATAAGGTATAATACAACCATTTGATGCTAAGGAGCCATTACATGTGTGATCATGGGATAAGAGAGGAGAGATAGTGAGCAAGCTCACTCCATTTAAAGACACTTCTAGAGTTCTACAATGACAAGGAAAGAAAAAGAAACCTCAGTATTAACAGTGACCACTTCTTATGTTCTTCCTTTGCCTTTTGATGTTTCACAAATGTCCCACACTAACATGTATTTGCGGATGCAAAGCTAGACTCAACACCACTAAGCCCAGGGGAAACCAGTTCTGGATTCCAATGTGAAGAATAAGCCAGATTTGTCGGACCACGTGTTCAAATGGAGGGTGGAGGGGAACGAACTCTTAAAGGTTAGAGCCTTCCACAAGTTCTAATTCAAAGTGCCACCCCACAAGACACATACACATAGTCTTGCCATTGGACAGCTCACAGGTAAAACCACTAACAACCAGAATATCCATCCTGCAAAGATCATCTGCAAGGTGTCTGCTCAGGAAGGTCAAGGTCACCTTTATCAGGTTGTGCAGTGGGCACAGTCCTGGCCTGGAAGTCCTAGAACCTCCAATCCTAGCTCTCAGCCCTGGCCTGTCCCCTCCTTTCTCTAGTCCTTTATTTATTCATCCATTCCCCCATCCATGGGGGCACATATGCCCCCATAACAACCCCAGAGAAGCTGGAATCCCCCAGCCTGGGTCCTACCCTCTCCTTGTTGGGGGTGGAGGGGTAGAGTAGGCAGAGCCCAGAGTAAACAATTACCAAAGAAGACTGGGAACTGTCCTCATAAGGGAAGGCACTAGATCATATAGGTCCCTCTGCCCCTCCACCCAGGGATGCGCAAGACATGATGGGTAGCAGAACTGGGAGTGAGGTTTGTTTTCTCCCCCAGAGCCTGCTCTGTCCCCACCCTTCTGCAGTACCAGTGGGGCTTGGCTTCTCTTCAGAGCTATCCCATGGCTTCTTCACTTCTCCAAGTTTGATCATAAACATGTATAGTTCTTTTGTCCTCATGTTGTCCTTTTGAGAACCACTTTCAAGCTACCATCAACAAAATGGGAGTTTGTTGAGAGTTATCAACAAGGTATTTCATTAATTCATTCATCAAATTTAGAGTGCAGGCTCTGTGCAAGGACCCCAGGGGTTTCCCTCCTGGGGCTCCCAGTCAAGCAGGGGAGATGTAAATAACTAGAAAGCACCACAAGGTAGCAGGGGTGCAGTAAACAGGGGCTCTATTGTAATGAAATCAGGAGGATGACCCGGACTTGTCCAAGGCCCCAGAATACGGTGTGGACAGAGCAGGTCCATCTGCCAGGACCAAGCTCTGTGCCTGGGTTTGCAGGGAGGAGGGTACAGAGGGCACGGAGTGGGGCGAGGGGCGAAGGAAATGGGCAAGCTGATGGCTCAGGAGAGGAAGGCTTCAGCAGGCCCTACCTGACATCCCAACATGCCATGCCTCAGAACTCATCTGCCCTCAACTGGGAGCAGAGGCCCTTCCAGTCTAGGCTGCCCCTCCCACTGGCTGTGACAGGGTTCCCCACCACCACCACCAAGTGCCCAGTTTCTCCTCTGACCAAACTGTTTGGCCGTCCTTCCCTGCACATGCCATTGTCTACCCTTCTCTGCACATGTCTGTGTGTCTGTCCTTCTCTGCTCCCACCTGTCTGTATGTCATTCTCTACACACGCCTGTCCGTCTGACAGGCTGGTCTCCCAGCCGCGCCCGTCCCGCCTGCAGCTGCGTGGGTGGCGGGGTGGCTGCGCACAGAGGGGCGCGGCTCGGCCCTTCCCCCTCCCGCGTCCCCCCATCACAGGGATGACCCGGGCCGCGGCCCAGAGCTGCTGAAGCCCCGAAGCCGCCACACAGCGCTGCTGAGGCCAGGGAGGCGCGCCGCCTAGGGGGCCCGGGAGCGGACGGCTCTGGCTTGGGCGGCGGCGCAGGGCCGACGGGCAAGCGGGCGGGGCTGCGGCAGGGCAGGGCTGGGACTGGGGCTGAGAAGCCGCCGCCGCCGCCTCCGCTGGGGATCGCGGGCAGCAGGTCCGCTCGGCCCGGCCCCGCCCCACCCGCCCCGCCCCTGCGCGACGAGCAAGCAGAGGCGGAGCGGCGCGCCCCCCGCGACGCCCGAGCTCGAGCCCGAGCCCGAGCCCGAGCCCGAGCTCGAGCCCGAGCCAGAGCGCAGAGGCATCCGAGCGGGAACCAGAGCAGGAGCGGGAGCGGGAGTGGGAGCGGGAGCCGGAGCCGGAGTCAGAGCCGGAGCCCGAGCCGGAGCCCGAGCCCGAGCCGGAGCCAGAGCGGGAAACCGAGCTGGAGCCGAAGCTGGAGCCGGCACTGCGGCGCGCGGAGCTGAGCGAGGCGGCTAAGCCGAGTAAGGGGCGTTGGGTCGGGGGCGGTGCTGGGGAGGGGCGGGTAGGGGGTCCTGGCCCCCTTCCCCAAGCTCTGTGGCGGCCCCGGCGCACGCACACAGCTGGGGCGCCCCGCGCGGAGCCTTGGCGCGCCAGGAGGGCGGACCGGCGGTCCGAAGACGAACCGCAGCGCGCTCCGAATGGGATCCCCAGACTCCCGCCCCCGGCCCGCGCGTCTCCGGCCGGGCCAAGGCTACCCCTTGAGCACGCCCGATAGCCACAGGGAAGGGAGGGTCTCTTGGAGCATCCACCTCCTGTGGGGGGGGGGGGGGCACAAGAGAGCCTCCCCCGTCCCGCACCCTCGGTTTCAGGACCCCTGAGAAACCCACCCAAGAAGGGGAAACTAGGACGCACTTTTGGACGGGGTGGAAGAGGGAAGGGGCTCCCGGCTTTGCGGAGTTTGAAGCTAGAACCAACCCCCACCCCTGAGCCAGGAAGTTTGACCCTCCGACGGGCGGGTCACCCTGGCCAAGCCCCCTCTTCGACGCCTATCTCAGCACCAAAGGTGGGAGAGGGGGCGGCCCCGCCGCACCTTCTCTAGCTTTGGGGCAGACTTTCGCTTGCGCGGTAAATGGGACTCGAGGCTGAGTCCGAGGCGGCTGCTCTGGCTGGCTGCGCAGCTCGAAGGGCCACAGTCGCCCCTCCCCAAGAGCCCTCGGAAGCTGGGTAGTACCCACCCCACCCCCTGGCTGGCTCGCGCAGCCTTTCCTACCCCCCTCCCCACTCCCCCCCCCCCATCGGCTCTGCGGTCTGGAGGCTGGCGCAGAAGACCTAGGGCTGCCCTCTTGATCCCACGCGGGTGTCAGTGGGGGTGGCCAAGCGGGGGTGGCAGGGAAGGCGACGGCATAAGTGACAGGTGTGAGGCAGGGGCTCCAGGAGACTGATCCTTGGTCTAGACCCACACAGTCCCATGGGCACCTGTCTTGAGGATGCCCCTCTAGACCCTCTCCTCAAACACCCTGACTTCACCTCCTGTGCCTCAGTTTCCTCCGCTGACTAGTAGGCAAGATTCTGTTGTGAGCAGAATGTTTAAGGGCTTTGGTACTACAGTATGGTCTTGACTGACTTCCTATTCCTAGCTGTGTGACCTGAGACAAGACACTTAACCTCTCTTGAGCCTTAGTTTCCCCATCTGAAACACGGGGAATGCGCGTTGAAAAGATTAAATGAGATGCTGCTGGCGGGGGTGGGAGGGTGGGGGTGGGGGCAGCGGCTACCATGGTGCTTGGCACACAGCCAGGACTCAAATCAGGTTGGCTACAGGTGTCATTTGATGAAGTGTCCAGCACCAGTAGATGCTGAAAACAGTGAATTCGCCTGAGATGGCGGGGACTAGACCCCCGCCAACCCCCCTTTGCGGAGGGCTTTGAATCCCCTCAAGGCCTTGTTGACATCTAATTGTGATGCAAAACTTGGGGCCTGCCCTTTCTCAGACATTCCCTCCTCCCCAAAGGTTTCTACTTCCTGGCCGGGCTTTCTCCTCCCTACCACACCATATCCATCCAGGATGGAAAAGACTGTATCTGACTGGCTTTTCTTTTGCCCTTGGCTGATGTCTGCTGCCCCGGTGGAGGGCTTCTCACGCATCTCTCACAGTGGGTGCAAGGGAATTCTGCACACCTCTCTCCACTCTGCGGTTTGGGAGGGGGTGGGGCAGGGAGGATTGCTTTCCCTGAGGAGCCATCAGGCTGTCAGGTGGCATGGATGTTCCAGTAGTGATGGTTCAGACAGGCAGCAGAAAGCAGCAGGGGGAGCAGCCGCCAGGGCAAGGAGACAGCAGGTCTGAGGGGTCCCAACCCTGTTTCCATGCTGACCATCCAGCCCATTGAGCCAGGAGGCACCAGAAATGATGAACCTTGGGGAGGAAATGGAGCCAGTGGCTGACCAAGAGGTTAGAACTTCAGAGCTGGAAGGTCCCCAGGAAGAGATCTGCCTGTCTGTGCAGCTGGGGTCTCGGGTTCAGAGTAGAGCAGGCGAGGCCCAGGATCTAGGGGAGGATGCTGGGATCTTTCAGGTGGCATGGAGGGTGTAGGTGCCAGGAGCACTGTTGAGAAGAAAACAGAGGTCCAGCTTGTGGACATCCATGCTTGTCCTGGCCACCTGTGGCCCATCTGCCCAGAACAGGGCAGCGGAGGGGTGAGTCTGTCCACACGTTGCCTGATGGGGACTTGGTAATATAGGGAGAATGGGCTCCTTCTATACAGAAACCCCCTTACTCTTCTTCCTATGTACCCCGCCCCCATTCGCCCACTTGGGTGTCACATCTCTGCATCTTCCATAATTCTCACTCCTCTTCTTCCCAAAAGAGTTAATCAGGAACTGATTAGGAGGTGAGTATCTCCTGGTCCACCTCAGTTTTTGGATCACAGCCCACAGGGAACATGATGGAGATATGGACATTATCTTAAGTCTTTGGGAATAAACAGACACATTCTGGCCTATTACCTGAGCCTTTGCCCTGGAAGTGCTCAGAGCACAAGGTAAGGGGTGGGAAAGTCTAAATCTGCTCTCAGCCTCCTAAATGTAGAAACTGAGGCCAGGAGGGCTTCTGGAGCCCCTGGGCAAGTGAGCACAAAATGGAGCTATGGCTGAGAACATGGCTACTTGGAGCCAACTGCCTAGGCTTAGAGCATAGGATTCTGGGCAGAAGATTTACCTTTCAGAGCCTCAATTTCCTCTTGAAAGTGGGAACACATATTATGTACCTCCCATTACATTTGTGGGGACTAAAGAAGTAATATACAGGAAACACGTGGCAGTGTCAGATGGACCATTCCCAGTGGCCTTGCTGCATCTGCATTATGAACATATCCTGAACACATACTGTTTTCCATGCATAAGCACTTCTCTTTGGATTCCGACAACAGTCCTCTGATTTAGGTACTGAAATTGTCCCCATTTTATAGATGAGAACACTGAGGCTGGGAAAGGTTAAGGGCTATCTAACGTTGCTAAGTATAGAATACTTAAAACATCCCTATGACTCATCATAATTTTATGAGTTTATAAAATTGATAATTAGCACATTGTATCTTAGATGATGTGTAATTAGTTATTGGAATGCTTCCTCCAGGGATATCATCAATCATTTTATACCTCATGTTAACTGTCCACGGGCCAGAGAATTTTTAGAGACACCTTCATGTTTTGTATTCTAACAGTAATCAAACTGATTTAAAAGAGCAACCCCCCCCAATTTATTCCCTATCACTCCTCTCCATTTTTTTCCCATAGCACTATCACCTCTAACACCTCTATATCATATTCATTTGTTTATTGTCTACTCTCATCAATATAAATTCCCCAAAGGCAGGGACTTTTAACCATTTTGTTCATGATGATATCTCCTATATTCAGAGCCTAGAATAGTACCCAGCACTTAGTATGCTTTGCAAATTATAAAGTGTTTTACAAACATAAGGTCTATTGTTATTATTTTTGCCAAGTGTATAGCTTGCCTGAAAATAAAACATTAAGGTTTGTGGCAGAAACCATTCCCTCAAAAATTTGGCAAATAGGACTTGCTCAAGAGCCAGGGAAATTTTGATGAGGGTTAAAAAAAATGGAAATTATTTACCTAACATTTTAATAAAGCTCCTTACCAGTAAGTTCAAAGACAAGTTATTTTTTTTTAATCTTTACAATAACAAATGGCATGGTCAAAGGCAATTAAGTTAGCTTTAAAATTTTTCAATTAACTATCACTGACTTATCACTTAATTATTCTTTGTTAGCATGAAAGGTTTTTTCAAATCTTCATTTTAATGATTTTTCAGATTATAAAATACATGTTCATTGTAGAAAATTTGGAAAATCATAAAAAATGTAAAACACAAAAATCCTCAACCCCACCACTGCCCAGAGAGCCCAATGACGGTGAATATTTGCATCTATTTCCTCCCCAAATTTTTCTATATATGAATATTTTCTTTAGGTTTTTTTTCTTTTACAAAATAAGGATCATGTTGTATGCAGAGTTCTGTAACCTGCCTTTTTATATATAACCTGGGTCTTTTTTCCTTCTTAACATTCCACTAAAAGTCTTTACCTATGTTATTAAAATGTCTTTAAAACTATTATTTCATGGCTATATATTATTCCATTATAATTTTCTCAGCCTATCCTCTTATTGGACAGTGAGGTTATCCCTCGTGTTTCACTGCCATAAATAATGCTTTGTGGTGCCCTCTGTGTGGTTTTTCCTGAGCCTTAAATCATGCTTCTCTACCCACTTGGCCAGACCTATTTGCCAGTTTGTAGATGGACTGGTTTATGCAGGTAGACAGTACATCAACCCTTAGAGGTTGTACCTTGGTGGCAGTGAGGAAGGAGGTAGCAGTTGATTCTACAGAAGGCTACTTGCCAAGTAATGTTCTTCTCCATTGGGAAAGACACCAGCTGGGTACCAGCCTCATATAAAGACCTTCCTGCAGAGGAGGAAGGTTTTCTGCCACCTGGGGACCCCCCTCCCCCCGCAGCCCCAGAAATTAACCCCCTGCCTGGTGAGGTAGATGCAACCCTTTTAAGATCAGTGTGTCTCACCACAGTCCAGAATCTCTGACTTTCTTCTGGCTCTGGGCAATCACCTGCACACCCACAGGTTCATGGAATCTCTGTTATGGCATCATTCATTCATTCAGTAAACAGTCCCTGAGCGTGTACTGTGGTTAGGACAGAAAGAACCAGTACTTATCTGGCCTGTCTAGATCTGGAGTCTCCACCTCACCCACCTTTGGAAGGGCCTCCATTTCTCCACCATCCCCCCTCCCCCCACACCTACAGACACCCAAGCAGACACAGGGAACCATCTTTAAGGCTCCCTCTTCCTCACCCTCTACATCTGATCCATCTGTCCTGCTTCTTAAATATCCCCTACACAAACCGCCCTATTTCTCAAACCCACCCAGCATGCTCCTGCCCAGGGGCCTTCTGTCTGGTCCCTCTACCTGGGATACCCTTCTCCCACATATCCACCCAGCTGTTCACCCAGCTAGCTCCCTTGCTCCAGTCTTCGCTTACAGATCACCCTCTCACCAAGGCCTTCTGCAGCCACTGTATCTAAATGTTCAGTCTCCACGTACACACTGCCTCTGTTCCTCCTCTTACTGCTATCTAACAAACACCACCATTATGTGTGTCTCCTCCACTAGCAGGAAGCTTGGTGAGGACAGGCAGTCTGTGTTTGCTTCACTTCTCTATTCTCAGCGCCCACAACGTGGTTCACAAGGGGCTCTGAATAAATACTGTCAAACCAAAGAATGTAGCCTCTCACTTTGCTCCATTTACCATCGCCTTCATTTAAGCCCATCATCTCCTACCACAGCTTCCCTGCTCCCCTGTCACCTGCCCCCAACCCCTGGTCCCCCCTCCTCACTGAGCCCAGGGAGACCTTCTTAAAAGGTGACCGTGCAATTCCCCTGCTTAAAATCTTCCAAAGGGTAGTCTTGGGGCCGGGAGCTCATGATCTCACCCAACCCCCTTCGTTTCTCTGAATCTCAGTGTTGACATCTGCAAAATGGGGGGTTTGTTTTGCGATCCCCTGGGCTGACGACACGTGACTGCGGTAGAGCCAGTGCCGCATCAGCGTCACGGAGTCACGTGGCCTCTTCCACAGGCCAGCCCACTCCTGCGGCCCCTCTCTGTCCGCGGTCTACCGCGGTGCCGCAGAACCCTCCCGGGTCCGACTGCCGCGCATGCGCCGTGCCGCCCCTGCACACTGCGCCAGCCGGCTCCGCCAGCCCAGCTCTGCCCGCCAGGGGCGCGGCGCCGCCCCCCCTCAACCACATACGCATTTGCCCAGGTCTGAGTGTCGCAGTGGGCCCCAGACGAGGTATTCTGGGAGCGGGGACGTGAGGCGGAATGGGAGTGACGTGGACTTGCCGCACACCATTAAGCCACTTCAGAGCCTGGAGTGCCGCCGCCGCCCGCCCTCCGATTTCTAGCCAGACAATACAGTCGCAGATGAGTCACAGGCAGGAACGCGCCTCGCCTCGGATGCTGGGCTCCGAGACAGGCGGGCAGGGGGGAGACGTGACCTGAGAGTGGGTCCAAGCCCAACCCCCACTCCTGCAGTCCCTGCTCCGGAACACCTCGCCCAGCAAAGCACAATCTCAGACCATTCGTGACGAACCTGGCTGTCCACTACCCCCATCACTGTGTCCTCACAGCAGCTCTGGTCACATGTGGGGAGAGTGGGGTGGGTACTTGCACACATAGATACCTGACATCCAGTTCCTTTGTCTTGATAACCCAACCAAAGCTCCACCCAAGCAGAGGGTCTGATGCCACCATGAAATGGTTTTCCTGTAGGTCCTCATGTTGAAATCCACAAGTGGGGGAGGGGAGGAGGAAACAGTAAGGTTGAGATTGCTGTTTTAGGACCCTAAAAGCCCCTCCTTTTGTTTTCCAAGGGTTTTGTGGGACACACCCTAGGTGCTTGGTAAATATTTGAATAAACTGATGCAATCCAGGAATGCTGGGAGAATGCAGCAAGAAGATGTATGTGAAGTGCAGACTGAGTTACGTGATGCAGGGAATGGTACCCTAACTAACGTCAGCATCATTGTCACCCACGATGTCGGGGAGCATCTCAGTTCCTTACATGGGCGTCCTTTTCCTCAGGAAGTTGAGCATCATTAAAAGGCAGCTTCAACACTGCAGTCCTATGCTGACATCAGGCCAAGGTGGATTTGTTCTAGAATCCACATACTTTTAAATGTGCCCAGCCCCGAGTGAGTTCCCAGAGGCCACAGTGGCCCTCCATACCCACAAGAAGCTAACAATCTGGAACAAGTTAGAACCAAAGTCATCCTGGAAGGATGTCCATGTGCTGTGGAGGCATAGCCAGAATGGCTATTCTGTCTCCAGCAGTCAAAGAGGACTTCACTGAAGAGGTTTCTTCAGCCGTGTGATGACAGCCACATGGGAGTTTGCCAGGTGGAGAGGAAAGGAAAGGCATGCCAAGGAAATGGCATGAGAGACCCAGTGTGTCCAAGAAGCTGGCCAGCCAGAGCCCTGGGTGGGGTGACACCCAGGGTGTCAGATCTCTGTAGGGTGTCCCTGCTGTAACTGAGGAACACTGGGGGACAAGATCCCTCCCGCATAGCCCTTCCACCATCTTTTCTCTGTGACAATGGGTGGATCAAATCACTGAGCCTCAGTTTTCTCATCTGCAAAATGAAAATGGTATTACCCACATCAGGTAACATTGCAATAATGTTGATGATGTCATCTGGCGCAAGCAGGTGTTTGGTGAGTGTGGGTCACACCTGAAAAGCTGGAGTGCCCAGAATGCTTCCATATACACAAATGTCTATCTGACCCAGCCCCTTGCCAGCCTCTTGAGCCATTTGGAAACTTACACATAGTCTGCCAAACATCCAAACTGACCACAAAATATACAATGCGAGGGTTCTTGGCCCCTGCCCTAGGCAGCCCATCTCCCACCTCCCCCACACCCCATGCTGTCTCAACCTTCACCTCAGAATCACAGGGCCCACAAGGAGGAAAGAGAGGGTACAGGGGGCCTCTAGGAGAAGCAAGACCTTGGAGACAGCCCCTTGGAGTTTAGAGGGTGGGCAGCACCCTCTACAGCGTCAGGAGCCACCACGGTGACCCTATAGGAAGTGTACATGCAGCATATTTTTATTAAGCACTCACATTACACCAGTTCACTAGAGAGGCAGGCAGAGCACCAGGGCGGTGGAAGTAGTGGTAGAAGCCAGTTCATTTTCCTAGGGACACTGAGGATTTATGGAAGGGTTTTCGGCAAAAGAATGACATGATCCATTGTGCCTTTAAGAAAGACCTCTCTGGAAGCAGCATGAAAGATGGCCTGTCAGCCTGCTTAAGTCTCCCTCCAGACACACACGTGGCCACAGTGCACACGGGCATACCCACAAACGTGAACACAGATACATGTACACACATGTATTTTAGAAAGTATAGATCCCAGGCCCTGAGACTCTTCAGAATTTTCTGGTGTGAAATCACAGTTCCCCAAGCAGCCTGCCATGCCAGAGAGACTTCTCTACTGGGCCAAGGGAGATCACATCCTACCCTCCATTCCCCCATCAAAACTCTTGTTGGTTTCTCTAGGGATGGGGAATATGCATCAGGCCACCTGGGGTTCACACCCAGAAGACTGAGCCGCAAGGAGCCATCTGGAGAGAGGGACCCCAGGGTCAGTGGCAGCAATGGCTCCCTCCCCCTGACCCCCTCGGACAACAGAATGAACATGACATACGTACCCACCCCCCCCCCCATCCTCAAAGCCAGTGAAGTGCCCTACCCTGATTTCCTCCTGAGGACACTGCAGCTCAGACAGGTGAAGTACTGTGCCTAGAGGCACACTCCAGGAAGTGACAGGACTTGGACTTCTGAGTTCAGGCTCTCCAAAGATAGGTCTTGGATTCATCTATTAAATAGAAAAAGTGTTATTAATCAGTGCAATTTGGCCAATGGTCTCCATCAAAACATGGAACCCATTTGGAGGAAAAACTGTATATAATGAAAAGGGTTCCTGAGGGAAACAAGGGTGGGAATCTTGGGACCTGAGTCCTAGACAAAAGCTCTGTCCACAGTGTCACCCCCAGGATCAGGGAGGTCAACTGCCTCCTGGGACCCAGAGGGGCCAGGCTGTTTTCCTGTTGGTTCCTGGCTGCAAGCTCTCCCCTACAGGAACCCACCAAACTCCACATCCACAGTTCCCGCTCAGCAACCCCCAAAGGTGCAGTTTGGTTTCTGCAAGTCTAGTGACCACACTCCCTACAAAATAACTGTATCTCCCTGCTGTTCATACAGCCCCATGTCACTTGGAGCTTGGGAGAGACAGAACCAGCACAGGAGGCTGGGGCATTTTTTGAAAATGTTTCCTCTCTTGCAAATGAGTGTTAGAGTGACCCTTGCTGCTCACTCAGGTGTCACACCAAGTTTAAGGTTGAAGGGGAGGGGAGGCAGGGAGATTGGGGAAGAGACATTTTCATTCTCTTGGCCTTTATTAGGTGCCTTCCAAGTGATATGCTTGCTGACAATGGATGGAGGCTTTGGGGTAAAAAAGACCTGGGTTCTAGTCCCAGCCTGTAATTAGAAGTTGTGTGACCTTGGACAAGCTACATAACCTCTGAGCTTCAACTTCCTTTTTTTTATAAAATGGGAATGAAAAGAGCATCATCCCCTTAAAAGTGTTGGGATAATAGTAATAATAATAAGGTTTCAGTTAGGCAAACTCTGAATACCCTTCCAAAGCCAGCTCTAGGACCTTGAACTGGCACCTTACCCTTTCTACGTCTGTTCCCCTTCTGTGATATGAGGACATTGGGCTGGTCTTTAAGGGTCCTTCCAGGTATAAAATGCTCAGAATGCCATGATCTATTGCAATTGTCCCAAGCAGGTTCATGAGACAGGAGAACACCAGGGTATCTCTCATTCCTGTTTAAGGGTCCACCCAGAGGAGATATTCCCCCCTCCACCCACCACTGACACCCCAGCATGCATTTGCCCCACCCCTGCCCCAGAACCCCCACACTCCGCCACCCAGAGCTCCCTCAGACCCCTGCCCAGACTGGGCACATGCTGTCACAGTCACCACCCTTTCCCCAGAAGTTAACAGCCCAGGGACCTGAATGCCAAGCTCACAGGGTCAGTGGGTACCATGTGGGCGCCCCATCACCTGTCTGTTTGTGTTTCTGCAGGTGAGCGGAGGATCCTTTTCTACAAGAAGTTGGAACTGTACAAGTGGGCAGGCTGGCTCCGCTATTTTGCTCCAAGGATTACATGTCCTTCAAACGCCCCTGCCCCTGTAAGTCTTCTCTTCACATCCTTCATGGCTCGGGGCCAGGCAAGGGCCGGACTTAGAGTCAAGTTTGCAGAGAATGTTTCTAGGATGTTTAGCCAAAGAGCCCCAAGGGTCTGATCAGGGGCTGATGTGATATGATGGGTGGGGGGAGGGCAACACAGAAGACCCCTGACACAGAAGAGACATCCCACTTTTACCAATCCCTCTGTATCAGCACTTGACAAAGTGTGGGTCGGGATTCCTCTGAGGGATATTAATGGGATTGTTTTTTGTTTTTTTTTTTTAATTTTGTGGCCAAATGAATGTGGGAAATGCTGAGTGAGACAAGTTAAGTAGCTTTTGTTACCACAGGACTTTTCAGAGCCTTTAATGTGGTGATGTGTGTTGTGAGGCTGCCATAGGAAAGCGAAAGCCCAGTGGCCTTCCCAAATTTGACCACAAGGAGGGTCTCACAGGATGGGCGCTCCAGAACACACTCCTTGGAGTTCACTGTCCTAAGGAAACCTTTCCTGAAGCCCCTCATTTACTAATTAATTCATTTAATCTGCTGGAGCCTTAAGATGATTTTGTCCATAACATTCATGTCTTGGCTCCCTGATGTCCATGAGTCCAGGCGATGGGCTCAGTCAGGTGTACCACTGGGGCTCGAAGCTGCAGCTCCCTTAGTCTCCACCAGCCCCACCTTCACTGACTCATGCTCCCACCCTTACTGTGGCGTCCCCTTTACCTGTCCCCATGGCAGCCACCTGCTTTCTCTTGTGATATCCCGTGCCTCCCCAAAATCGTCATCACTTGGTGCCACTTGGGAGGACTTGCATAACACCCCCCCCCCATCCCTTCTCCTTGATGAGTCAGGACTGTGAGTCTGTGTGAAATCAAGGGCCTCGCCCTAGCCCTCTATCTATTTGTCATCTCCCCCTCTACCGTGCTCACTCTAGCTAATCCCTCACCCCCACTCACCAATGTCTGTTCTAATGTGCACCACTGGTTACATGTCACTGCTTCGGGTTGGGGTCCTCTCTTCTAAATGGTAGAAACCTCAGTTGTTAAACCTTTGAACCTCAAGGGACTGCTGCTGGGGGCGGGCAGAGGAAGCTGGTGTATCCCGTTGGGGTGGGGCCATCACCAGGTATGCCCTGGGGAAGAAGGGGCTGGTGGGATTCATTGTCCCAGGAGCGGTGTTGGGGGGGGGGGGGGGGGTGGTACTAGTACAAGCTCAGTAAGTTACTGTTACTGTTGTCACTGCTGCTGCGGCATAATCAGGAAATCGGAGCCCAAGTTCAGGCCAGGTAAGAAGGCTACCCATTCAGGGACACGTTGGAGCCCAGGGACACCTGCCCCACAGAGGGCTAGAATGGCCACATCCTCACCCCCTTGAGCAGCTGGGAATGGAGAAGGCTGGTAAAGAGTAAAACTGGGTTGCTGAGTGTAGAGCGCATTCCAGAACTTTCTGGGGTCAAGCCAGACCCTGCAAAGCCCTGCCTGTCTGCATAAACAGAGGCCATCGGCACAGGACAGCCCTCTGCATACTCACCTCCTGAGGTTAACAGGGTGTGGTCATCGATATTCGGGGCTGTTCAGAAGCAGTTCCTACACATCCCTACAGGCCCAGTGCCTGGCATGCAGTAAGCACTCAATAAATGTCTATTGAATGAATAAATGTATAGTTAAACACTCTGGATGAGGAGCTGAAAGCAGTGGATGGGGGAGGAGCTGAAGCTCCTAAATGTGCCATCGGATTCTCCCCATGGCTTTGGCTGGCCAGTCCTCCTTTGTAAGATGAAGGGGTGGTCTGAGGCCAGTGGGCTCTGGGAGCTCAGGGCTGCTGTGAGGCTCCACAGAAAGCAAGGGGCACATGTGCAGGCAGAACCCTCGCCCCTCCACCCCACCCCACCCCACCCCACCCCACTGCTTCAGCCAGTGCAGCTCTACTCACATCTATATATAGGTTGGGATCTGTTCAGATTTTACGGAGAAGGGGTCCCTGGCAATGGCAGGCCCAGCACTGTGGGGCTGTCCAGACCTACCCCTTCCTCCATCATCCCTCTCCTTCTCTGCCAGATTTTTCTTACGTCTTCCAGTCTGACTCCTTCCCTTTCCTCTGGAAAGTGTTCACTGCCCCTCCTTTCAGCAACCCCAGCCCACTTCAGTCTGGCTTCTGCACCCCCACCACACATCCCATTGACTTCTGTGTCACTAAACCCATTCTGTAGCTTCCGGTTCTCCCTGTTGGTCACTTCAGCTTTCTTGAAGACTTCTCCCTTTCATTCCCTGACCCTGAGCCCTCTGGGTTCTCTTCTGGCCCCTCTAGCCATCTGGTCCTCCTCTCACTGTCCACTGGTGGTGTCCTTTGGCAGTGGGGGAGGGTGGATTCTTGCCGTGCCTGCCCCGGGATGCTGGGGCCCAAACCTCGCCCCTGGCCTTCCCCCTGCACACACTCTAGACCTTCTCATCCCCTCTCTGCTTTCAGCTGAAGCTTCTAGGCCAGCAGCTTCCAAGGCTCTTTCCCAGCCCAGTTTCTGCCCACCTTCAGATTCCTTCTTCTGCCTTTTGCTGCCTGTCTCCCCTGGGCAGCCCATACTTCTTTTTTAAGTTTTTTTTATTTATTTATTTATTATTTATTTATTTTTTAATTTATTTTTGACAGAGACAGAGTGCGAGCATGAGCTGGGGAGGGGCAGAGAGAGAGGGAGACACAGAATCAGAAGCAGGCTCCAGGCTCTGAGCTGTCAGCACAGAGCCTGACTTGGGGCTCGAACTCACAGACTGTGAGATCATGACCTGGGCCGAAGTCAGACGCTCAACCGACTGAGCCACCCAGGCGCCCCAGGGCAGCCCCTACCTCTACACCTCGGATTCAGCCTGTCCCAGACACAGTTCTTCACTCCAACTGGCTTGGCTTGGTTACTGTGTTGGTTTAGGGCACCACCATGTACTCAGTCCCTCAGGCCAGAAATCTGTGAGGGACCTTCAGTTCCCCTCCAACACACCCATCAGCACCAACTGCCTGAAGAGACCGGGAGGGGAGTGGGGTGGGGGTCCAAATTGGGTCATCAGGTTCCATTGAGACTCTGCCTCCGTCTGGGCCACACTTCAGATTCAACCTGGAAATTGCTGCCTCAGTAAATGTTTATCGCACAACCAGACATATAAACAAATCAAGATGAAGCAGATGCCTTGTGGGCAGCCCCCTCAGCTCAGACAAGAGACCCTCACACAAGTTCTGGAAGGGACGCAGAACCACAGAACTCCAGACATCCTAAAAACACTTGACACAGGAACATTCTAAGGGATGGAACCCGAAGTACCAGGAGGGCCCTGACATGAACACACACACTCTTTTGTAACACCTCCTTTCCTGTACTGTGAATTTAGACATCTAATGGAATTTATTTAACTTTCTTAGCTCATAAAATTATCTTTCCCAGTACATGTGAAGATACCAAAGCCCATTAAAACCTGGAAAAGTTAGGGGAGGAGCCACAGCTTGTTCCCATTTGGGTTTCCCTACACCTAATCCCCTGCCAATGGGGAAAAGTCCCCAGAAGGAAAAACAAACCCTAAAGGTTCCTAAGCAAGACCCCACTCCTAGCAGGGGGGTCCGGAGACTGAGGAGAGTGAGCGGGGAAAGGTAACCAGTGTAGGGGGAGCCAGGCAACAGACATGGGTCTGCCCAGTTTCCACAGCTTCAGACACTGGGCAAAGCAGGACCGTCCATTGGCCTCTTGGGAGATGAGCAGGAGTTAACCAGACCAGGCTGGGTCAACTCCTCTCAGGCACTGCCCACACCGCACACTTCCCACTCCCTCCACCCCATCTCACCCACCTTGTGGGCACTGCAGCTCATCCCTGGCTTCCAGAGACAGCCCCCTCCCCCAAGTTCTGCAGGTAAGAAGACTTAAGGCAGAGGGTGGACGCAAGAACAGGAAGGGGAAGCTCAGTAGGCTTCGACCACTGTGAGAGAGAAGTCAGTTCTTCTGTCTGTGACTGCCAGGCCAGTGAGCCATTTTCTAGCCTTAAGCCACTCTGAGGTGGAGGAGGACCAGCCTGGCTCCTCAGGAAAACTAGAGACATGGGAGTCTTATCCATCTGCCTCCAGCTGGGCAGCGTGGCCCAGGATTCACCCGGGACCCAGGTTCCAAGAACAGATGCTTCACAACCTCTTCTTAGCCCCTGGCAGAGTCCTGTGGAGCTCCCTGTGACATGGGGGTGGCCTGCTTCCCACTGGCCTTGGGAGATAGATCTGGGGAAGGAGGGGCTTTGGGGACCCCGGAGAGACTGAGCCTGTACCAAAGCAGGAAGGAGGGGGTTAGGGTTGCATCCACTGATCCACGGAGAAGTCAGCTGGGACTTGTCTCTGCTAAGCTCTTGGGCTGCCGACAGGCTGGCAGGAACTGCAGTCTGGCAGAGCCTCTGAGTGGGTTTGGGTCTCTCGCAGAATCAGTGTTACGTGGTAGACAGTGCTTGGGTTCGTGTACAACCTAGTGCTGACACTTACCAGCTATCACATCCAGAGCAAGCTATTTAACAACTACAAGTCCCAATTTGCTCCTCTATAACATGGAAATAGTCCTACCAGACTTTTGGTTTGATGTTCAGATTTAACCTGCTCCACGAGGAGAATCTAGCTTGATGCCAGACACTGAGAAGATGCTCAAGAAGCTTGAAAGTCCTGTCCTTTTGACCACCTCCTCCCTACACAGCTTAGTGTTACCCAAGCCTTTAGTGATAGAGCAGGGAAAACAGAGACACATGGGAATTTTGGAGGTAAATTTGGGATTCGGACCAGATACTACTATTTTCTGCTCTGCTCATTATAATAAGAGTTACCTCTGCAGAGACTTAGCTATCAATAGAAGGAAGGACTTGAGGACAAGGAACACAAATGACAGGACACGTTCACAGTTTGCCACTACTGTTCCTAGAGCAGACATTGCCTATCAATTGCAGCACTCCTTCCTACTGAGCCTGGATGCAACATGAGACTCCCTTAAACACACACAAGCACCACACAATGATCATTGGCCTGTGGGATGAAACCCCTATTCATTCCTTGCTGTGGCCTGACTTTGGAGTGGGCAAGAGAATAGCAGAAGTGACTTCAGGTAGACATTTCTCTCTGAGTCTCAGTTTTTTCATCTGTAAGATGGAAGTTAATTAAAGGCTCCACCTCAGAGGGTTGCTGTAAGGATCAAATGAGATATTGTAGATAAAGGGCTCACAAGGCCTATGATCATTTCTTCACATGGCTTCCTTGAAGCAGTCCTGCAAGGGAAGGATGAGTGTGCTCATTCCACACATGAAAAAGCTGAGCCTCGAGGACAGGGGGAGACTACGCTAGGTGACACAGCTAGAAAATGATGGGGCCAGGGATACAACCCAGGTGGGTCTTTCCAGGGCTCAATTGTAGCTAAACCACAGATGGACAAAAGGACAAGGGCAGAGTCCAGTCCAGTCCTTCATCCCCACCCCTTGGATGGAGAGTCCACTCTGCAGCAGGACCATGAATGCCCTGGCTACCTGTCCTCAGAGTTCTCTGGTCTGGCAGGGTCTGACTACAGCAAGTGCTCAGCCTCTGATAGCTAATCTTAATTTGAAATGCACATTTTATATTAGAATCCCTGGCAGGAAGGCATCAACTTCAGCTTGAACACCTAATGTGTTCTGTACTACAGGTATTCCCCAGTGTTTGAAAGTTTGAGTTATGCCACTTCACTTTTACAAAAGAGCCAAGCTAGTACCTGTTTTCACTAACCGAAAGAAATCAGAAGACAATTTCGCTTTTGTGAAAAAAGGCGAGAAGTGAAAACTGTTCAGCATTTCTTTCAAAAGCAAGCCATGATAGAAGCAGCGCACATCCCAAACAGCAAGAGTGGGCCCACCAAGCTCCTTCCCCAGAACCACACCCAGCATCTCCTCATCCAGCCGCCATAGCTTTGAACTCTGTCTGGGAGCACCTGTGCCCTATCTTGATTTTGTGCATCCGTTAGCAAGATGTGTCCTAAGTTATCAGAAAAGCCTAAAAGAGGTTATTTTGGGGGTCTGGGGACACTAAAACCTTTTTTTCCAAATAAATTAATGATAATTTCTTCTTCACTTTACGCCATTTTGGCTATGAAAGGTTTCATGGGAACCCTTTACTTTCAGAGAGCGGCACAGCTGGCAACGTTCTTGCATTTCACTGTCCCCCACCCCCCTTGGCAGCGAGCTCCCTAGGTGATATCATCCAGCCTCATGGCATTGAGCAGCACCCATACACTGACAGCCCCCAAATTTACATCTCTGGCTCCAGACTCTCCCTGAGCTCCAGACTCCTATATCCGACGGTCTGGCCCACTCAGATGTATCTCCACTCAGATGTCTGTTCAGTGTCTCTCCAGAGCATCTCAGATGTAACATGTCAAAACCTTAAATCTTGACTCCCAGTCCCCCACCAAACCTGCCCGTCATCCTCCCCATCTCCGTAAATGGCAGCTCAGTCCTTTCTTGTGTTCAGGCTCCAAACTTGGTCAATTCTTAGTGCTCTCTTTCTCATCCACCACCACTCCGTTTAATCTGCAGATCCTAATGGTTTTACCTTCAAATCGGACTCCATCTTTCCTCCTGGACCCAGGCACCATTGCCATCACTTGGACCACTGTCCAGACTCTTCTGCCACAACCAGGGAGTATTGGAAAAGGAAAAATCTAAAAACTGAGCCCTAGGTTAGTGGAGGGAAAAATGGCTTCTGTATCTAGAAATCTTGTCAAGGGAAGCATGATCGTCAGAGTCGTCACCTGTGGCATCACAGGGCCAAGTGCACTGGGAGAGAGGAGATGGATTTTCCTGCAAATAGAAATGTGTAAGGACACTGCCATTTCTCTGCCAAGAGCTACCCTAGATTAGCTACCTGAAACTCAGCTCTGCCTGCACCTGGAACTGTGCCCAGGGTGACTGGGAAAAACTGGTTGTCCTCTGTGATGTCACTGCAGAAGCGTGCAGGCCTGCTTGCTTTCCAGAGAGAAGAAAGAGGCCCCAAGAGAGACAAGTCACATGCCCAGGGACCCGCCAGGGGAGGAGATAGGATTCAAAAGCAGGGCTTCTGGATCTAAGCCCAGGGCACTGGCCACACTGATCCCTCTGGGAGCTTGAGTACATTTCACCTCCCAGAGTCCTCTCTCTTCGCTTCTCTCTACATGTAAACACCACGTCCCCCATCAGCCCCCTGACGGTCAGCTTCTCGGGGCTGCTCCCTCTGCCCCTGTGCCACAACTGGACTCCATGTCTGTAGGTAATCTCTAGGCCTTGCCAGAGACAGTCATTCCAGAGCTATTCTCTGCCCATCCCCGGGCCCTTCATCCCCTGGATGATACTTGTCTCCCCTAGGAATGGGGGTAAATGTGAGGAATGGGGAAGGGGTGTTGCAAGAAAAACAGCGAGAATAAAATTTTATCAATGTAAAAGCCAAGGTGGGCCCCTTTTAAGATGGATAGCAGCCTTATTAAGAGTTTTTGTCTATTTTTGAAAGTTCAGGTTTTTGATTCAATGAAATTTAAAGGATTGCTCATGAAATAGTTTAAATTTTTTCAAAAATCTCATTTCTTCGAGATAAAAAGCGACCTCCAACATTTTAAAGTATTGACAGTGATCCCAACAGTTTAAGTACTGTCCTTACCATACATGTGGCTATTGTGCGTGCAGCGTGTCACTGACACTTCCTAAACAATGGGAGTCATGGCACCGTGGCACTCTCCTGTGTTCCCCTCACAATGGGGCAGGGTGATCAATTATACCTGCATGAAACCAGTGCACTGGCGTATCTACCAAGCGTAAAATCCAATTATCTAAAACAACATGACTCTCAAATTCTCAGACACTATGTAATTTATAACTGGATTTGTATATTCAGAAACCTGTGGAGTGTTCTTTGAATTCTTTTCAAATATAAATTATATTGAGTATTAACTAAAAACACTGAACTAAATAGCTTAACCACAAGAGGGGCTGAAGTTTGGCGTATGATTCAATGAATGTTTACCCATCATTTCAGTCTCAATTTTGGCTCAGTCCTAGCACATCCACCCATTTCTCTCACAGTAGAATTTGTTTTTAAGTGCACAAGAGTGAGAGGCCAGCTATACACCATTGTCTTGTTACGAGGGCCACAGGGACGGCCAGCTGACAAAAGGCGCGTGAGAGGGGAAAGGTGCACACGGTATTTTCCCCTTGTTCAGCAGCAGCTTTGACTTAGAACAGAACGCAAAAACATATTATAAAAACAGAACGAGGGTCTGTTTCTAGGCTTGATTGAGTCACCAAGGACTGCACTTCTGCTGCAGAAGCCATTGCAGGAGGGAGGTACCAAAGGGACGCTAATACTAAAACATAGGTGATCAGAGGTACCGAAGGCACTGGTTACGTGAGGCATCATCAAAAGACAGCCCTGGGTAAATATCGCACGTTTCCGGTCAGCTGCTAAGACTTGCATTTTTCCAACCGAAAAGCAATCCTGCAGGACTTTTTACTTATCACTTGTTTGGAGAAAGGCTGTCTTAGGTCCCTTCATTGAACATGAAGCCTAGATTCCCAAGTTAGTTTTCCTGTATCACCACAAGACGTACTACACTCTGTTAACACTGTTTGACACTGACCTGTTGTAATTGACGGTGTCGCTATTCTCTTGGGTATCACGCAAAGAACAAACCCATTAGAGGGAAACAGCTCATTGTGAAACAGTGGATTGTTCCACAAAGATGTGAAGAAGGACTCTTGCATCTTGGCATCTATTAACCACTTCCAGGCATCCATACAGACAGGAACCTCCATGGGAAGCATTCTCCAGTGTCCTGCGCAGGTTGCAAATGATGAATGTATTTAGAAAGTCTTTCACAACTTTCTTCCTGCTCCAGCCATGGCCTTGATCCTGTTCCCATCTCAGTCCTGGGCAGCTCCTTGGCCCCCTGCCCACCTCCCATGAAGCTCAAACTCCTACCAAAGATCTTTAATATAGCCCAACTTATCCATTTTTTTTATGGTTAGTACCTGTGTATCTATTTAAGAAACCCAAGGTCATGAAGATATACTGCAGTGTTTTCCTCTTGAAGCTTTACTGTTTTGCCTTTCATATTGAGATCTATGTCTAGGGGATATTCTTAAGATTTTAAGGTTTAAAATCTTGAGTCTTGAAGTAATAGAGGTTCCAAGGGGTGAACTGCTCAGAGGGTACTGCCTGCAAGAAGCAGGGCCAGGATTTGAACCCAGGACTATGTGTCTTACTTAGCTAGAGCCTAGGACAAGATGCGCTGGCAGGGGAGCTCTAGGCTTTCCCCCAAGGAAGGTGGCTGAGGAGTCATCCCTTCTCCCAAAGGACCATAGGCCACTCACATCAGGATACAGAATACTGGTGAATAAAGGGCCTGATACTGGGGCTGGTTTGGCTCCTAAGACGGCTCAGGGCTGCAAAGCAATCTTGGGGGGCAAACATCCCATAATGTTCTTAGGAGTTCATGTTCCATGAACCACCTGCTGAGAAACTCTTCCAAAGCTCTGTGGTTCAATGTGATGTTGACATGCAATTAAGATCACTGGATTTATCATGGCCAAGAGGTCTCTGGCTTTGCCTAGTCTATTAGTTTTTCTCATCCTACTTACTGAAGTGACATATTAATAGATTTCCTGGTCTTAAACCATTCTTGCATTCCTAGAATAAGCCCTCTCTACATATGGGATACTATTTTTTTTTTTCATTTAAAGGTGTTTTTTTTTTTTTTTTTTTTTTTTTTGAGAGAGAGAGAGAGAGAGAGAGAGAGAAAGAATCCCAAGCAGGCTCAGCACTGTGAGTGCAGAGCCTGACGTGGGGCTCGATCTCACAAACCACAAGATTATGACCTGAGCCAAAATCAAGAGTCAGATGCTTAACTGATTCAACCACCCAGGCGCCCCTGGGATATTATTTTCCACATGCTGCTGCCCTCGTGCTGGTTTCCCAGGTGCCCTTGTAAATTCTGGGAGGTGAGGGAACCTCTGTGGAGCAGGGGACAAAATCCCATCACCTGTAACGTTTTCCAGGATCAGAACCCACAAAAGCAAAAGGCCAAAGCAAAACTTGAGGAAGATGATACTGTGGCCCAAGTACACAGCCCTAGCCTGGCCCAGCTATGGTGGGAAAGCCGAGGATAATTTGCAGCATTCATAAATTTAACATTTTATCTATCAATTATTCATTGAACTTCCTGGAAAGTCCATGTTGTAGTAAATGGTCGTTTTTCCAAGCTATGATTTTGAGTCTTGTAATGCAAGCTGATGAGTGGGCCAAGCCAGCCCCCCAGCATCTGCTTCTCAACACAGTTCCATGATTTCCTACTCATCGAGCATGACAGTGACTCACCTGGTGTTACATAACCCTGTGTTCTTTGTGGAAAATAGCCTAAGAGCCAACTCTAGGTGTGGACAAAAGAGGAAGGAAAATGAGGAGATCAGGGCCAGTGATGATTCTAGCAAGAAAATGAGAGTTTGGTGTGGGTTCAAGTGGAAAGCCTAATTCTGTCATGGCTTTGGTTCTGTAACATAGGCCAGTTCACCATTTCCTCTGCAGAAATAGGGAAAAGTGGTTTGTGATGCTGTTACAGTGAGTTTGCCAGCCATTAAATAATCCATCAAACCAGAGATAAAACCTTAGTGAATGATGACAAGACAGTAAACTTGCAGAATTTAGATATGTAGAAGTACATGTGAGTTAATTTTGGTGAGTTTAAGTGGCATCTTAATAATATCTTACATGGTCTCTTAATAGAGGAATAAATCACTTTCATCTTATATTTATGTAACCATGAAAGGCCTGTGGGTAGTCACTTATATTTTCCAGTTATTTTTTAATGCAGTGGTTGAAAATCTTCTAGGCAGTGGAGCACTCTCCTATTACCCCTGATATGGAAATCAGATGGAAGCAGGGCTCTTCCGTGTGGAGGGAGAGCAGTGAGCTCCATCCTGTACCAGCCTTTCCCCCTCAGCACCAGGGCACCTGTGTGGGACCTCTTGCCTTCCACAGTTTGAGAGGTTCATTTTCATCTGACTCATATCATGTCTCCACTGTCTAGAACATGTCCAGGCATGGACTATGCACTTAGTATTGGTGAGTGGATGGATGGATGGATGGATGGATGGATGGATGGATGGATGGATATATGGATGGATGAATGATCAAGTGAATGGTGAGTGGATGCCTAGGTAAGGTAAATACATAGGAGGATGGATGATTGGTTGGCTGAGTGAATTTATAGAGGATTGATGGTAGATGACTTTATATTCCAATCTTTCTATCTACTATAATCTGCCCCACTTGTAATGCCACAAATGGCCAAATAAAAGGTTTCAGGACCCTGACATGACATTAGCTGACTTCTTATAGAGACGTATCCTCATTATAAGAAGAATCCTGTACACCAAGTAGCCTTTTCCTCACCCCCATAATCCCAACATTCAGCTGCCATCAAGATGACATCCTACAGCCTCGCCCCAGGAGCACCTCCTCCTTTCCTGAGCTCTGTTGGCACCTCACCCCTCTGTGCACCTTCCTCTCTCCTCTGATGTTGTCCTGCTGGTTTGTCCCCCAAGACCCAGCACCCCTGCATGGATGTCCCTGACCGGTCCCTGGCACTCTGACATCTCTCCATCACAGTTGCCTGGCAACCAGAGGATAGGGATCAGGAAGTGGGCTGAGAGGCCACCCTAAAAAGCAGAGAAGGAGACCCAGAAATGCCTAAGCAAGTGGGCCTCCCTTGCCGTGTCTCCTGCCCCAGCCCCTCTCCACATCCCTGCTGGGAGGCTGGGACCAGCCAAAGGCGAGCAGAGAGAAGATAGTGCCTGAATCCTCTTCTCCATATTCTGTGCAGTGACCGCACGGCCTCACCCTGGTGGTGTTAGCAGTATAGGAAGAAGTACACTGCCAAGGCCAGACTTGCCAGGGAAGTGGGCCTGTGACAAATGTCTTCAGACTTTTCTGTGACAGGAGTCATCAGTCAGATTTGAGTCTGTGGCCCCCCTTTCTCTTCTAGCCAGCCTCTCAGAGGGGGCGGGCAGGACTCTAGGTCCAAAGATGTTAGCTTAGCACCTCCAGTGTCTCAGTGCCCTTTCTTTGTCACTGCTCCTTAGGTGGCTTCAGTCTGCAAAGACCGCCTCCCTGTACAGTCCCCAGACAGAGGGACTGTAGAGCTGCCTGTACACTATACTCAGCAAGGACTTGATAATGATCATCAGCCTCATTTTCCCTACCCCGCATGTTCCCCAGACTGAAGCCAGCCCTGACCCCATTCCCCTGACACAGGACTGGATCTTCCTGCCCCTCCTCATACCCTCTGTGCTCACCTGGCTGCCACCACCCTCTCCACCCCTCTCAGACCCATTCACCCGCCCTGGAGGGAGGACCGTTTGAGAATAAGTGTCTCTTTG
This sequence comes from Acinonyx jubatus, assembly GCF_027475565.1. Lineage (NCBI taxonomy): Eukaryota > Metazoa > Chordata > Mammalia > Carnivora > Felidae > Acinonyx > Acinonyx jubatus. Next base: position 19,539,024 of record NC_069396.1, on the reverse strand, counting down.
GACAGCTGGCAAGCAAGTCCAGAGAGGGCAGAGGCATGCCAAAGGTCACACAGCAAGCGAGTGATAGAACCAGGAACAGAATCCAGTTCTTCCACCTCTACCCCTACCACGTCCTGCTCTCTTCCCCTGCTCTGTGCCACTGTTTGATGAATTATTAGACACGCCTGGGTTCAAATCCCAGATCTTCCATAAAACTAGGGCAAATCTTCAGCTTACCAAGACCCAGTGTCCTCCTCTATAAATGAGGGGAACAAAGGCATCTGCACAGAGGAGAAGCAAGCCCTAGACTCAGCTCCACATCCAGGCCTGGGTCATGTAGAACCTTCTGACTCAGTTGTGGTTCCCAGTCCCAGCCCTGGACTAGAAGTCTGGAGGCAGAGGCTTCTGCCTGGCACAGCAGTGGCCATTGGACCCAGGCACCACCCCAGCCCCAGAGAGGGCTTTGGGACCCCATCTGCAGACAGGGGGAAGCATCAGGCCTGTCTCTGAGGCCTGCTCTGGGCACATCAACTCGGAGAGGCAAAGGAACTCTCTGCAGTGGCCTTATGCCCATCAAGTGAGATCAGCTGAGCCCTGCTCCATGCTCAGCTCTGCACAGTATGGGGCCACGGGCCTCAGCCTCCTCCACCCCAGCTCTGTGCTCACGTGGACCCTGACTGCAGCCTCCTCACTGGTCTCCCACTTCCCACCCTGCCCCCCTTCTGCAGCCAGAGGGCTCTCCTAAAACACTCTGAACATGCTCCTTCATCCATGTCTCTTCTTTGCCCTTCGGATAAAGGATAACTCTTGATTCGACATTCAAGATCCCTCATGGTCTGGCCAATGTCAGCCCCTCTAACCTCAGCCTCTACCTCTCTCATGATTCCTCAAATGCACCGAGCCCTCCTTGGGGGCCCCACAGTTCTTCTATGGTGGAATTTGTCAGACTGACTTACCATTGATCTGGAGCCCACCCCAGACCCAGACTCCTCAGTTAAGCCCTGATTTACTCCCCTATATGATAGCACCTCCTCCATTCCAACAATCTTCCAGTGCTTGTAAACAGCTGTAGATCCCGTGTCTGGGCTGGACAATTGGGTGAGTGATGGAAAGAAGGAAGGGCCAGTGGGTGAGTGAGAATGACTGAGAGCAGCTCACGTGGTCCACCCCCACACACTCAAGCACACAGAGCAAGCCAACTCTGACTTCCCTCCATGCCATTCAAATGGTTCCTGGGCTCCCTTTCTGTGCTGGCCTTGCCCAAAGCACTGGAGAAACCTGGTGACAAGACAGATAGGACTCACGTCCTGCCCTCCAGGGGCCCTCAGCCTACCAGGAACCAGAGCGAGTATGAGTGGAGGCTTGGGAATTGCATTGAACAGGCTGGATCTAAGTTCTGGCTCCACTTTGACTAGATCTGTGCCTCAGCTTCCCCATCTATAAACTGGGGGGAAAGACAACACCTACCTCTCAGGTTGCTGTGATGGTAAATGAGATAATGGTGCTTATAAAGGGTGTAGAGCCTGACCAGTCCTGATAGATCCTCAGTGAGAGCTACCATATCATTCACATTGTTCCTTGGTGGGGAAATTGCCCCAGGGCCCCTCATCACAGTCCCAAGCACACCTCTGGAACAGATGCAGAGATGGAAGATATACAGAATAGGGGGCCCCTCCCCCAGCCCTCGATTGTTTGCTCCTCTTCCTGAATACCTGCTTGCTGTGATCTGTCTCTTCCCAACACTTACTGGCTCCCTTCTCTGGAATCCCAGTGTCTTATCAGCAACGTTCAGCTGTTGATATGCCTTCACGCTGGATAAGCCATAGGTCATAGCCTGCTTTGACTATAATAAAGTGATCCAGAAGCAGCAAAGCATCATTTTAGAGATAGGAACATTTTCATTTATCAAGATCAAAAAAAAAAAAAAAAAGAAGAAGAAGAAGAAGAAGAAGAAAAGAAAAGAAAAGAAACGAGCTCTCAGAGCCTAGTACCTGATAATCACAGAATAGCACCTTGGCTAAGAGCATGGGGCTTAGGCTGCCCACTGCCCCATGTCCCTCTGTGGGCTATGTGACTTTGGGCAAGTTACTTAACTTGCCTGGGGCTCAGTTTCTGCACCTATTAAATTGGGGATCCCATCACAGTCCATCATGAGAATTGAGGTAATCTAGTGTGTGACACCTACCGAGCATGGTGGGAGACACACAGTAAATGTTCCAGAGACAGTACCTACTCCTGCTGGTATGTTGAGCGGGGTGGGGGGAGGCAGCCTCTCAGGGAAGAGATGGTATTTTGAGGTACAATTTCCTTTTGATCATGGGCACTTGTAGAAGGAGCTTGGGAAGAAAGTTCAAGATAGAGGCAAAGCTTGCTTTATCCTCTGTCCTTGTGCAGCTGGTGTGCGGTGGGCAGAGAGGCAGAGGGGTGGGGCACAGGGGCTGTCAGAGAGGTCATATATATCTCGTTGATAAAATGGACGCTGTGTTTAGAAATTGGGAGACTTTCCCTCATAATTTAAAGCAGCACCTACCTCTGCTGGTCGCGGTGACTGGAAGATTAATTTCTCAACTGGCCATGCAGGCAGGCACCTGTGCCAACTGGCTCCATCTGCAGGCACGGGTGATGCCATCTCTGTGCCCAACTGGTAATGAGACAGGCACTGCCGGGGGGGGGGGGGGGGTTGAGGCTCTCATCTGATGCCAAGGCCGTGGAGGGAGGAGCATCCTCAAGGTGACCCTGAGGGGCCAGCACCTTGCTGCATGCTAAGGAGGACAGGCACGTGTGCACACATCCAACACTAGGGGTTCACGCTGGGCACCTGCAGCCTTGATGGGCCAGCTCTCTGGTGCCATGTCTGCCTTGAGTCATGGGTGACCAGTGTGTCCCAAGTCATGCACACACTGCACAGGACACACTGAACAGGACAGTGTGTGGACCCCATACACTTCTACCTTCTCCAAGGAGAGCTGATACTGTGGACACTCCTAAGTCCTGCTCTTGGCTTCGGATGTGAGAGGCCACATGGTGAGGAGGAAGAGGGTGACATTGGTTGGACAGCTGGCTGGCCTGTACTTTAATGGAGAGAATATGGTAGCAGGTGGCCACTGGCTTAGCTCTAGTCCAAGCCAAAGCCCTAGCCCCCAGCTCAGGAGTGGTAGCATGGGGCACTGAGGTCACACTAGATGAGTGGGGCCAAAAGCTCCATTTCATGCCCAGGTATAATCACTGTGTGGAGTGCTGTGTTGAAAAAGATGCTGAGGCTGCCTCCTGGACCAAACAGGAAACAGAGCCACCGTCAGTAGCTTCTGCCACTGGCCCAGCTTGAGGGAAGAGTGGTGGGCTTGTTCCATGTCCACAGCCAAAGACTGATTCCTCCTAAACTGAGGTCACACTGGACGACTGAAGCAGATCTCTTTTGCCTGAGACACGGACAAGGCGGGGAGCCTCATTTTGCCACCTTTCATCTCTGGGTCTTGAAGAAAAATGGAAAACTTTAGCTTAGGGTAGCTAGCTGACAGCCAAGGGAATAAAAATAAGAAGCTGGAACTTCATCAAAACCTTAAGCCATCACAACCAGTCAAGAGCAGACACAAAACCAAATTCTGTACCTTGTTGAAAGTGGGGTACTGAAGTCTCCAACTCTTACTGTTGCATCGTGGGTTTCTCCCTTCAGCCTTTGTTCCATGTATCTTAGGACTGTGTTCGTAGGTGCATATATGTTTATAATTGCTATAGCTTTCTGATGGGTTGACCCTTTGTCATAAAATGTCCCTCTCATCTCTAATGGCATTTTTTGTTTTAGATTAAAGTCTATTTTTTTCTAATATTAGTATAGCCACTCTGGGAGGCCTCCTCTGATCTGATCTGATCTGACCCCCTGACACATCTGGGTCAGTTACCACTTGATCTCCCTAGAGTGCCCCGGGTAAGGTTTCACCCCGGAGCAGGAGGCCAGCGTTAGAGGCCAACAGAGTTGGTCCTTATACTTTGACCTTCTGTGCATTCCCCACCCCTTGCCAAGACCTTGGTAAGGTTATGCTGACCTTCCAACTTCATGTCTTGGTGGAGTGGAGTCCCTGTCTAGTACTGAGTCTTGGGTTCCAGCCTCAACTCTGCCACTCATTTGCTGTGTGGCTTGGGCAAGTTCATTGCCCTCTCTGAGCTTCTCTTTTGCTATCTGTGAGTTAGCTGCGCTCTCAGGACAGAGGCTGGAGAGGAGAGGAGGGGAGGTCAGCCGCCATTGGCAGAGGCTCCCGCAGGCCACAGGACACAGCGCTGCTCCCTTCCTCCCTGGCACGAGAACAGCTAGGACACAGTCCATGGGGCGGACCCCAGACAGTCCTCCATTTATTTAGGGACAAATAACTCACAGGGCAGCATGTATGGAGGAGAAATTGTGGCAGGTTCTGTGCCTTAGTCCAGTGTCCTCTCTCTTTGTTCCCAGTAGCTCGCTACAACCGTACCAGCTATTTCTACCCCACGTTCTCAGAAAGTTCGGAGCACAGCCACCTGCTCGTGTCTCCTGTGCTGGTGGCAAGTGCAGTCATAGGTGTGGTCATCATCCTCTCCTGCATTACCATCATCGTTGGCAGCATCCGCAGGGACCGGCAGGCCCGGCTCCAGCGTCACCGCCACCGCCACCGCCGCCACCATCACCACCACCATCACCACCGCCGCCGCCGCCATCGAGAGTATGAGCAAGGCTATGGTGAGCTGCCGTCCACCCCGGGCCCAGCCTCCCATCCAGCTGTGACAACCCGTGGGGGAGGGGGCAGCCCTGTCATGGTGGGGGCGGGCAGGGTGGTTGGCAGGGCATCCAGGAGGTGGTCGGCAGGGCATCCAGGAGGTGGCCAGGAAGAGACCAGAGGCACTCACCAGAATGTTCTTGGGGGCCTGAGAAGTCCAGTAGTCTGCCAAGGGTGAGGCTGAAGGTCAAAGAGAGGATGTGGTGCTACTCCCCAGCCTTGGCCACTATTGGTCCAGGCTTTACTGTCAGCTGGTCCAGCTGGTGCCTGGATGGAGAGACAGATGGAGAGAGGGATGGGGGAGCAGGATGACAGGAAAGATCAGTAGGGGGTAAGGACATGGATAGGTGGGGGCACTGGGTGGGATGAGTGAGTGGATGGACCAGAAGCTGGATGGAAAGACAGATGCGTGGGTGGGATGGGGGATGGATGGCTAAATGGGAGGGTGAAAGGTGGATGAATGAAGAGATGGATGGATGGTTGGATGGGGGGTGGACAGAGGTGTGGACTGGGTGGGATGCGCGAGTGCATGGATAGAGGCGATAGGTGTGGATGGACGGAAGATGGGTAGATAGGAAGGTAGAGGGATGGATAGTGGGGGGGTTGGATGGGTACATGAATAAGTGGATGGATGAATGATGGCATGAATTACGAGTGAATGAATCTATCCCCAGAGAACTGGCAAAATGCAAACAGAACTGGTCTGAGAGTTTCTCCATTAGGGGAATTACCCTTACACAGATTTGGTTGCAATTCTTTGGCTGACCCGTTCCAGAAGTGTCCATCTGGCCAGAAGGCCTGAACTTTTTACAGATTACAGCCACCTGACTCTGCCTTACACTTGGAAGGGGCCAGTTATCTAAAAGCCGCAGGAAGGAACTCAATCCATTCAATTCTCAGACCATTGTCAATGGCAGGAAAAAGCCTGCCCTGAGGCCTGATGGGACCTCTGCCGGACTTTGGGGGTGGTATATCCCCAGAGGCCACCATCACACTATACAGTAGGCAGTCTGGAGGCTCCAGAGCCGTAGCAGGGCCCAAGAGCCTTCCCTCCTACAGGGCAGACAGAGCTTGAGAGAAAGAAAGAAAGGAAAAATTTAAAAACAGGTTAGATGGGATCTCATCAGTCTGGACCTTGGGAGGCCTGAAATCCACAGCCCCCTCCCAACACGCCCTGATTAGCCGCAAGCTTTGGGCCACTTCCTGTCCCTTTCCACACAGTTAACTGATTGAGGAAGGTGACACCTTTTAGGGATTAAGGATACCCACAGCTGGTGTGCTAAAGCAGGTAGGAACAGGGAGGTGGGCGCTCACTGCAGGTCTGGCCCTTCTCACGCAGAATCTCATTTAATCCTCACAGCAGTCCTGGAGGCAGCTGCTATTTATTGCCTTCCCAACTCACAGATAAGGAAGTTGAGGTTGGGGTATTCAGGCTATTGTAACAAAAATACCATAAACTGAAAGGCTTGTACACAAGAGAAATTTATTCCTCAGCTCTGGAGGCTGGGGACTCCCAAGATCAAAGCACCTGCAGATTTGGTATCTTGTGAGGGTCTGCCTCTGACTCATAGGGGAGCCTTCTCCCTGTGTCCTCACATGGTAGAAGGGACAAGCTAGCTCTCTGTGGTCTCAGGACACTGATCCCAACTATAAGGGGTCCACCCTCATGATGTAATCACCTCCCAAAGGCCCCACCCCCAATTAGTAGCACCTTGGAGGTTCAGATTTCAATATACAAATGGGTGAGGGGGTGGAAAGAAACATTCAGACCAAAGCAGGGTGGCTAAGTAACCTACCTAGGGTCACACAGCCAGGTGGACCCCAGATTTGAGCCCAGGTGGCCTGATCTGGATTCCTGCAGGATAATCACTGCACAGCACTGCCTTGGAGGGGCCGGTGCTCACGCTCCTGAGGGAGATGGCTGGTGTGGGGGCAATGCCAGCAGGGGCCCTGCATGAGCTCAGGGCACTGTCTGGCAGACACACTCAAGACCTAGGGGCCCTTCAGACCTAGATGTTGCTCCTGCGGCAATGCCGTCAGGAGAAGTCAAAGAGCAGGAAGCTGGGCCTCCGGACAAGACACGGAGAGACATCACCGTGGCAGGGATGGCGCAATGGAAGAAAGATGCGGCAGGTCAATGGTTCACCCTCACTGCCCAACAATGGAGACTAAACAGAAAAGTCAGCATTAATAAAGCAGATGTCGAAAGCTCAGCCAGCCCAGTGTCCTCTAGAGTCCCCAGAAGCCAAGGACTCCCCAAGAAGCCAAGCCAGGAGCATTGCCCAGACCAGCCTGACCCTCAGGGAGGGCAGGACTCCTGCCCAGAGAATGCCCACCCCTGGCAAGGAGCCCAGGTCCCACTCTCAGCCTCCCACTATGCTGCTGGTCAGGCCCAGGATGGCCACCCTACCAGCCTCCCATGGCCCCACTCTTGCCGTCCCTTCCTCCGGCTTGTCCCCAAGCACTTCTTTTGTGCTCCTTCCCAACTCCACTCCTTTGCACATGCCCTTCCTAGGCCAAGAATGCCATTCCCTGTACTTCTCCCACTGACAAAAGCCTGCTTGTCCTTCCAGACACAATTCAAATGTCATTTCCTTTTGGGAGCTGCTCTGGCCCCCTCATCCCTTCCAGGCAGGGTTGAATCACCCTTCCCTGCACTTCCTTGACTTACCCACACTTCTCCCAATGCTCCTGTCATGGGATGACAGGGAAAGCAGGGCTGTGTTACATCAGGGAGGGCAGGGCCTGTGAGTAGCTCTCACCCAGCTGGGCCCATAGCCCCACACAGGATCTGGCCCAGAGAACATGCTCCACAGGCAAGGGTAAGAACGACCTCATTTCCTCCTCACGGCAAGAGCTGTGTTAGCCCATTTTAAAGACTGGGCAACCAAAGCAGCTTGTTGAACAGCCTGAAAGCACCAGGCCTGGGCCTGGTACTTAGAGCATAGGAGAGGGGCCCATGGTAGATCCCAAGCTGAAGTTTGAGAGGTCAACCTTGGCCTCGAGGAGGCAAATGGCCCTGGGGGTCACAGGGCCAGTGCCACACAAGCAAGGCCCTGGCCCTGATCTCTGGAGTAGGTGGGTTGACGGCAGGTCAGAGCCAGGCCAAGTCTGGGGACAGGCCTCTGCTGCCGTGTGCTGACAGACAGCAGCCCAGCGTCCCTGTCACGATGGGTACCCATTTTGGGGGCTCCCACCTCCCTGCCCCACTTCTCTTTTCATCTCTTGCCTTGGCACCTCCCTGGGGCCCCAGTGGGGAGCCCAGAGGCACTGATGTCCCCCACAGCTTCCTCCGGCCTTCTAGAGGGAACACAGAGGCAGCCAGGAGCCTTGGAAAAATGCCAAGGAGGAGAAGGAAGCCTGCTGTGGTGCGCAGCTGTGGGGAGAACAAAATAGCAGAGCACCCACAAGCATCCACCTGTTGGCACTGGGGGCCCCTCTGTCCTACAGACACCCCCTCCCCCTGGTGCTAGTGATCGAGGCTCTCCTGGTCTCACTCCTGCCCGCTGCCTGCTCCTTCTCAGACTTTTTTGTAGATTCCCATTCTCTGAGGAGAGAGCCCAACCCTTGGCCCTGGGCCCTCTAGAGAGGGCCCTCCCCCCTCCATCTCAGCCACCTGCCAGCTTCTAGCACCACCCATCAGCCTCGGCCAGGCCCCCCCCAGGTATCTCTCCTTGAGGGCTTATGGGCCCCTCAGACCCCAGATTCCAAAATGGCCTCCAACTTCCACATCCCACTGTACAACCTCGGGGCAGTTGTTCAACCACTCACTGTGCACCACAGGTGAGTCATCTATATGATGGGTGGGTACACAGGGATCCTGAACTGTGGACACTTCCATCCTCCGCTCGACACCTCTCAGTGGCTCCCCACTGCCCTCAGGACCAAGCTGGCCCTCCTCTGCCTATCCACAGGACCCTCCTGCAGTCTGGCCAGGCACAGAAAGAGGAGCCAATAAATGACTGAGAATGAATGAATGAATGAATGAATGAATGAATGAATGAATGAAACCCTATTTCCATAAGATGGAAAGATCTTGCATTTTAGGAGACAGATCTGCTCTCCTCTTACTTGCTGGGGTTTGGAGAAAGTGGCCCCACCTCTCAGTTTCTACGTCTGAGAGCAGGAGATGGCCACCGTGCCCCCACGGTTGTGAGGGTGAGTGTGGTCATGAGGATAGCACACAGGAGGTGCCCATGGATGTAAATTCCTGCTCCCCACTCCCAGGCTTGTCAAGGGATGTGCACTGGGGTTTGGGCTAAATCATGAACCAAGGTGTTTCTTACTTTTGGTAAAGAAAGGGATAAGGGGTGTCACTTTCCATGAGGGGGTTAGGGGGGCTTCTGGAGGCCTGGACCATCTGAATCTGTGCTGACATGGAAGATGGGGAAGGAGAAATTACTAAGAAAGTAATTTGGGGAGTTCAAATGAGGGGTCAGGGGAGTCTTTCCAACTGTTCCTCAGGAGCTCTGTTGGGAGTGAGCTGGGTCATTTTGGGATTTGGGGTCTGAGCTAGGTGAGCGCCTCAGAGCAGTCCCAGTCTCCCTAAGTTGCTGAGCCCCCAGGATGCCCAAGAAAAGCAGCCAAGGAGAGAGGCGAACGAACGGCAGTGTGGCTTGGCCTTATCAGCTCTTAGGCCTACCTACCAGGGCCACTCCCACTTGGTTCCAGGGACCGGCCTCTGCCTTCCTAGGTTTGGACAGCCACAACCCCCTGCATGGTGGAGGGGGTCCTCCCCGGCACCGGAGCCCCAAGGCCTAGGCTCCACTTCAGTCTTCACCTTGTTTCATGCTTCCTTCTTTCCCGAGTTTCTTCCTCAAATTCTTCCAGAAATTCTCACCCTTCAGCTGCTGCCCTAAAGGGAAACAAATCTCATTTCAGCTCCTTTTTATAGCATGTGTTATTGGGTACCTTTTCCCTAGTACAAAAGTAATATGTGTTCACCATGGAAAATTTTAAAATACATAAAATCTAAAGAAAATAAGGGTCACAATCTTGTCATCAAGACAGAGCCACTGTTAATGTGTTTGGAATATTCTCTTCTGAGAGCTTTCTCAATGTCAGTAGATAACCTTGGGATTACATCTGCAGATAGAGTTTCACGTCCAGATTTTTCTACTCAACATGGTATCACGAGTGGGAAAAAGAAATTAGGGAAGAAAGAGCAGTCTTTATGGTTATACAGACTGCGCGGGAATTCCAGCTCCATGACCCTGAGCCTCAGCTTTTTAGTCTGCCTGTAGAATGGGGACGGATAGTGCTGCTGATCCAAAAGAAAGGTCATGAGCCCCACCCCGGACAGATAAGCCCCGCCCCTGGTGTTGAGTCCTGCTCTCTGAGGGGAGGAGCCATCTGAGAGCCCACTGTGGGCAGGGGACTTCATGCCTCAGTCGTCTTTGCAGCTCCCACTGTCCCATAGCCCCTGCTAGAACTGTCAGAAACGGGGCGATGGAGAGCTGAGAGTGAGGAGACAGCATATCCAGCTGCCCTCTGGCCCTACCAATAATTTGCTTTGTGGCCTCTGGCAAGTCACTGAGCCTCTCTGAACCACACTGGTAGAATGAGAAGATTGTGCTCTATCAGCACTTCCTAAGCAGTGTTACTAGATCTAAGAAAAGAAGATTCTGTCGTCAGATGTTGCATAAGCACAGTCAAATGTGTTTCTCAGCTGCAGGACTTCTCAGAGCCTTTGATGTGCTGATATATGTGATGTGTACACACACACGCACGCACGCACAGAAGAGAATGCAGTATATGGAGTCATTAGAAATCACAGAAGCACCTTTTCTCTTGGATAATTGCAGTGAATGATGTGTGCAGGGAGTAGGGAGGCCTGACCCCAGAGACCTCTGTAGCCCTCACTCCCTAACTCTCTAGTTTCATGCCCAGCCTTTCTCCATAGTTCAAAGCTTCTGTTTCACACCACACTCTTCTTTCTAATCTCCTTCCTTGGCTCAAGCTGGTCTGTTCCCTCTGCCTTGCTTGTCCCCCTTCTCTTGTCTAATTCCTAGATAAGACTCAGCTTTAGGAGCCCCTCCTCCAGGAAGCCCTCCCCAACCTCCAGGCTGGGTCGGCCCATCTCTGCCACAGGACTGGTACTGCATCTATCAAATCTCATGACACACTGCTCAGTACGGAGCTGTCCCCAGGCCAGGCTGCTTACCACCCTGGGAGCCCCACTTTCTCTCTGAGACCCCAAGCCCAGTGCAGCATCAGTGCTCACATTCTGGGGCTATCTCTGAGAGGATGGTAGGCAGCTGTGGTTGGTGAGGGACCAGGCAGTGAGCTGGAGAAAACAGAGTCTCAGTGGCCTCAGGTAGACACATAAGGACCTCCCTGGCCCGGCCTAAAGCCCAGGCTGACTGTCTGTCCTCTGCAGTGTCTGATGGGACCTACAGCCGCTCGAGCCACAGGATTCGCTACAGCTGCAGCCCTGTCGAAGACTGGTCCCCGCCCTTAGATCTCAGCTCTGATGGGGACGTGGATGTCACAGTGCTTCGAGACCTGTACCCAGATTCTCCCCCAGGGTAAGCAGGCCACTTGAAGGAGGAGGCCATGAGAGGGAGGGCCATTGGGTGTGAATCCCAGCCACCAAGGGAAATAGCACACTTCCCCCAAATGGTGTAAATGCAGAAAATATCTTCTCAGTGGGTGTGGCCATCTCCTGACCAAGCAGGTCCCAGTGGGGCAGATAGACTCAACAGATGTCACCACAAGACACTAGAGAAGAAAGAGAAAAGTTCAGCTCCTTCAGACTGGGGTCGAGAGTAGAGGGTCCAGGCCCCAGCTCCTTACTATGCACCCAAAGCCCAAATCACACCCACTGGGTCAGGGGTCATTATGTCTAAACTGCACCTGTGGCCATGAGGTGGGACTGTCCCATTGGGGGATTCTTCTCTGGAGGGGGGCGGGGGGGCTTTGGATTCTCCCTGCCCCCCTCGGGCAGATCACCCACAGGTTAGTATTTGAAAAAAGAAGAGAGGTCAGGGCCTCCATCACCTCCCTACCAGGAGACCCCTCAGGCCCCAGAAACAGCCATATACCCCCATCACCCTTTACCCCCTGGGGGGCAGTGGATGCTTTTGTGGCCCTGCAGCTTCGGGTCTGGAAGGGCCACTTTGGGGTGACTTGAGACCCAAGAGGGTCAGGTAGCCCGAGGTTGCTCCCACTAGCACTGCTCACACTGGAAGATGCTCCATCAGCAGGGGCCATGGTTGTTCTGAGCCGTCTGAGACCCAGGGTTCGGTGACAGGCCCCCCCCATATCCATACAAGTTCAGGACCAGAATCCGGCCTCAGTGGTTCTGGGGTGCCTTTCCTGGGGGAGTTGAGGGTTTCATTACAGCCGGCATGGCAGAGGCCTGGCTTGGTCCACACCAGGGCAGCTGTCCCTGCTGATGGGCTCCCGGCCCTTGGGGAAAGACATCTGCACCTGCCCCTAAGGCCAGGTTCCGCAGGGCCCTGAGGGAACCTCTTCTCTTGTAGTTATGAGGAGTGTATGGGGCCAGGTGCCACCCAGCTGTACATCCCCACGGATGCACCACCACCCTACTCGCTGACCGACTCCTACCCCGTGCTGGATGGCATCATCGATGTGGGCGGTGGCCGTCACCAGCAGGCACAGAGGATCCTGGGCCAGGGTGGCCTCCGCACCGTCTCCATGGATACCCTGCCCCCTTATGAGGCTGTGTGTGGGGTCAACCCCCCATCAGGTCTGCTGCCGCTGCCAGGACCAGAACCAGGGCCAAGGAGCCCCCAGGTCTCACCCATCACAACCTGGGCCCTGGTCTCTGGCCCAGAAAGGATTCTGTGAGTGACCCAGCTAGCTAGGTCCTCCCGGTCCCTCGGGCTGAGCCACAAAGGGCGTGCACACACACACACACACACACACACACACACACACACACACACAAGGGCATGCACACACACACATACACTGATATGCACACACAGCACTCCCACATGCACACACATATACACAATCGTACACACACATACACACTGACACACCCATGTGCGCACACACACATCCAGATATGCACCACACATGTACAGACATGTGCATACACACAGCCCCCCCCCCCATATCCACACAAAACCATCTGCTAAGGTTTCATTAAAAATGAAGCTTTCTTGACCTCCCGTCTCCTTCCCAGCCTGTTGGCCATGCCTCTGCAGACAATGCTGGGAGAAGACAGGTGGAGAAGGGACAAGAGCTTGCTCTTCCCTCTCCCTGGTCTGTTTGCCTCTGCCCTCACCTGGCAGGCTGTGCCCAAATTCTGATTCTGCCTCCAGAAACTGCTCGACCATCCCAGGTCAGCTGCTTGCCCCCTCCACCCCGGGGCAGCGTGCCCTCCTGGCTGGTGGGACAGGCTTCAGTGAGGTTCAGCTATACACTGTACCTCTCCCTCAATTCCAGGGCAGCCACAACATCACCACCCTGCCACTTATGGGGCAAGGGACACGGGTCTGGGGGCTCAGGCACAACCTGGAGGTCCTCACCACCCACCTTGCCCCCTCCCTAACCCAGCGCCCGCAGCCTGGTTGTGCTGGCGGAGTTATTTAGGAGGCCCCCACCCCAAGCGGCAGGTGATAAGCAGGGTCCTTGGTGGGCGTGTGACGATGGTGGTGGTGGGTCAGAGCTGTCCCCATGTCAGTCCAAACACTGCCCAGGGCTGAGGGTCTTCGAAGAGGAAGGCGGCCTAGGCACAGCTCTGAGGCAAAGAAGTGGCCCCTTGCGAAGTGTGCATGCCCAGCTGACCATTATGACCCAAGTGTGGGCTGTCCTCCTGGGTGGCCGCTCCTGGTTGAGAATTATGAGCCGATGTGTTCTGGTCCTGCCCTCCAGGGTGTGTGCAGACGTACAAGAAAGGGGAAGCGGGGCCCCCTAAATACTAGCATGCCACCACGAGAGGCCGCATCTGGGCCTCACTGCCAGGGGCTCCACAGAAGGAGATATATGGGCATGACTGCTCATAGAGTGGCCCACAAATCCCAGCAAATCCCATCCGAGACCACGCAAGTAACAGAGCTGATTTCTGAAGACCCAGCCTGCCAGAGAGGGGCAGCCGAACATCTTCACGGAATGTCCCGCCAGCATTGCCGACGGCAGGAAGTGGAGCCTGGAGCCCACCCTGCCCCCCACCCCCATCCATCCCCTACCCACATTCCAATTCCTCTATTGAAGGGCTAAGATATTTCAGTAATCCCTTTCTTGAGAAGGAGGGTATCCAGGATGGCAATCGTGAATTTTATTTTCTGTAGAAATAGGATTTCTTCTGGTGCAGAACTGAAAGAAATCCGTCCAGAGGTTCTGTGGCATTCTGGCACGCCCGACTCCCACCAGGAAAGGGACCTTGTTTACAAGCAGTTCTGTCCGCCTCTGTGGTGTACTGTTTTCTAGGCAAAAAATATCTGTCTGTTGTACTGTATAGCCTTTAAATGCACTCCAGGGATGAGACTTTTAAGAAATGCATCCTGCTTCTGCAACCCTAGAGAGTACTGGGGGGAAAAAAAGATTAAAATCCCTAAGTACTCATCAGTGTTTGAGGGGTGGAGCTAAACAGCTTTTCTTGTTCCTGGATTAGGCGCTACATAAGCAACAATGTATCTTTTCTGTGTTCAAAATAAATATATCGTATCAATAAAAATGTTGCAAGAAATAACATTCTCACAGAGTGCATGGACTGCAGGGGGGGGTGGTGCAGGGCAGCGGGTGGGCTCGCACCATCTGACAAAACAAACAGCAGCAAACTGAAATATCTTATTTCCCCCAAGATGGGCAGCCCTGGAAGTGTCACTTTCCTATTGACATGGATATTTGGCAAGTCGGTGCCTTACACGAGTTCCTTTTTTTTTCTTAACCTCACTGAAACCCGACATCCTCTCTCAGAGACTTGTCCAGCGTAAACATCACCAAGACAGGCCATAAGTTTTGGACTTGACTCCGGGAACACCAGGGACTGCACATCTTCCTTTCACAGCGGTTGACTCTCAGCACCCTGATGGCTTCTTCAACTCCGAGAAAGGGGGGGTGGGAGAATTTGTAATTGGACTGAAGTGAGTTGTTTCCTTTTCCTTGAAGATTCTTTCCCGTGCTCTCAGCTTTGGTGGTTGGTCCCTTGGCTGACAGAGGCTGGTTCCCTTCCACTGTCATCCTGCCCTCCCACTCAGACTCAAGCGGCCTCCACCAGCATAGTCCTAGACCCCTGAACGCCCTGAAAGCGGGTCGATCCTGAGGAAAGGCCAGGTCCTAGCCGTCCTGCATCCAGTCCAAGCCCACACTGCCACCTGCTGGCTGCCTGCTGTCAGTGCTCAAAGCAAACACGTCGGGCCCCTGGAGAGGAGCACTTCCCTTCTCCCACTTCCAAATCTACTGACCGCGGACATTAGCAGTTGGAGACAGGACTTGGTTGGGTTTTGAGCTGGTCTGCCACCTTTGCAATGTTCCATGAGGTTTAACCATTCAAGCATTCCATTTTCAGGAGTCCCTCCTGCTCATCAGTTTCTCTCTCTGGGCACAACAGCCTGATGCCCTAAGTAAGCCCATCTCCCCGTATGCAAAATAATTATTCCTCGGTCTGAAACACCACTGTGGTGGCTCGGGTGCCACCTCCGTGCTCTGGGGCCCTCTCCCTGGGAACGAATGTAGCGGCCCTCATGGTGATGGTGTCCAGTCCCGTGCTGACTCCAACCTGAACCACCCCACACCAACACCCGGTTCCAACAACACACAGGATCCCCCTGGATGGGGTGGGCTTGGCATTTCCTGCCTCCCCCCATCCATGACACAGCCCATGTGCACATACAGTGCCACATGCAATGTCCTTCTGCACACTCCTACAAGGAAACTAGCCCCCTCTCTCTGCCAGGGCCTGAGAGAGCCAAAGAGCACACCCCAGGCAGTGGGCTCAGCCTGGGGCTCATTAGGGCCCCAGTGAGATCGGAGGTGACAATTCTCAGGATGGCAGGAACAGGAGGGGGCAGCACCAGACCCTGGGACAGGAGGAGGGTGCAAGGGATTGATGAGGAAGGTGACCCGGGAAGCACCAAAAGCGAGGGGGGCAGTGAAACAAGGAAGGGAAGGAAGCCAATTCAGGGTGTTGTAGTCACGCGGGTCCCCTTCCGAGGGGCACGAAGTGGAGAGCACACCTCACAGCCCCCTGCCAGGAAGAGGGGGTGGATTTCTCCCACTGGCTCTCAGACTCTCAAGGGTCACTGTTTGAGGCCACCCTTCAGAGAACATTAGCCCTGCCCCCCTGTGCAGCTGAGCAGACTTCTCTGGCCAGAGAAAGTCTTCAGACAGGGGGGTTGCAGCTGCTGGCAGATAAAGTCCTCTCCATGGTCAGCATGGTCTGCCACTGTGCCAGTACCTATGGGCACGGTGCGTTCCAGGGTCTCGGACAGGGCGTCAACAACATCTGCCTCACGCGCGCAGCAGAAACCTCCAGACAGAGGAAGGACCATTGATACAACCTATGGCTGCCCGCAGCTGCTCCTTGGGACACCGACCGGCTCCACCTGGCCAAGCCCACCCGCACATATACACCCAGGGCTCTCTCACACCAAGTTCCTCGCGACACCCTCAGACACACGCCCACGTGGAGCATCACTCAGCTCCCACTACGCTTGCGCAGGTGGCTTTGGGGCACACACACTAGTGCCCCCACACTCAGAGCTCACACCCTCCGGGGTCCCACATGCACACTCCAAGGCCACCCACTCAATTCAGGCGTCACCGCTGGTGTCCACCTGATGATGACTGACCAGGTTGTGGGCCACGAACCATGGAAGGACAGGCAGCTTCGATGCGTGAGACGGCAAATCTTCTGTCGTGGGCTCTGCTCTGCTTGACCTCACGCTGAACCTCTCAGGCCAGGTGAACTCTCTCAGTCAGAGCCAATTACCGGGGTCAGGCCGGTATTTCCGGGCTGCAGCAGGCTGGGCACGCCCTTGCCCCCAGGGTCACAGCCCAGCTGCGCCTGCTCAGCATCTCTCCTAGGAATCCCGGGGCTCCAGGCGCCCAGGCCCAACGGTCACAGCCCCAGCCATGCCACACTGACTCCCCACCCGTCTGACCCCTGTGGTCCTGGGGCCGCCCAGCCTTCTGCTCCTTAGCTTGTGGCTGCCTGATCCATGACCCACCACAAAACTGGCACTACTTGGATTACAGGGTAAAAGAAGGTGGCTTTGGGGGAACCCTCCACCCCCCCGGCAAGCTCTGAGCACCGTCGGCGGCTTTGGGGGAACCCTCCACCCCCCCGGCAAGCTCTGAGCACCGTCACCCACCCCCGTGACTCACTGCAAGAGACAGAAACCCAATTTGAAACTTCTTAAGCAAGAAAAGATATTTATTGGCTCACAGAACGAAATTGTCTAAGTGACAATTCTGACTTCAGGCATGGCCAGATCCAGGCAGTCAAAGAATACGGGCAGGTGTATTGTCTCTCTTGGTTCTGCTGCCCACCTTCATCCTCCCACAGGAGCAGTGGCTGTGGGCACCCCAAGTCTATGTTGGCAGGCTCATGATCCAGCCTCAAGGGTTATCTTACTGCCGGGCTCCGACATCTCCCCCTCCCCAGCCCTTCCCTTGCTGGACTGTTCCTGTGTGTCTGAACCATCCTTGCCAGACTGGGGGCCCAGGGTCAGGATTCAAGCTGGTTCTTCTCTGGGTGGTGGGCCCCGGGTGGGGGTAGGTGGCGGTTTGTGGAGTGGACAACTAGCGAGAATATTCAGTTCAATTCTGATGGAAACAGATTCCTCCCTGTGTTTCACGGCCTTGAGGACAGTAAGTAAAGCGGTCCAGACCTGGGAGCCCCAGACCAGACAGCACCCACCCCTGTTCTCCCCGTGGCCTCTGAGCTGTTAGGCTTGGCAGGGGATTTGGGAGGCTCTGGGCAGCAGGGACAGCTCTGAGGGAAGGCTAGGTGCTAGGACCCAGGATGCTTGGCTGCCCCCTCTTCTGTCATCAGCTCACCGTGTGACCTTTGGCCAGATCCTTTCCTTCTCTGGGCCTCAGGACCAGCCCCCCAACATATCCCCAGTGCTCCCCTCACCTCCCTCTGCCCCCTGCATTGTCACCAAAGTTAGTCACCCTGGCAGGCAGAGAAAGCAGGTTCTCACTAAGCCAGTTACTCTCCGAGGGCCCAGAAAGTGTGAACACAAAGCCCCACAGTTCAAGAGGCTACAGAGGCCCAGTGGGGAGGAAGCAGGCACTGGAGGAGCTGAGCTGACCCCAGCACCGAGAGCACAAGGAGGGGAATGGTTCCAGGCACCCTGCCCGGCTTCCCCCATCGTGATCTCGGTCCACCCTGGAGAGACAGTTCACAGGCACGATGGGTTCCCTGAGAACCGAGGAGCAAGATGTCCAGAAAGTGTGAAGTAGTTACATCAATAAGTAACTAACACACGGTGTAGGTGTGGTGGCGGAGATTAAATTGTGTGTACCAAGTTGTTACACTTTGGCTATGAATAGGAAAAAAGATACAAACTGTTTTATACACACACACACACCACCACCACCACCACCACCACCACCACCTTCCTTGGCCTGGTGACTGCCTCTTCAGCACAACTCGGTGGCCTGCAACTCTGTATATCCCCCTCCCCCAAATCTTCCATTTCCATTCAGTGTTCTTACAAATCTTTGGTATCAAGGAAAAAGCATGGCCTTGGGTTTCAGATAGTTTGGGTGTGGTAAACTATGTCCTCCAAAGGTGTCCAGGCCTGAATCCCCAGAACCTGGGAATATGTTACCTTCCGTGGCAAAGACACTTCGCAGGTGTGATTAAGGACCTTGAAATGAGGCGATTAGCCTGGGGCATCCAGGTGGGCCCAATGTGATCACAAGGGTCCTCACCAGAGAGAGGCCACAGGGTCAAAGTCAGAGAAGATATGATGAACTGAAGCAGCAGGAAGAGAGAAATGAGAGCTTTACACCCACTACATTCCAGAATGGAATGTAGCGGGGTCCATTTTCAAGCAGTACTCCAATTGGGAAATGACTTCCCAACCACAGGGACAGGAATCGCCCTGGCCACTGAGCTCAGCAAAGACTGCAGGAGGCAGGGGAGCTAGAGACAGGAAGCAGAGAGCTCCCAGATGTGGTGAGCCCAGGTCTCAGGCAGGTCCAAGGCCAAGAACAAGGCAGATGCCCTTCCCGGTGACTGGAGGGCCAGGAGGCCAGCAGAGTCACAAAGCAACCTGAGGATCAAGAATGCTCGGCTGTGTAGAGAGCGTGGGTGGCTCAGTCGGTTGAACATCCAACTGCGGCTCAGGTCATGATCTCGCACGCAGTTCATGAGTTTGAGCCCCTGTGCTGACAGCTCGGAGCCTGGAGCCTGCTTCAGATTCTGTGTCTCCCTCTCTCTCTGTACCTACCCCCGCTTACATTCTGTCTCTCTCTCTCAAAAATGAATGACCGTTAAAACATTTTTTTAAAGAATGCTCGGTGGTGTCACTACAAGGTCATAACGCCCCCCCAGTGGGGCTCTCCAGGCTGCGAGCCACCCAAGGGCAGGGACTTTATCTCCTTTGCTCCTGAAGCCCCCAGGCTGGCATGGACCGGGGACACGGGCTGGCTGCTCAAAGGATAGCACTTCCCCTAATAGCACAGGAGAACATGGAAAGGGACCCCGCATCTAAGAAGTTGGGAGATAGAACGCATGCCGCTCCCTCCCAGCAACTCACACCTGCTCTGTGAGAAGTCCTAAAGCCGAGAAGCCGAGGGACCATAATTAAACCAGCAGAATCTATTTGGCCACAGGAAACTGTTACTCCCATAAGACTGATTACAAACCCCACCAAGTGCTCCTTATGGAGCACACTTTGAGAAATGCTGACCCACATGGAAGGAGTGAGTCACCGAGCGGCTGAGTGAGTGAATGATGACTTAATTAAGTATTGGGTGAATGAATGGAAGGAAGGAAGGGAGGGAAGAAAGCTGAAGGGAAGGAAGGAAGGAAAGCAGGTAGGGAGGGGGGAGGGAGGAAGCCTGGCTCTAAATATTGCTCCCTACTCCTATCTCCCCAAATTCACTTTGCCCTGCCTGGTGGTAAGGGGCTCAGACAGTGGGGGTGAATCAGGATCCTAATGGGTGCTGCCCTATTTATACCTGGGTCTGTTTTAAAGGGAAAATCCTGTTGTTTATTTAATGTGCTTCCTCCTTAGGCAAGGCTGGGGTATGATGAAAGACATTCTAGCATGATCATGACTCCTCCAGGGCCATAGGGCATAAATGGGATCTCAGGTCTGAGAATAAGCCAGTGAACTGTAAAAGGACAAAAAAAAAAAAAAAAAGGTGGAAAAAGCAGGGAGGGAGGGAGATTGTTCCCCCAAAGCAGTCCCAGGATTTGCGTACGGATCATCTGGGAGGCAACCCTGGGAAGCACAACAGGAATCGGGAATTAAAACAAGGGTGGGAGAAGAGCCACTCATGAGCAGGTTACTGCAGGGGACAACCGGGGATGATCCCACTGGGGACCCCCTAAGAGAGTGGAGAACACACCCCAGAACTGTCCTGCCTGGGGCAAGAAGCTGGGAGTTCTGTCCACCCACCCTCCTTGGCTGGTGCTAACACCCTGGGACTTGGAGCCTGTCCCACACACACCTGCAGCCCGAGAACATTCTCAAGCATGAGGCATAAGGAGCCTTAGCTGGTGGCATCCAAAGTGGGCTGGGGGGTATGGGCTGGCACGCAGTGTCGGCTGCAGAGGGGTGTAAACGGCTGTGGGCACCGCTGTCTCTGTTTCCCCATTTGTTTAGGGGACGGGACAAGGACCGAGCCCGACCTCAGCTCTGCTCCACTGGAAGGAGGTGGCACAGCCCCAGCAACCCTCGGGTCTGAGCCCCTCAGAGCGACAAGCAAAGGCAGAGCCGGGCTGTGTGTGGCTTTCTCTTTTGCTAGCACAACTTCCTCTTCAGCTTCCTGACTGAGCAGTGGGGCAGGACGGAGGTGGGCCAGCCTGGGCCTGGCCTAGAAAGGCCCACACAGCTCTCCTCGGCACCCAGCCCCTCGGAGCCACCATGAGCCAGCCCCAACACCCTGGGCCGGGTGAGGCTGCTCCAACGACCCTCCTGGGTGACCTCATCAGCTACTACCAAGAGGAGGCAGGGGCCGGCCGGCTCCGGGTCTGCAGGCAAGCAGCCCTCACCCACAGGGCCCGGCGGTTCTCCGACATGGGGCCCCCCCTTCAGCTCTATCCGCCTGAACTTGTGGCCTCCAATCTGCGGGCCACTCACTCCCAGGGGGCACCCAGCCCTACCCAGCCTGTCTGCCATGAACTGGTGCAGGCACTAGAGTTCCTGGAGCTAATATCTGTCAACCTACTTCTGTTTCCCTGGAGGAAGGAAATCAGGTCCCTGAAGGTAGGCACCACCATGCCTCTGAGCAAGGGGGTCTCGGGTTGGAGATGGAGCTCTGCCTCTGGGGGAAACAGCGGGTCCATCATGCCCACTGACTTTGGTCCCATTTTATAGTTGGATAAACTGAGAGCCAAAGAGGTTAATGCAACTTACCTATGGTCACCAGCTAATAAGTAGAAGAGATAGACCTCAAACTCAGGCAGCACACCTTCCAACCGCTAAACTCTACGGCCTCTCTAAAGACAAGGAACCAAGGAGCTCATAATAAACAGGGGAAGGGGTCTAGCTTTGCAAAGCTTTAATCTCTTCTGACTCCAGGCCAGGACTCCTGGGTTGGGAGCCAGGATATCGGAGCCTCACCCCAGCTCAATCTCTTGCTATGTGACTTGCGACAGGTCCTGTCCTGTCTCTGGGCCTCAGTGTGCCCTTCTATAAAATGGGACAGAGGATAACATGATCATGGGCCAGATGTCCCTTTGGCCAAATGCCCCAGCCCAACGGCTTCTCAGGAGCCTCCAGTGCCCCCCTGGGCATCGGCCCTTGGTCCTGCCTGGCCATTCACAGCCACTTTGCTGGGCTGCGTCCCACCTCTAATAAACATCCCTGTTTGTTCCAGACATACACTGGAAACTTTGCCTACCGGGTGCAGCCTGCGCTTTCTGAACAAACACTGCACACCATTCTGGGCAGGCTGGGCTATGTGGCCACCTCTGAGGCAGAGTTTTCGCTGGTCCAGGCCATCAGCAAGGAGGACGCCGAGCAGATGGTGTTTGAAATCTTCCTGGCGAGAGTTACGTGTGAGGCCATTCTGGGGACCTCGAGCAGGCAGGTCCTGGGACTGGGCAGAGAGAAACCCTACCGCAGGCGCAGCTCCAAGAGAAAGCTGGCGAAGGCCCACAACTGCCCCGAGGGGGCCCAGCCAGGCCCCCAAGAAGGGCTGGGATCTGAGAGGGCCCTGGCTGAGGGCCCTGACCATCAGAGCACTGTGCCAATGGCCCCGAGCCTGTCTGAGGTCTCAACATCCCCCCGCACCCTCTGTGCCGGCCCCCAGCTCCCCCTGGACTCCCAGCGCCGTGCCAGCACACGCTCGGACAGTGAGGAGTTCTTGACCTGCTACAGTGACCTTGTTCTGCACCGGACACCCCTGTTCCCCAGGGACTTTCCCCTGCGTGGCCTGAAGGGAGACCAAACCCAGGGCCCAGCCCTGGCTCCCAGCCCACCTGCAGGTGAAGCGCTCACCTCCTTGGGCAGCAGCGGTGAGTGGTCCCTGGTCCCCAGTGCAGCTCCTGAGAGCAGAGTGGTCACCATCCCCAGGCAGCCCCGGCTGACACCAGGCCCCCAGTTGTCAGGGAAACCCTTGGACCCAAAGCCAGAAGCACAGCCGGAGCCGACCGCCCCTGACGCAGACACTGTTCCTCCAAACACTTCCTCTGAGTTGGACGAGCTCTGTGAATACCTCTCCCACCTCCTCGGACCCCCAACTCTAGCAGACCATCCTGGGGGCCTCCCAGGCCCTGGGGTTGAGGACACTAGACAATCAGAACCTCTCACGGGGCCAGAGCCAGCCGCTGAGGCCGGGGGCCCAGACAGTAGGATCACCCAACTCTGGAGGCCTACTCAGAACCCCCTCATGTATGAGGGCCCCCGACACCATGTTCCCCCAGGGGAGCTGGAGGGGCCAGTTCTGACCCAAGAACACCACCCAGGCAATAGCTAAAAAATGTCACCCCTGGATAATACAGGGACAGAGACCCAGACTGCTCTTCCACCAGGGAAGCGACCCCTTGGAGAGGTGGCAGATCTGGAACCCACAGCTTGTCAGGGGTAGGGATCAATCTGCTAAGCAATCCATCTGGTCTCAAGTCCCACCTACTGACTGTGTGACTTTGGGCCACTCGCTCCGGCTCTCTGAGCCTTGTTTCCTCACCTGTGTGGTCGGACCTGCTCACAGGAGGCTGGGAAGTGTCCGTGAGGTGAGGTGAGGTGTGCGCAGTGCCCCTTGGTGCTTCCCTTGGCGGGGGGTGCTTCCTGTCCCTTCCCATCCCCACTAAGTGTGTGACCCTGGGCATCTCTGAGGGGCAGTTTCCTCCAGCATCCTCAAGGGAACTGTCACGGGACAGGTGAAGAAAGCTGTGTAGATAACTACACCCTTAATGCGCTTAGACTACTCTGTCAGCCTCCCTGCTCTGTCTGCTAACTTCTGGTTAATAGAGAACAAAACCATTTCCGGGAGCACAGGATCACACGCGGGCTCTGCATCCATGGGTTGGGGGCTCCACTCATCTGGGCTGCGGCGCCCCCTCCCCCAGCCATCTCTTGCCCCCACACATGCACACGCACCTCACAAGTGGGCACATCCAGAGGTGCTGCTCTTCCCACAGTATTCCCACCCGCTCGCTCCAAGCAAATGACCCCATCTCTTTGTGAGCTAAAGCCAGAGAGGATCCTGTCTGAACCAAGTCCTGTGACTTTCTTGCTCAATTCTCCCCAGGGGCTCCCAAGGCCACACCAAGCCCCACAGGCCCCTCACTATCCTTTTGATCTCATTTCCTGCCTCTTTCCCCCCAGCCTACTGCAGACAAGACAAACTGGCCTCTTAAGGGTTCTCAAACAAGCTAAGCCCACCCCTACCTCCCAGCCTCTGTGCAAACTGTTTCCTTTCCCCACTTCGCATCCCGTCTCTATCTTTCCTGTTGTTCACAACTCACCTTAAATGTCACCTCCTGGAGAGGCCTTCCATGGCCACCCATCTATCACATCAACTTAATTTTCTGCACAGACATTTTAAATGTACTTATTCATTTTCCATCCCCCCCCCCCCCGGCCCTCCTAGAATATAAGCTCTTCAAGAAACTTCATCTTGTCTCATTCACCTCTGTTTCCAGGGATCCATCAAGTGAGTAGAAAACTTAGAAAATACAGATGGCCATAAAAACAAAAGCAGCAGTTACCATAATATCCACACTGGGAGACACCCAATGTTAGGATGTTAACGCAATTCCTTCTGGTCTTTTTTTTCTAAATTTGGGATTGTAGTATTTACAGTGTTGTGTTCTGCTTTTCTTTACCACGAAGGGAGTTATTGTAACTAATTTTAGATTTAAAGAAAAGTTGTGAAATAAGGCAAGGAATTCCTTTGGAACCCTCACCTTGTGTCCCCTGAAAATGACATCTTATATAACTAGAGTATGATGATCAAGAACAGGCAATTAACACGAAGACAGTATGATTAACTAAACTACAAACCTTTTTTAAATGTGACCAGTTTTCCCATGACTACCCTTTCTCCATTCCAGGATCCTTTCCAGGACCCCATAGGGCATTTGTCCTTTTTCCTTCATCCCCGCCGGTCTCTGCCCCAGTCTGTTACAGTTCCTTAGCCTTAGTTTTGTCTTTCCTCATCTTGATGCTTTTGGTCAAAACTTAATACTGATTTTGTTGAATGTCCCTCAGTTTGAGTTTGTCTGATTTTTTTTTTTTTATAGTTGAAGTGAGGTTATGCATTTTTGGCAAGAATACCATTAAAAATGATGCTGTGTCCTCGGTGCATCTTACCAAAGGGTTCATCTTATTACTGGTGATACTAACGTGCTGCATCCCTGGAATAAACCGCTTGTCCTAGGAGCCCTGGTGCCTCTTACTGGAAAATGATGTTTAGACACCAAGACCCAGGTGCCAGGTGTGCTGTTACTGGGTGTCATTGCTTCCAAGCCCACTCGGGGGGCAGTCAGGAAACATATGGATGTGTACTAACCCAGGCATATACATATGTGAGTTTATTTCCAAATCTATATAGAATTTTAAAACCATGAGTGCTTATGGATTCCTCTGATTTTAAGCCAATGACACAGGGTTGCTTCTACCTCACCCCTTTTACTTTTAAGTTCTTTCTGTAGAAGAGAATGAAACCTGGCTCTCTTAATCTACGGTCTACTTGTTTGTTCAGGTCCAATACTATAGTTTTAGAATTGTTGACCACACCTCCGTGAGAAACACTTTTAAAACTCTATCATAGCATTTATGAAGACTAATTTTCACCTTCACTCTCGCCGCATCAAGGTACTGTTTTCCACAGTTACTCAGGCAACTTCCTTACTTCCCCACCCCTCTGGTGTGGTCGTTTTTCACTTGTGATGCTCTTAGGGTCAGCTGTGTCTGTATTCCGTTTTCCATTCCCCCTACATCCTAGTTGATCTTGTTTGTTTATTTCGGGGGTAATGGGACACTTTTCCATGGTTCTAAGAGTCAGTTATACAAAAAGACACATTCACACAAGTGTCATTCCCTTCTCCTCCCTGCAACCACACCTCATCCTTCCCTCTCTACAGCCTCTGCCCACCAACCTATTTAGTTTCTGGATCATCCTTCATTTCCTTTGCATCTGTGTATTTTTTTAAAGTTTTTATTTATTTTTGAGAGAGAGACAGAGCACCAGCAGAGGACGGGCAGAGAGAGAGGGAGACACAGAATCCGAAGCAGGCTCCAGGCTCTGAGCTGTCAGCAAAGAGCCCGACATGGAACTCGAACTCACAAACAGTGAGACGTGACCTGAGCCACAGTCAGATGTCTAACCGACTGAGCCACCCAGGCGCCCCTGCATCTGTGTATTTTCTTGGGTCTCTTCTTATACAAAGGGTAGTGTACCAGAGATACTCATTTGGACGTTGTTTTTCACTCAAGATTGCTTTATGTCCTGGAAATCATATCTGTTCAGAAAGAGCTTCTTCATTCTTTTTTCCACTCCACTGTGTGGCTGTGCCATAGTTTATTTGACCACTCTGTTACGTACAGGTCTTTAGGCTGTTTCCAGTTATTTTGCAGTTAAAACCAATGCTGCAATAAATAACCGTGTGCATAGATATTTTTATATTGTAGAAAGTATATATTCGATACCACGAGTGGGATCCCTGGGTCGCAGTGTAAGTGCATATGTACTTTGTCGGATGTTGTCAAACTTCTCTCCAAAAGGGTTGTACAAAGTTACACTCCCACCAGCGATGTACGTGAGTACTTGTTCCCCACAGCCTCACCAAAAGAATGTGGTTTGTTTCCCCCCACACACCCCTGTCTGGTAGGTGAGTCAGTGTTCTTTCAGTCCGTCTGGGCTTTTATAACAAAATACTACACACCAGTGGCTTATACACAACAGAAATTTATTTCTCACATTTCTGGAGGCTACAAGTCCAACATCATGGTGCCAGTATGGTGGTGTTCTGGCGAAGGTCCTCTGCCGGGCTGCAGACTGCCGACTTCTTGCTGTGTCCCCACACGGTGGAAGAGGCACGGGAGCTCTGTGGGGTTCTTTTACAACAGCACTGAATCTATTCATGAGGTTCCATTCTCACGCCTAATCTCTTCCTCTTGAAGGTCCCCTCCTAATACCATGGCCTTAAGCATTAAGTTTTCAACATATGAATGGGGGGTGGGGGGACTACAAATATTCAGATCATAGCATCTGCTTTTCTCTGAATGAGAGTGTTTTTCACATGTTTAAGGGCCATTTTTATATCTTTTTTGTAAATTGTCTTTCACATCTTTTCCTCAGTTTTCTATTTGGTTTTTGGTCCTTTGTCCTTCAATTTTAAAGAATTCTTCATGGATATTTAGGAATATTAGCCCTTTGTTACATATGTTGCATTTTTCTCCCAGTTTGTTAACTGTCTTTTGATTTTGTTCATGCTAGGTTTTATCACACAAGTTTTAAAATTTTTACTTAGCCAGAATGATTAACATTTGGTTGCCCCTGGATTTTGAATCATCATTAGGAAGCTTTCCCTATCTCAAGGTTTTAGAGATGAATTCATCCACATTTTCTTCTGGTACTTGAATGGTTCCAATTTCTACATTTAGATCCCTAACCCCTTGGGAGTTTATATGGCATTAAAATACGGATCTTTTATCTTTTTCCAAATGGTGACCTTAGCCACCATTTTTGTTAAAAAGGCCATCTTTACCCCAATGATTTGAGATGGCATCTTTATCACGTAAATTTCTATATGTACTTACGTCTATTTCTGGGCTATTTTATTTCACTCTTCTACTTATCTATTCATGCATCAGTTCCACACTGTTTTAATGATACAGGTTTTACAGTATGTTTTACTGTCTAGTAAGGCTCGTTCTCCATCACAGTTTTTCTTTTTCCAGTGGTTTCCTGGTTATTCCTTAATGTTTGTGTTTCTATATAAAATTTAGAATAATATGTATAATTCCACAAAATAGACCGTGGTGTTTCTACTGAGATTGTATTAAATTTGGAATTTAATTTAAGGGAGAACAGACATCTTTATGTTGAGTCCCCCTATCCAAGAATGGGATGTCTTCACATTTGTTCGTCTTATTTGGTGTCTTTGAGGAGTGCTTTAGCATACTTCTTGTATGTTTTTGTATGTATCTTGTTAAATTTATTCCAAAGTATTTAATCTTCTTTGTTACCACTGTAAATGGGATTTTCACTACCGTTATAACCTGTTTATCATTTGCATATGCTAGTGTTGTATCCTGCTACTTCAGTAAAATTCTATAGTTGGTGTTGGTTTTATCACTGAGTCTTTGGTGTTAATTCTCTACCCCAACAGAAGGGAGTGCTGAGGCTGCAGGTGCCTTCCTGCCTTAGTGTGGGTTTTCTCAGGGATTATTTCAGGATGGGGGGTAGCTATGAGGAGCTAAACTACATGCTTCATGAGTGGAGGGAGGTGTCTGTCCTGGCCACCAGTGTGCACCTGTCAGCCAGCACAGGGCCTGGCATACGGCTGATGCAGGGGAAGTGCTGTCAAAAGACAGGGAGAGGATAGAGGCCTGCTGACAGACTGCCTGGGGACAGACTGCAAAGATGCTGAAACAATATTTCCCCCATAGCCCTGATAAACATTCCCCCCTCCAGGAAGGTGCAAGAGTGTCTGGTCTCCTCTCCAGCCAACTACAGAGACGTGGAAAGGGTTTGAAGGAGCAAGAACACCTGGGGTCTGGCACCGCTCCAGACTCTCTGTGTCCATCACTCATTTAACTCACCCCTTTGTAGTCTGGGCAGCCTCTCTCCTCGTGAGGGAGAAAACAGAATCCCAGTGTCCAAAGGAGGAAGAAACAGAACCAGAGAAGCAAGGTGACCTGCCCCAGGTCTTGCAGCCAATAACCGGGGAAACTGGGATCCCAGCCCATATTCTGACCCCAAAGCCCAAGTCCCATCCACAAAGCCAAGTGGATCCCAAAAGGTAAGATTCACTGAACACTTAACAACTGGTCACTGTTCATTTTCCTGGGCATTTCCTAAGATGAGCCTGGAGTTGCCAACATCTATCCATCCCTGGCTACAAATAAACCTGCTCTGTGCCTTAGGGAAAGGGTGAGTGAGAGGTCACCTGAGCCCGTGGGGAAAGAGGTCTGCCGGCAAATAAGCAAGAAAACCATTCGTTTATTGTGTAAGGAACTCCAGGGCCTTGCTGGTACAAGAAGCAGTGTCATTTCTCACGGCCTGAGGAGCAGTTATGTCTCTCCCAGCTCTCCCTCTCACGCCTAAGGATGCCAGGCGCAGACCCAGAGTCCCCACAAGAAACAGGAGCATTTATAAAAAGAAAAGAAAGGCCAGTTGGTTGCCCCATACTCTGCTATTCTAGAAAGGTCATGAGGCAGTTTACAGAGGTAAAGTCCCGAAGGTCAGCCTCAACCAGGCCTGTGACCTGTGCCTACTGAACAGATACATCAAGGTGGTCCCAATTAATTGGTGAGAGCGTGTGCCCATGCCGCTCTGACGGAAAGTGCCAGTCACTGCAGCTGCTGCCATTACTCGGCCAACGAACTGCATTCCAGTCAGTTTTCCAGGAAACATCAGATGAACTAACATTTATGGGACACTTACTGCCTACCAGGCCCTGGTCCAGACCCCTTCCATATGCGAGGTCAGTTATCCTCACAGCCCTGAGAAATGAGCAATGCTCCCATTTGATAGATATGATAACCAACACTCACAAGACATTCAACCACCACCAAGATGCCAAGTTTTCTTGGAACTCTGGGATGTCCAGTCCTAGAAACTTTAAACCCAGGGAGTTCCCTGGACTCATCATCCCCGGGAATGGTGTTAGAAAACAGTCACAGGCCCACCCCAGAACTGGATTCCACTCAATTGGAAACTCTGTGGGTGGACCTGGTAATCCATGTTTTAACATGCCCTCTGGGGATTCAGATGTACTGAACCTGGAGAACCAAGAGCTAGAGATTCCCAAAGGGCACAAAAGCCAAGAGTCATCAGCAGCTGCAGACTCCTTAAAACAGTGCTTTTCCCAATGTGTGTTCCGAGGAACACTGGCACTTCTGGAGATTGTTAATGGATATCCCCCAAATGAGGGGTTCTACTGTCAATGAGTCTGAGAGTCCCTGGCTTAAATAAGGGTGAAAAGGTGTTTTTATCACAGGACTGCTTGAGTTTATCTATACTAATGTATCTTGTGCATCTTAGAGAAAATACCCAGGTGGTGCTTCCCAAATTTCCTGGACTACGGAACCCTCTTTTCTCAGAACACCTGTTACTCTCTCCTAGAACACCTGTGTTCCACGGACCCCAGCCTTGAAGAACAACAAGCCAAGAAATGCAGAAATTCGGGAAGAGAGCAGCAAAAGTGGATACCCACTCTGGATTCGGCAAGACTAGCTCTCTGTTTAATGACAGCCTTTGGCAAGCTCACTATCTTATGTAAACTAAAGGAACACAGAGTTCACTCCGCCTTCTTAGAGGAGCTGCGGGGTTGGGGTTATTAGGAAAAGAAAGCCCTGTGCCAGTGACCCTGGGGCTCTGGGTGAGTAATCCACCACCAAAGCCCAGAGGCACCAGGCGGGGTATTATTATTATTAGATTTCCAACAATGGAGGGCTGACATTTCCAAGAGCTCGTCAATTACTTTAATAACTGTAATTCTTCTGGGTGGAGAGGCCACAGGGATAAGTATTACTCATTCCACAGATATGTGAGCATTTGATGTGAGCACCCCCATCCGGCCCCAGGGCTCTAGGAAAACAAGATGGCACAGATTCAACAGCACCCAGGGGGTAGGTAGGTTCTGGAAACGCCTTCTACCTTTTCTCAGAGTTGTACACATTTCAATCCTTCCCCAGGTCTGATGGTGGGGGCCTGGGGGAGTCCCGGCTAAAGGTCTCCAACTGATATATCCCACAGGCAGGGACGGGTACACTTATCTAGGTAAGCAGATCAGGTGGAAATGAAAGAGGACAGGAAGAGAAATGAAAGATGACATTCTTTCCCAGGAACCACGGTTTAGGGAGGGCCTCCTGAGAGCCAAGCTGTGGGAGTGCATTATACTGGTGGCCTCTGCCCTTTCCG
The DNA here is from genome assembly GCF_027475565.1 of Acinonyx jubatus. Classification (NCBI taxonomy): domain Eukaryota; kingdom Metazoa; phylum Chordata; class Mammalia; order Carnivora; family Felidae; genus Acinonyx; species Acinonyx jubatus. The sequence continues at coordinate 19,508,605 of NC_069396.1, read as the reverse complement.
GGCTACACCCAGCGCAGGAGGCGGGTTGAGCTGAGGACACTGTGGTCCCTGGCAGTGAGGGTGAGGTGATGTGAGGGCACAAAGGAGGGAGAGAGGGTGCCACAGCACTGACACCACATCTGTGGCCCAGCCTGTGGGTCCTGACTTCCTTCCTGTCTTTCCCACACCTCTAAGGCCTCTAGAAAAATCCTGTTAGAACCTTCTGGCTTATCTTGCAAAGCCTTGCAAAGGTCCTCATCCACATGAGAATTAAAGTATGAATGGGGGACAGACAATATGTCCTGATGCCTTCATTAGCCAGCGTAGGAACTCTGGCACCATCTTGGACAGGGAAGTCCCTGGAGGAAGGAAGCCACAAACCAGGAAGTTGAGCTGGGAACAGAAAGCCAGAGAGAGCCCGGGATCCCATGGCCTCGGAGCCACCATACCAGTCCTGGATCACCCACCTCTGCCCTTTTACGTGCAAGAGAAATACACTTCTATCTCATTTTTTTTTTAATCACTAGGTACATGAACTATTTCTGAATGATTCTAATCATGCATTTTGCATATAAAATTAAAAATATGAAGTATAAATCAGAATTATTTCACTAAACATGCTGAGTACAAGAAGATGTATATGCTATTAAACATTTTTTTTTTTTTTAATTACCAAGGGTCAAAGCCGCTGAGGTGGCTCTGGGGTATACTCATGCAATGCTCTACAGAACCCCACCTCAGGGTAAGAATGGGGCAACACCAATAAATCTGGAACGTCACTGCCCTGGCTTGCCCTGTCAGCAATTCAAGGAGCCAGCCCCTGCCATGCCCCTCCGAGCCATTCCTGGGAGTCCCTGAGGAGTGCCTCCCTCAGCTCTAAAAACTAGGTGTCGTGCCTACCGTGTGCCATCTGCCCTTTTCCTGCCCTGCTCCATGACTCCTGATGTCACCAGCCCTGCCTGCCACATGGGGAAGGCAAGCCTCATATATGCAAGCTGAGCACCAGCCATTTTGTGTGACATACGTAGGCTGGGAGATTTTTGCCACCTGCACTGGCCGCTGCAGGTACACAGCATCCTGTCCGTGGTGCCAGAGCAAGAGGATGGCGAGCTTTTTTGGACCCAAACCTCCCATGTTAGGAAAGATGGGGTTTAGAAAATGAAACCACATTATCCTACTGGCAAAAGGATGCTGCAGGGAGCTAAAATCACTGGCCTAGGAAGCACTCCAAAATTAACCTCAGGTTTTCAGTGAAGAATTTATTGGCTACTACAGAGCAAGATTTTATTTATTTTTTAAAATTACATTTCCCCCAAAACAGATGCTCAAATTAAGCTGTGGGGAAAATACTGGACTGTTCATCTACAAATTCCCAGAGACTTCCCTGGCCCGTCAAGATCCCCGGTAGCACAGGCTCTCGCCTCCCCTGGGCATCTAGTCAATCACTGACATTTGGGCTGAGAGGCTCATCCCCACGGGGCTGCCCCTCATCCTGCCCACGTAGCCCAAGATTTGGTCCAGGAGTCACAGTCTTGCCCCCTTAGTGCTCCCTCTGGAACTGGACCACCAGAGCACCTATAACCCACGCAGAGTCAGACAGCTGCACGCACAGGTGCCACACTCCCGCAGAGGCCGTGGCGAGGCCTTCCAACCTGCGTTTACACCAACCGCTGCTCAGGAGAGCTGAGGCCTGCTTCCCCAAAGCTCACAACTGGCCCCTCTCTGTGTCGACAACAATCTTCTGATCTCCACCCACCTCCAAAATATCAGGAATACCAGTGCTCCAAGAGCCTTTGCTTGTGAGCCCTGACCTTCTTGTCCAGACTGTCTCCTAAGAGAATGTTATTTCTACTTCCCACTGGACTCAAGAGGCAGCTACGGCTGTGATGTATTGTTACAGCTGAGAAGCTAAGATATATTCTGAACCAATAAAGATGAGTTCATGCTCTATGATCCAAGGTGTCCCCTTCATGGAAAAACATTTCAAAAAGACTTAAGGCCACTCAGGCCTCTCCCACAGCCCACAGACTCTCAGTAATTCCAAGGGCAAAGCTCCTCACACAGGCCATCACAAGGTAAGAGAGCCTCAGAAGCCAGGGCACTGGTGCCCCTTGCCCCAGCTTGGCACCGGGCAAACCACCCAGGCACCAAAAGCCATGTCCCTGACATGGAATTGGCAGCAGCTCAGGCAGGCCTTTGTCACCAAGGACACCAAGCACCGTGCAGAAGTCAAAGCACGATTCTCTCAAGGACACGGAAGTCCAGATGATGAGGTGGTAAATGCCGCAGCAGCCTCATGCTGGGAAAGCACCGGACGCTGGGCTCAAGCCAAACACAGCACAATTTTGTGAAGGTCTAGGAATGCTGACTGTCCTCGAGAACTGCTCACATAATGAGAAAATGAGGATGCTGGCTCCACGCACTGCTGGCTCTCCCCACACAGACGTGAGATCTCTAGCAAGGGAAGACAGGCTCTCAGGATGAGAGGCAGAGAACGTTTCAGAGTCGCCAAAAGTCTGAATTGTGCCAACTCCACTGTCACTGGCTGTGTGACCCTGGGGAGTCCCTTGGCCTCGCTGAGCTTCAACTTCCTCCCTGGGATGTAAGGGCCACTACCCCACCCTCCTGGGTGGCGGGGAAGGGTTAGAGACTCCAAACCCAGCATGAGGTCAGGAGGCTCTTCCCTTAATCAGAGGGACCCAGCAGTGGGAAACCACCAGGAGAGGCACTGGGGGAATGCAAGGCTACGACCACCAAAGGGCATGACAAACCCACTGGTCCCATTTGTCATTTACCTGCAAGGACCAGAGACCCAGGAAGAAGACACTGGCAAAGAGGAAGAGACCATTAGGAAAACAATGTGGCCAAATATAAAGCCCTCCCGAAAGTTGATTTTCCCAAATTGCTCCTAACAGCTAACTTGGCAGCAGTGGGCATTTTTCTGGCATGATCTTTCCTGTTCTATGAGCCATGTTTCTGATTCTCTGGAGTTAGTATGCGGTCCCGGTTTTGTTCAAAGAGTTCTAACATTTTCTTCCTGTCGTGGTCAGCCTCAATCACCTGGAAATTAAACACATGGATCACCGGGCTGCACTTGACCTCAACATCCTCCTCCCTTCACGATGAAGAGGGGGAGAGGTAGACACAGGCAGGATGAAGCGGGAGAGGCAGAGAAGCCCAAGGTCACAGGCAGAGAAAATGGAAGCATAAAAGCAAAACAGCACCTGGTTCTAGGTCAATTCATATTCTCAACTGTGTTTTCACTTAAGAATCCACTACAGCTGTCCCTGTGGCCAGCCCACGAATGATGTTTTTTTTTCCCCATCATGTTATATTATCCAATCATGAGGGGGAAAAAATAGATTTTACTTCTTCAAAACTCCAGCACAGTAATATCTCACTTTTTGGCAACCTTGTGGCCCGCGAGCACCGTGAGTAGAGGTATTTGAGAAGCCCAAACAGATGTCCCTCAGGCCATGCACCAAAGTCTGTGTGCGGCCCTCCCTTGCATCCCACGCTGTGCACGCACTCCTGACAGTCTTAGCACCCATCTGCCTGCCTCAAGAAATTCAGCAGCAGCAAATCGGAAAACGAGGGGACAGGGAAGCGGGGAAACACGGATGGAGCGGAAACGGCGACACAGTTAGAAGTGGCGAGTGTCAGCAGGAGAAAAGGGGGCGGCTATACAAAGCCAACGCGGGAGCTCAAACACGTGAGTGGTGTGGGGCAAACAGTCCTACACACCTCAGCACCTCCTAAGGGCATCGCTGGGTAACAGCCCAGGACAGCAAGTGGTGCTCCTCCAGACGCCCTGGGTCACCAAGAAAGGGGGCAGTGAGGCTCTGCGCCTGCTATCCACTGAAGAAGGGACGGCTGCATCGCAAAGACCCAGCTCGAGTGCTTAAAGCCAAAACGCACGTCTAGAGGCTTCAGCCATTGGGGACACTCCTTCCCTGGTGAGGCTGGATAAGTGAGATGCTACTGTGGCCACCGGTGTAATGACACTGGGACAGGTCACCTTCTCTCAGGACTGTCCAACTAACTCTGAGACTCAGTCCAGAATGGGGACCGGGCCAGAGAAAGAGCCCTTTCCACCCTCCCTGCTTCCTCCTTCTCGATCCTCCAGCTATGAAGGAACTCGTGCTTCCCCGGACTACAGAGTGGCTGACATTCCCTGGGTCACTCCTCCTTCTAGAAAAGAAGGGGAACTTACCAGAACAGGGGCTGCCACAGGGAAAAGGCCTCCTTTGAAGAGCCACTCCTCATAGAGGCGGTGAAGAGCATCCAAGTATTCCTGCCAGGAAACACACACACACAGACACACACAGACACAGGCTGTCAGGAGCAGGGAGGGGGACAAACCTCTCCACCAAGGGTCTTAGGCCGGGGGGTGAATGTTGATGACCACAGGGCAGTGGCTTGGACAAAGGAGCCTACAACCGCTGACCTGGTCCAGGCGGACAGCAGTAAATGCAGCGGCTCCCTCTACCAGCCAGCTCGGGCAGGGCAACAGTCAGAGGTTTCACTAGGGCCGTGGGCTCCACCCCTCCCTGCTCCACTGGTGCCTTACGCACACCCTCCCACCTCGCTTCTCACACTTCCTGCCACTTCTCCAGCAGCAGGGCCATCAGCTCCTTCATGGTGGAGCCCACAGCTGCCCCACAGCTGGACAGCCCAGCCCTGGGCAGCCTCTGACCCCTCCCCTCTGACCTTCCCTCCAAGAGGACAGTGACCCTCACTGGCCTAGGGAATCCCATTCCTGCTGCTCCTACTCCCTAGATGACTTACAACCTGTGGACCCTCTAGACCATGAAGACCAACTTCATTTAAAAATTTTTTAATGTTTATTTATTTTTGACAGAGAGAGAGAGAGAGACAGAGCATGAGCAGGGGAGGGGCACAGAGAGAGGGAGACACAGAATCTGAAGCAGGCTCCAGGCTCTGAGCTGTCAGCACAGAGCCCGACACAGGGCTCGAACTCACAGACTGCAAGATCATGACCTAAGCCCAAGTTGGACGCTCAACCGACTGAGCCACCCAGGCGCCCCATGAAGACCAACTTCAGAAAGCCCCACGAGGTGGAACCCAAGGGAAAAGAGGCCCGGACATGCCCCTAAGCCATTAGTGCCTCTGCACAGGCAGGACTGGACAGCACACACTTCCATACGCACAGGCCAAGGTGCTTTTGCTGCCCGTGACCACCTCCCCAAGCAGCAATTTACTGCCAGCCCGGAAGTTCTTAGAGAAACCGCACTGACACCTTTTCCATCCACCACTGAGTTCTCCCTTGGCAACAACAGGTTTGTCCTATAGGCCACGTCAGAAATGTTAGGATAATGGCTTGGCTAATGGCTTAGAGGGACTCCAGACTTGTCATTTCTTCAGAACATCTGTGTCACTGCACAGAGTGGCCATGCCCTACCTTGGCATGGCCCAGCCCCACTCCACTGCACCCTTCACTCCTGTCTCTGGATTTCAAAGGAGCTGCCTAGAGAGAGGCCCATGCCTTCATGGCTGGAATCAACCTTTCTGGTGCCCAAGGAAAATAAGGCTAGGCAGGCCTCAGGAGCAGGACAGGTCTTCCAGGGCCCCAAGTCCAGCCCATCCTGAGCTCAGACCCCCATGACACCCCAGTAAATGCCTGCCAGCCTCTGTCTGTGTACCGCCAGAGGCATTCGTGTAGGGCATTCAGTTCAGTACTAACTGAGCAACTCCTAGGTGCCAAGTCCTGGGAAACATGCTGGGGATGCAAAGGGAATAAGATCTAATCTTAAAAAGCTCACAGTTTGATGATAGATGGGGAACAAACATACAGACAAATAGTTTCAGTATGCTTGTCCTTAGGGCTGTGATCATAATACACCCAGAGGCTAGAGGAGCACAATGGAGGGAAGGTCAGGGAAGGCCTCCTGGAGAAAGTGACATCTGAGCTGAACTTGGAAGGCAAAAGAAACCACCATACAAAGGCACATTTATGTAACTACATGGTGAGTGTGTTTGTGTGTGTGTGTGTGTGTGTGTGTGTGTGTGTGTGTGTAGCCACAACTAGTCTCTATGGCCAGAGCATGAAAAGCAGGAAGTGGAGGGAGATAACACCAATCAGGCAGTGGGGACTTCAGCCTAGACAGCGGCAAGGCACTGAGGGCTTATGGCTGGGAGACTGCATGAATGGCATTCTATACTGGACACATCACCCAAGCAGCAATGTGGAGACCAGATTTTGGAGGGAACGTGCGGAGTGAAGGACCAGGACAAGGAGGGCAGTCCAACGGCTACAACAGTCCTGACTACAGTCCATGTGGCCCTGAGCCAGGACCCAGAAGGGCAAGATGCTGGGCAAGTCGTAGAGAAGGCCACCGCCAAGCCCAGCACTGCACTAAGCACTGGGGATGCAGTGCAGGTGGGAGGGCATGTTCTAGCGAGGACCCAGAGCTGGGCCCAGAGGCAGGTCACCTTCAGGAGGTGGACAGGATGAGCCCTGGGGGCACCTGGACAGGGAGTGGAGAAGGGACGCCTCTGAGCACAGAGGGCGCCAAGCAATGAGTCCCGAGCCACAGGAAGTGAGGTCGATCTGGACTCTGCACAGGGTCTCCAGCCACAGAGGAAGTCAGAGTTTACTCTCCTGCATGCTCAGTTCCCGTTTCTTCCTCTGTGACAAGACAACAGTGACCTCACAGAGGGAAGGGCCGGGCTGCGATGGACATGGTTTCCCGGTCATTTTGAAGCAGGTTAAAGAGGGCTCTTACCAGGGAAATGACTGTCTCCTCCTCCCTGCATCTCATCTGTAACCTCTGATAACAGGTCTCAGGGGTGGTCCGGAGATAAACTGAAATTTAAAAAATCATACATGGTTCTAATTACTCTGGTCATGGCTTGGAAGTCAAAGCCGAGGGGAGGGGGAAGGAAGGTGTGTGGGCAAGACGTGGAGAGAAACATCCGCCAGCAGCTCTGAGCAGAAGACACAGACCACAGCCAGCTCACAGCCCAACCACTAACCAGCTGTGTGGCCTGACAGGCATCTTGACCCTCATCCCAACTTTAATTTTCCTTCCATGTCACCAGCCCCACAGGGTTGTTCTGAGGCTGAATGAGCTTCCATGCATACACAAAGCTTAGCACAGGGTCTGGCACAATGGGTCTCAGTAAATGTCCAGATCCTGTCCCTCCTCCTTCTCATATAAACTAGAAAAAACAACATCAAATCACAATGGACCAGGGGAGAGCAGCTTGAGTAACAAAGCCCAGGGAGGGTGCTTCTATAGGAGGAACCAAAATGCCCCCAGATTCTGTCTGCCATTGGACAGAAGGCTGAATTGGTGTGGGAAAAGAATCACCAGTGGTTAGGGCCCCGCCCACCGTCCCTGCTGGTTGGTGGTCCAGCCAAGTGCGTCCTCACTGGGGGAGGAAGGTCGGGAGGGGCCTCTCACCTATCAAATCAATGGACACGTCGATGTTCCTCACAATCCAATCAAACCATTCTGCCAGAATCACATAGTCCACTTCAGGCATCTTCCCACTATAATGAGAGTTATTAGGGTTTTATTCATCAGAAGGACCTGTGGATGGCTTCCGTATAAAGGGCATGACCCAGGACACAATGGTATACCGCGATCCATGTGATATTGGGCCCGAAACACCTCGGACCCTCCACCGCTGGGGGACAGCTTATGGTCTAATGCAGCAAGAGTCATGGAACTGTTCGATGGGAGAGCTCATTTGGGATCTGAACTACAGGCAGAGAAAGGGACTCTGAAGCCTGTCCTCAGAGAACAGGGATAACACTCAGTTTGGAAGGTGGAGCAGCAAATCAATTCCACCTCTAGAAGTTTATTTCGTGGAAATAATCATGGATCTCCACCACAGCACCCCCTAAAACAATGAAAAGCAAAACCTTGGCCCATTGACAGAACAGCAAACCATGCAGCGACTGAAAGACAACATTGTAAAATAATACTTAATGACATGGAAAATGCTCACAATCGAATGTTCCATGAGAACAGCAGGACAAAAAACTGTATATAGTGTGACCCAACTGTATTTTCACAAGAATCCGTTCACATATTATGAAAAAAGACTGGGAAGAAAAACAACAAAATGCATACAGTGCTTTTTTCTCTGAGCTGTGGGACCAGAGGGGACTTTGTTTTCTTTCTACCTTTCTGTATTTTCCAAAATCAGCAACATATTCGTTCTCAAATCAAGGGTTGGGTGGAGGGGAAATAACTACATATTTAAAATGTGAACTGAAAAAGGAAGGAAGGAAGAATTCAAGACAACAGTGTAAGCATCCACGAGGCCTGGCGTCTCTCCCCAGCTCCAGCGGGTTTCCCGCGCCCCAAGAGGAAACCAACGGGAAGAGACAGAGGAATGGCAGCTAGAGGACACAGGCCTGTCAAAGGCCAGGTGATCTGCCAAGGCCCAGGAGGGGAATTCTCCCTTGTAACACCCCACCTACCATCTTGGATCCACTCAGAACAGGGTCTGGAAGGACCGGCTACAGGAAAATGGTCGTGCCTGGGCCCCAGGGTGCACAGGGGGCTCCTCGTTGCCCATGAACGGTGGGGGCAAGAGAAGAGCCCAGTGGAAGGGCAGTCTAGAGCTGGCCCCCTGCCAGGTGCTGTGAATGGACTCCCACCTGATGGGGAAGAGGGATGCAGGGATGGGCATGGACAGAGATAAGAGCTCAGACAGTTGGAGGGGGGTGCTCTGGGGGACAAAGGGCACAAACGACAGGGCATGGCACAAACTGGACAGGGACACTGCCCCTAGTGCCTGAGACACCATGATATCCTCAGGGGAGAACAGCTAGCTGTGCCTGGGCCGAGCAGCAGGAAAGTGTACGGTGCCTGAGAGAACAGTGGGGGCAGAGGGGCAGCTGCCAGTGACCTAGGTCTTCAGGCATCAGATCTCAGCCAGGAGACCTGATTAACATGCGAGGGCTCTTGGAATGAGTGGGTGGAGGAGGGTGGTTGGAAGAAGTCCCACAACACTGCAGAGAGGACCCGAGCCAATGCAATCCAGGAACTAAAGGTAATGACTTTGTGACCACAGGCTGGTATGGTGTGAGGACAGGTGGCTGTCTCTTCTCTTATGTCCTTATAGCCCATTATTGGGGTGCCTGGGTGGCTCAGTCGGTTAAGCATCCGACTTCAGCTTGGGTCATGATCTCACCACCTGTGAGTTCAAGTCCCACATCAGGCTCTGTGCTGACAGCTCAGAGCCTGGAGCCTGCTTCAGATGCTGTGTCTCCCTCTTCCTCTGCCCCTCCCCTGCTCATGCTCTGTCTCTCTCAAAATTAAGTAAACATTTAAAAAACAAATTAAACAAAAATGAACTACTGGGACCTCATCAAAATAAAAAGCTTTTGCACAGCAAAGGAAACAATCAGCAAAACTAAAAGGCAACCAATGGAATGGGAAAAGATATTTGCAAATGACATATCAGATAAAGAGTTGGTATCCAAAGTCTATAAAGAACTTATCAAACTCAACACCCAAAAAAACAAATAATCCAGGGAAGAAATGACCAAAAGTCATGAGTAGACACTTCTCCAAAGAAGACATCCAGATGGCTAACCAACACATGAGAAAATGCTTAACATCACTCATCATCAGGGAAATACAAATCAAAACCACAATGAGATACCACCTCACACCTGTCAGAATAGCTAACATTAACAACTCAGGCAACCACAGATGTTGGCGTGGATGTGGAGAAAGAGGATCTCTTTTGCACTGTTGGTGGGAATGCAAGCTGGTGCAGCCACTCTGGAAAACAGTATGGAGGTTCCTCAAAAAATTAAAAATAGAACTACCCTGCGACCCAGCAATTGCACTACTAGGCATTTATCCAAGGGATACAGGTGTGCTGTTTCAAAGGGGAACATGCACCCCCATGTCTATAGCAGCACTGTCAACAATAGCCAAAGTATGGAAAGAGCCCAAATGTCCATCGATGGATGAATGGATAAAGAAGATGCGGTATATGTACCCAATGGAGTATTACTCAGCAATCAAAAAGAATGAAATCTTGCCATTTGCAACTATGTGGATGGGACTGGAGGGTATTATGCTAAGTGAAATTAGTCAGAGAAAGACAAAAATCATATGACTTCACTCACATGAGGACTTTAAGAGACAAAACAGATGAACATAAGGGACGGAAAGCAAAAATAATATCAAAACAGGGAGGGGGACAAAACAGAAGAGACTCATAAATATGGAGAACAAACTGAGGGTTACTGGAGGGGTTGTGGGAGGGGGGATGGGCTAAATGGGTAAGGGGCATTAAGGAATCTACTCCTGAAATCATTGTTGCACTATATACTAACTAATTTGGACGTAAATTTGAAAAAACAAAAAATAAAAGTAAAAAATAAAATTAAAAATAAAAAACATTAAAAAAAAACTTAAAAAAAAAAAAAGTAGCCCATTATTTATTCAGGTCTGAGTGTTCCAGGGAAACCTGACCCCACCCCAAGCTTCTGGGGAGGCCCAGTTGGTCTAAGGGAAGTACTGTCCTCTCACAAGCTGCACCAATCAGTACAAGGCATCCCCTGGCCACACGGGCCCAGCCTGGGCCAGTGAGACATGAGGGAGGCCTGCAGGGGTTGATAGAAACCATGCTTTCTCACACTCAGAGGAAAGCCACTGGCAAGACACCTACTCTGGCTAGCAAGTGAGAAACCTGGTTCTGCCACAGCCATTTCGTCACCATGGAGGAATCATATTGAGGATATGAATGAGACACAAGAGGAGGAAAACAAAGCTGGAGCCACTGAATGAAACCAACCCTGCCTGCCATTAAGATAACCACTAATGACCTCATCCTTCAGGTTACTTGGAGCTGGGTTTCAGTTAGTCGCAGCTCAGAGTATCTGATTTCAGGAAACCAAACCACTCTCTCTTCATGTGTTTTCCTTCACTGGGAAACAAAGTTTCGTTGTCCAGAACAAAATTGACTCTGAGGGAATGAGGGTTTCCCGAAAGCAAGCTGCTAATCGGCCCCTCCCCTTCTCCACTAAAACACAGACCAAATAGCCTGAAGGCACAGAACAGACTAGCAACATAGGGCTGTGGACTAGTGAGCGGGGCCAGAGGCAGAACTGCCCAGTGCCTCCCAAGTCACCGATGCTTGCTGGACAGTCAGGTGTCATACTTTGCCCTGCAGAACTTCACATGTGTCTGCAAGGCTCAAGGCAGATTTTGCCAAATCCCAGAGCTGGGAAGATCCCGGAAGCTGGAACTGCTGAATTGAGTCACCATGCAGAACATATGCAGCACAGTGTTAACTGAAAAACAGACCAACACTACCAGAAAAAAGGGTCAGGATGTGCATGGAAGGACGCAGAGAGAGACATGGGGATGGGGCTCACATCTGCGGGAGTCTCTGGAGCCTGCCTGAGAGCCACTATTCCCCTGGAAATCAGTTCCAGATAATCTCAGGATACTTCCTGAGGGGCACAGGGACCTCCTGGTCCCACCCCAACCCAGCCCAAACTGGCAGCTTCCCCCACAGACAGGAAGAAGGATATCCCTTTCCAGCGCTCTCCTGAAGAGGTCTTCCGTGGGGGCAGCCTCCCTGCCAGCCGGGTTGGCAGGAAGACCTCCAGGAAACCCTTCCGAGACTGCTGGGAGCACTGTGCTAGGGGGTCCAGGACAACCTGTCACTGGCTACGCTGAGTGAGGAAACGGAGGCCTGGTTTCGGTGACTCTGAGGAATGTCAGACAGCAGGTGCTGCTTTATCCATATTCGCAGTTTTCCTCCTGGAAATTCTGCCTGGCTCCTCCTGTGTCTGCCTCTAGATTGGGGCACCCAGCACCACCAATAAGCCACTGTTTTAATTTTTTTTTTAATTTTTTAAAAAATGCTTATTTATTTTTGAAGGAGAGAGACAGATAGACAGAGCATGAGTGGGGCAGGGGCAGAGAGAAGCAGACACAGAATCCAAAGCAGGCTCTGGGTTCTGAGGTGTTAGCACAGAGCACGAGGTGAGGCTCAAATTCACAAACTGCAAGATCATGACCTGAGCCAAAGTCAGACACTTAACCGACTAAGCCACTCAGGTGCCCCCAAGCCACTGCTTTTATTTCCACAGAACACACAGTGGGCGGCGCCTCTCTACAGAAAATTCAACCACTTGACTCCCCAACAGTGGAATGGGTGGAATGAGAGGATTTCGTGGTGCCGTCCCCTTACCCAGGGTGGCAAAACCGAGGTCTTGGATCCACACGAATCCTGCTGGCTGTTTTGCTTGGCACAGTTTGCTGCTATCTTCCTCCTGAGGCCCTCAGAGGCCCCAGTTTGCACAGCACAGGCTGGAACAGAAACCTCTCATTCATATGCCAGTCTCCCTGTATACATGATTGTCTCTTGTTTTCACAAGACCTTATATGATCAATTTTAGTCCCAAATTTGCAGATGAGGAAAACTGAGGCCCAGAGCAGTGAAACACACCTCAGTCTGAGCAGGAATTAAAGCCTGGCTTTCTGTGGCCCCAAAACTCACATGCTCTGCATTACATCACTTGCCCTTCCTGTCTGTCAAGTGAAGGGGCTGTTCTGGACACTCCTGTGTCTCTGTGGCCGCAGCTGGAGGAAAGGCACAGCTCTCAGGGTCAAGACCCAGGCCTAAGTCCCCCTTTGGACCAGAGCAGGGGAAGAGTCCCAGCCCCTAGGCCAGCTAGGAAGGTAGGAGGGTCTGCTTACTGTTCCAAATGCAGGGTCTTCATCAATGTCCCTGATCTGCAACCCCAGGCGAGTCAGCTGTCACTTCTCCAGTTGGGCCCCACTCAGTTCCCCTACTTCTGTTGTTCGAAAATGCCAACCAATCTAGTAAAACCTTGGCATTCAATTATTCAGCCCACAAGGTTTGGGCCACACAATTGCCTGCGTGGCCACTTTAGCTACATGAGTCCTTCTCACCACCTTCAGCTTTTCACTTCAGCGCGGTGCCCAGGCCTCACAAGTGCCTGGTCGTTAAGGAGGCTATGTAACTGGAATCTTCCTCTTCAGCAGTTAACACCATGCTCTCACACCCCTAGCAGCATAATTGCACTCCACTCACATCCTGCCTGCCCCAAACTCGCTGCAATGGGGGGGGGGGGGGGGCAGAAGAGGCAGGTCTCTCCCTAGGAGAGCTCCTTACTTGTTCAAGGTCCAAAAGGCAAGGATACCTTCAAGAAATTTTGCTTTGGGGGATGCAGAATGCCAGTGTGTGGCCTGGCGTACTCCCTTCCACCCAGCCCCCCTCCCCAAGGTTTCAATGGTTTTTAAGAAAGAGAAAAGGTTCAACCCCAACACCAAAGGGGCAGCAGCAACTTGTACCCGTCCCCATCAGTGCACATCAGGAAGCTTTTTTCTGGAGCACCTGAGGATGGAGGGAGGCATGAGCTGAGCCAGGAGCTGACTCTCTACATGTGCCATGCTGGGGTTCCCAGTACCCAGCCGAACTCCCCACAGGTAGGAACTGAAACATCCTATTATAGGTGAGGGCAAAGGATCCAGCCAAACTCGGGTGTAGCATACATTTGGTTTAGGCTCAAAAGCACAGAAATCCATATTTGTGGGGAGCAGAAAACTCTCAAAACATCTCCTTTCTCAGTAACACTTCACTGTGGCTGACCCACTACATCAAGGAAAGCTGGGGTTGGACGGAGAGCGACCGAGAAGAAAGCCCACATTCCACGCTACCTTGCTCTCATCACCTCGTTAGCTCCGGCTACAAACACTCCAATGTGCCCCCACACAGGAAACCTTTGGCCTATGGCTGCACCTGGCTGCACCTTTCCTGGCCCAGGAATAAACTTGGAGACCCTTAAAACAAAGAAAACACAACAAAACCCCCAACAACTAAAACTTGAAACAACAAATGTGAAATGGACAAACAGCAAGGAATGCAGGAAACAGGACCCCCAGCCCCTGCACTGAAGAACTTTCACCAGGGTGGACTGCCTGCACCCAAGAAAGCCTACAGGACTGGGCTCTTACTCTCCTGACCCCAAGGAAGCCACAGAAACAAAACTCTCGAGGAAAAGGGCTGGGCACTAGAGCGGAGAGCTCTTTGCAGGCTGGCTGCAGGCTTCTTCTAAAGCCTTATGCCTCCAAGTGTGCTCCTCCCAGGATGGTGGCCACCTAGGGTGCTTGTTATAAATTCAGGTTCTCAGGCCCCACCCTGGACTCAGCAAAGCAGCATCTACATGTTAACAAGATGTACAGTGATCTCTGGGAGAAGCCCACTATAAGGCCTGGGTGGAAAGAGGCAGAGGCCTGACTCACCTGAGTAGACTCCTCAGGGCCTCCAGCCAGTCTGAAGCCTCTGGCCTTAAGGAGAAAAATCTCAATGTCTCCCACGGCTCCCTCATAATTGCTCCCCACACAGCAGGGCACAGGGCAGCTCCCCCTGCTCAGTCACCCGCCTGGTCAGGAAGGAGCATGGGTCTTCTGAGCCCATCTCAGTTCCTACTCTGCCAAACAGGGTCCCCAGTACCTAAACCACAGGGCTGCCCTGAGGACTCAAAGAGGAGTATGAAGAACCAAACAATAAATGTGGCTCCTGGCCTGCCCTTCAACCACTTGAGCAAACGCCCTCATTTCCAGGGAACACAGATAACCTGGTCCGGGTCATAGCTGAATCACCCGCACTGTGGAGGTCCTACTCAGACCCCCTCTCCTTGAGTTCCCCACCTCCAGAATCTGGGGACTCTAGGGTACATGGCTGAGGGAGGAGGTACTCCAAACCACATGCTCAGTATGGTGTTTGTCACAGATACAAACAGAAGAACACATTATAGAGCAGAATGCAAAATCCATATGAATTTTTAAGATAAAAGAGGGGACTTCAAAGCAACTTCCGGTTTGTTAGTGGGCTTCTTTGGGCTATATGGTCTGGGAGGGCAAGTGGGGAAGCAGCCACCTGTGTGAGCATTCCTTCGCCTCTGGGAGGCTTCAGTCAAGGGGTTTGAGGAGCACCACCTTCTCTGGTTTCCCTGAAACTGAAGTGGCAGATGGCCTCACCCCCCCCCCCCCCACCCCGCAGGCTGCCACAGTGTTCCCAGCAGCCTCTGGAGTGCCCAATGCCATGCACCAACCAACAGCTTTTAGACTGAATCAAGTGATACCAGCAACCAACCTTGAGGTTCCAACGAGGTCTTCAGGGGAACCCACGTTCTCTGAAGGCTGTATGAACTTGAAACAATTAGATCCCGAGAACAGAAACATGGACACAGTAAATTTCTCCTGTGGTTCACTGTCCCGCCGAAATCCTAACCACAGATGCCAGGCATTCTGGGAGGGCCAGGGGAGGGATAAAAATGAAGCTAACAGGGCAGGAAAAGAGTTTAAAAAAACAAAACTAAAAGCTATGGTCTTTTCCTACATTACCCACAAAACAGCCAGGGCAAGGCCCACGTTTTCTGGACCTATGACCTCAACCACAGCCGCAGAGATTAGGAAATCAGAACCACCCATCAGAAGTGCTGGAATGAACAACTATGGGCATGAGTAACCAAAGCCCATGACATCAGCTAAAACCACCTGCTGGGACAGGCAGAGACAACGGCTCCTGGGGAAACTCACTAGGCCTCGGGCAGCCTGCAGGTAGGGGCTGGGGGGGTTAACTGGCAAATTTGACAAAGATCAGGGTAGACAAGGACCTACATAAGAGGCACAAACCCTAAACTAGGCAACTGTTCCATAGGCTCTCTAGATGGACGACAGGAATTAGAGATAAGAAAGGCTCAGGGAGGTTTAGGAACTCGGCTGTGCGCACAAAGACAGCAAATTCCAGAGCCAGGATGGGATGCAGGTGCCCCGAACTCCACACCTCACTCTCTCCCCTGGGCCTGCGGTCATTCCATTCCAGGTTACCCACTTCAAAAAGAGCCACTGGCTGCCACACAGAAACGGCCAAGCTGACAACAATTACAAAACAGAGAGCCTCGTCAGGTGAAGTCCCACCCTGCTGCCCAGGGTCTATACGTCAGAGCAATAAACAAACACCAGCAGGGCTTCTCTATTCTTTCTCTTCTCTCCTCTGCCTGTCCTCCCTCTGGCTAAGGCACTGATGAGCAGGGAGCAAAGGAAAGTTTAGTGGACACCTGGGCTCCACTGAAACCCCAGGCAGCTGGGGGAGGATGGGGCTCTAGCATCAGGACCACTCCTGCTGGAAGGCTGGGGGACAAAGCCATAGTCATGACTTGCCCTGGCTGCTATCCTGACTCATGGCATGAGTCTAACGCTCAGAATGGATGGGAGCAGAAGCTGTTGTTTTGGGGGCCACACAGGCAGACGGGCACAATACACACCAGCTCGGGACCAACAGAGAAGCCTTTTTAGTGGTCCCCTCAAAGGAGAAGATGTGAAACAGCTGGGGCCAGAGCCTGGGAAATGTGCCAGGCAGGAGACCCAAGAATGGCTGCAAGTCCCACTGCCCAGCAAGAGCTCACGATATGGCCCAGGTGCTGGCCCCACACTGTGTGCATGCTAGGCAAGTATACCTGCCACAGGGCCCAAGGAGCTTATGGTCCAGCTGGCGGGGGTGGGCAGGGGAACCACAACAGACAACTGAACAAATAAACATAGACAAAGTTGAGCCATGTGTAACTGCCATTTTGTGGGTCAAATTTGGTCAAAATTGATAATTTCCTACAGTTCAACCTGATCAGAAGTTGTCTTACACATTATGAAGCCCAAGAGCAGTAATTAAAAATAAGAAAGAAGTCCGACCCATCCAGACAGGGTGGTTGGGGAGAGATGGGAGAGGTGACAGGACAGTTGCAGAGGAGAGGGACGGGGGAGCCAGCATGTAGAGCCAGCACACAGGCCAAAGCCTGCAGCCCATCTCCCTAAGATCCCTAAAATCAGCAGTAAACTGAGCACAGAAATCAGGAGGGTCCCAAGCCTCTGAGGCCTCAGCACTGTGGGCCACCAGAAGTCCCCTAACCATGTCTATATGACAGAGTCCACACCCATGAGGACAAAAGACGGTTTTGGGTGAAAGGGTAATAGCCTGACCACTCCATTGCCCTGGGTCTTCACTCTGCCCCATATCCTCCCACTCTGCCATGTGATCCACATGGGCCCTCCACAACTCTCAGACTGGGGTCAGCTGGCATGACCTGTTTTGGCCAATGGGGTGACAGCAAATCTGTAGCCAAGGACTGAAAAGTGCTCGTGCATTTCTGCTGGTGCCTCTGCTCTCCGCCATCACCATGAGAAGTGAATGTCCAGACTAGCTTGCTGGTCCCAGAAGGAGGATGAGAGGCACAAAGAGGAGAGATGAGTCACCCCAGTCACCCTGGCTGGAGCCGTCCTAGACCAGCCGATCCCCAGACATCACGGACAGCAGAGCCACCACCTGGCCAGCCACCCCAGATGACTGAGCAAAATCCACGCAGAAAGCTGTCTGCCACTGAGGCTTTGTGGTTGGTTGGTACACAGCAGGCCTATGGCAGTACATGCGAGAGACCGTACAGGAGGTACTCAATATCTGTCACGGGAGTAAACAAGTTCCAATTTCATTTCTAAAAAATTAAGGGTTTAATAATTTATCAACTGTGTAAACTACAGTACCTTCTATACAGGTTTTCTACAAAAACATATCTTGCGCTGTGAATCGACCGCTCCATCAATCGTACTGGTGATGTCTAAAAGAAAACAAAGTGATTCATTGACTCAGGTCAGGAGGGCTTGAAGGATGCTTGTTGCTCCCCCCGCCTACGGTCTGTGCTGAACACAAGAATAGAGAAGTTATGGGATGGTGAGGCAATCACCAGAGCAGAAACGTGGGTCTAACATGGGGCTCAGCTGTGCTCCGCCCCACCCCCCCACCACGCCCCGAAGCTCTCCGTGGCCGCTGAAGCAATGCAGGGACAGTGGGCTCATCAGCAGCAGCCTCTTTCATAGGAGAGGTGAGGCTCAAATGGATTATCAGTTTGGGGAAATGCTAGAAAAACCACCAAGTGCTGCCAAGCAGAGTGGTGTCCAGTGGAAAGTGTGGTAATTATGGAACTAAATAGTGTGCATTTGCTTAATGTATGCCCAAGGTAAAGCCCCGAGAGGGCTGGAGTGTGTGTGACATGCTGGGGACTCTGCCATCAGTGACTGAGGGCCTGGCTTTCCGGAACCCCACAAAGATGTGAGACCTTTGTGCCTCTGCACAGGGCTGGCTGGGGATCACTGCAGACCTTTGCAAACCAGGAAGGACTGTGCCCAAGTGGGCAAACACTGCCTCACTCAGCCTGGCCCACAGCACCCACGGGATCTGGACTAGCAAATCAGAGGCATATTCAAAGCCGTAACCCAGGAATTTCCTGGGTGTTTATGTCCATCCATCTTCCTTTCCATTTTTTTCCATCCTCTCCTCACTTATGACCCTCTGCTACCCATATGTTGCTAGCACCCCACTCATCCAACTCTCCTTCCGTTCCTCCTTCCTTGTCTGTCTTTCTTCCTCTCCCATGGCAGACTTCCTTAAACGGAGAAACACACATATGTCCCCTTATAGTCAGATATATTAGACACAATTTAGATTTGCGGTTGAGTGCCTGTTCAGGAAAAATAGGGTGAGTAAAGGGGGAAAAGTGCCAACCTCAGGTGCTCTGACGTGTATCACTTAGGTATTTGGGGAGACAGAAACTCATACAGTTCTGCTCATATCTTTCCATCTTTAAAAGATACAGATTTGTGGAAGGATAGCTATAGTCACAACTGCCCAGCTCTGGATCAAACCACTCAGCTGAGTGGCTGTGTCAACATAACAGGCTATAGGGACCTCCCATCTCCTTCATGGACAGCATCCATGCTGGTCTTCCAGGTTGTGCTTACAATTTTGAACCACAGGTGCTGATCAGGCTCTCTTCAGTCAGCTCTCTTTTAAGAGACTCTGTCCCTATTCACATGCCAGCTAATAGAGGGGGTCTAAGCGGCATGTTTGTGCCCTGTGATCTGTGCCAACACCTGATTGGCCCACAGGTAGACACAGGGACCAAGCTGAGCCAATCAAATTCTTTCTCCCAAGAATTTGAACCAAGAGCCAAAGGTGAAGGTTAGATCAGTGGTTCTCAAGAGTGGCTAAAATGAACAAATCAGGAGACTATAGATGCTGGCGAGGATGTAGAGAAACGGGAACCATCTTGCACTGTTGGTGGGAATGCAAACTGGTGCAGGCGCTCTGGAAAACAGTGTGGAAGTTCCTCAAAAAATTAAAAATAGATCTACCCTATAACCCAGCAATAGCACTGCTAGGAATTTACCCAAGGGATACAGGAGTGCTGATGCATAGGGGCACTTGTACCCCAATGTTTATAGCAGCACTTTCCACAATAGCCAAATTATGGAAAGAGCCTAAATATCCATCAACTGATGAATGGATAAAGAAGATGTGGTTTATACATACAATGGAACACTACTTGATAATGAGAAAGAATGAAATCTGGCCATTTGTAGCAACGTGGATGGAACTGGAGAGTGTTATGCTAAGTGAAATAAGTCAGGCAGAGAAAGACAGATACCATATGCTTTCACTCATATTGGATCCTAAGAAACTCAATAGAAGACCAGGGGGGAGGGGAAGGGGGAAAAAAAGAAAAGTTACAGAGAAGGAAGGAGGCAAACCATAAGAGACTCTTAAATACTGAGAACAAACTGAGGGCTGATAGGGGGTGGGCGGGTGGCGGGGGAGGGGAAAGTGGATGATGGGCATTGAGGAGGGCACCTGTTGGGATGAGCACTGGGTGTTGTATGGAAACCAATTTGACAATAAATTTCATACCAAAAAAAAAAACCATGCAAACAAACAAAGCATGCATTAAAATCACCTGGAGAGCTTGATAAAACACAGATTGCTGGGCCTCATCTCTAGAATTTCTGATTCAGCAGGTCTGAGATGGGGCCAGAAAATTTCTAACACGTTCCCAGATGTTCCTGCTGCTCCAGGTCTAGCCACACTTGGAGAAGAACTGAGTTAAATAATGTTGAGCCCAGAAGGAGTCAGGTTGTGAACACTCAGGCTCACAGGGACATCCCTACCAACTTAGTGGCTAGCTGAGGCTGGTGGGGGAGGGCACTAGAGGCTGGAACTCAGAGAGCCAGGAACAGGAAGCCTTGGCCCCAAAGACAGAGAAGGCTGAGCAGTGCTGAAGGTCCAGCGAGGCTTCCTTGCAAGGTTCCCCTTCCCGGAAATCATACACCCACTATGGCAAGAACATTTTCAGAAGGCTAAAGCTGAGCATCTGAATGTACCTGGGGACGAGTGTGGTGGTCCAGCATCGTGAGCTGCACATATGTCTGCAGTGTGAAGCCCCATCGACAAGCATCGCGGTACAGCAGACCCTGCAGAAGGGAGAACGCAGCACTTTACCCCAAAAACCTCGAGCTGTAGAACTCTGGTCTCTTCAGTCACTGATGGCCATCTCGTGAAACCCACATGGGGCTGTGATGGGGCCAGGGATGAAGCCAACATGGTTGCAGGGCCCTCAGGACAGTGTGGACAGACTAGAGCAATTATAGGACAACCAAGTAACAGCTGTAATAGGAGCCTATATAAAGTCAGACAACCAAGTAACAGCTGTATAGGAGCCTATATAAAGTCAGAGGGAACAGTCATTCGGTGTTTACTGAGTCCCCTGCAGTCAGTTCTCTATCCAGCACTCAAAGTGAGCCCGTTAAACTTCACCCAGCTCTTGATGTTCCTCCACTCAGAACCTTCCAGGGGCTTCCCACTGAATTCAGAATGAAAACCAAACCCCTTACCAAAGCCCACAGGGCCCTAGAAAATCACTTCCATCTTCCCTCGTCTCCTACAACCCTTCCTCTGACTCAATGTGCTTCCAACCACACAAGCCTCCTGAGTGTTCCCCCTAAACACCCAAGCATGACCCCACCTCAGGGCCTTTGCATTTGCTATGACTTGTAACTGAACACTTTTGCTCCAGAAATCTGTACTGCTCACTCTCTATGTTTAAGTCTGTGCTCAAGTGTCCCCTTGGCAGAGATGCCTTCCCCAACTATCTTATCCAAAAGAACAGCCCCATGCCCATCATTCTTTGTTGCCAGTATATATAAAACAGTCCATGTTCCATTTTCCATTTGCTAATAATCTTAAATTCTGCTCGTTTCCACATTTTTCCTTTTTTTCTCTCGCTCTCAGTGCTAACTAATGAAATTCCAGTGCTCCGCATAGAAAACTGCAAACTCCTACCTGCAGATGAAAGAAAATCTCAGAAAGCTTAGGAGAAACACTCTCCATCTGAAGGCTGAACAAACATCTCCCTGCATCAGAAAGCCAATTCAGATAAAGTGATGAATTGACACTTCATAAAACTACCAATCTTGCCCTTCTGTCCAGAGCAGAAACGTGTCTAGAAATACCTAATTCTATCATATTCTGTATTATAAAACTGTCTTTGGAGATGCTCTTTGTCCTGAGGAGATTCAGACTCTTGAGACCGGGACTGTGTCCTGTACAATGTCACCTCTGAGCCCTAACATCTATGACCTAACTATCTTAGCTGGTTCCTAAAGAATATGAATGTTTCTGAGGCTTCTTTATTATGCCCAAAGAGAACGACTGGCATTCTATCTTCTCCCACATGCACAGAGGTGAAACTATTTTCACGTCTCTGGGATTCTTTATTCAAAGGCTCTGAGAACTTCTGCCTTATTTAATTAATACCCTTTTGCCTGCTTCAGGTATCTTCACAGCTCCCATCACCACCTACCAAATCACTACCGAATTGTCTTCTGCCTCCCCACACCAGAATATTAAGGCCAAGAGAGCAAGAGCTTTGAGATGTCACTGCTCCAGAGTCTAAGCAGTGCCTGGCACATGGCAGGCATTCAATAAATACTGGTTGAATGAACGAATGAATGAGCACCTACTAGGTGCCTGACAGAGTGCTATGTTGTAGCAAACACAGTCAGCCATATTAGACATAGTCCCTGCTGCTAGTGCCACTCAGAGTCTAATGAACCACACAAGGAGATGTCACTTGTGTTGCCAGAAATGAGGAGCCAGCACAAGCTCCCTCTGCTCCACGGGTCAGAGCTACTAGCTCTGTCATTTACCAGAGGTATATGACCTTGGGCAACTTATTTCAGCTGCAGTTTCCTCACCTGAAAAGTGAAACTAATCATCCTTACAACACGGGGCAGGAGCCCAGAACCATCATCCCTTTCTTGAGCTCCCTCTTACCAGACTCAAACTCCACCCATCTCTTCCAAGCAGCCAGAGCAGAGCCTCCCTCATGGGGATGGAAGGAAGGAGCTCAGGCACACTGTAGCCCCTGCTTGCTAGGTCCACCCTTGGCAAAGCAAGAGGTAGCTACAGGGTGAGCCGAATTCAGCCCCTGGGCATTGCCAAGTGCAAACCCAAATCAGAGGTTTACCGAGCAACTTTGTTACTTAGAGACAGGTCCTAGGGGAGACCTAGGTTCTACTGGGTTCCTTCTAGAAGAGGATACGGGTAGAATGAGCCACAGGAAATGGACACCCCTGGCAGCTGAGGCTGACCACCTGGGACAGTTTAGGATAGTTGACAGAAGGTCCCTGTGATCTGCAAATGCCCAGCCAGGCCTCAGAGCTCCTTGACCTCAGAACACCAATATGCTGCCATCTTCCAATTGCCCCTCCCTCTTTTCTTCCACCCCAGCTAAGAGATAGGAAAATGCCTGGGCAGGGAGGGGGCAAACTCAAACACTGGCACACCATCCGCAGCCACTTAAACCAAAGCTGGCAGTTCACGCAGAAGACAACACACCCACCAGAGGATTATGGCCACGGACATTTCTCCACTTGGGCACTGGCTCCTGTAACACCTGCAAGGAAAGAAAATATCAGAAGTCTACTGTTCCTCACGATTTGGGCACCCAGGGTAGACCAAAATAGTGGGGCAATCCTCTCTTTGAAGCCACAACTCTATCTAGACATGGCTTTCTCACAGGACTTCCAAAAATGAGCTGAGAACTCTGTGCATCCCTGAATACACACATACCACCCTTCTGGGTGCCCTGGGAGCTGAGGGCAAGGAAGTTTCTCTCAATATCTCCTTCAAGTGTTCCATCCCAGCCCTTAATGTCCCCATGCCAGGCTGGGCAGACAGGGGATAGAAGCCAAGACAGAAGCTACTTGAGGCACTTCCGGCTGTGGTTTAAGGCCCAGCTTGCCAGCTTGGGGGCTCTCGCGTGACCTCAGCAATTTGCTCTGCCTCCATTTCCTCCTTTGAACTCTGCATTGGGCCCACTGACAGCTAAGAGTCACGTTTCATTAGTTTACTCCCTAAACTGTTCCAGAGCCTTTCTAGGGGTACAGGTATGTGCTGGAAAGGATTTAAATGGTACTCTCAGGGCCAAGAATTTGAGAGTACCCAGATCTATCTGGAGGCCTGAAAGTGCATGTAAGCAGGTTCTATAGGTCACAAAAGACCAAAGGAAAGCAATGCATGGAACCCATGAAGAGTAACGTCCTCTGACACTTTATACCTCTGTGCCTTTGCTCATGCTGTTCCTTCTGCCCAATATGCCCATCTCACCTCAGTTCACATCAACTTTCATTACATAGAAAATTCCTATATATCCTTCAAAATCCAGCTCAAATATCCTTTCCTCTGTGAATCACTGCCTGCCCCTCAGCCCTCCATTGCTGTCCTGAGTAGCATATGCTGCACCACTCAGGCCCACCAGAGGCTGGTCACAGGCAGCCTTGACCTGTGCTCAATCTATGGCACTGCCATTCAATACTTACTGAGGACTCACTGTGCCAGGTGCCATGCTAGGCAAGAACAAAAACCACCTCCGCCTCTGCTTTTACGGAACTTGAAACTTACTGGGAGAAGCAGACCTTAATCGGATCATCACAGAAATCACATATTTTCAAACTTCAAGAAGAGGTGTAAAACAAAGATACAGAGGGGCCAGAAAAATCTACACCAAGGTGGGTAACCTAGCTGGGGAGGTCAAAGAGCACTGAGCTGATATCTGAAGGCTGAGTTCTTCCTAAAGCCACCAAAGCCCTTCTTCACGCTACAGAAAAACCAAACAAGGGTGTGGCCCCTGGAGCCAGACAGCCTGGGCTGGGACCTGGCTCTCTGCCACACACTAGCAGTGTGACCCTGGCCATTCATGTAGCCTCACTGAGCCTTGGTTTCCTCCTCTGCAAATGAGGTGATAATTGCACCGACCTCACTGGGACTACTCTTATGAGGATGAAATCAATTAGATAATATATTGAAGCCTCAACACAGGCATATAGTGACTGGCATATAGTATTATCCTCATTAGATGTGAACTCCCATTGTTGTTATTTTTATTATTGTTGTCCATTGGCCCCAAGGTCTTACATAAGAACGTTAAGTGTTCCTAAAGTGCCGTGTGGAGTTACACCACTCAGGTGTGTCAGGAGTCCCTAAGACCCCTGCCTCCCAAGGTTTGATGATTCACTACGAGGACTCACAGGACACAGAATATAGTGGTAATCACAGCTGAGATTTGTTACAGAGAAAGGGTACTAAACAAAATCAGCAAAGAAAAAGGGTGAACAAAGTCTACGAGGAAACCAGGCACAAGTGTCCAAAGGGCCTCTTCCAGGGGAGTCACCCAGGAAGCACTTAACTCCCCCAGTAGCAACCTGTGACAAGATGTGTGAGGTGGTGTTCCACCAGGGAAGCTGGCCCGAGCCTGGGAGTTCAGGGTTTTGATCAGAGTGCAGGCATGTAGGCAGTCTCTGGCCGGCACATCCAAAAATTCCAGACTCCCAGAAAGAAAGCAGGTGTCCAGACTAAACCATATTGCTTGCACAGACAGTTTAGGCACAGAGAGCCACTTCTATCAGTTGGGAAATGGTGGAATTCTCCCAAAATCGAATTTCCTACACGCCAGTCAAGGGCCAACCTCACAAACAAGCCTCTCCGAGGACAGCAGTCTTGGGCCTGTGAACTCTTTCCTGCACAAACAAGACAAGGGCTACAGAATGTTTATTCTTTTTACCAAACCATATATATGTTTAATAGAAGTAAAAAGCAAGAAGGGAAAGAAGGAAAGAAAAGGCTCCAAAGGTATGAAAATTGTAGGATCTATAGTGACAAAAAAGAGCCATAAACAGAAAAAATTACACCGCAGGTAATTACACCGGATAGATTTTAATCTACGAGGGAGAAAAGTCAGGGTCTTAGTGTAGAGGCACTTCTTCAGGATCTGTGAGGTTATTTTGAGTGACTGGCTGTAAATGGACTAGAGATTATGTTAACTGGCTCCCCATGGCAATACTCTGTAGCGTGCACATGGATATCACAGATGTGACACCATAATATGCTCCCCACTCTCAACAGTCTGACTTCCTTCTCCACATGCAGACCCCTCTTAACCAGAATGCAGGAAAGTCTATACCTGCACTGTCTGACACGGTGGCCAGGAGCCACTCAGAGCTATTACAAACTTCAAATGTGACTAGTCCAAATTGAGATACACTGTAACTATAAAATATGTTCCATATTCCAAAGACCTGGCATGAAAAACAGAACGTGAAATAATTCACTGATGATTTTTATATTGATTACATGTTGACATGATAACATTTAGATTACGTAAAATTAAATATTTGGGTTTGTTCGGGTTTTTTTTTTTTAGCAAAACCATTAGAATTTTACATTACATATGTGGCCTGCATTATATTTCTATTGGATATGGCTGGTCTACACCCTCTGTAAGTCACGCCATCAAGCTTTTACAGGTTCTTTCAGAGCCGGTGCGGAGGCCGTACCTCAATCCCTGTTGTTTTGGAGAAGAACTCGAGGCATGTCGTCTTCCCACTTGCAATATTGCCCTCAACACAGATCTAACAAAAGACAAATACAGATTAGAACCGAAAGTCAAGCATCTAGGTGAGCATCAGGGAAGAATTTCTAGGGAACGGCTCACGTGAACAGCATAACTGGTTCAGTCCAAGAGTTCAATGTGCACACAGAATTCCCTCCACAGGAAATACCCAAGGTCCCACCATTAGTAGTAACAAACTGATTCCCACCCCTGGTGGTCAGCTCCAGGCCCACGATTGGTGGCCGCTGGTGGCCACTGGGCCACTGCCCTCCAAGACAGACCCTCCCTTACATTACTTCCTAGGCCATACATTGCTTGCCACTGGCCACCCTAGCTCTGCCCTTCCCTTGCTCAGCCCCTCAGACCATCAGATTTTAGGCCTAAGGGTCCAGCCTCCTTAACAATAGCCTAATGGCTTTGAGGTTGGGAAGCATGTATATGTTATCTAGAACTTTTTTTTTGTAAATTTAAAAAAAACTTTTTTTTTTTAACGTTTATTCATTTTTGAGAGACAGAGAGAGACAGAGTATGAGCAGGGAAGGGGCAGAGAGAGAGGGAGACACAGAATCTGAAGCAGGCTCCAGGCTCTGAGCTATCAGCACAGAGCCCGACGCGGGGCTCGAACTCACAAACTGTGAGATCATGACCTGAGCCGAAGTCAGACGCTCAACCAACTGAGCCACCCAGGCGCCCCTGTTATCTAGAACTTAACTCACTGCTTTACATGGAAGAACACACTCAGCTATGGACTGGAAAATATTCAGACTGGAGAGAAGGTTGAGCACCTTGCAGTAGGCCAGGCCCAAAGATGGGCAACATACACCGTTACCACATTTCACCTTGCCAGAACCCAAGCAATGGGTCCTAACACTTTCACAGAAGTGAAAAATGAGGTTTGTAGAAGGGCATAAAGCAGAAAGGACAGCTGGAACCCACACTCTGCTGATACTAACTGCAGTGGGAGAGAGGGCTCACAGCCAGCCATGAGGGCACAGTGACCTTTAAACTCAGGCCGGAGGCACCCAGAGAGACGTGGCCCACGTATGTGACTTGCCCAAGGCACCAGGCCTGGCGGAGGGAAAAGACGGAATCACACCTAGGTCTGGCAGACCCCTTTTCACGACCCCAGGGAAGCCTCAGTCACACCCCACATAAAACGCGGGGTCACAGTGGGCCATCTCACCTTGTTCCCTCACTATAAATTCTGCCAGTCAGCTGTGACTATTTCCTCCTGCCCTGATCCTAATGGGTATCGAGGAAGGCTAGACAACGACACTTCTAACAGATGCCAGCTCACTCCCGTAGAACTCAACACCACAAAATGAACTCAACCGAGTGCACAAAAGGCATATCCCATCAGGGCAACTAATGGATGTGATGTTTTATTGCTGTTCTGTAAAGGAAACAAATTATTCTCTTCCCAGAAAATGAGAACAAGCTCAGCCTAGACACTGCTCTGCACAGACTGTTTCTTTCCTGTTCACTGCAGGAAACAATTGCTTGGATGAGACCTTCCTCCAAAAGGGCGTGTTCCTATTCCGTGGTGGTGACTAACTTCACGGTTGCAGGTCAGCAAAGATGAGGACTTGAAGCGTCCTGTCTGGTGGCTTGTCCCCTGGGCACCTCAGTTTGTCACCTCCCAATACCCACATATGGCTCTTCTTCCTGTTCCAGTCCTCAGGAAAGGCTGCACCATCCACCCAGACAACCCAACACCCTGGTGTCTTCTGTCCTCACCCAGTAACTCAGCAACTCCTCTGGGCCCTGCTTCCTACTCATCTGCAGAACCTGGGCCTGTCTCCCTGGCCCCTACCCTATGTGGCTGGAGTGGCTTCCCCACTGGCCTCTCTGCCTTCCACTCTGGCCCGGCAGTGACCCTCAACTCCACCCATGGCCCACCACCATCTCTTCCTGAGAGGCAAAGTCTTTTAGTGGCTCCAGGTGTTGGGACCTGTCTCCACGCCCCCATGCCAGCTCTCAGGGGACCGGCCAAAGCTTTGGGCCTACAGGGTCTCTTCCTTCTATGACTCACACTTGCAGCTCCCTCTGTTCCAACACTCCAGCCTCCCCCTTTCCTTCATCTCCCAGGAGGCCTCAAGGCTCCCCAAGGCTCCCCTCAGTCACTGTCCTCTGGACGCTCTGCCCTCTACTCACAGCCCACAGAATCACTGCTGTTCCAGATCCACCATGGCCCTATTTACTGCTGTCTCTCCCATCAGACCAGGGACTCACTAGTGACAGGGGCTGCTTGGTCCCCAGATCCACACAGGAACGGAGAAGATTTGAACGATAAACAATAGCCATGGGCCTAAATGCAGGCTCCATACCACTTCTAATGGACCTACTGTGTGCCTGAGGGCATGTTGAACCATACCCAGAAAGCAGCCGGGGTAAGTCTGGCTCACATCAGTGCCTAGCTCGATAATTAACAGCACAATAATGTATCAATTCTCATTCAGCTCTACATTCTACCCCCTTCTCCTTCTGTGGTGTCAGAATCCACCCCACCTCTCATTTCAACATACTTTGGTAAATCTCAAGGCTCCCAATCACCAATCCTCTCCACGTGACTTTATTCCATCCTTGGCCTTCTCCATCATCCCGAATACCCAGGGCGCTTGCTCACCTTTTCTGCCCTCTGCAGATACCAGCCAAGGTATTCCTGCCACCATTCACCAAGCCACTTTCTTCTGAGCCACAGAAGCTACCGACTTCTGGCTCCCTCAAGAAACTGAGCCTCTGGATTGATGGTGACCAAAATATTGTTCCTCACCCCAGCCAGCTAAAGTCTCCAACATCCCCATGAACATGTCCAGCTTGGCCCTCCTTTGACCTTCAACCTCACACCAGTCCCAGTCCCATGCCAGAGCTGGCATCTCAAAGTCACGACACTGACTGAACCCATGTCTGGGGACCCACATGGATTCTCTCTGGTATCCCCACCCACCCACCCATCTCAGCACTGGAGGACAGGGAGCAGCAGTCAGCAGATCTTCCCTCACAGCCAGGCTGCCAACCACTAACCCAAAGTGAAACCAATCTTTGCCAGAAGGTGAGCATTTTTCAAATCCCTTTGTAATCATTCATCAAGCTGACAATCCAAATCTACCTAAAGGCTGTGAATACATGTATGCTCCTACCTGCGCAGACTCTTGATATGGAACCTCGTAAGAGGTGGCCTCTGGGAAGGGGGTCTGAGGCCCAGGGGTGAAGACAGACTTCCTCATCCCTGGAGATCCTCTTATATTTTTGTTTTTTACTATGTGCACATATTTCTTCACTCACCTCTTCTCTCTCCTCTCTCTCTCCCTGTGCATATACAATCCTCCCACTCTCTCTCTGTATATAATCCTACACTGAGGAGTGCACATAAAAGAGGGACTTACCACTGATTTTTTCTCTTTTTCATTTTCTCTATCTTTATCTATAAAAGAAAGGAAATCAATTTTTAAAGTCAGCTTTAAGTAATTCACTCTTCTTTGTCCTAGTTTTCAAAACCACCACAAAAAAGTCATGTTTACACTTACTCCCTGGCCTAAAAATGTTTTCTGATGACATCTGAGTCCCTCCATGGGTGGATGGAGGCAGACCCACCACTGCTGTCTACCTACATGGACACTGTGCAGCTGCTGCCCGGATCCTGTTGGCACCTCTGGGCCCCAACTGTGCTCAGCTTTTTTCACGTAGTATATCATACTTTCCATTTTCCATATATTTCATATTTATGGTCCTCACAGATGGGTCCAGTAAGTTCAAACAGAGTAGCCTCCAGTGGGACGCGAGGGTTAAGAGTGGGCAGCAGGCATGGGTTTCAGCCCAGGGCTGACACCTTGGCCCAACCACCACACAGGCGCCACCCAACAACCCAAGGCCAAAGAACACTAGGATTTGGCTATAATGGTGACTCCCATTTCTGAAAGAGGAAGTCCCTAGTCCCAGGGGCAGCAGAAAGGCTCAGAGCCTAAACCACCCACCACCCACCGGGAACTTGTTAACTGCAGCTGCCAGCCTCCGTCTTCCCCAAGGCCAAAAGAATCAGGACCAAGAGTGGGACGGGGACTGGGGCAGCGCGCACTCGCGGGGGTAGCGGATCCTTCTGCTCTCTATAGGGCTCCCCAGCTCCGAACAGAGAGGGGCCGGAGCCCCACGGCCCCACCCACTGGCGGCCACCCACTGGCGGCCGGCTGGGGTCCGGAGTAGCTGCCAACGATTGCCCTCGCCCCTCCACGCCCCCGCAGGAAATCCCGGAGGCTTGGAGTAGTTTCGGGTTCAGGCCAGAGGGCGGGGAGTGAGACGGGCAGCCGCTGAGACCCAAGGCGCGGGTCGCTAGACACGGAACCGAAAGAGGCGTTACCCAGAGGCCAGGCCCGGCGCTGCGCCCCCCGCGTCCCGGGGCCCGAGGCGGGGCTCCCAGTCCCCCCGCGCCGCAGCGCCTGGGCGGCCCAGCACCGCAGCGACCGCGGCAGCATAGCCCGGCGGGTGGATCCGGCGGCTCCGTTTCCTTCCTGCGCCACTCAGCGCCAGCGCAGCGCGCCGCCTCCATCCCCGCGCCGGCTGCCGGGGCGCCTGCTGGCGCCGGGCTCTTAAAGAGACCCTGTCGTATTTCACCCTCTCTCCCACCCGGAAAGTACTTCAAGGTGTGGGCAAAGCCGTTTGCAGCCAGGACATCTTCCCGCCAACGGGACCCCTGACTTGGCAAGACTTGAGGGACGGATGGCCAACAATACCAACGACTGGTTGGTTAATAAATGATTGGAGATTACTTAATCGAGCACGTGTTCTATCCAGGCACCTGGCACATACTTAGGGTATCATTTATTCTTCTCAACGATGATCCTCCAAAACTTAGGTAACTTGATTAAAATGATCAGAAGCATTCATTAAAGGGATGAAGCCATGTATCTTGCTTCACAGCCTCTTCCCTCTGAACTTTGACATGTCCAGGGTCTAGACTGTAAATGTACTAGATCCCTCAAGAAAGTGTTAAAAAAAAAAAAACAAAAAACAAAAAAAAAAAACAAAACAGGAAACAGGTCCAAAATGGGAGTTGCTTATGCTAAGCCCTAGCTGACCAAACCAAGATTTAATTGTAGTTTGGGCTCTCCCAGAAATGAACCCTTAAGCCAGTCCATCAGGAATCGCCTGATCAACACTAGTTATGTAATCTGCCCGATAGACCCCTGCCATCCCCTACAGCAAAGTAACCTTAAAATAACCAACCCGCTTTTTTGCCTGTGTAGCTTCCTTGTTCTCACTTCCTTTTGCCTATAAAAGTTTTTTATTTTGTACAGCTCCTCGGAGCTCCTTTCTATTTGCTAGACTGGATGCCACCTGAATCATATCGATTTTTGCTCAAACTCTTAAAATTTTAATATACCTCAGTTTATCTTTTAACAAAGAAAGGCACAACCAATATGCCAACTGTGCAGACAACTGGGGGTGGGAAGGAAGCCTGTAAATCCCATCCATAGTCAGGTAGCAAAAATTCAGCCCAGGTGTGAGGTAGATGGGTATATATAATTCAACAGGCCCAGGCCCTGAAACCCAAGCTGCTGCAGTAAGAATTGTGTGTGCATGCCCATTCCAGTGCTTAAGTGGGGGGATTTCCCACCTCTCCCAGAAGTGCAAGGTGCTAGCAGTCACCTCTAGGACAGGGAAGAGGACGTCATTTATGAGAGGTTTCACTCAGTCTCTAAATCAGCTACCCGAAAGCCACAACCTCATCTAGTGCTTTCTGTGATATCTGCCACAGACCTAGCACAGGGCAAACGTGCCCTCCACAAACTTCAGGATTAAGTGCAACATTTTTGGGACTTGGGATGAAGCTGTACGATCAGACTGTGATCCCCTGGGGACAAGGACAGGGTATAAGGCCCAGGCCATTAGTTTAGATTACACATATTCTACATCTATTATGTGTCAGACCCTGGGGACCTTGCAAGGAGAGAAACAGACACAGGCAAGCCCCTGGTTTTATGCAATTTATATTCTTAAATATATCACCTAGTGATAAGTGCTATGAAGAGAAAGTGATGGTGGCTACTCTAGACGGAGTGACCAAGGGAAATCCTCTCTGAGGGGTGTTATTTGAGATTCCCAAAGTCTGGGGTTGCCCAGCAGGCATTCCTGAACTCCACCCCCATCCCGCACCCACCTCCGGAAGCACTCCCAGACAGGAAAACCCATATGGACTGCTGGAGAGCAGTTGTCATTGGTGCCTGGTAGTGCGGGATGGGGCGGCATTAAGAGGGACCAGCCAGCGTGGTTCCCCATAGGCCAGTGGAAATGTAGCAGGCAAACCCCACCAGTTCGGGGAGAGAGGGAGAGAGAGGGAGTAAGAGGGAGAGAGAGAGAGAGAAGGCGAGCGAGGCGAGCAATCCGCTCCCGTGGGGCGCATGCGTCCGAGTGCAGACCGCGGTGACGTGCGCGCGCGCGAGGGCGGGAATCCTAGAAGGGCCGCGGGCGGTGGCTGTGACAGTTGCGGTCGCCGCGCGAGGACTGGCGGAGCCGTGCGCTGAGGAGAAGGTCTGAAGGAAAGAAGCGTTGTTGCTGGGTCGGCTGCGAGCGCGATGCAGACGCTGAAGCAGAAGCATCGCCCCTTCTGCTTCAGCGTGAAAGGCCAAGTGAAAATGCTGCGGCTGGTGAGGCCAGGCCACCGGGTGGGGGCGGTGTTGAAGCGTGCTCAAGGGCAGCGGGAGATGGCTCTCAAGTACAAAGCGGAATCCCCTGCCTTCTCTTTCTTTTAAGGTTTTTTTTTTTAAGTTTATTTATTTTTGAGAGACAGAGACACAGCGCGAGTGGGACAGGGGCAGAGAGAGAAGGAGACACAGAATCTGAAGCAGGCTCCAGGCTCTGAACAGCACAGAGCTTGAGGTGGGGCTCGAGCCCTCAGAGCCGAAGTGGGAGGCTCAACGGACTGAGCCACCCAGGCGCCCCCCCTGCCTTGTCGTTCACCCTAGGCCTGCCGAGAGGCAAGGCAGTTGACTGTGCACCCGGGGGCAGAAGGAGAGAAGGCACTGTCTGCCCTTCAGGGGTTCACGGACACAGTCACAAAGCAAAGTGCGCAGGTCTGCACGAGTGGCCTCCACTTGGCCCTGCACACCAGCCACCCAGGTTACCAGGCCAGGCAGCTGTGCTTATAGCCCGCAGAGGACAGTGGGGCTGCCCGCTTCGTGGCATCAGGCATGGCGAGCGCCCTGCACTCAGTTCTGAACGGAGGTCTGGTGAGAATGAGCCATGATTTGGAGGAAGGTGCCCTGGCTGGTTAGAGCATTAGAGACTGTCACGGGAGAATATGTTGAAGGAACTCAAGAAAAGAAAAGGAGAAGGAAAAAATAATGTTTACATTTTAAAGCGGTGACCTCTCTCTTTAAGGGAGGGGATGGAAATAGAAGTTACAGGGAAACAGTTCCACTTAATACGAGGGAGAATTGTCTATCGGGAAAGTTGCCCAAATTAAGTGGCCACACCACTTGGGAAGGGAGTACATTCCTGAACAGCCAAAGCTAACAGGCGTAGATGAGCGAATATGCTGTAAAGGAGATTCACACTTCAGGTGAGTGGGTAGAACAAATTGCACACAAGGTCCCTCCCACACCAAAAGTCTGTGATTCTGAGAAACAACTATAACTTAATACAAGTCAGAACGCGTAAGAGAGGTTTAGGAAATTACTTTAGAGTTCGAAGAACAGAGGGATTACTTTGGGTTAGGAGTAAATAATCAGGGAAGAAGTGGCCTCAGGGTCTGGAGTTTTATGCCCACTACTGGAAGCTCTGGAACACTGGAGGAGAAACAAGATCTTGTGAGAACGGTTTAGTTTCAGACATATCAGTTCCTGCAACAAACATCTGGAGTATTTAGTTATATTCTAAAGATCTGACTTGGGCCCTGGAACAACGAAGACAACCAAAACAAAAGTCTCTGACTCACGGAATTTCTTCAGTGTAGTCAAAGAGACAGACCTATGAGCAGAGCCATACTATGTGAGAAGATGGGGATAGGCCAGAGAGTGAGACATATAACCAAGGACAAGATAAAGAGAGGTATCATGAAACTTCCTAGAGGAACAAAGGGTGGGGTCTGAAGGACAGCCACCTGAGCAAATACATGGAGACAAAAAAACCCAGCATGATTTATGCAGCAAATTTTTTTTTGACTTGTGTAATGTTTTTACTTTTGAGAGAGAGAGGACATGTGGGGGAAGTGCAGAGAGAGTGGGGGAAAGAGGATCTGAAGCAGGCTCCGCGCTGACAGCAGCCACCCGATGTGAGGCTCAAACTCACAAACCACAAGGTCATGACCTGAGCCAAAGTCAGACAGACACTCAACCGACTGAGCCACCCAGGCGCCCCTGTGCAGCAAATTTTAACGAGTTGAGCATTGTTTTATTTTTTTCATTCAACAAATATTTATTGAAAGCCTACCATGTTCCAGGCTCTGAGATATCAGTGAACAAAGCAAAGATCCCTAGCCCTTAACAGAGTTTACATATTGGGGTGGGAGGGTGGGGAGACAGACGGTAAACACAATAAATAAATAAATGATGCAGTATTCTAAAAAGTGGTACGTGCTGTGGAACAAGAGACAAGTAAAGCCAGGGAAAGGAGTGTAAGGGGAGGAAGGTTGCAGGTTGCAGTAATAGAGTGATCAGGTTAGGCCTTCTTGAGATGACAACTGAGCAGCTGAGTGAGGCTAGGGTGTTAGCTATGAGAATATCTGGAGGAAAAGAGTTTAAGGCAAAGGAACATCCATGGCTCTGTGACAGGAATGTACCTGAAGGTTCAAGAAAAAGCAAGGAAACCAATGTGGATGGAGTAGAGTGACACAGTAGGGGGACACAGTGAGAGATGAGGAAGGTTTTGAGTAAGGTTGTACATGAGCTGACATTAAAAAAAAAAAAAAAATAGGCCAGCTGCTATGTTGACAATAGATTGGTCAGGGGGACCGGGAGGTGGGGTTGGGTGGGAATTGCTGCAAGGGCAAGGGTAGAACCAAGGAGACCAGTTAGAGCTCTTGCAGTAATCTGGGCAATGAGATAGTAGCTCAGATCAGGGTGTAGCACAGCAGGCTGCAAGAATGATCATATTTGGGATACATTTTGAAAGTAGCCCCAACACAATTTGCTGATGAACCAGATGAGGTGTAAGAAAAAGAGGAGTCAAGATAACTCCCAAGTTTTTGGCCTAAGCAACTGGAAGGATGGAGTTGCCATCCACCGAAAGCTTGTAGGTGAAGCAAATGTAGGCAGAGGATCAGAAGTTTAATTTCAGAATTAAACACTGGAATTATCCTGTGGATAAATTGTGAAGAAACTCTGCTAGAGAAGTGGACAGGAGCTGAATCCTTTAAGACTGAATACCATGATGAGAGGTAGGCTCTATTCTCAAGACCACAGGGAGCCCTTGAGAAATGCACTTGCATTTTAGAAATTTTACTGTAATACCTACCTTTGTCATCATAGTTCAGGGAAGATATTGAAGGGCATTAGTTTAGGGATGAAGAGGAGGGAGTGAGTTCCCAAGACATTAGGCATCAAATCAGCAGGACCTGATGATTGATCAGTTGTGAGGAGTAATTAGGAACACTGATATTAGGATTTTAGGGTGGGTGATAAGATAGATGGTGGTATCTGGGGCGCCTGGGTGGCTCGGTTGGGCATCAGACTCTTGATTTTGACTCAGGTTGTGACCTCACAGTTCATGGGATCGAGCCCTGCATCAGGCTCTGTGCTCACAGTGCAGAGCCTGCTTGGGATTCTCTCTCTTCCTCTCTCTCTGCTCCTCCCTCACTGGCTCTCTTGCTCTCTCTCTCTCAAAATAAATAAATTAAACTTAAAAAAAAAAAAGATAGATGGTGGTATCACCAATTAAGATAGTGCATACAGGAGGGAAAGGCAAGGTGAGTTCAATTTTGGTGATGGTGAATTTGAGATTCCTGCATGTACTCAGAGATTGCAGATGGCTGGTTACATGTAAGATGTTGAGGACAGACCTGGGAGAAAGACCCACATTCACTGAGTGGGTCATAGACAGAATCTAAAGGAATGCCAGCATTTTAAAAGAATGGGTAAAGGCAGAGAAGCCCACCAAGAGAGAATAGTTGCAGAGATATAAGAACTAGGAGAGGTGACGTGCCAGCCCAAGGAGTAGAAAAACAGGAAAAGACAACCAATGACAAGTCATGAGGGTCCAGTAGCATAAGGAGTAAAAAATGTTCATTAAATTTAGTATTTCTGATATCACTGATGATCTGAGGAAAAGCAGTTTCCATAGAGTGGTAAAGAAATGTTTGAGATATTAGTGGGATATTTAAAAGAGAACGGGAGACAAAGGCCAAGAGTTAGTAAAGATAGAAGAGCTGTAAATAATGGAACGGGGGAGAACTCAGTGTAACTGAAATCATGGGAACTTGTAAGAAAATGGATTAAACACCAATGTCAAATTCCATGGTGTGGAAAGTTTAAAGGGGATGAGGGCTGAAAAAGTGACCCTACGTATCATAACCCATGAGCTCAAGGGGGCGGTTCAGTAGAGTAAATGAAGTGGTTTGAGGTGACATGTTGCTAAGAGTAATTATGTTAATTACAAAGAATGACTTATTTAGTTACTGGTTACATTTGCTACATACTCAAACTGACCAATTTAGAAGCTTAAAGGTAGGCTGTTTGTATACGAATACGGTAATTGAAAGAATCATAAATAAGTAGCCTGAATAGATTTAAGGTCAAAAAGACTATGTAGATGGTACTGGCTGACAGACTAATCATAAAAGTCTAGCCAGGGAAAACTCTTGACAAAACCATTTTCCAAGAACATAGAGACTTTGGATAGAGCTGTAACATGACATCTCCTAAGAACACGATGCTGACAGACTCCCTGGAACTTATCAGCTTATTTTTCTTTTAGTTCACTTTAACATTTCTGTGTTCTGTATCTT
The DNA here is from genome assembly GCF_027475565.1 of Acinonyx jubatus. Taxonomy (NCBI): domain Eukaryota; kingdom Metazoa; phylum Chordata; class Mammalia; order Carnivora; family Felidae; genus Acinonyx; species Acinonyx jubatus. Next base: position 19,471,883 of record NC_069396.1, on the reverse strand, counting down.
CACTTGGAAATAAGATGATTGGATTAGATTAATTATCAAGGTTTTTTTCACTTAAAATTTTCATCCATTCTGATTGCATTCTATCTAGGTAAGAGAAAGTATGTAAAAAAAAAAAGTGAAGCATCAGAATTGTTGCATTTTTTTAATCCCCCCCATAGGGTTCTTTGGAGAATTGTTTTTCTTAACAATTTATTTTAAAATTTTCTCCCCAGTATTTTTCATGGTAACATTCTAAGTTTAAATTTGATAGTAGATTCCAGACTGCTAAGAGTTAAGGAGTGATGAGCAGATGATAAGGAATTCTAGGAGTCAGTATACAGACTTTTTTGAAAAGCATTACAGCGAGAAGTAAAAAACAGGAGTTTCTTTGGGGAGCAGGGTGAATGGAAGGGGTGTGTGTGTGTGTGTGTGTGTGTGTGTGTGTGTGTGTGTGTGTGTTTTAAGAGAGGACAACTTGGATATGTTTATAGTATGATGAAGAAAGGAACCAATGAGAAGATATTGAAGGTCTCAGAAAAGAAGATAGGTAGTAAAGAAAGATCAAGGGAACAAATGCGGGAAGTGATGGTATTAGTTGTGCAAGTGGAATAACAGAGAGGGACACCTAGTTCTCTAAAACAGAAGAAGAAGTCAGCATCCATACATTTTGGTCATTCCTCTTTTAGATGTGTGTATATATGGCATAAACCCATTTATTTAGTTACTTTAGAAATGATCATTTTTACAATTTAAACTTGGCATTCAATAATCATTGAATAAATCATGTTTGTCTGTTTGTTTTTATCCTTATAGGCACTAACTGTGACATCTATGGCCTTTTTTATCATTGCACAAGCCCCCGAACCGTACATTGTCATCACTGGATTTGAAGTCGCTGTTATTTTCTTTTTCATAATTTTATATATGCTGAGACTGGATCGATTAATAGACTGTTTGTTTTGGCCTTTGCTTGTAAGTGTTCAGTTTTATTAGACTTTTTTCCTGTCATAGTGAGACATCTTAATAAACTATGCTTTGGTTTTCTTAAGCCTTTAGGTAATGTCTGATAGGCTTAGGAAGGAGGAATTCTATCCACTGCTAATGTGTTCTGTATTGTCCCTGGTGCAACCACAGAGCATAAATCTGAGCTCCATCTATTAGATGTGACTGACCCTTCTGTCAGGAGAATTCACTGAACTGTAGATCTTCTAAAGAAATTTAAACTTAAGATCCTAGTTAATAAAATTATAGCACATTCTTAATCTCTACCTCCCTTTTAAATACATGTTGATATGGCCTCAAAATTGGGGGGAGAGATGGAGGCAGATACCCAAGTATCCATGTCTTGCACATCTCTGACCACCAAATGGAAAACTGAGATAATTTGGGAGACTGAATAAAGCACAATGTTATCTTACTTAATTCTGGAAACACTAATGCTAAATAATGAACTTATACTGTACAACCTTATTTAGTAGCATATGAACTTCACCTGCCATACTTATAGCATTAAGAATAACTGCCCAGTGTAGTGCCTAAATGGTTCTAGAAACTGTCAAAATAGGCAAGTTGAAGATACTAGTTAAGGTGAATGTGTCCCTGGATTGTTACCCAGTTCTAGGAAAAACAGAGTGTCTTTACCTCTCTCTCCTCTTTCAAGTCTTACCCTCAATATCCTGTCTCTGTAGGTCTCCCTTCTGAGACCTCCTGCTGCCCTTCCCACCTTTAGACTGGTAGCTGCACTGAAGTCTTCCTCTGCTGCACTTGTCTCATCCTCCTGGGTTCCAAAATGCTGATAGCCAAGCTGATAACCCCTAGTTAAGGAGAGGGACTTTAGAGCTATTCTCAAACCATAAGCATGCCTTCAGGTGGTACCTTCTAGAACCACTTTTGAAGGCCAGTGATGAATGTTTCAAGCTAATCACAAGCTGAACAGATCCCAAAAAGGGAAAGCTGGGAAACAGAGAAGATCTTCATAGCATCTCTCCAAAGTACTTGATCACACTTTAGAGCTGGACCTGACTGGAGGGAAGTCTAGGAAAAGAGATCACAATGCCTTCATCAGTTGACCCTCAGAGTACATAATGTCATTTAGTAGCAGAAAGGGCTAAGCTAAATTATTCCAGAGATTTCTGCAAGGACATGAACAGCATGGCCCATATCCTCTTTACTCAAAAAATGGTATAGTTGCTCTTCACATTCTGCTTTCCAAGGTTAATAAAACTATTTTTCTCCAAACTATAATTCTCTGGAGCTTATTACATGTCCCAGTAATACACTTGGAGCTCTAAGCTGAGCAGAATACACTGGGAGGGAGAGTGTCCTATGTGTACCACACTGAAATTTAGTCTCCAAATCTCTGAGGATCAAACTTTGCTGATATTGTAATCTCTTAGAAATGGTGCTATACTGGGGCACCTGGGTGGCTCAGTCAGTTGTGTCTGACTCTTGATTTCATCTTGGGTTTTGATCTCAGGTTCATGTGTTCAGTCCCTGTGTTGGGCTCTGCGCTGGGCATGAAACCTACTTCAAAAAAAAGAAATGGTGCTGCATGGTCAACTATGGGATTATTATTCCATTATGAAAAGATTCCTCTCTGCTCTTGATCTAATGGAATCATTTGTTCAACAAGTGTTAAGTGTCTGCTAATCCCAGCTTCTGTAACAGGTTCTTTGATAAAACACAAATCTTACACCTGTGAGATTTTCAATGTAGTCAAGAAGCAAGATAGATGAGCCATTCAGTGTAACAGGTGCTGCAATAGATGTATACCCAGGATAGTGTGGAGGCACCAAACCAGGGAAGGGGACCAAATCATCATAGGCTTGCTTGCCTGGTAGAAGAAGCAGCATATGAGGGTCTAGTGTGGGGAAAGAGCATGACCTCGAGCAGCTGCACATAGTTCTGAATGGCTGGGATATTGAGTTGTGGAGAAGAGAGGACAAGAGTGGAAGCTTGAGAGGCAGGAGGAGGTCAGAGCATACAAGGCTTTATATGCCCTGTGTTTTAACCCAAAGGCCATTGGAAGCTTTTAGAGTTTTTTAAGTAGGAAAATGACATGAGCAGCTTACAATTTAGGGGATTGCTGGTGGCAGTATCAATAATGGCTTAAAGAGCAACAAAACTAGAGGTAGGTCTCAGAGACCACTTAAAAGTTTGGTTCTATAACCCTGACATGAAAATTATGAAGGCCTGGACTAAGGTCATGACAATAGCTAGAGAGAAAGGGGTTAATGGGGTAGAATTGATACGAATAGGTAAATAAGAAAACCTAAGAATACCTGCCACTTAAATATCTTGAGATGATAATGAGATAAGAAGTACAGGAAGAAGAATAGGTTTAAGGAAGGGCCAGGGAGACGAATGGAATGAGTTTAGTTAGACAAATACTAGGTTCTAGTTGCTTATGGAGTATTCAGATGGAAATGTTCAAAACAGGTCTGAAGCTCAGGAGAAAGAAGAGTTAAACCTGGAAGTCACCACCTTATGATGGTAAATGATCTCTGAGACTGGTCTAACTGGCACAGAGGGAAGAGCAAGCTGAAGGTAAAACTGGGAAAGACGAACATATGGGGTGAAAAGGAAGAGTAGCCAGAGAAAGACAGGAGAGAACCCAAGGGAGGCCCATGTCACAGAAGGCAAAAGAGGAAAACATTTCAAAAAGGAGTGGTGAATATTACCACATGTAAAGAAAGAAAAATAAGTCCTGGAAAAATATATATATTCACTGACTGTGTTAATAGAGGCCCCTTTACCAGAGTGGTGTGCCTTGAGTGGAGAGGTGACAGTAAAGCTGAGGCAATAGATTGAGCAGGAGAAGAGAGACAACTATAATTACAATTGTAACTAGAGTTGTAACTCAGGGCTACTGAGTTGAAACCTGGCCAGGGACAAAGAAGGGTAATGAATAGAATAAGGTGCCTGCAGAGTGGTGGATGGGAATAGGAGCCAGAGCACAGATGGAGGAGATGCCTGGAACTCTTTTACTGTAACAAAAGTGAAGGAGACAAAGATGGCTGAAGATTCCAATTAATCTTGCAGTTGTAACTTGTAAGGACTTCTGCCTCATGACCACTGTCTTTACTAATTTAGGAAAGGGCTTGGTCATATGCATTCACATTTATTATGTTTATCATTGTCCCAAAGTTGCAGTAACCGACACAGTGTGTAGAGCTGGCCTTCTCTGACTGTTAACCTTAAGTGTTCCAATGACAGAAAACACAAAGTGAACCAGCCCAGGGCTTTGCAGTGGTATCCAAGTGCAGGCTCAAAATTTCTGTGAAATCTCCATTTTTGTAATTAAATTAACATTCTACACCATGGTATATTGATGTTTGGTTTTCATTATAAACACAATGCTTTAAATGACTATTAAGGATCATTGATGTTTCAAGACAGGTACATCCTTTTCTATCCTGTGGTTCTCTACATTCCCTAGAATACCACCTTTACCCAAGGCCATTCATATACACTTACCTGAATTACTCACTGGAGGCAGGGTTGTCTACCTGAAGTAGAGGTGTGGCTTGCCTTGAAGCAGAGCAAAGTATCCAACACAGAGAAGCATTAATCTAGGACAGTTAATATTTCTTGGAAATGTGAACTTTATTTCTTCTTTTGTGCATCTAATCTTACCCTGTCCCCATTGAACCTCTTCCTATTTTCTTTTTAATAACTATGTTTCTAAGTTACCACGGGTTTAAAGTCTGATATTTCTATGTTAACAATACCTTCCTGCCTACAGTTACCTGCAAACAGATGTAAACCATCCAGAATAGACCATTTTTCTTTTCCACATTATACATCCATTCAAAATATAAGTTGCTTCCTTTAAAGCCATTGTTCAGAAGGCAAATGCTTTGTTTCTAGAAATTATAAATGAATGAGCTACATCATCAAATAATAGCATAATCAGCCAGCCATTTCATGCAAATCTGTGAAAGTTTTTTCCTGAAAATTACCACTTTCTGCCAAGTGTGTGTAGCTTTTCTTATTAATTGCATTTTAGTAACGTTATAAAGTTGTTTCATTTACAGTTTAAACTATTCCACATTTTCTCTTAGCATTTCGGCTTCCCAGTGTACCATTCTATTGTAAACCTTCCACACAATATATCATCTACTCCCAACTAGATGAGTTCTCCCTCCACCTACATTTAAATAAAAAAGAAATAGATTAGGATGGCAGAGGAGTAGGGCAACCCTAAGCTTGTCTTCTCCCCCAAACAGCTAGAGAAATCAATTTGAACACCTAAGAAATCAATCAGAAGTTTTAGAGAACAAAGCTGCACATCTACAAATGGAAAAAACAACCTGTTGGAGATGGAGGAATTCACACCAAAAGAACAGGAAGAAAAAATGGCCAAGGATTTAATCATACAGATATAAATAAGATGTTGGAACTAGAATTTAAAACAACAATTACAAGGATTCTAGCTGGGCTTGGAAAAAGCATAGAAGACTCTAGAGAATCCATTTCTTCAGAGATAAAAGAGCTAAAGTCTACTCAGGCCGAAAATAAAAATGCTATAACCCCCAAGATGCAAACCTGAATGGATGTCATAACAGCAAGGGTGGACAAAGCAGAGGAAAAAATTAGTGATACAGAAGATAAAATTATGGAAAATAGTAAAGCTAAAGAGGGAAACAAAGATAATGGATCATGAAGGTAGACTTAGGGAACTCAATGACTTATTAAAATAGAATAACATTCATAGGAGTCCCAGAAAATGAATAGAGAGAAAACCGGGCTGAAGGTTTATTTGGGCAAATTATGGCTGAAAACTTCCCTAATCTGGAGAAGGGCACAGACATCAAAATCCAAGAAACAGAGAACTGCCATTAAATTCAAAAGCTGGCCATCGCCAAGGCATATCATAGTCAGAAGAATCCTGAAATCAACAAGGGGGGAAAAGTCAACCTACAGGGGAAGATGGATCAGGTTTGAGGCAGATCTGTCCAACAGAAACTTGGCAGGCCAGAAGGGAATGGCAGGATATAGTCAATGTGCTGACTGGGAAAAACATGCAGGCAAGTATACTTTAAACAGCAAGATAATCATTCAGAATAAAAAGATAAAGAGTTTCCCAGACAAAAACTAAAGGAGTTCATGATCACTAAACCAGCCCTATAAGAAATACTAACGGGGACTCCTTGGGGGTGGGGAGGAGAGACCAAAAGCAACAAAGACTAGAAAGGAACACAGAACATCACCAGAAACACCAACTTTATAGGTGACACAATGACACTAAATTCCTCTATCTTTTAATAATCACCCTGAATGTAAATGTACTAAGTGCTCCAAATCAAAGGACACAGGCTATCAGAATGGATTAAAAAAACAAACAAACAAACAAAAAAACACTATATGCTGCCTACATTTAGACCTAAATGTAGACTCATTTTAGACCTAAAGACATAGGCAGATTGAAAGTGAGAAGATGGAGAACCATCTATCTAATTTGGCTAATATCTTTTGGCTAAGGGATGCCAAAAGAAAGCTGGAGTAACCATAATTATTTCAGACAAACTCGATTTTTAAACCAAAGACTGTAACAAGAGATGAAGAAAAGCATTATATCATAATTAAGGGGTATATCCATCAAGAAGATCTAACAATCAGGGTACCTGGGTGGCTTAGTTGGTTGAACGTCTGACTCTTGATTTCAGCTCAGGTCATGATCTCACAGTTTTGTGACTTCAAGCCCCACACATGCTCTGCATCGATAGCGCACAGCCTGCTTGAGAGTCTCCCTTCTGCCCCTCCCCCACTCACACTGTCTCAAAATTAATTAATTAATTAAAGATCTAACCATTGTAAATATTTATGCCCCAGCTTGGAACACCCAAATATATAAATCAATTACTAACAAACATAAACTCATCGATAATGATAACAATAATAGTAGAGGACTTTAAACAACCACAAGAAAAAATTTGGAAAGACCACAAATACATGGAGGTTAAAGAACATCCTACTAAAGAATTAATGGGTTAGCCAGAAAATTAAAGAAGAAATTTAAAAAGTATATTGAAGCAAATGAAAAGAAAACATGACAGTCCAAAATCTTTGGGATGCAGCAAAGGCAGTCCTAAGAGGGAAGTACATTGCAATACAGGTCTACTTCAAGAAGAAAGGTCTCAAGTACACAATCCATCCTTACACTTAAAAGAGCAGATAAAGGAAGAGCAAATAAAGCCTAAAGCCAACAGAAGAAGAAAAATAATAAAGACTAGACCAGAAATAAACGATATAGAAACAACAACAACAACAACAATAGTAGAATGATCAACAAAAGTAAGAGTTGGTTCTTTGAAAGAATAAAATTGATAAACCCCTAGTTAGACTTATATCAAAAATAAAAGAGAAAGAACCTAAATAAATAAAATCACAAATGAAAGGAGAGAGATCACAACGAATACCTCAGAAATACAATTAGAATACTATGAAAAATTAAATGCCAACAAACTAGGCAATCTGGAAGAAATGGATAAATTCCTAGAAACATGCAAACTACCAAAACTGAAACAGGAAGAAATAAAAAATTTTAACACACCCATAACCAGCAAAGAAATTGAAATAGCAATCAAAAATCTTCCAACAAATGGGGCGCTTGGGTGGCTCAGTTGGTTAAGTGTCTGAATCTTGATTTCTACTCATGTCATGATCTCACAGATCATGGGTTCAAGTCCTGAGTTTGAGCACTATCAGTGCAGAACGTGCTTGGGATTTCTCTCTCTCTCTCTCTCTCTCTCTCTCCCCCCAACCCCCACCCTCTGCCCTGCAAATAAACTTTAAAAAAACATCTCCCAACAAACAAAAAGTCCAGGGCCAGATGGCTTCCCAGGGGAATTCTACCAGACATTTAAAGAGTTAATACAGGGTGCCTGGGTGGCTCAGTTGGTTGAGCATCCAACTTTAGCTCAGGTCATGATCTCGTGGTTTGTGGGTTCAAGCCCCACATCAGACTCTGTGCTGACAGCTCAGAGCCTGGAGCCTGCTTTGGATTCTGTGTCTCCCTCTCTCTCTACCCCTCCCCTGCTCATTCTCTCCCCTCCCCACCCCACCCTCTCTCTCTCTTTCTCTCCTTCTCTCTCTCTCTCAAAAATAAACATTTTAAAAATTTTTAAATAAAAAATAAGTTAATACCTATTCTCAAACTGTTCTAACAAAATAGAAATGGAAGGAAAACTTCCAAATTCATTCTATACAGCCAGAATTGCCTTGATTCCAAAGCCAGACAAAGACCCCATTAAAAAGGAGAATTACAGGCCAGTATCCCTGATGAACATGGATACAAAAATTCTCAACAAGATACTAGAAAACTGAATCCAACCTTACATTAAAATAATTATTCACCATGGTCAAGTGGGATTTATCCTTGGCCTTGTTCAATATTTGCAAATCAATCAACATGATACACCACATTAATAAAAAGAAAGGATGGAAATCATGATCCACTCAGTAGATGCAGAAAAAGCTGACAAAATACACTATCCATTCATGATAAAAGCCCTCAACAAAGTAGAGACTGATGGAATATATCTCACCATCATAAAGGCCATATACAAAAGAGTCACAACTAATATCCTCAATGGGGAAAAATGGAAAGCCTTTCCCTTACAGTCAGGAATAAAACAAGGATGTCCACTCTCACCATTACCATTTAACATAGTACTGGAAGTCTTAGTCTCAGCAATCAGACAACAAAAATAAATAAAAGACATCCAAATCAGCAAGGAAGAAATCAAACTCTCACTATTTGCAGATGACATAATACTCTATGTAGAAAACCCAGATGACTCCACCAAAATAATTGCTAGAACTAATATATTCAGCAAAGTCGCAGCATATAAAATCAACATGCAGAAATCTATTGCTTTCTATAAACCAATAATGAAGCAGGAGAAAAATAAATCAAGGAATTGATCCTATTAGCAGCTGCACCAAAAACAATTAGATACCTAGGAATAAACCTAACCAAAGAAGAAAAAGATCTGTACTCTGAAAATTATAGAACACTTATGAAATAAAGAAATGGAAAAGCATTCCATGCTCATGGGTTGGAAGAACAAACATTGTTAAAACGTCTATACTACCCAAAGCAATCTACACATTTAATGCAATCCCCATCAAAATACCACCAGCATTTTTCAGAGAGCTAGAATAAATAATCATAAATTTGTATGGAATCACAAAAGACCCCAAACAGCCAAAGCAATCCTGAAAAATAAAAAATAAAACTGAAGAATAAAAAATAAAATAAAATAAAAATCCATCACAATGCTGGATTTCAAGCTATATTATAAAAGTGCAGTCATCAAGACAGTATGGTATTGGCACAAAAACAGACACATAGATCAATGTGGAAAACAGGAAAGAACATTCAACTGAAAACAAGATAGTCTCTTCAACAAATGGTATTGGGAAAACTGGACAACAACATGCAGAAGAATGAAACTGGACCACTTTCTTACACCATACACAAAAATAAATTCAAAATGGATGAAAGACCTAAATGTGAGACAGGAAACCATCAAAATCCTACAGGAGAACACAGGCAACAACCTCTTTGACCTTGGCTAGAGCAACTTCTTACTAGAAACGTCCCTGGAGGCAAGGGAAACAAGAGCAAAAATGAACTATTGGGACTTCATCAAGATAAAAAGCACAGTGAAAGAAGTGATTAAAAAAAATTAAAAGGCAGCACACAGAATGGGAGAAGATATTTGCAAATGACGTATCAGATAAAGGGTTAGTATCCAAAATCTATAAAGAACTTACCAAACTCAACACCCAAAAAACAAATAATCCAGTGAAGAAATGGGCAGAGGACATGAATAGACATGTTTCCAAAGAAGATATCCAGATGGCTAACAGATACATGAAAATATGGTCAACATCACTCATCATCAGGGAAATACAAATCAAAACCACAATGAGATACCACTTCACACCTGTCAGAATGGCTAAAATTAACAACACAGGAAACAATGGATGTTGGCAAGGATGTGGAGAAAGGGGAACCCTCTTATACTGTTGGTGGGAATGTAAACTGGTATAGCCAGTCTGGAAAACAGTGACCCAGAAGTTGCACTACTAGGTATTTTATCAAAAGGATACAAAAATACTGATTCAAAGGGGCACATGCACCCTGATGTTTATAGCAGCATTATCAACAAAAGCCAAATTATGGAAAGAACCCAAATGTCTATCAACTGATGAATGGATAAAGAAGTTGTGGTATGTGTGTATAGATAGATTAGATATAGATACATGTAGATATAGATATAGATATATAGATCTATAATGGAATATTACTCAGCCATCAAAAAGAATGAAGTCTTACCATTTGCAATGATGTGGATGGGGCTAGAGTGTTTTATGCTAGACAAAATAAGTCAGTCAGAGACAGACAAATACCATATGATTTCACTCATATGTGGAATTTAAGAAACAAAACAGATGAACATAGGGGAAGAGGGGGAAAAAGAGAGGGAGGCAAACCACAAGAGAGACTCTTAACTAGAGAACAAACTAAGGGTTGATGGAGGGAGGGAGGTGGAGGATGGGCTAAATGGATGATGGGTATTAAGGAGGGCACTTGTGATGAGTACTGGGTTTCTTGAACAAAGAAATAAGCCTAAGCAGTTAAATGATTGGTATATCATGGGTTAAGAGAACCACTAGGCATCACTATAGACCAAATTCAATATAGGTGTCATCCTATAGTGGCAGTTTGATTTCCTAAAAAAAGAACCCACTAAATTTCTTTAATAAAATGGAAGTTTCAAAATCTGTTGGCAGCTAATTCTTTTTTTTTTTTTTTTTTTTTTGATGATCTTCATGCAGAGCTGACCTTTCTATTCTGTGTTTTAGGATATTATCAACTCAATGGTAACAGCAATATTCATGATAATCATATCTGTGTTGGCACTGATACCAGAAACTACAACATTTATAGTCCTTGGAGGGGTAAGTGGAGGTCTTCCTGATTTCTTGCTTTAGGTTTGATTAGAATTAAATTTTGCTTGAAAAAAAATATATATACATATATATGAACAGAACTCTATAATCATCCTTGGATTTCCTAGGCCAGTATATAGTACCTAGTGGCTTAATATTTTTTGTATGAGTATATGCCCTGATTAACGTGGAAGAATATGACTTCACCCTAAAACTGAAATTCACCAAATAGAAGTTCCTATATATTCCACCTCTATGTAGGGCTAGACTAGACTGAGAAAAGCTACTGGAATCCGTTACACTTAGCTCTGAGAAACCTCATGTCAAGCAAAAAGCCATGGATGACTTTCACAGCGCTTCCTTTTAAAGAAAAGGATACATACCACTTGTTAAGGTGAGACAGACTGCTCTGAACTCAGTTATTTTTTGTCCAGATCCTTCTTCAGATGGAATGTAATACAAAATGTCTCATGATAAGGTTGGCAGAAGCCTTATATCATTTTGAACACTGCTTGAAGAGAAGCAAGCCAGCTTAATCAGACTTGATCCTGGAAGGCAAGCCAAAATAAAAAAGAGTAAAATAATATGGTTTTAGTTCCATCTGATACTCTTCTGAGATTTCTTATAGGAGGTTCAAAATCATTTGGCTTTCCTAGACTCTGATCTAAAGATGTGAATTAGGAACTTCTTATATAAACCTCCATCCTACTTCTTTGTCTTTCCATGGTATGGGCCACTGGGAGAACCAACCATTCTCAGCCAGCCATGTATGTCAGAATCCATAGTTTTTCATCTCCTTCCTAAGCCCTAAGCAACTTCATAGGGATAAGAATTATTCTAGAAATGAGATAGTGCTGTAATAGCAATTTTGCCCAGTTGTCTTTAATCTTATCCCTCTACTATGGAGAAAGAGGGACAGGGCATAGAATTTACAGTTAACCCTTTACAACGTTGACCTCCCACACAGTTGAAACTTTTTAAACTTTGACTTCTCAAGACCTTAACTACTAATAGCCTGTTGCCAGAAGTACCGATAACATAAACAGTTAACACATATTTTCTGTATCATATGTATCATATACTGTATCTTACAATAAAGTGAGCTAGAGAAAAGAAAATGTTTTTAAGAAAATCATAGGAGAAATTACATTTATAGTACTCTACTACATCAAAAAAAATCCGTACATAAGTGACCTATGCAGTTCAAACCCATGTTGTTCAAAGGCCAAGTGTACTTTCATTCACTTATTTTATTCATTCACTGATTCATTCTTTTAAAAGGTGCACTTTGCGGGGGGTGCCTGCGTGGCTCAGTCAGTTAAGCGACCGACTTTGGCTCAGGTCATAATCTCACGGTTCATGAGTTTGAGCCCCGCATCAGGCTCTCCACTCCCAGCACAGAACCTGCTTCAAATCCTCTATCTCCCCCTCTGCCCCTCCTCAGCTCATGCTCTCTCTCTCTCTCAAAAATAAACAAACACTGAAAGAATAAAATGGTGCACTTTGGTGGATGCTGACAAAGTATAGAGCTGTTGCTGTCCAATGCAGCAGCCACAAGCCACATGTGGCTACCAAGCAATGGAAATGTGGCTGGTCTGATTGAGATGAGCTATACAGGTAAAATATACACTGGATTTCAAAGACTTAACTATGAAAAAAACATAGAATATTTCATAATAACTTTATTATATTGATGACATGTCAAAATTATATTTTGGATACACTGGGCTAAACAAAATATTCTCTTAAAATTAATTTCACTTGTTTTTTCTTTTTAATGTGGCTATTAGAAACTTTTAAATTATGTGGCTTACATTGGTGACTCACATTGTATTTCTTTTGGACAGCACTGGACTAGAATGTGAGCCCACCCTATCCTCACCTTGCTTAGAGCCTAATACAGGAAAGAGAAATGAAAACAGCTGTGTATAAGCTATTGACAGAGTACTGCGGGGTACAGAAAAAAGGAAGCAACTACCTCTCTTTGGCAGCAGAATCTCAATTTGTCAGGAATACAGGGGAGGAAAGGGGAATGGTTCCAGGCAGAGGAACCGGCAACGTGCAGGGTACCAGAGTCACAGGATAGGTAGGAGGTACTGAGTGTGGTCAGAACCTAAGAAGCTGAGTTTGAGATTCAGGATGGGAAACGGAGTGGTTATCTAGAGCCAAGAAGCCCAACTTCCAGGCCATGCGATGGAACTGACCAAATAGTATGCAAGAAATGATATCCCTCTTTTCCAGCCCAGGCACCAGCTCTCAAATAGCCATCAGAGTACCTAAAGACCTGGTTCTAGTTTATTCCCTTTACCGTAATTTTTTTTTTCCCCTGAGGCCTATTTAGAATCCTATCCATTAAGTGTATGATCTTCAGTAGGGCTCTAATACATGTCAGAGCAAGTCAAGACATCCAGACAAGTATTTATTTCAGAGCCTACACCACCTCAATATTATTTCTGCTCACTTAAGTTATCTTTTCTCTTTCTCTAGGCAGACTTGGAAATGAGAATAAAATGATTTCTGAAGTCTCTTCCCGTTTTAGTATTAGGTGGAAGCAGAGGGAGCAATCTTGGTACCCTAGCAGGAGAGGAAGCCAGTGGGCACACACTTAAAACCTGTGTGAATGACCCAAGGCCAGACCATGGTCACAGCAATGACAAAGTGTGTTTGTTTCCAGGTGTTCGGACTCCTGGCAGCAGTGTGCTGTATTGCCGACGGGGCCCTTATTTACCGGAAACTTCTATTTAATCCAAGTGGTCCTTATCAAAAAAAACCTATTCATGACAAAATATAAGTTTTGTAATTTTATATTACTTTTTAGTTGATGCTAAGTATTAAATATATTTATTCTTTCACATATTTTCTGCAGTTGTTCTCACTTTAATCTCGATATGGGAGCTGGAAGAAGAGATGTAGGAATTCTGTGCCCAGCGCTCACCCATACTGTAACTTCCAAGGGAGCGCTGGGAGCACCAGGACCTGATCGGACTGGGTTTTCCTGCTCTGGGGCCTGGGTGGCAGAGAAGAAGGCGCCTAGGCCGCCTTAAATGGTCTCCGGAGCCCTCTTCCTGTCTGGCTGGCTGGCTGGCTGGCTGGCTGGCTTGCAGCACCGAGGCGTGGGATTGCAGGGATAGTGAGTTCCCAGCCTAGGCAGCGGCATCGCGTCCCAGGTGGCAAGGAGGGTGGCTGGAGGGCTTGGTCTGTCGGCGGGCAGCAAGAGCTGGGTGCGCGCGAGGCATAGGCGGACGGCGGCCGTTGGGCACGACGCTGGTTCCCAGGGGATAGCCTGGCCGCCCCCGCCGCCGCCATGCAGGCTCAGAGCAGCAGGGCCAGCCTGACAAAGCCAGGCTCGGGGACCACCATGAATGCCCCAAACACCAGGGCATCCTCAGGGAACTTGCAACAACAGCAGCTTACAGGACTCCCAGGGCAATCTGCAGCTGCGGTGCAAGCCTCACGCTCAGGGCAGGGCTCACGATCAAGGCAGAGCTCACGCTCAGGGCAGCCCACACGCTCGGCGAATCCAGCACCCAGTACGCCGCAGCCTGCAGTCGCAAGGGCGCAGCCTGCAGTCTCAAAGACGCCCCCAGGAAAGCAACAGCAGGTGACCCAGAGCGCAGGGGAGAAGGCCGCCATCCAAAAGCGTGCTGAAGAACAGGCCAAAGTCCCGTTCAAATTCAGGGACAGCTTCAAGCAGTTTTTCTTCTTGCCCACGGGAGTGTTGAAGATCCTGAGGGTGGTGAGCAGAGAGAGCTGGTGATGCAGGGTGGGTGCGGCCTCCGGGAGTGATTCCCAGGAGGTGCCACCTCCGGAAAGCTTCCCTACTTCCCTTTGCCAGTCACCTCTGTTTTGCCCTACCTTTCCTCCCCTTCTCCCCTCGCTCCTCCTCTCACTCAACCCTTAATACTAAATCAGCGCTGTTTTTCCTGTCTTACTTTTATATTCCTCAGGTTTTCCCTCACAAAGGGAATGAGGAAGCAGTGAAGATAATATCAGAAATGTATAAACTAGCAAACAAAACTAATAGAATTGACCAAAACTGATAAACCAATGGCCTATAATAGGGGGAAAAGGGTGAAGAGAGGACATATATTTAAAGTTAGAAACCAGACAGGGAAAATAATCACAAAGGATGAAGAAACTGAGAAGATACCCAAGATTACCTTGCAAAACAAATAAACAACTAATTGAATGAAATAGTTGATTTTCTAGGAAAACATAATTACCAAAACTGACCCCAGAATAGAGAAAAACCAATGTAAATACAGACCAATATAAATACAGAAGAAAATGAGAACTAAGCAAATGAGTATCCTTCACAGTATATCAGGGACAGACTTTTTCACACAATTAACTCAAACTTTCATGGGATGTAATTCTGATACTACTGAAACTTTTTCAAAGTATGGAAAAGGAAAAAAGCCCTTCTGAATTATTTTTCAAAGTTGTATATAACACTGGGGCACCTAGGTGGCTCAGTCGGTTAAGTGTCTGACTCTTGATTTTGACTCAGGTCGCGATCCCAGGATCATGGGATCGAGCCCCAGATGGAGCTCCACACTTGGTGTGGAGCCTGCTTAAGATTCTCTCTCCCTCTCCCTCTGCCCCTCCCTTGCTTGTTCTCTCTCTCTCTCTCTCTTTCTCAAAAAAGAAAAAAAAAAGTAATGGAACACTGATATAAAAACCTGACCAAGTCAGAAAAAGGAAATTAGAAATCTTACTTGTATCACAGCAATAAGTATCAATATATTAGCAGAAAATATTCATCAGTACTTTAAAAAAATACACTATAATGATTCAGTATTAGGACTCTATTAAACTAACCCAACATATTATAGGTAAAAGGAGAACAAATTAGATTACATCAAATAAGGAAAAGAACACATTTGACAAAATTCAACATTTATTTCTGATAGCAAAAAAAGAAAGAGAGAAGAAAGGGACCCATAAAAAATAGGAATACATAGATATTTTGTTGACATTATAAAAATAAACCCAAAAGTCCGCATCATATATGATTAGATATCAGAAGTATTCCCATTAAATAAAGAACAGAGAGGATGCCCTTATCAATACTAGTATTCAATATTTTTCTGGAACAGCTAATCATCACAATTAGACAGGAAAAATAAAGAACAGTTGAAAATAAGAGGCAAAATATATCATTTTTTCAGCTGATATCACTGTATATCTAAAGAACTCAAAATCACTGGGAAACAATTTAGAACAAGATACTTTCTACTAACTCATTAGGAGTTAGTAGAACAACACTTAAAATAGAAGAAAATATTCCTCTTTACAAGAGCAATAAAATGATAAAATATCTAAGATTAAATTAAATAAATTTGAAAGACCTATATGAAGAAAACTTTAAAAACTCAGAGATATTTTTAAACCACTAAAATAGCTGGGAAGACATACTTTATTCTTGAGTAAATTTTTTAATCTTTCCAAATTAGAAGTTAAATGAAATCCCAATTAAATACCAACAGGCTTTTAAATGAAATCCCAATGAAAATACTAACAGGCTTGGGTGCCTGGGTGGCTCAGTCAGTTAAGCATTTGACTTCAGCTCAGGTTATGATCTCACGATTCACAAGCTCGAGCCTGGGTTTGAATGAACACATACCCACTTCTCTCTCTCTCTCTTTCTTCCCCTTATGGGATTCTCTCTCTTTCCCTCTCTCTCTCTCTCTCTCTGACCCTTGTTCACTTGTGCCCTCTCTCTCTCTCTCTCTCTGCCCCTCATGGGATTCTCTCTCTCTACCCCTCACTCACTTGCTCTCTCTCTTTGTCGTTCTCTCTCTCTCAAAAAAATAAAAATGCTAACAGGCTTATGGGGCACCTGAGTGGCTCAGTCTGTTGAGCAACCAACTCTTAATTTTGGCTCAGATCATGATCACAGGGTTGTGAGATCAAGGCTTGCATCCAGCTCCATGCTGAGAGCCTGTGGAATTGAGCTCCATGTGGAACCTGCTTAAGAGTCTCTCTCTCTCTCTCTCTCTCTCTCTTTCTCTCTCTCTCTCTCTCCCTCTGCCCCTCTCCCTTGCTCTCAATGTTTCTCTTTCTCTCTCTCTCTCTCTCTCTCTCTCTCTCAAAGCACACACAAAAAGCCAAAAAAAAAAAAAATTCCAACAGGCTTAGTTTGGGGAACTAGACCAAGACAAACATGGGATTTATAAAGAATCTGAGAATGAGTGCTGAAAAGGGGACTAGGTCAGACAATAATATAATATAAAATTAATTTCCTGTAATTTCAAAAGTACTAGAAAAGAATCGGCAACTCAGTAGGAGAGGATAGTCTCAAATAGACCCAAATACATGTGAGAATTTAGTACATGATAAAGGTAGGATTTCAGATGAGCAGGGAAAATAACTGGTGTTTCCCAATGAATGATGTTGGGATAATCAACAGTTTGGAAAGAAAACTGGAGCTCTACCTCACTCTATCAAATCAGCAAATATTTACTCTACTCGTATGTACTTCTTTCCAGTATGAAGTAAACACTGTGAACAGCTGTTACTTTTAAGGAAATAGACTAGGATTGGGTTGAGGAAGAAGAAAGAAATCAGTATTATTTTTTATTCTTCTATACTTAAATGTCCATTTTAATTATTTCCATGTATTATTTCATTTCTTGAAAAAAAGAGAAATTTTACACATAAACTGTACGTACAAAATCATACAGGCAATTGCCATATAGTCAGATTTACTTCCTAACAGTTTATGGGTTAGCTTTGTTTTTTAATAGTCCATGTGAATTAAAACAAATCCTGTTTCTTTCATTGCAGGGTCTTATCATAAGAGCATTAGTTTGTTTCATCACTGCCAAAGCCCATGAGTTGTATATAGCCATTACAGTTCTGGAAATGTGCATCGTTCTTTTTTTATTATAATATATATACTAGACATTCACCACTTGCTGATTTGTTTAGATTGGTCCTTACTTGTAAGTGTTCACTTTCGTAATTCAAATATAAGCTCTGCCCTTGGTCCCAGAGTAGCGTCTCTCCTCAAGTGAAAACCAAAGAGCTATCTTTCTGGACAAGGACATAACTCATCTATGACAGGGTGTTGCCCTAGTCCCAGGGGAGAAACTAGTCTAATACTCAGAAAGATTCCTTGGACCTCTCTGTCTACGGCAGAACGAATCCACACACCTGCTTCTGTCTCATTATGCACTGAACATGATAGTCTGCAGCTTGTCCTAACGAAAATTTCAATTAGTATATTCAGTAGGTAAAAACACTTCTCATCTATTGCTCGTAAAACAGTACATGCTGCTACTTTTCAAACAGCAACTACTCTAATAAATTATTAAACATTTCGCCCCTGCAAAAGCAAGAGCTGGCACGGCGAAGTTGTAGAAAATTGTCACACATACCCAGAAAGATTGCAGGAGTCCATCGTTTCATGGGTATAAAGGGTCCACACTCCTAAAAGGGTGCCATATGATGGCGTTGCCTTCTTCAGTAGCTTTTTCCAGAGTTTCCTATTCTTTACCAACTGAAAGCTTCCTGAAGCTAACCCCTCAGGTCTCAGATAAATCCTATTTCTTTTTTTATTTATTAAAAAAAAACTTTTTTTAATGTTTTTATTATTTTTGAGACAGAGAGAGACTGAACATGAGCAGGGAAGGGGCAGAGAGAGGGAGAGACACACAGAATCTGAAGCGGGCTCCAGGCTCTGAGCTGTCAGCACAGAGCCCGACGCAGGGCTCGAACTCACAGAGTGTGAGATCATGACCTGAGCTGAAGTCAGACGCTTAACCGACTGAGCCACCCAGGCGCCCTGATAAATCCTATTTCTTGTGGAGCCTGAGGTTCTGCATCCTCGCAGACTAGAGAACTACAGTTGTGGCCAGATACAGACGTGGGCCCCTTCCTAGCTGTGTGAACGTTAGCCTCAGTTTCCCCATCTAGGAAATTCAGCAAAGGAAAAGGGTGATCATAGTAACTCCCTGACAGGGTTTCTGTAACACTTAAATGTGTTTAAAGCAAATAGCACAATGCTCAGCACAAAGTGAACATTCACTTACAAAGTGTCTATCAGACCCCATAATGTAGTTGGATGGCTTTTACCATTTCATCTTGCACCGTGAAATCCCAACTCAGAGTTCAGGCCTCTCCCACATCCCACTTCCTTATAGTACCTTTTTCTAACCTTAAGGTAGGATTGGTTGCTATTGAGCTAAAACTCAAAATATTTCCTTCAAGGTGTGAGGGATTTTCTGAAAAGGCTGCCGGGCTCTCTTTATCCCACAGAGTGCAGAGCAACAGGAAGCAGACAAAGCAAAATATGAGCAGCTCTGGATGTACGGAAGATCCTCTTAGCTATGGAGAGCATAACAATAAAGAGGTTTCTGAAGGGAAACTAAAATCTCTGCCCATAGAGATTTTCAAGAAGGGAAGGTAAATGAACTGTTTTAAGCACATACCATGTGCCAGATACTTTTTCATATGTGTTACCTTATTTAATCCTCACAACAAGCCAGTGAGGTTGTGGTTGCCCCCACTCCCTATTTAACAGATGCAAAAACTAGATTAAGTCGCCCGTGGCAATATGCACTCACATGGAAACTCAGATTTGAGCCCAGCCTGTCTGACTCAGGCCTGGCTTTCAACCAGACTTTTTGCCCTATTGCCTTACAAGGTTTCTCTATCTCCATCCCCCTTCATGGTTGTCGTCCTCGGAGTCTCTACATGTTATGTTCTCTGTATCTTCTCCTGTTTCCTCATGGTTTCCTTAAAATGCAGAGCCAGAAGTGAATTGATTATCCTGGGGGGTGGGTACAGGTCCTTAAGGTAGGTGACTGAGGGCTCCACAGCACCAAGGTCAGCAGCTGCGGTCAGGAGGACTAGAGCCCTCTGAGAAAAGGTCCACTGCCGTAAAGCTAGAGAGCTGGAGGGGGCCTCAAGGCACCATGCTTTGCTGTAGTGTCCAGGGGAAGTATCTAGGAAGTGTCTCAAGCAAAGGCAAGAACTGGGGGCTCCTAAGAATAAGCCAAGAAGGTCCTGTGAGAGGAGCTGTTCCTACAGTGGTCACAGATAGCTGAGGTCAGCTTTTATAGAATTGCAGGCCTTTGGTCAACTTTGATAAAGCCAGGCCCCCTTTTGCTACCTCTATCCTTGGGTCAGAACAGTCTCTTTCCTTTGGATGACTATGGAAGCCCAAAGTGTGATTCAGAGTCCCTGCCTTTTTCTTACTACTATCTTCCAATATATGGGCCAGAGTCTGGAAGAGCACATAAATATGCCTGGTAAGCTCCCAGGAGCTTCACAGTTGGGGAAACTAAGTAGGTTGCTCAGTTATTCTAATGTTCCATTGACTAACAGTACACATACTAAGCCACCACGTGCTAACCAACATAGTTGGTCGGATGGTGTGCTATCTAATTGACTTGGAAGGTTTTTTTCAAAGACTTATCAACACAGGATCCAAACTGTCTTCTCCTATCCTGTCCCTTCCTTTCTAATCTTCCCTTTCAGATTCTGTAAGATGAAGGACATGTACATATGAGACTGTTCAGAAAGGTAGTTACCACTGGGTGGTAACAGGGAGGCCTTGGCCCCGGGAGGCATGGTGCTGGTTTAGGGACAGCACAAACCAAACACTGGCTTGGTGCCTAGGAGATAACTCCTTGTCACTTCAGAGAGTAGGTGGACTTGGAGATGTGTCGGCATCAAGCTGTAGAAGTCCCTTGAGACCTTATGGAAAGGGCAGTGTGGGAAGCCCGAGAACACATGCCTTATTTCATGCTGTACCAGTTTTAGGGCTCCGTATACGTTCAAAGGCCGGCCCACACACCAGAGGGATCCAGCAAGCATAGCTGTCACTTCTTTCAGTCCTTCTTTCCTAGCAAGACGGTTTGGTGCCCCCAAGGCATAGGATGAGAGTAAGTAGTACTGATTTTAAGTGGCGATTTCCTTAAAGGCTCACATGAATACAGAGTTCCTTATTCCTCTTTCCCATTCTTGTTTGGTAAGGGGCTAATGATGAAAATTCCCAGCAGGGAAACAAAGTTTGATAAATCAGGACTTCAGATGCTCAGCAGGGCAGCATCAAGAGTACTGGCCTCACATACAGGCTGAGATCTGTGGATTCTGGGGCCATATTTTGGCAATGCCTCTTTCTCTGAAGAGACGATGTGGCCTGGGCTTGGGGATGATTGCATCTTCTTGCTTCTGTGAAGGCTATGCCAGTGACCCTGACAACCAAGGGTCTCACCTCTCAGCCTCCTTGACTTATTATCATGGGTCTTCATCAGAGCTAGCGAGAATACAGCTTTCCTCACCCCACCCATGGTGGGGTCACTGTCTTCATTTTTAGACTTCATCACCAATTTTATATTCTAGTATCTGTCAACGTACCCAAGAAAAGTATGAACTATACTATCTTCTGAATTGTCTGTATTTTTAACACTTCTACATTACAAAAAAATATTATCCAATACGTTCAGAGAAACTGAGTTCTGGTCAAGCAGATGCTTTTGCCACTAGAAAACAATTTTTTTAAAAAAAGAGCATAATAAATAAAACTCTGTAGAAGTGACAATTCCAAAACTACCAGCAATATCTTTACATTTGTAAGTAGGAGATATCAGCTTTAGAATGTCCCCTTCAAATAAGATTAATGACAAAGCACAGTTCTGGTCATTTCTGATCAGGTTACGCCACATGTTTGGAGAACTCCAGGCACAAATGGAATCAACGGAAGTTGCAGATAGTTGCACACTATATAATGTTTATTATATACAAATTCTTGTTACAAATACCATATTTTATGAAACAAATTGTCAGTGTTCAAAATTTTTTCCAATATGCAGTGATGTTTAAAAATAAGCATTCACCATTAAAGCATCTCTTTCTGGCCCAGTTATACTTTTACACAATTTTGTTTATGGAAACAATTTGGGAGCTTTATGGAAAAATAATAATCGAGTAACAAATCCATCTCTCATTTTAGTCAGAGAAGGCTACTTGAGTCAATAGGGTATTTAGTCAACAGGAAAAGAAAAGACAATGAGTAAAGACAGCATTCATGGGGAAACCAGAGTCTTCCTGCACATGAAAAGGCTTAGATGCAATTTTATTCCATCAGAAAGAACATTTCTCTGTCTCTGTCTCTGTCTCTGTCTCTGTCTCTGTCTCTGTCTCTCTCTCTCTCCATCAGAGATGAGGCCAACAACAAGAATGATGTGCTTAAGACAAAAGGGAGAAGGGGGGTTAGTCCAGAGAAGGCCCCCGGATACTCAAGTCAGGCTGCAGAGGGTCTTAGCCACTTACTGGGTGACCAACCCCAAGCATGTTGCTTAGCCATCTGTAAACTGGGGACAATGAGTTTGTTGTGAGAATCAAATGAGATTAACACCCTGGCACAGTATGTGACACACAGTGCACAAGAAAATGTGAGCTATGAGAGAAATGTTAGAAATAAGGCAAACATTAGCGCCAAAGGACAGTCCAGGGGAGCACTTCCTTGTAAGCAAGGACCAGAGGAAACTATGGTAAGGACAGACTAAACTAATGTCTAGTATTCCAATGAGGAGATTGGAATTATGACAGGTAATCAACGATTGGTTACCGAAGCCTAGTCTGCATTAGTATTATTATTTATTTGCTTTCATCTAAATTCTCAATGATCTATGGCCACAGCTAGTTAATTTTAAAAAGTTTAGTTAGTTTTAAAAATTTTACACTCTGCCTCTTAGTTGTAAGAGTGAGCCCTTGTTCACATTTTTTAATATCTTGGTTTACACAATCCTAAAGCACTAAGCTCCTTGCAAAACTGTAAACCAGTGTACCTACCCCACTATGGGCAGACCTCTCATTCAGCCCACAGAACCCAGCTGGAACTTACTTCTAACCTTCACCATCCCTGCACCTTGTCCCCCTTTCAGCGTTACCCACCAGGTACCCAAATAATTAGTGCCTCTCCAAGAGGCAAGTCACATTCCATGATGGGGTAGGGCTCCTTGCTCAGCAATCCCAACAGGAAGAACACCTGAGGTTTTCAGAAAGTTTACCAACTGCATACATTTTGAAGGCAAATATCCTAAGTCCACATTGTGATGAACTCTCACGACCCGCTAGATGCCAGGCATTTATCATCTGGTATTTTCAGATTCATTACACCATTTAATCCTCAGATCAACCCAATGAACCCCAATCATTATCCCCATATTAAAAATGAGCATGTTTACACAGAGGGATGATAAAACATGCCCCAGATCACACATTTAGGAATTGGCAGAGCAAAAGAGTTCATCAACAAAACACACTCCCACCTTACATGTCCCACACCATTTTCACCCTCCGTGACCCGTTATCCACAGAAAATGCCCAAGATGGATGCTGCCTTCCAACCTGGGGTGGGGGGGATGGGGAACAGTTCATTTCCTTCTTATTTGAGTGTCTCTGGTGGGAGGCAATAGTGAGACACTAGGGAGTTCTGACTCCTTGGCAGATATCCAGTCTTAGGCAATTTAATAAACCTCTCTAAGCCTCTGCTATGTCCTTTTAAAATAGAGATCATAACAATGCTGACTTTGGAAGGTGTTTGTGAGGGTTAAATAAGATAATGACTTGGAAACACTTGGCACATTGAAGAGCTCCGTTAGAGCCATTTATGATTCTGTACACAGGATGGCAGGGCTCCCTGATGTATTTGGGCAGGTGCACCAGACAAGCTGATGCTACCAAGTCAAGAAATCAAGACTTAAGGACTTAAAATGTTCCAATTAGATATCAGGGCCACGGTTCTACCTCCCCAGGCTTTTGACCCTCCCCACACTAGTGCCACTGACAGGTTGTACACCCACTTATTGCTCTAATACCAAAGTCCAGCCTCTGCTTATCCTCATGAGTGGCCTCCATCTACTCATCCTCACACTTTATTTAGCACACAAAGCAGTAGACTGGGCTAGCAATGAAAGAACTCAGTACTGAAATCCAGAAGGAAGGACAAAGACAGCCTATAAATGCCAGGGCACACTCAATTCTAGCCATTTCTTAGGAAAAGCTCAAAAGTCAACAGCACAAGCATTCACTCAAGAATACCAGGTCTGCTCCTCAGACGAGTTCCATCCTTTTTGGAATATGTGAACCTTCAGAATAATAAGATCCAACTTCCAGAGTATTAATTCTACCTGCAGATTTGGGAGTGCAATTAAATCAGTAAAGTGCTAATCTAAAATTTAATTTTTATATTAAAAATGTATTATGGAATAGAAATGCAGAATTTACATTAGGTTAATATATGTTTTTTAAAAATCACATTTATGGAAGTCCAATTTGGGTAGCCCCCATACCTCTAGGTTTTTTTCATGCTCACTTTCCTGTGCCCTTTAAGAAGACAATGATGGGGAAGTTGTCAGCTTTTTTTTTTTTTTTAATGGCGTTCTTTAATGAAACTAAATCCATTTCTGTTGACAAAGGACCTTAAAATCACATAAACTCATGTCTTGGAAGATACAAGAACTATGCTGCTAATGGTTCCTCTTAATAGTAATCAAAGGTAAAGTCTTAAAAAGGCATCCATCCTTAGGTAGGTAATTGGCCAACTTAAGTATTTTGTGAAATCACATTTTCATGTAAAGTTGACAGTTTTCTTTTTTTTAATTTTTTTTAACGTTTATTTATTTTTGAGACAGAGAGAGACAGAGCATGAACAGGGGAGGGGCAGAGAGAGAGGGAGACACAGAATCCGAAACAGGCTCCAGGCTCCGAGCTGTCAGCACAGAGCCCGACGCGGGGCTCAAACTCACGGACCATGAGATCATGACCTGAGCCGAAGTCGGACGCTTAACCGACCGAGCCGCCCAGGTGTCCCCAAAGTTGACAGTTTTCAATTCTGTATTACAGGATCTTATCAACAGTTTCATTACAGCTGTGTTCCTTCTAATAGTTGCCATCTTGGCGATGCAAGAAATGGAAAGAAGGCATTTATTCTATGTTGGAGGGGTAAGTTGAAGCCTTCATGACCCCAGTTAAGACCAGTATTTCAAAACTCTTTGCAAAGGAAAACTGACAGACCATAAGTATTTCATTTACACAATATCATTCATACCACCACCCCTTCTCTTTCTTGCACTTACTTCTTCAGAAGGTGTGAAGTTGCATAAACTCTAAGCTCATCAAAATCTTCACTCTAAATTTTTTTTCAACGTTTTTTATTTATTTTGGGGACAGAGAGAAACAGAGCATGAACGGGGGAGGGGCAGAGAGAGAGGGAGACACAGAATCGGAAACAGGCTCCAGGCTCTGAGCCATCAGCCCAGAGCCCAACGCGGGGCTCGAACCCACGGACCGCGAGATCGTGACCTGGCTGAAGTCGGACGCTTAACCAACTGCGCCACCCAGGCGCCCCGAAAATCTTCACTCTAATACTCATTCTCCAAATAGGTACAAACTCCCCTTTTGAGAATCATACACACTATTTTTTGAAATATTGCAACACGGTGTTCTTGTCTATAAATAGGACTTTGACTTTTCTGGACTAGAGAATTGTATTTTAAAAGCACATGAGGGGGGCCTGGGTGGCTTAGTGGGTTAAGCGTCTGACTCTTGATCTCTACTCACGTCATGATCTCACAGTTTGTGGGATCAAGCCCCATGTCAGGCTCTGCAATGTCAGTGCAAGCCTTCTTGGGATTCTCTCTCTCCCACTCTCTCTGCCCCTGCCCTGCTTGTACTCCCTCTCACTCTCTCTCAAAAAAAATAAACAAGCATTAAAAAAAATATCTTTTTAAACACATGAAAAGGAAAACACATGAATAGAAAAAAAAAAGTGCATTGTTAAAAGTGAATGGCCCAGCCTATTCAGGAAGGAAGGAAGCTAGCTCCCAGCATGTGCCCCACACATGGCCAGGCATGTTCTGACTTAATCTTTACAATTCTCATTTTTACAGATATGAGAACTGGGTTTAAATACCTTACCCTGGGACACAAGGCTGGGACAAACTGAGACTCAAATCTTCATCATATGAAGAGCACAAGAAATGGCAGATTAAATGCTTTGAAGATGGAGGGTGGGAAGTGGGGAGGTGAGACTTTGGTTTAAGAAGTTAAGCACTGGGAACAGAAATTAATCCAGAAAAAAAAGTTTGAGTTCTTTCAATTCATCCCATAATCAGTAGATATTTGTCAGTCCCATTGGATTGTGCCAGGCCCAGGCTGGGGATAAAGTCCCTTATCCCTGTGGGAGCCCACAGATTAGCTGAGGCAAGACATACCTAGAAAATGTTAAGTGACGCTAAAGAGAAACACCTAAAGTGGGCAGGATTTGGGGAGCACCTAGAATCTTGGGCGCTTGCTATGGGCTGCTGGTCCCCATCTGCTAACTCAGCCACCAAGCCTTCTCCTACCTGCCAGGGGCTCCCACACTCTGGTCTCTATCGATTTCTACCTGAATAGCAGGAGCCCCCAACCACATCTCACTGGTTTCCCTGCCTCCAGTCTGATTCACCTCATGGCTACTGCACGTGGGCTTTCTGACTCTGGCACCTGAACTTTCCTCTTTTTTTTTTTTTTTTTTTTAAGTTTCATTTATTTTTGAGACAGAGAGAGACAGAGCATGAACGGGGGAGGGGCAGAGAGAGAGGGAGACACAGAATCCGAAACAGGCTCCAGGCTCCGAGCCGTCAGCACAGAGCCCGACGCGGGGCTCGAACTCAGACCGCGAGATCGTGACCTGAGCGGAAGTCGGCCGCTTAACCGACCGAGCCACCCAGGCGCCCCTGAACTTTCCTCTTGATAAAGTCCCATATTCTACACTTCTAGCCCCAGTTCTGCCACCTCCTTCACCAGCTCCAGAGGTCTCAGGTACACTACAATCCTTGGAGACTTCTGGCCAGTGTCTGAAGTTTTCTTCCTCCCAGTTGGTCCCCTTGGGAATTCCTTCCTGCCCTTTACAAACATAGCCCAGGAGTCCTTTCCACTAAGGGTCCTCCTCAGGACCCCATCCCTGTCTGGAGCCTCCTAAGGCCAGCAATCTTCTCTGGTCCTTTCCTGGTGCCTCAGGCATCAGGCGAGGTCATTACCGTTAGCAAAACCCCCCATTTCCAAAATCCTTTTCTCTGGGAATAGCAGAATGCGCCGCAGCAGCCAGCTGGGCAGACACCAAGAAGGTAGTGCAGGGTCAGAGGGGGACAGGAGGCCACCTGCAGCCCCCGCCTGGGATGGGATAGGGAAGACAGGTTGCTGTTAAGCTGCCAAGTAACGCAGCCTTTCCTTTCCGTATATGGTCTTGCGTCTGACAGTCCCTGTGTCTCACCGCGGCAATCAGCAATCGTGTGTATCTTCGATGGGACTCTGGTTGCCAAGTTGGTGAGGAATACGGTGAAAAGTGTTCTGGGAATCGAACTTGAATGTCTTCCAGCCCGCGGAACCCACCGCACGGGCACCAGCAAAAGCACCCGCGCGGGCACGGGCACCGGCACAAGCACCTGCAGCCACGCCAGCCAAACCACCCCAGCCAGCGCAGGGGCCCGCCAAACCACCCCAGTCCGCACCGTCGCCGGGACCCGCCTCCAGGCGCCCATCCTCCCGGGCATCCTCGGACCAAGGGCACCGTTCAAGACCAAGGCTGAACCTTCAAAGGGGGCATCCTCGCGGACATAAGCGTCTGTGCCTCATCCCTCCGGGTAATCCCACCACTGAGCTTGCATATGCTGTCACCCATTCTGGCCCACAGGCGATCATAAAATCAGAGCTACTAAATCGGGAACATCTCTGCTGTCTTGCGTCGCCTTGTGTAAAAGTCGAGTTTCATTTTCCTGCGGCCGCTGCGCCCTCGCAGCGCAGGACGAATCCGACCCAGGACGCCGTGGCCAGGATCTTGACCCCAGCGGGGTTCCAGCCAACGCGAGCACGGCGGTACAACCCTGAGGCCACCTCCCGCGCAGGCGGGAGCCCCCCTTCCCCCTCGCAGGGGGCCCGGGCTGGGGCCGAGGCTCCCGCGTGGGGGTGGGCGGCCCGGGCTAGGGCCGGGCCCTTGACGCCCACTCCGGTCCTCTAGGTGTGAGCGAGGTGCGACCGCAGGGAGACGTGGCGCGCGGGGCAGCGCCGGACGTTGGCGTTCGCGCGTCCGGCCGTTGAGCGGGACCTGGGAGCAGGTGGGTGGGCACCAGTCTCGCTCAGAGGCCAGGCCTGTCCGGCGCCAGCAGGAGAGAGATCGCGCAGGAGGTGAGAAGTTAAGAACTCCCACGCAAAGATGGCTGACAAAGGCAAAAAGGGCAAGAAGGCGGCGGCGGCGGCACCTGCATCGGCGCCCGCAGCTGCGCCGCCGTCCCCTCCTGCAGCTGACGAACCAGGGGACAAGAAAGACCAAGAGGACAAGGAGATCAAGAAAAAGCCAAAGTCGGTGCAGCCCAAGGATGAAGTGGGCACCAGGAAGGGGTGTCGCCGCTACATGTGGGAATTCAAGAAAGGCAATAGAGAGTTCTGGGTGATCGGGCACGCCGAGGTCAAGATCCTGAGCTTGGTAAGTTGGGCTGGTACCCCAGGGCGGAGGCCCAACCATGAAAAGAGGGTGAAGGAGCAGGTTCCAGAGGGGCTCCAGAAGGGCTCTAGAGTAGGGGAGAGCCCTTTGCGGTAGCTCAGGTATATGTCTCCTGGCAGGGCTGCCTGATAGCTGCACTGGTACTGTTCACGGGGACCAGCGTGCACCCTCTCCTGATGCTCATCATCACCATGGAGATGTCCATCTTCTGCTTCTTCTTCATCACCTACACCCTCGCCATCAACAGATACATACCCTTCATCCTGTGGCCCATTTCTGTAAGTGAGAGGAGGTGGGGACCGCCTGAGGCTGGTGTGCATTCATGGGTGTGTCCTGAACAGTGACTGAACAGAGAAACACCCTGCACCCTCCATATTTGTGCCCCGGCCTTGGGTTCAGCACCTCCAGGGGGGCCAGGGTAGGGGAAGCTGAAGTTAGGTTACAAAAGGCTCTCAAAAACCCCAGCTTGGGGGCGGGGAGGCCTCTTACCTACCTGGTGGTCAAAGGAAGAGGTCTCTGCCTTCCTGGGGCTTTGCTCTCCTCAGGAGGGGTGGCGTAGCAACTAGCTGTATCCCCCCCCCCCACTCCTGTGCCAGCTAACAATTGAGTGGAGAGATCACCCCAGAAGGTACCCAATCCCCAGAATTCAAAGAAGAAAACCCATCTTCCCATAAATCAGCAAAATAAAATGAGAATTTTTAAAAAATCACTTTTAAGCAGTCTTAGATCTCTAGTGACTATCCCTGTAAAAGATGTTAAGCCCAGAAGAATGTTCAGCCCAAAGCAGGCATCCATTGGAACAGGAGCTGGGCAAGTTACCAATCACTCATAGCCTGTTTCCTTCATCTGTAATATGAGGACAGTAATAGTCTCTCATGGGATGGTGCCTGAGAAATAAATACAAAGTGCTTGA
The DNA here is from genome assembly GCF_027475565.1 of Acinonyx jubatus. NCBI lineage: Eukaryota > Metazoa > Chordata > Mammalia > Carnivora > Felidae > Acinonyx > Acinonyx jubatus. Next base: position 19,442,529 of record NC_069396.1, on the reverse strand, counting down.
TGCTGTGCCTGAGGACTTCTGGACTTGAATCGTAGAGCACACCCACCTAACTCCCACCTCACTGCACATTCACAGCAAGCCTCCAGAGTTTCACTTACTTTACATATGAAATGGTCCCAGAATGGCCACCTAACTTACCCCCGGGTAACTCAGCTAGTAAGTGGTGGAAAAAGGATTCAAACCCAGCTTTGTCAGTGGAGTCTGAGTTCCTAACTACACGCCGTCCTGCTTCCTTGTCAAAAGTTATTAGGGTCTAGGGATTCATAGGTCTCAGGGAGGTAGGCGAGAACCCCCAATATAGGGAGAAAGGAGAGGAGGACCAAATACGACTCTTGGGAAAGGGGTAAGCAGAGGACAAAGTAAAGGAACAAGCAGAGGGCAAGCTCCCAGCCAAGGAACTTGAAAGATACTTTTAGTTCCAGCAAGATGAAAACTCAATAAACCCTGAAAATCCTCCTGCTGCACTTACCTAAAACTACTACGGAAAGTGCAAACACAACTGCTATAAATGAATGGCTGAGCTGGTAAAAAGGGAAACACACAAGTGCCAAAAATGAAAAACAGGAGCAGTGATCAAATAACCTGCTGAAGTGTGGGTAGCAATGGCCTACGAAGTATTACCCCAGGAACCTGGAGAATGGATTTTCATACACTCTTGAGTTAAAGGAGATGAGGCCTTGGTCCTAAGCAAAATGGGGATTTAGAACTGAGACCCCTATGTAAAGCCAGCACCCTGCAAAGACTGAACCCTTAGGGAAAAGACAGGCAGGGAAGACACCTTTCCCCACCAAACAGAGGAACAAGAGGCCTGTTCACCTCTGCCTGAGCTTGGAGTGGAAAAAACAAAAAAGACCACTTTGAGAAATAGAAGCCTTGAGCCTGCATTTTGTACAGATTTGGTTTGAATTTTTACCACCTTCATCCTGGAAACCTTCATGCAGCCTAGAAAACTTGTGCCTTGGAATTAGAATAAAATGATCCCAATTTAATGATGTTCTGATAATGTCCTTGGGACTCCTGACAGAAACAAATGCAAAGTCACAATCAAAGAATAAAGACTGGAGTGCTTGGGTGGCTCAGTCAGTTGGGGGTCTGACTTCGGCTCAGGTCATAATCTCGTGGTCCATGAGTTCAAGCCCCGCGTCAGGCTCTGTGCTGACAGCTCAGAGCCTGGAGCCTTCCTCAGATTCTGTTTCCCTCTCTCTGCCCCTCCTCTCTTCACACTCTGTCTCTCTCTCTCTCTCTCTCTGAAAAATAAATAAACATAAATTTATTAAAAAAGCATAAAGAAATTCTCACAGTACAGGTGGGGGTGGGGAGAGACTTGTCAAAAATGAATGCACAGTTCAAAACTACAAAACACCTGATTTTAAAATCCCCATGTCTAAGAATTGACAATCAGCAAACATAAAAAAAAAAGAGGAGGATTAGAACCCTGAGAATATGAGATTAACAGAAGAGCTGTCTGAAAATAATAAGAAATATACTTAAAATAATTAAAGACATAAACAGAGCCCTAAGAACAGGAAAAGACATTATAAAGACAGAATAAAAAGATCTTTTTTTAAGTACAAAATACAATGTCTAGAATTAAACACATAGTTTTTGAATTAAAAATGTCAATAGATGGGTTATAAAGCATATCAGACAAAGCTGGAGAATGAGCAAACTGAAAGATGTGGGGAAATGACCCAGGATATAGCACTGAGAGATAGGGACAGAAAATAGAAGAGAAGTTGAGACAGAGAAAATAGAATGAGAAAGTCCATCATAAGCCTAATAGGAATTCCAGAAGAAAAGACTCAAAAGAAGGGAAGAGAGGAGGGGCACCTGGGAGGCTCAGTCAGTTAAGCGTCCAACTTCAGCTAAGGTCATGATCTCCCAGTTTGTGAGTTTGAGCCCCATGTCAGGCTCTGTGCTGACAGCTCAGAGCCTGGAGCCTGCTTCTGATTCTGTGTTTCCCTCTCTCTCTGCCCCTGACCTGCTTGTGCGCTCGCTCGCTCTCTCTCTCTCTCTCTCTCTCTCTCTCAAAAAATAAATAAATATTAAAATTTTTTTTAAAAAAAGAATGGAGGAGGGGAAACAAAGTGATAATGACTGAGAACTCTCCAGGTTTAATGAGTGACATCACTAAATATGGCAGTGTCAGAAATGCCAAAACTCTGTCCCTCCACTAAAGCAATGATTAGGCTGTCAAAAACCATCAGAAACAACTTTTTCAGAACTCTGGAATCCAATTTTAGAAGCTTACAACCGAGGGAAGGTTAATAAAGAAAGAAGCTGTTGGGTGTGATAAGAGAGTGTTGTGCCATTTTAACATACCTCCCCGCCATCCTTCATACCCAAGCTTGTCCGTTACCATGAAGATAACAGCCCACATTCCTAGTCACACTCTTTGCTGGTAGCAGAAGGAACAACACAGACCTTGCTCTCAAAGAATTATGGTTGTGTGTTTTTAACTTGTCTGGTGACTCTTTGAGGGATGGGCCCTCACCTGCCTCAGAGCTTTCTCGAGGCTGAAGTGGCCTCCTGGACAGCATTTGTCAAAAGCATTTAAAGGCCTATCTACTAGCCATAACCACATCTGATTGGGCAAGGGACATCAAATGAGGTAACCAATAGACAGACCAGAAGTTGGGGAAAGAAGAGGCTGGGGAAAGAGATGCATGGGGGAATAAGAACTCTGGAAAGCTACCACATATACCAGGGAATCCAGAAGGCTACACACATGCCAAGGACTGGACACATGCTCAGAAAAGACCCTAAGCTTTTGCCTCTTGCTGACCTTTATGCTCTGTACAAGCAGCAAGGGAAAACCGAGAGTTCTAAACATCCTGGACAATTGTTGAAGGAATACCTCAAAACAAAGCCAATTTGAAAAGACTGGTAGAGTATTTTTGTTTGTTTTCAGATATTTAAGGAAATCTCCTTCAAATCACTACCTGATTTGCTAGCAAAACAGGGACTTCAGTTGCAGTATGGAAAGAATAGTCTTAAAAAAATAGTTTAGAAAAAGTCATCAAACATACAAATGAGTACAGCTCACAACAATCAACAGCAACAAATCCTGGGAAGGAAGGAGAACGTGGTTTACAGAGTAACTATATGATAATATTCAAAATGCCCACAATTATAAGGCATGCAAAGAAACAAGAAAGTATGGCCCATTCACAGGGAAAAAAATTAATAGAGACTGCCTCTGAGAAAGCCCAGATATTAGACTTACTAGACAAAGAGTTTCAATCAGCTGTCTTAAAAATTCTTAAAGAACTAAAACCAGGAGAACAATTTATGAACAAGTAGAAAATAACAGCAAAGAGAAATTACAAAAAGGAACCAAAAGGAAATTCTGGAACTAAAAGTAATATAACTGAAATGAAAAACTGACTAGTTTGGTTTAACAGCAGATTTGAGCAGACAGAAGAATGAATCCATGAACTTGAAGATAGATCAATTGAGATTATCCAGCCTGAGGAACAGAAAAACAAAAAGAATGAAGAAAAATGGAGAAACCTATGGGACACCCATCAAGCATACTAACATATGCTGAATCCCCCCAAAAAAAGAAAGAGAAAAAGGAAGAAAGAATATTAGAAGAAATGGTCAAAAGCTTTCCAAAGTTTGTAAAAGAATACAAATTTACACATCCAAAAAGGACCAAGTAGGATAAAGTCAAAGTAATCCACACTGAGACACTCATAATCAAAATGTCCAAAGATAAAGACAAAGTCTTGAAAGTCACAAGGGCGAAGCAACTAATGTCATATAAGGGGCCTTCAATAAGATTAACAGTCAATTTCTCATCAGAAACCATGGAGACCTGAGGCAATGGAATGATGTACTTAAAGTCCTGCAAGAAAGAAGATAAAAACGGTCAACTAAAAATTCTATCTTTCAAATTTGCTATCTGTTATGAGTTGAATTGTGTCCCCTAAAAATATGTTGAAGTCCTAACTCACAGTACCTGTGAATGTGACCTTACTTGTACATAAGGCCTTTGCAGATGATCTAGTTAAGATGACATATTAGAGTAGGTTCTAATCCAATATGACTAGTATCTTTACAAAAAGGAGAAATTTAGACACAGAGACAAACACGTCCAGAGGGAAGATGATGTGAAGTGACACGGGAAGAAGATAGGATGGTGAGGCAAGCCAAGGAACACCTAAAGTTACTAGAAGCTAGAAGAGAGGCCAGAACAGATCATTTCTTAGCATCTTCAGAGGGAGCATGACCCTGCCAACACCTTGATTTTGGACTTCTGGCCCCAGAACTGTGAGACAATAAATTAATGTTGTTCTAAGCCACTTAGTTGGTGGTACCGTCTTATGGCAACTCCAGGAAATGAATACAATATCCTTCAAAATTTATCCTTCAAAAATGGAGGAGAAATGAAGACATTCCTAGATAAACAAAAGTTGAGGGAGTTTGTTGCTAGTAGAATCACCCTGCAAGAAATGCTAAAAGGAGTCCTTCGGGCTCAAACAATAGGATACTAGACAATAACTTGAAGCCATAAAAGAAATAAGGAACACTAGTAAAGGTAACTACATAGGTAAATATAAAAGCCAGTATTGGGGCACCTGGGTGGCTCAGTTAGTTGAGCGGCCAACTTCGGCTCAGGTCATGATCTTGTGGTTTGTGAGTTCGAGCCCCGTGTCGGGCTCTGTGCTGACAGCTCAGAGCCTGGAGCCTGCTTCGGATTCTGTGTCTCCTCTTCTCTCTGCCCCTCCCCTGCTCATGCTCTGTCTCTCTGTCTCTCAATAATAAATAAATATTTTAAAAAAAATTTTTTTTAAAGCCAGTATTATTGGGGCACCTGGGTGGCTCAGTTGGTTGAGCGTCTGACTTCAGCTTAGGTCATGATCTCACAGTTTGGGAGTTCAAGCCTAACATCAGACTCTGTGCTGACAGCTCAGAGCCTGGAGCCTGCTTTGGATTCTGTGTCTCCTTCTCTCTCTGCCCCTCACCCCCTGCCACCAAAATAAATAAACATTAAAATAATTATTTTTTAAAAAGCTGGTATTATTGTATTTTCAGTTTGTAACTTCTTTTTTCTGATACAATTTAAAAGACAAATGCATAAAACAATAATTATAAATCTACATTAATGGGCCTGTATGTATAAAGATATAATTTGTGACAAAAACAATAAGTTTTTGTGTACTACTGACACTAAGTTGGTATCAATTCAAACTGAATGATTGTAAGTTTAAGATATTAATTGTAACCCCAAGGTAACCACTAAGAAATGAACTCAATAATATATAGAAAAAGAAATGAGCAGGGAATTATATTGATACATTACAAAAAATTAAACACAAAAGAAAGTAATAATGGAGGAATTGAAGGACAACAAGATATGATATATAAAAAACAAACGGCAAAATGACAGAAATAAGTCCTTATCAGCAATTACTTTAAGTGCACATGGATTAAACTCTCCAATTAAGGCAGAGATGATCTGAATGGATTTTTTAAATGATCCTATAATATGAAGACAAGAGACTCACTTTAGTCCAAAGATACAAATAGGTTGAAAGTGAAAATGGAAAAAGATACTCCATGTAAATAGTCACCAAAAAAGAGCTGAGGTGGCCACATCAATATCAGATTTAATGAAAGACATGAAGTGTCAAAACCACACCTAGGCATGTCATCATGGAGGCACTGCTGATCACCAGAAACAAAGGAAAACTTAAAATCAAACCAAGAGAAAAGCCAATTTACCTCAAAAAAAAAAAAAAAAAAACCCCTCAAACTACTAGACTAACTTCATATTTTTCAACAGCAGTGACAGTGGCCAGAAAACACTAGACTAATTTCCTTAAAGGGATGAGGTGGCAAGAGTAAACTAAAGATACTTTTAAACAAAGAATGAAACAATTTCTTTTTGCTGACCCTCACTGAAAGAACTACTAAAAGATGTACTTCAGGAAGAAGTAAATCAAATCAAAACCAAACCAAACCAAAACAAAACAAAACAAGTGTGCAAGGTAAAAAAGGAACAGTAAGCAAAGAGCCTAGTGAGCTTGTGGATTGACCTAAATAAACACTAAGACAGAATTGAGGTTTTAAAAAATGTATTAATAGTTTTTGTTTTTTGTTTTTTTTTTTTTTTTTGCAAGGGGAGGGAGGGAACACGACAACAAGGTAGAACTAAAGGTACAACAACACAATAACATGTAAGACCACAGTACTGTATATGATAAGAATGAAAAGTTCTTGATCTGGGGGGAATGATTTGGCAATAATATTAACACTAACATATTAAAACTTAATACTGAATTCTACTAAAGAATAGAATTCCAGGATATATAAAATCAAACCTGTTGAGGAGAAAGAGTGAAAAGAGAATAAAGAGAGCTAACTCAATAAAATGGAAAAATAAAAAGAAATAAGTGTGGTATATGTTAAATAGAAAATAGTAAAATTAAATGGTACAAATAGATCCATTACTATATCAGAAAAGATGACAAATATGAATGGAATATATTCTTCGTTTAAAAGACAGAGGACTCTAAGAATCGATTTTAAAAATCCAGCTACATACTAAATTACAAGACATGTGGAGAACAGTTATGAGAGATGGAAAAAATAATAAAAGGAAAATACTAACCAAAAGAAAGCTGGCATAGCTTTAATACCAGATTAAGCCAATTGTATGTGGTTTATGTTTTTTTTTTTTTTTTTTAATGTTCATCTACCTTTGACAGAGAGAGAGGCAGAGAATGAACAGGGGAGGGGCAGAGAGAGAGGGAGACACAGAATCCGAAGCAGGCTCCAGGCTCTGAGTTGTCAGCACAGAACCCGACACGGGGCTTGAACCCACAGACCGCGAGATCATGACCTGAGCCGAAGTCAGACGCTTAACCGACTGAGCCACCCCGGCATCCCTGTATGTGTTTTTTAATTTTATGAAGAAGATCACTACTTACAGCAATTCTAAACTTGTATGCACCTAACAATATAACCCCCAAATATAAAAACCAGAAATGAATTATAAGGAATTAAAAGAAGTTATAAGAAAGAACTGGCAAATAGCAACCATGTGGGAGATTTTAACATGCCTCCTTCAGCAATTGATAGCTTGATCTAATGACATACACAGAACATATTGAACCCTACACCCAACATAAACAGGCTATATATTCCTTTCAAGTACATTTGCAACAATCATAAAAATTATCCTCAATAAGACCACAAAGGAAATGTAAATAAATAACAAGTAATTGATATCCATACAGACCATTCTCTAACTTCAATATAATATAATTAAAAATCAATCAGTAAAATTTAACTAAATCCCCAAGTATTTGGGGGGAAATCTAATGTGTTCCCCAAACATATGAGGATTTCATGTTTATGTAGTATTCACAGATACTACCTGTAGAATGTCCCTAAACTATTCAAATTCAAATCTATATAATTAGAAGGCTGAAAATTAACAGTATCAAGAAGGTACCAAAACAAGATAAAAAAATGGAACTAAAAAGAATGCAATGCCAAAGATAAGAGTTAACATTAAGGAAATAGGAAACAGAGATCCATAGTGAGGACTAATAAAACCAAATATCTAGTTCTTCAAAAAGACTACTAAAGCAGATAGACCCCAAGGAAAAAAAGAGAGAACGAACAAGGAAAAATATTAGTAAAAATACCAACAGGAGATTTTTAAAGATTACAGGGAAAATATGAACTTTTATGCCAATAAATTGGAAAGTTTATTTAGATAATAATTTCCTACAAAAAATATCACATAAAAATTGATTCAAAAAGAAATAGAAAAACAGGTTATAAAAAATTCATCCATGTTTTCATCTGGCACTTGTTTCACTTTTTACATTTAAATCTTCTGATTCATTTGGAGTCATTTTGGTACATGGTGTGAACCATGGCTCCAATTTTATATCCTGATGACTATCCAGTTGTTATACCCTATCACTCAATTTATTCAGTTATTAAATAGTATAACTTTTCCCCACTGATTTTAAATGGCATTTCTGTTAAATGTTAAAATCCCAAATGCAGGGTTTATTTCCAGACTTTATATTCCGTTTAATTGGTCTGTCCCTTTTTTCTTTTCTGTTTTAAACGCTTTATAATACTATCTAATAGGCTTTTGATATTAAAACCAGATATTATAAGGAATGTAAAGTATATACACCTAGGTTACCTAAATATGGCTATAAAAATCCTCAATAAAATACAGGCAAACTGAATCAAGCAATCTATAAGCAAGCAATACATCATGATCAAGCAGGGTATGTGTCAGGAATACAAAGATGATTTAATCTTCAACATTCTATCGGTACAATTCGCCATCTCTTATCTAAAGGAGAAAACCATTTCATCATCTCATGAACTTCAGAAAAACTATTTAGTTCATCTCATGAATTTCAGAAATACTAATTTTAAGAAAACTCTTAGCAAACTAGGGGCACCTGGGTGGCTCAGTCAAATAAGTGTCCAACTCTTGATTTTGGCTCAGGTCATGATCTCACCATCATGAGATCGAGCCCCACCTCAGGCTCTGCACTGGGCATGGAGCCTGCTTAAGACTTTCTCTCTCCCTCTGCCTCTCTATCTCTCTAAAAAAAAATAAAGAGGGGCACCTGGGTGGCTCAGTCGGTTGAGTGTCCAACTTCGGCTCAGGTCATGATCTTATGGTTCATGGATTCAAGCCCCGAGTCAGGCTTTGTGCAGATAGCTCAGAGCCTGGAGCCTACTTCGGATTCTGTGTCTCTCCCTGCCCCTGCCCCATTCATGCTTGCTCGCTCTCTCTCTCTCTCTCTCCCTCTTAAAAATAAACATTAAAATTTTTTTAATAAAGAAGAAAAGAAAACTCTCAGCAAACTAGTTTAAAAGAGAACTTATCTTAATAATAGGTATCTACCCAAACCTATGATAAACATTGCATTTCATGGTAAAACTTTAGAAGCACTGGAGATGCCTACTATCCCCACGCCTGTACATTGTGCTGGAGATCTTAGTACAATGTAACAAGAAAATCAAAAAGTGTATGAATTGGGAAGGGGAAAAAATAGCATTATTCACAGATAATAAAATTCTTTACATAGAGAATCTACATCTATGAGAATCTACAGTCAAATTACCATGAAAGTTAACCAGAGACAAAACAATAGTGTTCCTGAATACCAGCAATGAACAATGAGAAAATGTGACTTTTCAAAGAAACCATTTAAAACAGCAACAGAAACTACAAGGTGTCTTAGAATAAACCCATTCAAAGATGTGTAAGACTTTACGTAGAGATTATATTTTATTAACAGACATAAAAGTCTGCATAAGTGGAAGTATACACCATATTCACAGGTCTGAAGAGTTACTATCATAAAGATGACAATTTAAGGGGCACCTGGGTGGCTCAATTGGTTATGCATCTGACTCTTGATCTCAGCTCAAGTCATGATCTCACGGTTCGTCAGATCAAGCCCCATGTCAGTCTCTGTGCTGACAGTGCAGAGCCAGCTTGGGATTCTCTCTCTTTCCCTCTATCTCTGTCCCTCCCCAGCTCATGCACTCACACGTGCGCTCTCTCCCTCTCTCTCAAATAAATAAACTTAAAAAAAAATTGCAATTTAATTCCATAGTAATCAAGAAATCAAATGGAACTTCAACCTGACAGAGGTTCTTCCTGGAATCTCCAGGAACGTTTACAAGGTGATTCTAAAATTCTTACAAGGATAGACTCACCCAACAAGATATCAGAATTACTATAAAGCTTTGGTACTAGCTCAGGGATCAACAAAAAGACTAACGGAATTGTTATGGACTGAATGTGTACCCCCAAAGTACATATGCTGAAATCCTAACCCCCAGAGTGACTATGCTTACAGATGAGGCCTTTAGAGTTTGCTAGCATTTTACTGAGGCTTTCTACATTTCTGTTCATCAGGGATGATGGTCTGAAATTTTCTTTTCTAGTAGTGTCCTTTGCTAGTCTTGGTATCGGGAAAATGCTGGTTTCATAAAATGAGTTTGGGAGTGGCTCCCTCCTTTTCAATTCTTTTGGAAGAGTTTGAGGATTGGTGTTAATTCTCCTCGAGATGTTTGGCAGAAATCACCAGTAAAGCCATCTGGTTCTGAGCTTTTCTTCAGTGGGAGATTTTCTATTACTGATTCACACCAGGAGGAAATATGCATAGGAGACACAGACCAGAGTGTTCATTGCAGCAGAGTTTGTAATAATAATTTCCTAAAAGGTAGAAACAACCTAATGTCTCTAGTTTGGTTTATTCACAGACTTCATCAGTTAAAATTAATGAATTCAATCTGTGTTCTCAAAATTGATCAATCTCACAAACTTTAAGTTTAAAAAGCCAATGATAGAAGACACCTTTTATTTAAATTTAAATTTGTGAAACGCACAAAATAGTATATACTATTTATGAACATATAATATGGAAGAAAATACTAATACACTCTTGGGAAAAGTACCCATCAGTTCCACTGTGTGTAGTTGCCTCTGAGTGAGAGGCATAAAAGGGCCGGAATGGTGACACTGTGTCTTACTCCACAAAGTTTTACTTCTGGCTTTGTTTTCTTTTTTAAGAGATCTAAGCAAATCTTGCAAGATCTTAACATCTGTTTAATCTCAATAGTTCATGGCTGCCAGAGGTGGGAGTGGGGATGAGTGTTCTATTATTTTCTGTATGTTTGAAATGTATTAAAATTCAAAAAACAGCAAAGGAAAAGAAAATGCCCAAGACAAGTAGCCAGGGAAGGTCAACCTGCAGAAAATAGCATCATAGAAACCAAGGGGAAGGGTGGGCCTTACTCAGTGCTGCAGAGCTGGCTGCTGCCCACGGGATTGAGAGGGTGCACCAGCTCTGGGTTAGTATCACCCCATGAGTGACGCGAGAGGAAGCCGGCTCTCTGTGGCCACGCTTTGCCCAACTCTAAGTCTGGCTATGCCAGGGAGTGACAGCAGGTGGTACTTGCAGGGAAAGTAGCCCTTCTGCGCGGTCTGGGAACATCTGGACCTTATCAGTAAGGTAAGGGAAACAAGTGTACAGGGCAAGGGTAAGACTGAGGCCACAAGGGATGGGAAGGAAGGCTGCTGATGCAAACAGGGGAGTGTCTAGGAAGTAGCAGGAGGGGCAAGGCAGGGGTTGAAAAGGCAGCCACTGGGCTCCCAACTTAGGGTGGCCGGAATCCAACAGAGCCTCCTGCCAGCAACACAGCCCACCCCTCAATCCAGAAAGGAGAGCTGGTCCTGAGAGCATAAAGATGATGGGGGGTTGTACTCACCGTTAAGTTGTATAGTTGTGCAGTTACTTAAATGAGTATTCAAGGAAAAAAATCAAAACATAACTAGCTACTGTGTGAGTTCAGGTGAGAGGCAGCAGCAGGGGAGCCTATGAAGGCAGTTAAACACCCTGGGCTTTGCATCTCAACTCAAAGAGCCCAGCCCTGCGGACCACAGCACGTCCATGCAGCCCATGTGTATTTATCTCCACCTGTACTTTTAAAAGCAGTCAGAAGTTTGGAAACCATCCCCTTTGGAGGAAGCTATGCTAGGCTGGGTGTTGATGGGGGTCTTGGCTCTGTTTGAGGCTGACTTGCCTATCTCTCACGCTTCTAGGACCTTCTCAACGACCTGTTTGCCATTATTTTCCTTGTGGGGGCCGTGGTCATAGCTGTGAAAAGTCGACAAACCATGCCACTGCACTACTTTATTGCTGTGGTGAGTCTTTCATGTTGGGCAGTTTATTTGCTCAGAAATCACCTCTTTTAGGGGCGCCTGGGTGGCTCAGTCAGTGAAGCATCCGACTCCTGATTTTGGCTCAGGTCATGATCTTACGCTTTGTGAGTTCAAGCCCTGGGTCGGCTCTCTGCTGTCAGTGCGGAGGCCATTTGGGATCCTGTCTCCCTCTCTCTCTGCCCTTTCCCCACTCTCCCTCTCCCTCTCTCTCTCTCTCTCTCTCTCTCTCTCTCTCTCTCAAAAATAAACATTAAAAAAAGAAAGAAAGAAAGAAAGAAAGAAAGAAAGAAAGAAAGAGAAAGAAAGAAAGAAAGAAAGAAAGAAAGAAAGAAAGAAAGAAAAGAAAAGAAAAGAAAAGAAAAGAAAAGAAAAGAAAAGAAAAGAAAAGAAAAGAAAAGAAAAGAAAAGAAAAAAGAAAAGAAAAGAAATCACCTCTTTTGGAGAATGGGTGTTTTCCACTGATTTAAGGAAAGGGCTTCTTTTCACAAAATTTTGGGACCCATGCAAAGTTTAAAACTAAAGGTGGTAAATGCTTCCAATGAAAAAACCACTTAAATAAAGATGATGTCCAGGGAGCCAGCCAATCTAATGGCTTTCTCCTCCTAGCTGCCCCAATCCCTGAGGCAAAGGGTCACACCCAGGCCGCTAACCATGGGTTTTAAGAGACAGGCACAGGTGGAGAGGGGTGGGGCAGGGAGGAGAGGGAGGCTGAAGCTGGAGGAGGGGCAAACTCAGAATGTCTCTGGTTGAGAAGTCTAGGAAGAGGAAAGGACGTGTTAATCAGCACCCGCAGACGAATTAGAAACAAGGAGAGAATATGCCAGCTTTGGAATGAAAAGCAAAAGTAATGGGCATCCTTTTTTCCCCCAGATCCTTATTGGTATGGCTGGAATGTTTGCTTTAATGGATATGTGTCTTCAAAGAAAACATTTCAAAGGCAAGAGGCTCAAAACCAATGTGCTGTTTCCTCCAAAAAATGAACGAAAGGTTGAAAAGCCAAAGGAAGCAGAAAACCCACCAGAAAAGGCACCAGAAAAGGCACCGGAAAAGGCACCAGAAAAAGCAGAAAAGCCAAAGGAAAAAGTAAAGGGAGGCAAGAAATGACGCAAAGGAGACCCCTGTTATCAAAAGTGGCAGTGCGTTTTACGACAAATATTTCCAGTTTATTGTCTTCTCTCTAGAATGGTTTTCTTTTCCATCCTAATAACCAACTTTGCTTGAAAAAGAAATTCCTCTTTAAATGGATTTTAAAGCTTAATGTTGATCTAAACATTATTTTGTTCATTCAACAAAAGTTACTGAAAGTTTTGGTGCAGAGGGCAAGACCAGAGATGGGCCTCTCAGGGTGCCTGTAGGCCACAGGGCACACAAGGTTTGGGGTACCCGTAGCGTGGGTGACAGAGGCTGTCAACAGTGACCAGCCAAAGGGGCCAGAGGAAAACAACAGACTGGAAAACAAAATGGACATTTTATTCACATTAATTTTTTTTTTTTTTGAGGTTGGGGAGAGAGAGTAGAGGAGGGGCGGAAGAGATGGGGGGTGGGGAGTAATGGGGTGCCCCCCCCCAGCCTAGCCAGGAACAATGTGAGAGACAGGCTGAGAGGGTCAACTGGGCCGTGAGAGCCATGCTAGTGGCTCGGGCCTTTGTCCTAAGTGCCACATTCAGGTGGGGAAGCAGGTGGAGCCCAAACTTGGATGGCCCCAGCCATAGGGCCTCCACCATTCCAGTCATTACTCCCTCTGTAGCCCCCACAGCACCCCCTGCAGGCCAGGCAGGGTGAGGCAACCCTGCTGAAAGTGGGAGCAACTACAGGGAGTTACATTGTAAAGAAAAACTCAAAAATGCACCCTATCCTGCCATGTGACCCCAAATTCCTCTCCTAGGTATTGAGCCAGGAGGAATGGTACATTAGAATTTTCATAGTAGCCAAAAGGCAAAAAAGAGCTTACAGGTTCAAAAGGAGATAAACCCAACTGTGCTACGTTCATAAGATGGAAATCTACTCAGCAATAAAAAAGGATAGTAATACAACACGGTAATAATGATAAAAATAAAAGATTCATAATGACTCTCACATATTGAGTGAAAGAAGGCAGACTCAAAAGACATACCCTATGATTCATTTCTATGAAGCTCAAGGACAGGGAAAAATACAGCGGTTGCCTCAGGAGGTGAAGTTTGGGGACTGATTATAAAGGGGCACGAGGAGGGGGAGCCTGGGTAGCTCAGTCAGTTAAGCATCCGACTTTGGCCCAGGTCATGATCTCGCAGTTGGTGGGTTCAAGCCCTGCATCTGGCTCTGTGCTGACAGCACAGAGCCTGCTTCAGATTCTGTGTCTCTCTCTCTGCCCCTCCTCTGCTCACACTCGAGCTCTCTCAAAATAAATAAACTTTAAAAAAAAAAGGGGGGGGGCATGAGGGCATGAGAAAGTTCTTTATTTTCATTAGGGAAGTGGTCACATAGGTATATACATGTGTCAAAACATTCAACTATATACATAAAGCCTGTGTATTTCATAGTATGTAAATTTTATCTAAAAATGTAAGTGAAACATGACTGTGTTCAGAATCTAACGGAAAAGGGTAGACCTTGCTGAACTCCTTTGTGTGGCCATTCCTCTCAATCCCTGGAGGCGGCTCTCTGAAGCAGGCAGAGGTTTCCCATGTCCAGACGGAGAAGGCGTGCAGTGGGGCGGAGCGTGACTTGATGCAGCCACCTGTCATACTGAGGAGAACCTGGGACAGGGTTGTGGTCACCACAGACTTCAGGAAGATGCCTCTTTGGACCAAAACTACATCAGGTGAGTATCTTCCAGGAGTAAGGAATGACCTGGGGCATATCACCCATGGAAATGGCCAAAATGCAAATTCGGAAAAATCCTAACTACAGGGTAAAGATACCATGTCCTTAAAACAAGGGACTGTAAAGACGACAATAAGCTAACAACAGTTCTTGGAAGGCGGGAGGGAGTAGATTATGAGAAACATTTTAAAATTTAACAGAAGGGTTGAATAATAGAACAGACAGGGGCATCTGGGTGTGCTGGGTGTGGAGGCTCCTTAAGATTCTCTCTCTCCCTTTCTCTGTGCCCCTCCCCTGCTGGTATACTCTCTCTAAAAAAAAAAAAAAAAAAAGACTAGCAAAAGAAAACAACAGAGATTAGAGTACAGATAAATAAAACATAGAGTAGAAAAATAATAGAATCAAGAAATCAAAAAGTTGGTTCTTTGAAAATATCAACAAAAAAAAGATCAACAAATCTTTAGGTAGTGATGAAGAAAAAAAGGGAGAGAACACATAACAAAAACCAGAATTGAAAGTGCAGACATTACTAATGATGATAGAAAAATAAAAACGAATACAAGATTATAACAATTGTATGCCAACAAACTAGATGAAATGGACAAACTAGAAACATACAAATTACCTAAAGTGATTCAAGAAGAAATAGAAAATCTCAACAGATCTACAAAAGATCAAAATAGTAACCAAAAACCTCCCAATGAAGTCCAGTACCAGATAGTTTCACTGGTGAATCCTACCAAACATTTATTTATTTTTAATTTATACTTTTTAAAGTTTTTTTGAGAGAGTATACAAGTGGGGGAGGGACAGAGAGAGAAGGAGAGAATCCCACTGATGGTGTAGAGCCTGATACGGGGCTCAAACTCACGAACTGTGAGATCATGACCTGAGCCAAAGTCAGATGCTTAAGTGACTGAGCCACCCAGACACCCCTCTACCAAACACTTAAAGCAGAATGAATACCAACCCTTCGCAAACTCTTCCAAAAACCAGAAGACAAGGGAACACTTCCTAAGTCATTATATGAGGCCAGAATTACCCCAATAACAAAGCTAGATGAAGACATCACAAGAAAACTATATACCAACATTCGTTGACTGTAGATGTAAAAATCCTCGACAAAATATTAGCAAACCAACTCTAACAACATATTAAAATTATTATATACTATGACCAAGTGGTATTTACCCCAGAATAGTACTGCAAAGTTTTTGAAAACTGAACTGCCACTGGAGTCACAGTCCAATGGTAGGTAGGATATTGTGGCCTGAATCTAACCAGTTGATTGCCTGCTTAAAAAAACAAACAACAACAACTAAAAACCAACACTCTCTATAGGAATTAAGTAAATCCAGAGTTCATAGCATAATATTCAAAATGTCCAAAATACAATAATTACTTGACATATTAAGAGACGGAAAAATCTGGGGCACCTGGGTGGCTCAGCTGGTTAAGCATTCAACTCTTGATTTCCGCTCAGGTCATGATCTTGTGGTTCATGGTATCAAGCCCCATGTTGGGCTCTGTGCTGAATAGCACAGGATCTGCTTGGGATTCTCTCTCTCCCTTGCTCTCTGCCCCTCCCCCACTCATATGTGCTCTCTCTCTCTCTCAAACATTTAAAAAAAATGTTAAAAGAAACAGAAAAATCTCAAAATTTCATGAGAGAAAAGACAATGAATAAACAACCCTAAATATAACAACGAATGTTAGATGATTAGACAGAAACTTTAAAGAGAATATTATAGCCATGCTCTAAGAATAAGTGAAATAATTGGAATGATAGAAAGTCTCAGTGGAGAAATAGAAAATATTTTTAAAAATCAGATGGAAATTTTAGAACTGAATACAATAACCAAAATAAAAAATCTCACTGGATGTGCTTAATAACAGAATGGAAATGACAGAACAAGGAGTTCGTGAACTTGAAGACAAATCAAAAGAAATTATCCAGTCTCAGAAGACATGAATAGATACTTTTCCAAAGAAGACATCCAAATGGCCAACAGACATATGAAAAGATGCTCAACATCATTCATCCTCAGGGAAATACAAATCAAAACCACAATGAGATACCACCTCACACCTGTCAGAATGGCTAAAATTACAACCCATGAAACAACAGATGTTGGCAAGGATGTGGAGAAACAGGAACCCCTTTGTAAGGAATGCAAACTGGTGCAGCCACTCTGGAAAACAGTATGGTGGTTCCTCAAAAAATTAAAAATAGAACTGTTCTATGACCCAGCAATTGTACTACTAGGTATTTACTCAAAGGATACAAAAATGCTGATTCATAGGGGCACATGCACCCCAATGTTTACAGCAGCACTATCAACAACAGCCAAATTATGGAAAGAGCCCAAATGTCCATCAACTGATAAATGGATAAAGACGATGTGGTGTATATATATACAATGGAATACTACTCAGTGATCAAAAAGAATGAAATCTTGCCATTTGCAATGACATGGATGGAAGTAGAGTATACTATGCTAAGCAAAATAAGTCAGAGAAAGACAAATATATGATTTCATTCATAGGTGGAATTTAGGAAACAAAACAGATGAACACAGGGGAAGGGAAGGAAAATAAGATAAAAACAGAGAGAGAGGCAAACCATAACAGACTCTTAGATACAGAGAACAAACTCAGGGTTGCTAGAGGGAGATGGGTGGGGGGATAGGCTAAATGAGTGATGAGCATTAAGGAGGGCACTTGTAGGGATGAGCACTGGGTGTTACATGTACGTGATGAATCACTGGTTCCTACTCCTGAAACCAACACTACACTGTATGTTAATTAACTTGAATTTAAATAAATTGTTTAAATATAAATGTTTAAATAAAGTAAATTTAAAAAGTATCCAATTTCAACAAAAAAAGAGTAATAAGATTGAAAGAAGAAGAAGAAGAAGAAGAAGAAGAAGAAGAAGAAGAGAGACTCCAGAACTTTAGAGACAATACCAAAAGAATACTTGTATCACTGGATTCCCACAAAGTATGGAGTGAGAGTGTGGCACAAAAACTTCTTGAAGAAATGATGGCCGACAACTTCCTCAAATAAGCAAGAGACACAAATTTACAGATTCAAGAAATTCAGTAAATTTCTAACAGAAGAAGCAAAGAAATCATACTCGGGTACATCCTAATCAAATTTCTCAACACTGAAGATGAAGAAAAAAATATTGAGAACACCTAGAGGAAAATGATGCAACAATTTGAATAACTGAGGATTTGCCATCAGAGACCATGGAGCCCAGAAAGAAGTAGCACAATTTTCAAGTGTTAAAGGAAAATAACCATCAAACCAGAATGCTTTATCCAGTGAAAATACCCTTCTTTCATCAATGAAGGTAAAAAAAAAAAAAAGAAGACATTCTCAAAAAAAGGAAGACTAAAAGAACACATTGCCAGTAGATCTGCTCTGAAAGAAGCGCCAAAGGAAGTTCTTTAGACAGTAGGGAAATTATACCGGAAGGAAACATGGCACTTAAAAGATAAAGAATGAGCAACAAAAATAGTAAATATCTTAAAAATTAAAAACAGAACTACCATATGATCCAGCAATCCCACTCCTGGATATATGTCCAAAGAAAACAAAATTATGTTGAAGAGATATCTGCACCCCCCTGTTTATTACAGCATTATTTATACATGGAAACAATCTAAGAGTCCATCAATGGATAAATGGATAAAGAAAATATGGCATATACGTATATATATATATACATATATATCATATATATGTATATACACATACACACACAACGGAATATTATTCAGCCTTTAAAAAGAAGGAAAACCTGCCATTTGTGGCAAGATAGAGGACACTTTGCTAAGTGAAATAAATTAGAAAAAGACAAATACTGATCTCACTTATATGCAGAATTTAAAACAAGAAAAAAGAAAAAAATGAAACTCAGAAAATGAGATCAGATTTGTGGTCACCAAAGACAAGTGATGGAGGGAGAGAGAATTAGATGAAGGCAGTCAAAAGGTACAAACTTCCAGTTATAAGAGACATAAGTATTAAAGATGTAATGTGCAACATAACTATAGTTAATATCGCTGTATGCCATATTTGAAAGTTGATAAGAGGGGCGCCTGGGTGGCGCAGTCGGTTAAGCGTCCGACTTCAGCCAGGTCACGATCTCGCGGCCCGTGAGTCCGAGCCCCGCGTCAGGCTCTGGGCTGATGGCTTGGAGCCTGGAGCCTGTTTCCGATTCTGTGTCTCCCTCTCTCTCTCTGCCCCTCCCCTGTTCATGCTCTGTCTCTCTCTGTCCCAAAAATAAAAAATAAACGTTGAAAAAAAAAAAATTTGAAAGTTGATAAGAGACTAAATCCTGAAAGTTCTCATCACAGGTTAAAAAACACTTTTCTCTTTTTTTGTATCTATATTTGATGATGGATGTTAACTAAACTTACTGTGTTAGTCACTTAACCATACACATACATCAACTTCTTATGCTGTGCATTTTAAACTTATATGTCAATTATTATTGTATATCAGTTCTATATCAATATAAAACTGGTAAAAAAAATAGTAAATATCTGGACAAATAGAATATTCTTCTCAAGTTCTTTAAAATATGTTTGATGTTTGAAAGCAAAAATCTTCTTTTTTAAATGTCTTAATGTTTATTTATTTTTGAGAGAGAGACAGACAGACAGACAGAGTGTAAGCAGGGGAGGGACAGAGAGAGAGAGGGAGACACAGAATCCAAAGCAGGCTCCAGGCTCTGAGATGTCAGCACAGAGGCCAACACAGGGCTTGAACCCATGAACCGTGAGATCATGACATGAGCCAAAGTCGGATGCTTAACCATCTGGGCCACCCAAGAAACCCCACAAGCAAAAATCTTAACATCATCTGATGGGATTTCCAGTATAGGTACATGTAATACATGTGACAGCCACAACATAAAGAGGGGAGGTTAAAATGACATATATGATGTTCAAGTTTCTGCATTGCATTTGAAGTGGTAAAATATTAATTCTAAACAGACTGTGAAAAGTTAAGCATGTATATATTAATCCCTATAGAAAACACTAAAAAACAGTACAAAGAGAGTAAAAAGCTCAATAGATGTAGTAAGAGAAGACTAAAAAATATTTAATCCAAAAGAAGGCAAGAAAGAATGGACAAATAAAGAAGGAACAAACAAAACAAAATTGTAGACCTAAATCCAAATATAAATAATTACATTAAATATAGATGGTCTAAACATACCAATTAAAATAGATGGTCAGATAAATTTTTTTAAAGACTCAATCATATGCCATCTACAGGAACCTCTACTTTTTTTAAGTTCTTATTTATTTATTTTTGAGACAGGCAGGTAGGGGCAGAGAGAGGGAGTGAGAGAATCCCAAGCAGGCTCCAGGCTGTCGGTGCAGAGTCCGACATGGTGCTTGAACTCACAAACTGTGGGATCCTGACCTAAACTGAAATCAAGAGTCAGACACTTAATCGACTGACCACCCAGGTGCCCCAGGAAACTCATTTTAAACATAATGGTATAGGTAGATTAAAAATAAAAGAATGGAAATAGATACTGCATTTGAACACCAATCAAAAGAAAACTGTAATGGTTGTACTCACGTCATACAAAGCAAAAAGCAAAAAAACAAAATCACCAGGGATAAAAGAGACACTACATAAGGATAAAATGATAAATCCACTTTATGAAAATACAACAATCCTAAATCTTCCTAATAACAGAGCCTCAAAATGCATAAAGCAAAAACTGAAAGAAGTGAACAAAAACATGGACAAATCTACACATATTGTTGAGGATGTCAACTTTTCTCTCCCAGTAATTGATAGAACAAGTACACAGGAAACCAGCAAGGATCCAGAAAAACTAAATACCACAAATCAACTGGATCTAAATGACATTTATAGATCACTTCACTCAATAATACATTCTTGTCAAGTGTACAGCAAAGCATTCACCAAGATGGCCCATATCCTGAATTATAAGACAAATCTCCATAAACTTAAAAGAATTAAAATCATACAGAGTATATTCTCTGGCATAATGGAATTAATGGAAATTAAACTGGAAATCAATAACAGAAAGATGACTAGAAAATCTCCAAATGTTTAAAAATTGAACAATATACCACCAAATAATCTGCAGTTCAAAGATAACGTCTTGGGAAAAATTAGAAAATATTTTGAAGTGAACAAAAATGAAAATACAACATATCAAAGTTGGTAACATAAAACAAAAGTAGTAGAGAGATAGTTTTAGCATTAAATGGTTCTATGAGAAAAGCAGAGACAAGATATACAAATGCCAACAAAAAGAAAGTAGGTGTGGTGAAATTAATATTAAATGAAATAGAATTAAAAGCTAAAAGCATTCACTAGGGAAAACAGAGATATCAAAATGATAGTTTAATAAATGCCAGGTACTATTCTAAGATATTTTTATGTATTATCTCATTTAATCCTTATAATAATCAGATGACTGGGGTGCCTGGATGGTTCAGTCGGTTCAATGTCCCAGCTCTTGATTTAGGCTCAGGTCATGATCCCAGGATTGTGGGATCCAGCTCTGCGTCAGGCTCCGTGCTGAGCATGGAGTCTGCCTCAGATTCTTTCTCTGCCCCTCTGCCCTATTCACACACACACTCCTGCTCTCTGTCTAAATAAATAAATCTAAATTGTATACATAAATTATAATACATAATTTAATAATTTATAAATTTTAAATTTATAATAGATAAATTTATATATACATAAAAAATTTTTAATAGTAATCATACGACTTAAGTAATGTCACTATCACCATTTTGTGAATGGAGAAACTGAGGACAGAGAAGAAAGTCATACAACCGGGATTTAAACACTTGGCTTATGCTCTTAATTGCTATCCTACTGAACAAAACATATGTTAACCCCTGTTCATCCAACATTATAACTTAAAAACAAAAACAAGAAAACATTAGAAATCCAAAGAAAAGTAATACATGGAAAACTTTAGTGAGGAGCTTTAATATATCTGTTTCAGTAAATCAATACATCAAGCAAAAGAAAGGTAAGTATACAGAGAGTTTCAATTACATCATTTAAAAGATACATAGTAGATACATAGGTAAGTTTTGTACCCAACTAGGAGAGAGTATTCAATCTTTTTAAACACACAAGGAACATTTACCAAACTTGACTATCAGGACACAAAATCTCAACAAGTTCCAAAAAAGGAGAACATATAGACCTATTCTCTAAATAAAATAAATAATAAAATTAGATATTCACCAGAAAAGTCTCACATTTCTCTAACTAAAAACTTTAAAATACCCTTTTAAATTATTCTTGGATTAAAGAGGAAATTAAAATGAAACCTACAAGCTAATTAGAAGTGAATAAAAATTAGAGCAATATTTTGGGGATGTGTCCTAAGTGGTCCTCAAAGAAAGATTTATAGCTTTAAATGCCTTCATTAGGAAAAAAGAAAGATCTAAATAAAGCACAACACAACACACAAGAAATAAAATATAATGAAATAAAAACTAGCGGTCAATTCTATTTATGAAAATAAAGGCAAAAATCCCAAATAAAATACTAGCAAAATGAATCCAGAGGTTTATCAAAAGAGCAAAACACTACGGGTATTAAAGGTACATCCCACAAATGTAAGGATGGTGAGTCAGGAAAACTGCTCTTGGAGCACTTGGGTGGCTCAGTCGGTTAAGCGTCCCACTCTTGATTTTGGCTCAGGTCATGATCTCAGAGTCACGAGATCAAGCCCACCGTCAGGCTCTGTGCTAGGCACGGAGCCTGCTTGAGATTTCCCTCCCTCTCCTTTTGCCCCTCCCCACTAACACTCCTCCCCACCACCACCCCTCCCCCCTCCTGCACACTCACACAGGGCCTGCTCGAGTGCTCTCATCTCTCTCAAAAAATTAAAATTAAAAAAAAATTAAGAAAAAAGAAAAAACTGCTATTGTCAGTCATCACATTCCTAGATTAAAGGGAAAAAACACCAGGTTCTAGAAGGAAAAATCTGTATGGCAAAAGTGCCAAGTAAAAGGCAAATGACAAACCAGGAAAAACTATTCATAACTCACATTTCAGAAAAAGGAAATCTCCTTTTATAATCTCCTGAATATAGGCGTTCTTATGCATCAATTTTTTTAAACAGACAATTAATAGAAAAACATACAAAGGATGTGAAAAGCAGTTCTCGGAAAAGCAAAAGCAACTGGCTGTTACATATGCAAAAACAAAACAAAACAAAAAAACCCCTTGATCCACTCATAACTAGAGAAATGCAAATCAACACTGCCCAGGGGGTTTTGTTTCTAAATACCATTCTCCAATAAAAGAACCTGAGTTTCCTGGAGGAACCCTGACTCTAGGGCTGAAATGGGGAGAATACAATATGACCCTGAAGCACTTTATAGGGTCAGAAAATAAGCAAATGAGGGAAAAAAGATGCGGGCTGGGTACACAGGAACCCACCTGAAGGAGCTAATAAAGGCCAAAGATGAAACAATTTAACCAACAAAATTAAGCATGATAGTATTTAATTATAACCCAAAGACTAAAATAAATCAGTGTAGGAGAACAGAAAATATTCCTTACACAGGAATGTAAAAGGAATAGAGAGAGCCACCCTCCTTCATTCCAGAGCAGACATTTCCTGCTGCCATCCCATGTGATAGGTTCTGAGCTGGGCTATATGACTGGATCCCATGGAGCTCACAGCCCATGGTGGGAGGCACAGTGGTCACAGGCATCCAGTCACCTCAAGCAGGGGCACCCCTTGGGTTCTACTTGCCCTCTCCCTGGACTCTCTCAGCCACCCGGGTGAGTCGCCACATTTTATGTGAGTATGAGTTCCCTTTCAGTAAAGTGAGATCTGAATTACATGACATAAAATGCAACCATTTTAAGTGCATTTGATATGCTTTGACGAGTGTATGTTCCTGTGTAGTCACCACCCTAGTCAAAATAAAAAACACTTCCAGCACTCCAGAAAGCTTCCTCCTGCCCCTACTGATGTGACTTCCGTCACAATTGCTTAGTTTCACCTGTTGTAGAAATTCATAAAAATGTAGTCATGCAATATGTCCCTTTTGAGCCTGGCTTCCTTCATTCAACATAGTATCTGCAAAATGCGTCTATATTGTTGCATTTGTCAATGATTTCTTCCTTCTGGAGCGCTTGGGTGGCTCAGTCACTTTAGAGTCTCTTACTAGTTTTAGCATAGGTCATGATCTGGAGGCTTCGTGGGTTTGAACACTGCATTAGGCTCCTGGCTGGCAGCTGACTCCTCGTGGGCAGCACTGAGCCTGCTTGAGATTCTTGCTCTCTCCCTCCCTCTCTGCCCCTCTGCTGTCTCTGTCTCTCTCCAAATAAATAAATATTTTTAAAAAATGATTTATTCTTTTTTCTCGCTGAGAAGTATTCCAGTGTATGCATACCCCACAGTTTATTCTCTCTGCTATAATGAACCACCAGGAGGTGTGCAGTTTGAGCTACGAAAAAGACAGCTGCTGTGAACATTCACGTCCAAGCCTTTGCACTGACGTTGGGTAAATACCTACAAGTAAAATGCCTGAGTCATACAGGCTCTGTTTAACATTTTAGGAAACTGTCAAACTGTCTTCCGACGTGGAGGTAATCGTTTCCACCCCCATCAGGGGTGTAGGAGAGTTCCAGCTGCTCCACGGTGCCTCCCCAGCACTGCAACAGTAGCATCCCCTTTTAGGAAGCCATTTTAATAGGTATAAAATTGTATCTCATTGTGGCTTTAATTTGCCTTCCTAGACGTCTGATGATATTGAATATCTTTTCCTGTGCTTACTGGACATCGTATATCTTTGTTGGATTATCTGTTCAAAACTTTGGCCCATTTAAGTTATTGGGGTGTTTTCTTCTTAAAAATGAGTTACAGTTTTGAACTGTGATTTAATTAACACTGATCGATATCAGGTTGTCCTCTGTTCTAACCTTCACCTGGCCTCTTTCCAGGCAATCTAGAGTAAGATCCAAACACCAGGGCCTGGTTCTCCACAATCTGTCTCCTCCTCCTGGCCCTTTGTTAGTTCTTTCTTCTACACAGGCTCCTGGCAACCCTCTGAATCAGCCATAACCAGCCAGACCTCTATTACCAGGAATTATTTTATTCAGGGATCTGTGGACACATTTAGTTCACTCACTCCCCGCAGATAAGTTGAGGCTCCCTTGCATCCTGCAAATGAAATCTTTCTAGCACTGCTGTTTAATAAATAAATGAGCAAATGAATACCTCTTACCTGGTGGGAGAGATCAGCAAAGTCTTCTTTGAGGAAGTGAAACCACAGTATGACCACAGAAAAAGAGTTCATCACATAACAAGATGGAGAAGAGCATTCCAGGTAGCAGGGTCAGCATGTACAAAGGCCCCGTGGTAGGAGGGAGCATGGCTTGTTCAAGAAACTGTAAGAAAGTCTGTGAGTGGGAGAGACAAGGAGCAGAGGACAGCAAGAGATTATGGTTTTAGGCTCTTTACCAAGACTCTGAGCAAGATGGGAAACTCCCAAGATTTGGGGGGTAAGGGAAATGGAGGTGATCCTGATTGAAGATTTAAGCATCCTTCTGGCTGCCAAGGAAGGAAGCAGAGAGGCCTCTTAAAGACACCCTCCTAGGAGTCCAGGGAGGAGGCAGGAGTACTCTGGGACGTAGTCGGGGCCTTGGTGGCGGTGAGTAGTGAACAGAAACAAAGCTTTAGAACATGAAGATGTGCAGGCCTGGTCACGGACTGATGGTGACGGTGAGGGAGAACGAGGACAGCCCCAGGCTCAGATCTTGGGGTGGAAGGATGGATGGCAGTGCCCTTCACTGGGGCTCAGGCGCCATCTGGGTGTCCTCCAGGGATGAACAGGGAGAGGGAGCAGAGGGCAGGCCAGGACAGCCAATGCAGAGGCCCAGGAGATGGTCTGGCCAGGGATGGGAGGGCAGGCTAGGGGAGAAAGAGAGAGTGAGGTCGGGGAGCTGACAGCGCGATTAAAGCGCCGCAGGGGGACCAGACAGAGGTCTTGCAGTTTGGGCGCTTCAGTTTCTGGGTCCCGGACACAAGCAGTGACGCGGGCAGGAAGCTAGAGGACGCAGCGCGAGTACACAGCCCGAAGCAGGGAATGGAATCCCCGACGGGGTGTTCAGGGACGGCAATTAAGAAGGTCTCGCGGGTGAGGGGAGAGTGCGGGCGTCTAAGGAGGCCCCAGCCCAGCACCAAGAACCGCAGAACCGGCAGCCGGGAGCCAAGAGAAGTAGGAGAGGAGGGGGGGCGGAGCGGAAGGGAGCGGGACGGCGGGGGAGCTGGAGACTGAGAGGACGGGAGGAGGGGGCAGAGCAGGAGTGGAGGGGCGGGGCGGGGCGGGGGCGGGGCGGGGCGGCGGGGGGGATGCTCCCCGCTCTCGGGTCTCGCCTTTTTCTCCTTCCGCACTGTCTGGGTTTCCGCTTCCCTCCCGGGCGCGGGGTGAGGGAGCGGGGCCGCGCCTCGGTCCCGGCCGCCGCCGCCATGTGGCCCCCAGACCAGGAACCCGACCCGGACCCCGACCCGGCCCCGGCGCGCGCCGGACGCTCCCCGCCGGGCGCGGCGATGCCCGGGCTCCGCGCCCTCCTGCCGGCGCGCGCCTACCTCTGCTCGCTCAAAGGCCGCCTCCTGCTGGCAGAGTCGGTGAGTGCGACGCGGGGCCGGGGCTGGGGCCCGGGTCCGCGGAGGCGCCGTCGAGACTCTCGGCCCCGCCAACCCCTCGGAGCCGAGGAAGGCGGGCGGATCTGGGTGCATTCCCCAGGCGTCGGGTGGCGCTGACCCTCAGCGCACGAGACCGAGGCGAGATGGGGTCTGAATCCAGGCCCTCCCGGCTCCTTAAACCAACATGGGGGACCCGTTGAGAAGCCTGGGGCCGGGTCCCGTCCACGCGACGGCCGGGCCACTGGAAACCCAACCCAGCTCTGTGTGACTCCGGGCGCCCCCGCTCTCGCTGGGCCCCCGAGACGGGTTGCGTCCCTGCATCTTCTGGCCTCCATCGCGGGCGCTCCGCTCCGCAAACCCTCCTGCCATCCCTGGCTGCGCCCCGGGAGGAACTGGGCCCCTTCGGCGCTTCACGACGCTCGGGTGGGGGGCCAGGGTCAGTTCTCTGCGCTCTTGCCCGCTTTCCTGGGCGCAGGGAGGGCCGGCCGGGCCTCGAGCTGCGGGGCAGAGGCCAGAGTGGACTCCTGCCAGCTGAGACGGGGAACAGCGGGTAGTGGGGAAGGGGACCCCCGGGACTGGGTGAGGCTAAGGCTCGCAGGCAGACCCCTCCCCCCGGGTGCACGGGGCCGGGGCGGGAACCCAGCGGGGTGACTTCATCCTCCTCCTCCCCTCCCTCGCTTGGATCCAGCCGCCCCGCCCCCTCCGACTCCTTCCTCCTTTTCGCAACCCCCACCCCTGCCCGTCAGGCCTTTGTCTTCGGGACACTCCGAAAACTCCGGCGCAGTCAAGTGTGTGGGGTGGGGGGTTGGTGCTGTCCTCCGTGCAGTACCGGGGAGGAAGAGGCCGGGCACAGGGAAGGCGAAGTAGGGAGGAGCTCTTGTACCTTAGATTTCCCAGCAGTTTGACAGCCCCTATCCTTACTCCCACTTTGCAGACAAGAAAGCTGAGGCCAGAGCATAGGGGATTTGACAGGTGGGTCACTTGAGGGCTGGGTGACACCAAGGATGGGAGTGGAGATCAGAGGAAGGAGGCTGCTGCCCCCACACTTCTTCCTACTGCCCGGGGCAGATGTCCCCGGCCCGCGTCGCAGTCACTTGACTCAGCAAGCAGGAGGCAGACTTTGAGCGGACAGATGCCAGTTCAGCCCTGGAAATTGATGGGAACCTCTTTTGCAGAGAAGCCTTTAATCCACAGGCCACTGAGGGGCCCCAATCCCAACCCACTCAGCCCACCTCATAGAGGAAGCCCTTGGCACATAGCTGGGTGTCAGGAATCCAGACCTAGGAAGATAAAGAAGTAGGGAGGAAGGGTTAGGGGTGATCACTGAAGACACAGGGGAGCCATTCTGGTCCCTCTTGGCTCCCTCTGGTCACCTCCGGCTGCCTCCAGGCCCCAGCAAGTAGGGAGACTGGACATGGACGGGAAAGGCAAGGAAGTAGCCACCAGGAATTAGGGAATGAGGAAACAAGAATGGAGAGGGGGGATCCCCAAAATCTGGCTTTGGGGGCGGTGGACAGGAAGGGGAGAGACACAAGAACAGCCCTCTCTTGAGGAAGTACAGCTGGGGACAGAATTTGGTCGGGGTCCCATGGACTTGCTTTCCTGGGAGACCTCTCTCTATGCCTTTATTTCCCATCTGTTCCACTTGAACTTAGCTACTTCCATGGCCATGTTCAGGGCTGACTTGTGCCCTGGGGACTCCCCGGGATCTCTTCATTTGTCTGAAGTGCATTTGTCTGAAGCAGCCACAGTGTTTCCTGTGTGGCATCTGGGTGTCCCTCCAGGGCCCCTAGGCCCCACTCCAAGCTACTCAACCATGGGCATGCTGAGCCCAGCCCAGCCATAGTGACAGAAACCAGGACAGGTAAAGGCCAGCAACCGTGGGGCAAGAACTATAGCTGTGTGGTCAGCCAGCCCTGGGTTCAAATTCTGGTGCCTTTTTTATTGCATGACACTGAGCAAACGTCACTTCACCTGTCTGCACCTGTTTTCTCATCTGTAAAGTGGGCTGTGAGCAAGCACCTGTGCATAGGTGGTTGTGAACATCCCACAGACCTCAGCGGGCACTGGCCTGGGGAACAACAGCCCCGTCAGTCAGCGTGGTCTGCCCTGCAGCGCACCACATGGTCTGCAGAACTAGCTAGGGGCCTCCGCATCTTCCTGCATCAGTTCCCACCCACAGCACATGTGGAGGGCTGCGGAGAACTCCAATTCTTACTCCTTAATGCAGTGTGCCCTTTTCACAAAGGCTGGAGGGGTGATGCAGCAGGGCCTCAAGTGTCAGGGTCAACACTCCCTCCTGGATGTTTTTTTCTTCTTATGAAAATTTGCAAATCTCTAAAAAACCCGAACGGTTTTACTGTTAGTGCCCATATACCCACCGCCATGCTTGCTTTATCACATATCTTACCCATTTACCTGTCCACCAAGCGAATTTAGTTTTTGATGCAAAGTAAAAATATACTTTGCCCGCATCAGTACATTTTACCTCTGAACACTTCAGCATGCATATCATTAACTAAAGCTCCAGATTTATATATTTTTTCAGCTAACATTTACATTTTGGGGAGTTGGGGGTAATTTTTTGAAACTGGTTCCTGCTTAGTGACTGCTTAGGTTTGATTTGCCCTGTTGGACGCCATCTGAGCTGGGGGCCCTGTTGGGTGGTTTCTGCCTTAGAGCCCGCTGGGGTGGGGATGGGGTGAGCAGCTGTAGGAGGCAGCCTGGCCGGGTGGGGGTGGGGAGTGCTGGCGCTGGACACACATGAGAAGCTGGGGCTTCCTGACTGGGTCCTGGCAGGGAGCTGGTGAAGGGTCCAGATGCAGAGCCATGCCCAGGGGCTTAGGGGGCAGCGCGGGTGTGGGCCAGCGCCCCACGACAGGGTTCTAATCCTGGCAGTTGTGGGACTGTGGGCAGGTCACCTCCCCTGTTCCTGACTGCAGAGCACTGGGCCAGGGGTTGTGCAAGGGCACTGACTTTCCCTTGCCTCACCTCCAGGGTCTGTCGTTCATCACCTTTGTCTGCTATGTGGCATCCTCTGCATCCGCCTTCCTCGCGGCACCCCTGCTGGAGTTCCTGCTGGCCCTCTACTTCCTCTTTGCTGATGCCATGCAGCTGAATGACAAGTGGCAGGGATTGTGCTGGCCCATGATGGTGAGGGCTGGGCCCCAGGAGGGAGGGGTTTGGCTGCATTTCGGCCCTCACCTTTCACTGTGCTGGAGGGGCTGTTTGCCTTAGGTTGGAGCCAGGCCCCACCACTCAACAGCCGTGTGACCCAGAGCAGGTTGCCTTAACCTCCAGGGCCTCCAGTGCCCCTCCCTGAGGCAGGGAACCTTAGCCGGCATCATGGCCCCTGGCCACCAGGTGGCGCTGGTGTTCCGAGCTGGGCCTGCCGGAATGAGCCTCTGCCGCAGGAATTCAAGCCATTTCCAAAAGGGCAAGGCAGGTTAACTGAGGGCTTGCGGGGCTTGCCCAGGCCTTAGCCATCTGGCAACTCGTTTTGTCACCTTGGGAGGCCTCAGAGCCCCACCTCAAACCTTGCTGTTTGAAAAGGGGCAGAAAGGCTGCCATTCAACCCTGGTCTCTTGACTTCGTATCCCATATACTTCCTGATGGGCTACAACCCGTGTCCCCATTGTAGAGACAGGGGAGCAGAAACCATGATGCATAAATGGATCTGCCGCAAGTATGTGGCACAGTGAAGCCCAGGGCCAGTTCTCCCCGTTGGAGAGCAAGCAGGGAGCAGATGAGCAGGTTTCCAACTTCCCCTTTCTTAGGGAACAGGGAGACCTGCATGTGGGCCAAGCCACAGGGCAGGTGCAGCCTGTTGTCCACGGGGCAGTGGATGGCCAGCTGGACCGGGGACAAGGCGGCCTCAGCTGCTCGAAGCCCGCAGGGGCACCTAGGCAGGGGCAGGAATGGGGGTGGGACGAGGACCAGGGAGTGCAAACAGAGAGCCCGAGGATGCCAGATCTGCGGGGCCAGCTGTGTTTCCAGGCTGCCGGGCCCATCATCCCCTGGCCAACAGTGGGTTCCAGCCCCATTCCTGCCACCTGGTGCCCTTCTGAGCCCCTGTCCCCTGCCTGGGCTCCCAGCTGCCCCTCCCCAGTGCTGTCCTCCACTCCTGGGAGGCCAGGGCAGTGACTGTGCCCACCGCTCCCCAGGACTTCCTGCGCTGCGTCACAGCAGCCCTCATCTACTTCGCCATCTCCATCACAGCTGTTGCCAAGTACTCAGACGGGGCTTCCAAAGCAGCTGGGGTGAGTAGCCGCCCTCTCCCTGGAAGGGGTTGTCCAGCAACGCCCCCTTGGGTTCACCCCACCCCAGATGCCCCTTGGACACTCTGTGGCTGGGGCACAGTCTGTCCCAGCTTAGGCCCCTCGGGGCTTCACGTGGATCTCAGCTATTCCAAAGTCCTCTTATTGGAGATTTAATCCACACTGAGTTTTGAAGGCTGTTTGCCCAGCCAAGATAACAGCTCATGTTCCTCCTTGTTGGTACCGGGAGGGGTCTGTGCTTGCCAATCGGAGCTGCTTTTCCAAGCAGATAAAGCCAGGTGGTAGCTTCTCGGGCCGGCCCCCCCATCCCCCCGTTCCCAGGCTCTCGGACCAGGGACTCCCAGCTCCTGATGATGGACTCCATCCACCTTGTGTCCTATCCCACAGGTGTTTGGCTTCTTTGCCACCATCGTGTTTGCAATTGACTTCTATCTGATCTTTAATGATGTGGCCAAATTTCTCAAACAAGGGGACTCCGCAGACGAGAACACAGCTGACAAGGCAGAAGGTGGGTGGCCACCCTGTGGGTTTTTACCTGGGAACGTGGCTTATCACCCCTGGGGACCCTGCTCTCCCTGAGGGATACCCAGCCAGTTTGCGGCTCCAGGAGGAGCATCCCCACAGGCCGAGAGTGTCTTTGCAGCCTGGTTCTCCTGCTCCTTCATGCAGCTGGCTCTCCAGGGACGCTGCCCTTGCAGGAATGGTGAGCTGAGGGCAGGCCTGGCGCTCCTCTTCTGTGACACCTTCGCTGATGAGCCCCCGGGGGTAGCCAGTCACTGGGCTGCAGAGCTGCCACCGGCAGGACCAAGGCACCTGCCCACCCCCCACCCCAATCTCACCTGCCTGTGGCTCAGGGACCAGAGAACCAAGCTCTCCTCCTTACCTGCAGCACCGAAACAAGCTCAGTCAGGCTTATGAGCCAGCAGAACCCACCCTTCTGCTAAAAATATATGAGGCTCATCTCGTCCCATCCCATACTAAGGCTAAAGCTAGGTTAAATGTTCCTAGATGTTTTCCTTAGGTCTTTGTGACCTGCTTACCAGTTGCCTGCCTGCTATGGATGCTTCTAGACAACCACTCTAGTGGACGAGTAGGAAGTAGCAGTGGAGACATGTGTTTGAATATTTTGTGAGCTTTAAATATTTGAAGGTACATAGTTATATATAGTAATTTTTTTTGCTATAAAAGTATTCCTAGCTTATGTGTTAGAATGACTACAGCAAAACCACAAAGTCATGCCAGTCCAGCCCTTGGCACAGGGAGTTAAGGTTTATGGAGGCTCTCTGAGCTTGTCCATGACCCAGGAACAGTATGAGGACTGACTGGGGTTCTAAGGGACAGAGATTGGTCCCTCCCTGAAAATAGCAATTGGCACTGCTGGGGGAGGTGCGGGAGGTTTATGACTTAGGTGCTTTTCCTTCCTGAAGGTTCCAGAAGGCTCTATAGAGTAGTCTTCAGTATTGGGATTCTAGGAACCTTGGAGTTACACTGCATAGATAGGCCCTTAACGTTATAAAATGTGTCTGATTACTATATAAAATTAGGATTGGGGCAAGGAGGATGGAAACTATAAGGTGGCTAAAAAGAGGCTTCCTTATTTTCTAGTATATTTTAGTTTCTTGGGCCAGAAAATAGCTGTCCCCACCTTTCCCTGCTGAATTGCAGAGTAGGGTTGGGTTTGGGGTGTAGACATACCTCCCTGACACCCCGAAGTGAGAGTAGCCCAGGATGACAGGGGAGAGCCTAGAGCAGAGGCATCCGGGCTCCACCCCCTCCACGTGGCCATGCCCTGGAGGTGACAGCAACCGCCTGTCCCAGGTCCCAGGCACGGGTGTTGGGGGGGAGGGCAGCCTTCACACCAAGTAGATACCACCATCACAGTCAGCTGCAGGAGGGGCCTGAGTCCAGAGCTCCAGCCAACAGCCAGAAACCCAGCCAATCTCCCCAGAAACAGCTTCCAGGCACCGCTGGTCTGGAAGCTCCCACCAAGCATCCTCTTTGCTTTCCTTTCCTTTCAGAAGAGAATTCCGACTCTGACTCTGACTGAAGGCCTACCCTGCCCTGGCAACCCGAGCCTCATGGGCCTTGACTGCTGCACCTTCTGACCAGAAGAGCCGGGACGTGGTCAGGGGACCGTGTGTGTTGGGAGAGAGGCTGTGACCTCAGCAGCAGTGGGAGTTGCTGAGGGAGCCAGCCTCCTCACAGCCCCAAGGTGACGTTCCCAAGCCCAGCATACAAATCGGCACCCCTTGGCTTAGCCCAGTCCAACCGCCCCATACACAGGGGCTTCGTGAATATTCTGCCACTTCTCATTTCTGCCCCGCAGACCTTAAGCCTTGTAACCTCCCTGCCAAAAATCAGCACAAGGGGACAGAGCTGATGGAGCCTTGTTACGGGAGGCATCTCATGCTGCAAAGCTGGCGGGGGGGGGGGGGGGGGGGGGGGCAGGTAGATGTAGGGCAGAAACCACCACAAGGCCAACCTGCTGGGCCCCAGGGGGGTTTGTCTGCATTTGCTCACAACAGGCACTTTGTGGAGAATAATCCTTCTAAGATTCTTTTGTTCAAGGAGTACCAGCTGCCTCTTCGTTTCTTTTTGTTTTTGTTCTTAGTGTTTATTTTTGAGAGAGAAAGACAGAGCATGAGCAGGGAAGGGGCCGAGAGAGGGAGGGAGACAGAATCCAAAGCAGGCTCCAGGCTCTGAGCTGTCAGCACAGAGCCTGACGAGGGTCTCAAATTCATGAACCTCGAAATTGTGACCTGAGCCCAAGTCGGACCATTAACCAACTGAACCACCCAGGCGCCCCTGCCTCTTCATTCTTGAAGCAGGGAGAAAACTGACCTTGGCTCTCATCTGGGAGAGAGCGGGTCCGTAACGGGCACCTCACGCCCTCGGAAACCACGTCTTCTCTGGGCAACATGCCAGTTGTAGATTAGCTTACTAGGTCCAAAGGAGCGAGGGTACCTAACAGTGAAGTAACTGACAGCGTCCTGGGTAGCTGGGCGGGCCCAGCCAAACCCTCTTGCCCGCCAGCAGGCGAGAGGCTCCCAGGCACTCAGCATGATGTGTT
Organism: Acinonyx jubatus; assembly: GCF_027475565.1. Lineage (NCBI taxonomy): Eukaryota > Metazoa > Chordata > Mammalia > Carnivora > Felidae > Acinonyx > Acinonyx jubatus. Next base: position 19,408,951 of record NC_069396.1, on the reverse strand, counting down.
TCTCGACCCCAGAGCAGGTCTCCTGACCACCTCTCCAGAGGTGAAATGTGCCTTCTGTGTTCGCCTGAGGACCTGTGCAGTGTATGTATGTTCAATAGGATTTTGTAACTGTATGTAATTTTTTTTTTTACACAACAGTAGCTTCTTTAAATGGCCTTTCCTGTGACCCAAGAGGCCTCATGAATGAGCCAGACATGGACCCATGTCTTGGGCATTTGTAACCTTTGTTCTTCTCTTGCATGTGAAAAAAGCCATAATGGATTAAACCAGACTACCTGCTTAGAGTGTATGTGTTTGAAAACCCCTCACACTCCCCAGAGCATGCGGTCCAGGGTCACGCTTCAGCACAGACTGGGCACGTACACGGTGAGTCCCGACAGCGCCAGGCTTCGATAGCACACGCACATTTGCTCCACACCAGGCACACCTAAGCATCAGACGCCTGTGCTCTCCTCTAGTCTTCACACGATCCTGTTTCACTGTCCAGGAAACTGACAGAAGGTTCAGGAACTTGCCCAAATCATCATGGCCCCTTTGAGGAGGGCCTCTCACTTATCTATCAGATAACCACCCACGGCACCTCTGAGATAGCCAGAACCTGGGCCTCTCGTGGTTTGGAAACTGGTCGCACGAGGGACCCCACACTTGAAGACTGGGAGAGCGCCGGGTCGGCATTTGGCCCAGGTATCCTGCCCCAGCTTTGACACACGTTCTGAAAATACATCCGAAAGCTGATGTGCAGAAACTGAGAGGGGTACACGGTGGGACCTTGCCTGCCCAGCTCAGCCAGCCAGGCTGCCTGTCAACACCCATACCCCGGCCTGTGCCACGGAGGCAGGCTGTGTTCAGCCACCACCTCACAAGCTTGTTTCGGGAACTAGGTCCGCGGCCTTTGAAGGGACGGGAGGGAAGTCGGAGTGAGGAGACAATGCCATTTTTACATGTCCATTTATTAAACAAGAACTCCTTCGTGACAATTTAATACAATATTTATTAACGATTAGTGCTGAGAAAATTATTTCCCTCTACATACAAAAATACAGATTTGAACACTATGAAAACAATCAGGACGAGTACCATGAAGAATAGGTCCTTCAAAAGAAATAAAGGGGCAAAACTGAGGGCAACGTGAGGCTCTGTCTGCTGTCGGGGACAAACCCACAGGAGCAAAGGCTTTGGGGCCCCAACACCACTCCAAATGGATAGAGTCAAACCTACAAGCCAGGGTTTGAGAAGCCAGGAAAGCCACCAACAGCATAAACCAATGTTTGCCAAATGGGCATCACCTCAGAATGCCCCACAGCTGTGCCTAAATGATTAAAGGAAAAAGACTTCTAAGAAGCAAAATGTAATCGTTACTAAGTTAACATTGCCCCCCAAAAGTGCCACCCGGCCAAGTACCAATGAATAATCATATTGGAGCTATTAGCCATCTGATTTCATTTCCTCTGTTAAAATAATGACATCTTCTGGCCCTTCCAAAGGGCAAAAAAGAAGCTACAGTTTGAGTAAATCCATTCCTTCATTTTGCAGTGGCTCAGCTAGTTCACTCAAAGAATTTTCTTCACACAGAACTCCGTCCTATAGATATGGGAGGGGTGGGAAAGCCGACAGAGCAGCTAGAGCGTTATCTAATGTCAGCAAGCTCCTCACAGCAGGGAGTCTATTTTGTCCCAGCGCAAAACCAGAAAGGGCCACTGAGCCCACCCCGGGGAGTCCACAAACCAAAGTCAGCGGAGGCCCCTTGGGCAGCCCCTCTCTCCCACGCAGGGCTGGAGGTGGGCCTGAGCCGGTCCTCTGCTTCACCAGCCCGCCAGCAAGGGAGATCTTCGCTGTGTCAGACCTAAAGGGGAAAATCAGAGCGCCACGGATGTTCCATGCTTTTCCTTTCTACAGAACCACTTTCCTCTTACCGTTTGAGGCGAGCAGTGGCTCTCCCTAACTGAACAAGTGGTTTAAAAATGCCAAATGCAGTTATACTGATTAATTATTTCACAGAAATATACGCTGACTCTCAGACTGTTGAAATAAGCAGAAACAAGTCATTGGGGAGAAAGCAGCAGAGAGGAGACAGGAAGAGCCAAGGTGGGTGTGGTTTTTTCTCTTTTTTAAAATACATAACGAAGTTGAAAGGGATAATGGCTAAACCTCAAAGCCATTATTGCTAAAAGCAATATTAAAAGGACACGATCTAACATCATGCTACAAAAATAGTGTCATCTGGTTTAACTAAATGTACATCTTTTTTTCAGTTCCATGATTGACAAGTGTTTATGTGACTGACACACAGAAGGCACCGAAGGTGAAGTGATTATTATTTGTCTTAAAATATACAAAGACAGAATTACTTACTTCGGGGGAAAAAAAATACAGTCATACCTGTAATAAATAGTTAAGTGTTTTTGCCACGGGTTCCCGAACCCCTACAGATTTCAACATATACAAATAGTTTCGATCCCTACATTCTCTTGGAACCACATCAAAATCAAGTTAACAAAAGCATTGGTTTTATCCACATATGTCAGTTTCATCATGAGGCAGGATTTGAAAACCCATTTTTAAACGGGTTACAGAGTGAAGGAGCTGGAAGCAGTCAGCCCCCGTGCAGGTCTAGGCCAGCTTGGGGATCCATCTGGGCCTCCTGCCCTCGTCCTTCCCCATGAGCCAGCCTTCCCCCAGCCTTTGGACCAGCCAATTCTCCCTTCAAGCTCTGATTCTTTGCCTCCTTCACTTCTGCAGAAAGGGAAACTTGCGAAATCAATTCTGGAAAAGGCAGGAAAGCAAAATGGCCCACTGAAGGAGGCAGGCATCAGTTAGACCTGGCCCTGCTTGATACAGGCACCAACCGGGTCCCCACACTGTCCTCATTTCCTGGTAACAGGAAATGCTTTCTACTGGGGTTCAGCAGCGTTCTCCAGAGACAACTCCGACGTGACAGTTTTGGACTGAGTCCCATACAAACCAGTACCCGAATCAACTGTGTCCTACCTTCTCTGGTCTGAGGCACAATTATGAAAAGAAACCTCACCTCACCCTAATCCTGTCAACAAAGCTGATTAAGGTCATTTGAGACCAGTTCCTACTGGAAATTGGAACCAGAAAGGTTCTGACAGCCCACTAGAGTCCAGTCTATTAACTCCTTAATGAAGGCTCTCTGGCCTCTGCGTACAATGCATCCCAAGGAAAACCTGCCGCTCCAAGGTGTCTAGATGAGCAAGCAGGTCACCCTAATTAAAGTCTTGGCATGAAAATGCGGAAAACAAACTGACCCTAGGAACAAGATGCACTATTCAAGGATCCATAAGCTAAACTTTATTTTAGGCAAGTTGCTGTTGCTTCAACCTCAGTGGGCTTGTAGGTAACTTTTTTCTTTATTGTTACATTTATGGGATAAGAAAAACCAGAGAGGGAAAAAAAATCCCCAAGGTTCAGAAATTGCACTGAAATGGGACAGAAATATAATCTAGACCAAAGAAGGAAGAACACATCGGCCCCATTCCTCTGTTTCAAGCCTAAGAGTGTATAAATGCCACTAATGCCACTTACTGGTGTGAAGGAAAAGTCAAACGGAACATTCATTTTCAGAAGAAAATTCTTCTAGCTCTAACAGAGTTTAAGGGTATTTTCTATCAGGGACAGTTTCTAAATAAAAGCAATGGACAGGGTCAAATGTTTCAAATAACCTTTCAACCACACAGTTCTTATGATCTCAATAATATCTGCTGAGAGAGGAGGAAACACGAGATTTTATAAAAAGCCAGGAAAGGTGACAAAGCTCAAGGAGGCCTGTGTTAGGTCTGCGTCCTCTCTGAGGTGGACCCAAACCAGAATCTGAGTCCCCTGTCCAGACCTCAAGAGCCGACCCAGAGCTCCAAGGCATACTGGTCCCGACATCCAGCTTTGGCTCTCAGGCTGAATGCAAACCTCAGCCCTCACTTTTCCAGAGACAAGAGAACAGGAAGGTAGTTAACCAAGCACATTTTTTCAAAATGGCCTGGGTCGGTGACCACATGCAGGGTGATGGCCAGTTCCCCGGAGGCACGCAGTCTGGGTGTGCTGGGCCCCTCTCTCCTATCACCTCCCATTCTTGCCCCTGCTCCACTCTCCAGTCTGTTGCCCAGCTGGTCCTGAGAGTGGGTGCTGATAAGGTAAGAAAAATTTGAGGCAGACAGAAGTCCTGGGTTCTGCAAAGTTCACTAGGAACCAAAAAGGCGTCTGGGGACCTCAAAAGCTAATGACAGTCCCTTGGGGCAGAGAACAACTTTTTATTTTCCTAGAGAGAATCAATTGGCAGTAGCCTTTACCTAGAAAGTGCTTTTTGCCTTTACCTGTTTAATGTCCTTATTTTCCTGTAAACAAGATATGGAGAAAATGACAGTCGGGAAGTAGCAGGATGACTTCCCGGTTGCCTGGTTTTGAACACGGATGGCACAGTGGGAACCACTTAAGTCATCACTGCCTTCCAGAATCACTAAATTGGCCACACATCGCCTCCACACACTACTTACGTTAGGGCTGGTTCTGAGAACTCAAAGAAAATCTTGCACAGCCAGAGATTAGAACTTGGGCCACCTCTTAGACACGTGGAGAGGTGAGGAGTTTCTTCCAAACAGCACATGATTGTCTGCACGACGAGGTGAGCTTGGACCGCACACAGGACATAATATACGGAGGCCTTATTCCAGGCTCGTTCGTTGCAAGCAAGAATCCATACACATGTGCAGACAAAAGAGTGCCTCCTCGCCTCAAGAGACCGCCTGTGGCTGAACCCAAGTCTGAATCGCTAAGAAACCATCAGAGAAAGGCAGAGGAAGTGGCAACCTTTTTAAAAGAGTAGACATGTTTTCAATGGAGTCAAAAGCTCTCACCATCTAACACGTCGGATACACTTCATGCCTACCCACAGGCGTGCGCCTCCCTGCCAGGGGACAGTCGTGGTGCCCTGAGGGCCGGGGCTGTGGTCCGCCCCCGAGAGTCAAGCCTTCAGAGCCGGTGGGTCCCGCTGGCTCCCATGTGACCAGCCAGGCTCTGTCCCCGCTGGCTTTTCAGTTCCAGCCGCCGAGACCAGGACTGGACAGGCCACTACATCCTTGCCTTTTTGTGGGCAAAGGTAACCTCTCTGGGGTGAGTGTTTCTGCACAGAGTAAAAATCTAAAATAAAATACTTTGAATCAAACTTGTCCTATAAGGTCTTAATCTGTGACTACCTTTGTCCTTCCCTGGCTTTATATGGGACCAACGAGCGACTTTCAGCCTCCATGACTGTAATCTTTCTATATGAAAAGAAAAAGACCTCTCCCTCCCTCCACGCCTTCAACCCTGTAGGGAAACATACAGGAGAATCTGAGGGAGAAAATACCACATCAACGAAAATCAGTGCCAAGATCAACTTTCTCTGAAGACGTCGGTGTGCATCTATCTAAAACCACCAGGGGTTCCACCGGAGGCTGGAAGGTCGCCACCACACGGTCTCCAGGCACAAAGTCCAATCTACACAGCAACTGCAGTTCCCATCAAGTTTGGCACAAACTACGAAAGCCAGCATCCTCCTACCAGAAAATTGAGAAACACTGAGATTGCCTCAGCCTTAAAATACCCCAAACCAAATGGATGTGGTCCACATTGGAACCATTACATGCACAAATAGGCTTCCTTCAATTTGCAAAAACAAAACTAAAGTCCTCCTAAGCGCCCCTAAATCTAGATTGTCCTGTTTGCACACAGAGGCAACATAAGAAAAACAAGTGTCGTCACATTCGCCCTAGACAACCACACTCTCCTCTCAGAACTGCCCCCGCCACGCTGCCGCGCGAGGAGGTCTGCTCCCGGGCTCTGCGCCACACCAATAAGAGAGCTGGCTGCTTCTGGCTGTAGTGGGAGCTAATTAAATATAAAGAAATATATTTACAGAAACCATGGGGGAGCCTCATGGCACAAAGGATATTAAATAGTTACAGGGACATAAATAATTCTGAAGATTCTAACACTAAGATGCAAAGCGACCACTACGTCCCTCGGTGGCACAAGGGATCGTCACTTTTTATCACCTATAAGCATTTACAATTGCAATGGGCTTCAGAACCACTACTTGCAGCTTTCAACACATCCTTGGGAGGCCAACAGGCCCTTTTCCACCAGGTGATAAACTGGTTTTATTGCAGCCGCTTGGAAAAACTTGGGCAACAATCCTGCCCGAGTGGTATTCTTTTTCTTGATCTCACTTCAAAGGCGGCTTTTTACTGAGGCCAAGTAACATGACTCCCAGCAGATTCCTGATAAAGCTCAGGGTGGTCCTTCCACGTGGGCCCCACTCAATGCGAGGCTGGGTCTTTGTGGCCCTGTTTCTAAGTGGAAATCTCAGAGGGAGAGAAGCCCGTTTCAGACTATGCAGACACAGTCGACAAATGCAAAATAAATACATAAAAATAAACAGATAAAATCCAGATGTCATCATCTCCTCACAAGTCACTACACATAAGAAGTTCAAAGTTTGTGAGGCGTGACTGGTGCCGCCTCACAACACGCATGGGAAGGGGGCTCGATCGGACCCGTGTGGGCGCAGGGGAGGTTCGTGACCACCGGGCCGGCGGGGTCTGCACCGAAAGCCCACCGCCCCTGACGCGGACAAGGAACCGCAGCAGAATTCGGCCAGTTCCGGACAGTTGGTTCAGGCGGCTGACCCCTAGCCCCGACCCTTCAGATGTGGAAGGTACCGTTTCCCCTAGAACCACCTGCCTAGCAGTGGTCCCTGCGCTGGGAAATGAGACGCTGCTCTTCTGCAAGGCGTGCGATGCCACGGGTGCACGGATGACACCCTCTCGCACCTGCTCTGCTCCCCACCTCCGAGCACACACTCATGTTCGCTCTCTCCTCACGCAGCAGGCGGCAAAAGCTGCAGTCATTCACTACGAGACAAGATCCTGGGGATCCTCCGCGGGCTGCAAACCCGCTGCCGCCCCCCACCCCATCCCCACCGGGGCAGGGTGGGTTTCCTCCCTGGTGACAGCCAGACACAGAATAGTAGAGGAACACGGAGGTTTGTAAACATTCAAAACAGTTCAGAGAGTGAAAACCCAACAAGTTACAGGCAATTTTTCCATGAAAGATACAATTATAGTTTCCCAGCGAGAAAAAAAACAAAACCAAAAACAAACAAAAAAACCTACAGCCTCAAAGGGATTCATGTAACACATTCACCACAATCATCTTCACTTTATCAAGAATCCATCCAAAACCTTACATAACTAGAATTTTCCCCAGCAACTTCCGAGGTCGATGTTCATAGTCATGACCCTGAGGCACAAAAGCCACAACCCGTGCCTTCTGGAACATCAGTGAAAGGGTGTGTCGTGCTGGAAATTCAAGTATTTTCAAATCCTAGACAAACCTACTCAGAATCACTTTACAACTGTCCTCAGGCATTTAAAAATTCGCATACATCCCTAAAACAGGTGTGTCCCCACCTGTGGTCCATGAAGCCAGCAAAGGTGCCGGCATTCTGGTTGGTGGAATGTTTTGTTTTGTTTTTTTTTTGTTTTTTTTTTTGTGGCTTTTACCTGAGAAGGCAAAATTGCAGGTAGCCTGCAATTCAGCCTCCAAGTAGTAAGGGTGGGTCTGAAACTGGAAAACAAGATGGTCCCCACGTTCCCGGAGGAGAATCTGGGATTCAGGGAAGTGACGCATTTCAGGAAGAATTAATTGAGTGACTTCTCAGCAGGGTGGGAACCAAAAGGTGACCTTCCCGCATGTCAGCAGTCCCACTGAACGGCCCCAAGAGGGCAGCAGCTTTTCCCATCCCCGTAAAGTCTGGGCCCAGCAAAGAGCTCCACCAGCGCCCCCATCACCAAGACCCTCAGCGTCACGCGTGGCTTTCTGGGCCTGTGCTGGGTGTGTCGACGCCCCAGGAGTGGAAGACGAGGAGCAGGGGAGGCTCCGGGCAGCAAGACTAAATGGTGCCCCGGAGCTCGCGAGGGGGCTGCCCGGCGATCGCTGCCAACCCCACACCTTCATTCCTTGATTTCCACCCCTTCCTAGCAGCCCCCATTAATCCAAAGTCTTGAGCTGTCACAAAAATATATGACAGGGTGGCTCGGAGTCAGATGTGAAGCCTGTGCTCGGGGACAGCGAAGACCTAAAGCAGACGCGGCAGCCGGTAAGGTCGGCGGCAACCACAGCCACCCAACGCTGGACCGATTGGCAGGCCTCTGCCGCCCGCCTCGGTCAGAACAGCTGGGCGCGACGGCTCCCTGCCTCAAATACCTGCCAACGGGGGCTCTGAAAACCCTTTCCCAGTATGAACTTTCACCAAAGAGGACAAAATTCAACTTAATCACGGGAAAATCTGACATGATGAGGGAAAGAAAACTTGTCTGAAAGGATGGGCACGGGGACAAGAGGGAGGAGGATGGCAGGTGCTCATGTGTCCAGGCGCTGGATCTCAGGGCGACCGTCCACGTCTCTGGACTCCGTGCGGGCTCGGATGTAGTCACTGGCACTCTGCTGGTGGATGCTGAGTCTCCATTTCTGCACCGCCAGGAACGTGTTCACTGCATATACCGCGGTTGCCAAGAAGCCAAATATCTGCAAAACACGGGCACGGTCAGTCCTCAGACACGTCAGCCGCGTACCGGGTGTGAGGGCAGGACCTGCCCTGAGCAGCTCACATTCACCCGAGATGTGTGCAACTGTCCCAGCTGTACCCACAATGCCCAGACCCACTGATATTCAGCTGTCTGACTGTGGCCAAGTGCACAGTGAACATGACCCACATAAAGTTCTGCGTCACCTGAAGACAGCCCAAGACTTTTTTTAAAGTATTTTGGATCTATTAAAAACAAACAAACAGGGGTGGCCTGGGTGGCTCAGTCGGTTAAGCGGCCAACTCTTGGTTTTGGCTCAGGTCGTGATCTCGGGGATTGTGGGTTTGAGCCCCGTGTCGGGCTCTTCTATGCTCACTGTGCAGAGCCTGCTTCGGATCCTCTGTCTCCCTCTTTCTGGCCCTCCTGTGCACGTTCTCTCTCAAAAATAAATAAACGTTAAAAAAAGTTAAAAAACAAACAATCACAGAAGTGCCTCTTTTACAACACCTTCATGGCCACTGGTCCCAGGTAAGAAAGTAAAATGTAGACCACAATACCATATAGACAGAAAATGAGGGTCTCAGGTGTCAGCCCCTAATCAAGCCATAATGCCTGACTTTCCAAATCACAGCCCCCCAGCCTCTGTCTGCTGTCCAGCTGCCTCACCCCTGGGCAGCTCCAGGTGGTCAGCTCCGGGGTAAAAAGCAGTATAATTTTAATGATTCGAAAGGACTGATGATGAATCCACTGAGTGACACAAGGGACAGTAGCTGGCTTAATATTTTTTACAAACGTTTCAAACCAGCAGCACCCCCACCATGGCAAAAGTGCTACGTGTTCATTATAAATACAGAGCAATATAGAAATGCAAAACACAGAGCGTGAAAGTCTTAAGGTTATCTGGTTCCCACCCTCCCCCGAAGGCATTCCACCTCAAAGAACAAAAACATGTCACCTGACTGCTACATGGAGTCAGGCCTACTTCTTCTTAAGATTCTCCCCCACACATTGACAGATAAGGCTCTTAAAAGTAACATCACTAACAGACACGTAGGGCTCTGGAAACAGACTAAAGCAGTGATTCTCAAATTTGAGCATGCACCTGAATCACCCGGAGGGCTTATTACTGGGGCTCTCTAATTCAGTAGCTCTGGGGGAGCCTGGGAATGGCATTTCTAACAAGTTCCTCGGTGATGCTGAGGCTGCTCTTCTGGGGACCACACTTTGAGAACCATAGCGCTGAAGGAACCAGGACCTCCACTGACTCAGTAAGAACATCGTTAGCAAAGAAAAAGCTAGGGAAGAACGAGCAGGACGCAGGCTAGGGGACAGAGGAGAGCAAGTCACAGGGTGCACAAATCAGCCTGAGTTCACTTACCACGGCAGCAATTTCTGCTCCGGTTTTGTGGTTTAAAGCAGCCAGTACAATCGAAGCAATAAAGAAAAAGAAAGTGCTGAGTCCAGTGTTGACCAAATCCTAAAGAAGAAGATAAAGTCACTTGGAAAGAATGATTTCCTGCTTTGCCCTAAAAGCAGCACAAGGCCCAGCCTCTCTGATGACACCATATTTTAGTCTCAATGGCCCAGGGGTACTGGTCCCACAAAGGAAGGCAAAGATGACACCAGCTTATGATGATGCTACTTGATATGTCACCACAGCAAAATCCACATTTTAATCAACCACGTTGTCATTTCTTAATGCATTATTACAGAAACCCAAACTGCTAACCCATTAAGGACATGCACGTTAATTACCATTTTGAGTTCTACTGTCATCTTTTCAAACTATGTTAAAATCACCTCAGCATGGGCAGCACTCCCCAGAAGTCCAGAATGTACTGTAACTGGCCAAGTGCCCTCCATCGCCACTCACCCCCCCTCATTCATTTGTGACTTGGCAAGTGCATGGGTTTTTAGACCTAGAGAACTCACTTAGCCAGACCTCATGCTCTTTCTTATGCATGGTCTTTCATGGGTCTCTATGGCTAAAACCTAGAGGATTTTCTCCTAAGTTTTTTGCAAAGCAAATGAGGTTAGGTATCCAATGCTTCCAAGATTTAACTCCTGCCTCAGCTGTGAAGACAAACAGAGCACATCGATTAAGTGTCACAGCCTGACGTGGGTCCTTACCCACCATGACTTGGGACAAGCCATTTTGCTTCTTGTGTCTCATGTGGGAACAGTACCCCCACCTCACAGAGTTATTCTAGGGGTCAGGTGGAGACACTCACAGCTACGGTTCCCTGTACATTAATTGCTGCTTCTGTAATCGCCAATGTGACAATGGGATGCTGACAGCCGGGGTCATACCAGAGTCCATATAATCTCTACAGGGAAGCAAAATCCAGGGGAAATGCTGGACTGTTTGTGCATCAACACCAGGTGGGTCCTCAAGGGCCATCTCCTTTTTTTTAAAAATGTTTATTTATTTTGAGAGCGACATAGAATGCGCGTGCTAACGCGCGCACACACACACACACACACACACACACACACACACACACAGACGTGTGTGTATGTGTGCCGGAGTTGGGGAGGGGAAGAGAGAGGGAGAGAGAGAGAATCCCAATCAAGTTCCGTGATGAGAGCACAGAGCCCAACATGGGGCTTGATCCCACAATCCTGGGATCATGACCTGAGCTGAAATCAAGAGTCGGACGCTCGACCAAATGAGCCACCCAGGTGCCCCGTCATCTCTTTCCAAAGTTGCAAAAAAGCAACGTTCTCATCACAGAGGTACTGAGCCTACGCAGCAGGAACCCCAGCACACTGCTGGTGCAGGCTTCCCTAGGGGCTCACAGAGCGAAGCAAACGCCAACTACAAAACTCTGTTCAGAAACCGTCTGCCAGCACAACAGTTTTCAGCTGTGACCAATGTGAAGTTAAGGGCAAGTTTTTCACAAATTCAAACCAGGAAGTGTTCAGTTAAAATGCTCAGGTCTGGGTAAGGTGCTGTAGGAATAAAGAATATAAAATGTACTTTCCAAAACAAACACTATTCAGAAGTGGGGGGAGTTTTGTGATACATGCTGAGGCCAAACATCAAACCAAATAGTATGTACATTATTGGTGACAGTGTAAAAATATAAATTGGTCAAGGGCCTATATGCATCAAAGGTTTTAAAAAGGTTCGTGTTGCCTATGATTTCCACATTTGGAAATTCATCTTAAATATCACACTAGTGCAAAGGTCTCAGTATAAGGATGTTTGTCATAATCCTTAACATAGCAAAAAAAAAAAAAAAAACCCAAAAAAACAAAAACAAAAAAACCCCTCAAAAACTGGAAACAAACAAAATGCTCAAGAATAAAGGAGTTGTTAAATAAAATGGTATCTCCACAATGGAACACTATGCAGTCATTATGGTGAAGTTGTATATTTAACATGAAATATACTTAAAATAGTTTAAGTGAAAAAGCATAATTCTAATGATTCCATTCCACACCACCCCCCACACACGTTATCACAACATACATGCCTAGGTGAAAGATAGTCTACATAGTCTAGAAGCTTATATCAAGTTTTACAAGTGGTTATCCCAATGGTTTGTATCACATATGACTTTTTAATAACTTTATTGAGATAGAACTCATATGCCATATAATATACCCAATTAAGATGTGCAATTCAATTACCATGATCTAATTTTATTTTATTTTTTTAATGTTTATTTATTTATTTGAGAGAGGGTGAGAGAGAGAGAGAGAGGAAGAGAGAGAGAGAGAGAGAGAGAGAGAGAGAGAGAGAGAGAGGGAGGTGGGGAGGGACAAAGACAGAGGAGAGAGAACCCCAAGCAGGCTCCATGCTGTCAGCACAGAGCCAGACATGGGGCTCGAACTCACAAACCATGAGATCATGACCTGAGCTGAAACCAAGAGTCAGATACTTAACCAACTGAGCCACCCAGGCGCACCTACCATTATCTAATTTTAGAACATTTTCAGCACCAAAAAGAAACTCATTAGCAGTTAATTCTTCATCCCTCTCCTAATCCCAGGCAACCACTAACCTGCTTTCTGTCTCTTTGGATCTTCCTATTCTGGACATTTCATATAAATAGAATTATATGTTATGTGCTCTTTTGGATTGGCTTCTCCCACTCAGTTTAAGATTTCTAAGGTTCATTCAGGATGGAGCACAGATCAACACTTCATTCCCTTCTCTTACTATATAGTATTCCATTGTACAGGTACCCCACATGTTATTTACCTTTTCATCAGTTTTTGGACATCTGAGTCGTTTCCACTTTCCGGTTGTTTTAAACAATGCTATTATGAACTTACTAGCTTTTGTGTAGACGTATGTTTTCATTTGTGTTGGATCATCACATGATTTTTTTTTCCTTTATCTGTATCTTCGCATTTTTCTGTAACAAACACTTATTCCCCTGCACGGCTTTATTAAAAGGCTTAAAAGTGGAATACTGCACATGTTCATCGGCATCAACTACGTGAGTTCCTCATCCATGAAACAAACATCAGGCCTTGTAGGTTCATCCTTCACCTTAGGGGGCACACATGGACATGACCTTAGAACAGGCTTTGGGGGGAGTAGTCAACAGTGGTGTTTAACTTTCTCTAATGCTTTTTTTTTAATGTTTATTTTTGAGAGAGACAGAGACAGAGACAGAGATAGCGAGTGGGGGAGGGGCAGAGAGAGAGGGAGACACAGAATGAGAAGCAGGCTCTAGGCTCTGAGCTGTCAGCACAGAGCCCCTGACAACAGGCTCAAGCCCATGAACTGTGAGATCATGACCTGAGCCAAAGTCGGGATGCTTAACCAAATGAGCCACCCAGGCTCATGAAAAGGATGAAAACCACCCTCACATACACACACACTTGGGTCCCTTCTTCAGTGACACACCAGGAGGTACAGATGTGAACCCCTGTAACTCCAAGAACAGATCAACAGGGTGTGGCCTAGAGGATGCGAACCCGAGACCTATTGACCATATCTGGCCCACAGACAGGTTTGACTTGCACGGCTTTCAAAGCAAATTTGAACACACCGACATTAAAACACCAGAAGACTGTACGTAAAACACTAAGTTCTTAAAAACAAACAAACAAACAAACAAACAAACAAACAACCTTCTAGATGCCTTTGAAAAACCGTTCCAGAAGTGCCCTATGGCAACCACAGGGTCAGCGGGGGCTGAGTAGGAGAACCACCTGCCTGCCTCCCCGGTCTCCACCCCAGAGGCCCCGAGTCTACAAGCCCAAGCCAGTCCCCGAGAACGGGCCGTCCTGTAACGTGCCCCACCCTTCCACACTCTGTGCCCAGGAGTCACCCACTCATCTCTCAAGGCCCAGCTGGAATCTGGCATTTTCTCTGAACTTCCCCTGACTGGCCCACTCCAGGCTCCTGCCCAGGGAATCCACCACCTCCTTGCCTGTGTCCTGCCAGGCCACACACAAAACTGGATCTGATGGAGCACACCTGTCCACAGGCAAGCAGCTTGCATCCACCTGCTGTGTGCTTTCAGTTCCAAGTTCTGGCACAAACTAGGTATCCGGTTCATGTTTGCCGGACTGATGACAGGTGAGATAGTTGTGAACAGGTTGGGCCCCAGCCTGTCACTGCAATTGCTCCCAAACCACGGGGCTCCATGGCTGGCTCTGGCATCGGTTCTACACAAGGATGAGAGAGCAAGTTCACAGCCACTCAGTCTATACCACGCACGGACTTGTGCTCGAATGGCCCCAGTATCAAAGGGACAATCCTAATACTGATGATAGTGGCAAATACTCTCCATGGAGTCTCTGTTGTGCCAACTCTGTGTGCGTGTGTGTGTGTGTGTGTGCACATGTGTGTGTAAAACTTCACAGATCCTAACCTAATTATGACCCAAAATATGTATAAAGTAGGACACGTGTTATTTTGTTCTGCTTTTATGGGGAAAGAAACGGAGTACCAGAAAGGATGTGCGGTATAATACAAAAATATGTATTTGGTCTTTGTCCCCAGTTCCTTGGCATTTTCTGGGATGACGGGAGTATCTTTTGTGGTTCGTAAGGAGCCCCTCTCAACCATAAACAACCATTAGTTTGTGCTAATGAGGTGACTCTCTGGAGCCCCTGGATAGTTTCAGGATGGGAGGTGGTTACCAGAAAAACCAACCAGGCTGTTAGAGGGTTAGAACTTTCTGCCTCATCTGCACCAACCTCCAGGGAGGGGAGAAGGGCTAGAGATTGGGTTCAACCTCCAAACGACGACCAACGATTTTAACCAATCATGCCTACATAATGAAACCTCCCTAAAAACCTCCAAATGACGGGGTTCAGGGAGCTTCCGAGCTGGTGACTTCACACCCAGGCCGGGAGGGTGCTGCACCCCAACTCCAGGAGGTCAGAGGCTCCAGCACGTTGAGATTTCTGGATCCTGCCCTCCACATAACACATCTCTTCCACGTGGCTGTTCCTACGTTGTATCCTTTACAACAAACCAGTAATCATAAGTAAGCACTTTTCCCTAGTTCTGTAAGCTACTCTAGAGAACTACGAACCTGAGGAGGCAGCTGTGAGAACGCCCAAATCTGCAGCTGGTGCAGGTGACCTGGGAGCTCCATTTGTGGCAGGTGTGCAAAGTGGGGGCAGTCTCGAGGAACTAAGCCCTTCGCCTGGGGATCTGTGTCAACTGTAGGCGTTAGTGTCGGAATGGAGTTGAGTTTTTGGACACCTAGTTAGTGTCAGAGAATTAGAGAACTGCTCGGTCTGGAAAAACTACACAGATTTGGTGTCAGAAAAAAAAAAAAAAAAAAGACACATTTGGTGTAAAAAGTTGTGTCAGAAACCCCACACAATGAGTCACGGCCAAGTCCTTGGGGCTCTTCAGGTGGCTCCTCTGGGTGACTCAGACTGTCCCAACTCAACACCCAACCAACCTGGGTTTTTGATCCGGAGAGGTCTGTGGGATGAGCGAGGGCCGCTAAGGCACTGAGAAGGAAACCAAGGAGGAAGGAGAAAAGCCAGGACAGGGTAGTATCAGGGCAGGCAAGAGTGGAGAGTACAGCAGCAAGAACAGAGCGTTCCATGGCAGATTCTGCTCAAATGTTCAGTGAGGAGATGGGCGGGCGCCTGGGTGGCTCAGTCAGTTGGGTGTCTGACTCTCGGTCATGATCTCGCAGTTTCGTGGGTTGGAGCTGCGCATCAGCCTCTGTGCTGGCAGCGTGGAGCCTGCTTGGGATTTTCTCTCCTTCGCTCTCTGCCCCTCCCCCACTGGCACTGTTTCTGTCTCTCTCAAATGAAAAAAATATATATTTAAAACATGTTCAGTGAGGGGAGAACTGAGGAATAGCCTGGGGATCCAGGAACATGGAGGCCCCAAAGATCACGACCAGAGTACTCTCAAGAACGTCAAATTTACCTTTTGACCCAAGCGGTGACTCCACCGTCTTTATCATTCTTCATTCAACTGTACATTTTAATGAATTTTTCTGAATGATCTGTATTTGACAGTGAAAAGTGGGAAAACACAGATTGGGAGTAGGGCAGGAGAGACAGCACGTGCAGACCTCCCTGCTGGTTACGAAGTTAGGCTGAGCAGGCCCTGACGGGCTCGTAGCACCAGCTAGGGAGACTGGGAGCCGCTAGTGGGCTTTCAGTGGTGGGAAAGGGATGAGAGAAGAGAAGGAAGGGGTGGGGCAAGAGGCCTGGGACACTAACCAAGGTAAACACAGAGAGGACACACAGGCATATGAGCCCCTAATATACAGAGAAAAACAAATACCACGTGGTAAGTCCCATAGATTCATCAACAAACAAACAAGCAAACCCAGAGCTAATAGAATCTTTCTGCTTGCATCAAATAATGCTTGTATAAAATACACACTTTGCAACCTCCTCCTTATGTGCCATTTTTCATGAATATTTTTATGTCAATGTAGGCTCCTGAACGACCATTTTGCTAAATCTATACTAATCACACCCTATTTCATTCACTAGCAAGCTCTGTTGATGACAATAACTCCTACCACCTTGTTAGAAAAACACAACACAGCCAAGGCCAACCCTCTGTAGGGATTCCAACTGGGAAACCCAATCCCAATAAGCTGTGTCCAGCCCTGAAGAGCTCACTTTTTCTCCCCTCCCAAAGAATAGATGACCTGAGCTCTCCTCAGTAAGTACTACCTCCTCAAGTTCATGTACTCACATACTCTTCTGTTGGATAAGCAAACACCTTCATCTGCTCTAAAAGGTTGGAAATTCTCAGCGCGTCTGGGTGGCTCAGGTGGTTGGGCATCCAACTCTTGGTTTCAGTTCAGGTCATGATCTCACGGCTCCATGAGTTCAAGCCCCACATCGGGCTCTGCACTGATGATGTGGAGCCTGCTAGGGGTTCCCTCCCTCCCTCTCTTTCTCTCTCAAAATAAATAAATAAACTTAAAAAAAAAAATGGGGGGGTGGAAATTCTGGAAAAAGGATCCCAAAAAATTGAAAGCATTCTCAAGTGACCACATCACTCACTCAGGTGTTTGCTCCACTGACACCGTCCAGAAGAAAATGATGTATGTTAACTTCCCAGTGAAAAAGAGGCACTTCAGTATGACTGAATAATGTGGTAGTCACCAAGCAGAAAGCCCTTCATGATTAAAATAGGAAAATCCAGGACGCCTGAGTGGCTCAGTTGGGTAAGTGTCCAAGTCTTGATTTCGGCTCGGGTCATGATCTCTCTGTTCATGAGGTCGAGCCCCGTGTTGGGCTTTGTGCTAACAGCACAGAGCCTGCTTGAGATTCTCTGTCTCCCTGTCTCTCTGCCTCTCCCTGCTTGCGCCCTCTCTTTCTCTCAAAAATAAGTAAACTTTAAAAAAAAATAGAAAAAATATGAATTCCAGAAAGCTCACTAAGTAGGTATTTCTGGGGATAAAGACCAATATGAATTAGTTATAAAGCTGCAGTGTGAAGTCTTTTAAGAGATTCATAGCTGTCAAATCAGAAGATAAGACTGAATTAAGGGAGTAAAGCCAATCCTGGCAGAAGTCTGCAGGAGAAAGATGTGGCTGATAGAAAACAACTCTCGTGGGGCACCTGGGTGGCTCAGTGAGTTCAGTGTCCAACTTCGGCTCAGGTCATGATCTCACAGTTCGTGAGTTCAAGCCCCGCATTGGGTTCTGTGCTAACAGCTCAGAGCCTGGAGCTTGCTTTGGATTCTGTGTCTCCTCTCTCTGTCCCTCACCCACTTGCTTGCTCTCTCTCTCTCAAAAATAAACAAATATTTAAAAAATTTTGTTAATAGTTAAAAAAAAAAAAGAAAACCACTCTCACTTGTGATAATATTAATACTTCTTATACAGGGTTATGGGAGGGGGGATGGGCTAAATGGGTAAGGAATTAAGGAATTTACTCCTGAAGTCACTGCTTCACTATATACTAATTTGGATGTAAATCTTAAAAAATAAAGTTAAATTATAAAAAAAAAATACTTCTTATGCAGGCAGCAGCGCACACTGGCTTGAGGTCCCCTTATACACATTGTTTCATTTCCTTCTTAAAACAAGCCTGTAAAATACTATCGCCTCCACCTTACCAATGGTGGCCTTCAACATGCGGCTGTAAGTGACCTGCCCAGAGTCACACACAGATCTTAAGAACCACCTTGCACTTGAACCCAAAAATGTCTAATTCAAAGTCCCTGGTCTTCCTGGCAGCCACTTCTTTGTCAAACGGGTCCTCCGGCACTTTGCATTCTGGTTGGAGGAGGCTAATGAGGTTGTCCTATGCCCTCTGTCTACTACACTGTCAATTTAAATGGATAAATGCTCACAACTCTGTGAACATTTTTTAATGGAGAACACAAACTTTATCTTAAAAATACTTGAGGGGCGCCTGGGTGGCTCAGTCGGTTGGGCGTCCGACTTCGGCTCAGGTCATGATCTCACAGTCCGTGAGTTCGAGCCCCACGTCAGGCTCTGTGCTGATGGCTCAGAGCCTGGAGCCTGCTTCGGATTCTGTGTCTCCCTCTCTCTCTGACCCTCCCCCATTCATGCTCTGTCTCCCTCTGTCTCAAAAATAAATAAACATTAAAAAAATATTTTAAAAAAAAATTAAAAATACTTAAGATGCTGGGGCACCTGGGTGGCTCAGTCGGTTAAGCGTCTGACTTCAGCTTGCATCATGATCTCGCGGTTTGTGAGTTCAATCCCCGTGTCGGGCTCCGTGCTGACAGCTCAGAGCCTGGAGCCTGCTTCGGATTCTGTGTCTCCCTCTCTCTGGCCCTCCCCTGCTCATACTGTGTCTCTCTCAAAAATAAACAAACATTAAAAAAATAAAAATAAAAACCACCTGAGATGCTAAAACCTATCACAAAACCAGGACAAATCCAGCTGAGTTTTCGACTGAAATCAGCTTTTCTAGTTCAGCTCTCCTTTTATATTCCCTCCCAGGAGTTCGAACAACACACAGAGTATTCTGCCAGGAAGACCCGCTCCTCTCCGTACCCCACAGGATCACCATGGGGGTGGCCTTCCCAGGCCAGGGGACCTCCTCCCTGGCTCCTGCACCCGGGCACACTTTCCATGCTGCCGCACACACCCAGCACTAGGCAGCAAGACAGGAGCTCACACAAGGGTGGACGGTCTGCAGCACCCTCCCTGCTCCTGCCACCCCGCAGCTTCTCAGGAGGCACAGAGGGGGAGGCAGCTGACTGTGCTTTCTTGTGTCTCTGACCGATTTCCTTTGGGCTCTTGCACGTGAGTGTTTGCAAAGAAACATCAAGAAAACCAAGTGCTATTATTAAGTTTCCTTTCTCATTCAGCAGGGTAAGGAAAAGTAACACAAGTCCAGGAACGGGGGCCCGGGAGGGACCAGGCCTAAGCTTCCCATGCTGATCAGAGGGTGAGCCAGTCATTAAGAACCCAAACCGTCGAGAAGGCACGCTTTTTCCACTCAAGACTCTGATCAAACCACCAAACCCTCTGCGTCCTACCAGTTGCTTTGAATTTAATGATAATCCTAGGCTTTGCAACTCATTGGTCATTTTCATTCATAATTTCAATTCTTCCTGAATCAATACTTTTGTAAATGGCTTTTGGGTCCAGTGTGAAAAAAAAATAAAGGTATTAATTCCATTTTCTCTTTCCAGATTCTGTAAATATCAACATTACCAATCTTCTCTGGGGATCATAAAATTGAAATGACATCTTTAAAGGGGTCAAAATAATTTTTATGATGGTTTTACCATTAGTGAAGATTCAAATTACCTTATAGTTTCATCCAACCCAGTAAAGAAATTTAAAATTTCACAGTTGAATTACAACAAAATATTTAAGTATCAAAATGAACTGGAACCAAACAGCACACGGAGAGGTTCCAAATTTCCCTCGGAGCTGAGCGGCACCCAGGGTCAGAGCGTGGTGACCTATACTCACTGTCAGGTTCCAGTTGATCTGGGGGATCCTCATGTGAAGGTTCAGACTGAACAGAATCAGCAAGACTCCAGTCACCACAAATGCACTACAGCTCACAAACTCAAAGAAGTAGAGGCCTTCACACGGAGAGCACTCCATGATGGTCTCTATGCAGATGAAAGCAATCAGGGCCAAAATCTAGGAAGAAAATTGGAAACACACATGTATGTGTATATTTAGTACATGGCCGTGGACGTATGTGCCTGCCACGTTTAACTAAAACTCCACCACCACCATATGCAGCCAGAGTTTTTCTCTGGGGACGACAGCATCACCGTCAGGAACACAACCTGATGAAATTCTTACGAAACAGGTATAGAGGGTAGAATTCCTGATGCGGACACCTCGCACGACAGCCCCCCCGACACCGTCCGGGTGTGGCCCTCGTGAGGAAACAGAAAGGAACATCTCTGTGATGTTTTCAGTTCTGCCTCTGCCACCAGTAAGTGGACTCTGCCTACACACGTTTCCAATTTATAGTCCCCACCACAATTATGCCAAACACGGAGAGGGCAGGGTCCAAATGGTGTCCGTTTATGCCATCTGCAACTGCCCGGGTGGTTCAAGCGGAGGTCACGCAGGCCGACTGGGACCCCTGAGGGCTTTAAGACAGGGACGAGTATAATCCCTCCTTCTCCCAGTTACAAGTCCCTAAAAGTGAGGCCTACCTAATTAATTCATGAGCTACGTTTTTTAAAAGTTATCACTGGAGGGGCGCCTGGGTGGCTCAGACAGGCAAGAGTCTGACTCCGGATTTTGGCTCAGGTCATGATCTCACAGTTCCTGGGTTTGAACCCCACACTGGGCTCCGTGCTGACAGTGCAGAGCCTACTTGGGATTCTCTCTCCCTCCTTCTCTCTCTGCCTCTTTTCTGCTTGCCTTCTCTCTCAAAATAAATAAACTTTAAAAAACTTTTTTAATAAAAAATTAAAAAATAAAAGTTATCACTGTACTTGGTCAGAAAAAGTTGGAACGGCAGCTTATAAAAACATTGAACATTTTACCAGTAATGGCATCGGTTTCTTTTTTTTTTTAATTTTTTTTTTTTTTAACATTTATTTATTTTTGGGACAGAGAGAGACAGAGCATGAACGGGGGAGGGGCAGAGAGAGAGGGAGACACAGAATCGGAAACAGGCTCCAGGCTCTGAGCCATCAGCCCAGAGCCTGACGCGGGGCTTGAACCCACGGACCGCGAGATCGTGACCTGGCTGAAGTCGGACACTTAACCGACTGCGCCACCCAGGCGCCCTGGCATCGGTTTCTTTCTGAAGAACCAAAGTAATATTCCAGCAATATGTCCCCGGAGATCAGAGCTCATAGTTAAACAGGTATCAGTGGAAATTACCAGGTAAGCTTTTAAAAGATTTCAGGATGGGGAGTGCCTGGGTGGCTCAGTGAAGCATCTGATTCTTGGTTTCTGCTCAGGTCATGATCTGATGGTTAATGTGTTCGAGCCCTGAATCGGGCTTCACGCAGACAGCATGGAGCCTGCTTGGGATTCTCTCTCTCCCTCTCTCTCTGCCCCTCTGTCACTCACTCTCTCTCTCTCTCTCAAAATAAATAAATCAAAACTTAAAAAAACAAAACAAAAAAAAGATTTCAGGACCAGGTGCCTGGGTGGCTCAGTAGGTTGGGCAGCCGACTTGGGCTCAGGTCAGGATTTCACAGTTGATGATTTCAATCCCCAAGTTGGGCTCTGTGCTGACAGCTCAGAGCCTGGAGCCTGCTTTGGATTGTGTGTGTGTCTCTCTCTCTCTCTCTCTCTCTCTCTCTCTCTCTCTCTCTCTCCAAAATAAACAAATATTAAAAAAAAAATTATTATTATTTTTTTTTTTTTTAATTCCAGGAGGAGGAGGAGGGGTTCCAATGGCTGAATTAATGGGCCAATGATCAGGACAGGCCAGGTGGTCTTTTACCTAAAACCTAAGATCAGTCTTAGTCTCCCAGCCTCTACTCTACTCTACCGCTTCTCTAACAGAGCACTTCTCAGACCACCACATGTCAAGCCTGGGCCAGAACCTGAGGTGAGCCCCCACTTCAAAGGTCCAGGAGGTATAGGCAGGCGACTCGGTGGTCCCAGATTTGTCCTTAGAGCCACCAACAGCAGCATCACGAGAGAGCCCATCAGAAGTGCAGAATTTTTTTTTTTTAATGTTTATGTATTTTTGAAAGACAGAGAGCTGGCAACAGGCAGAGAGAGAGACACACACAGAATGCGAAGCAGGCTCCAGGCTCTGAGCTGTCGGCACAGAGCCCGACACGAGCCTAGAACTCAGGAACCGTGAGATCATGACCTGAGCTGAAGTCGGATGCTTAACTGACTAAGCCACCTAGGCACCCAAGAAGTACAGAATCTCTGCCTCTCCTCCTTGACCTACAGAGTCAGAATGTTGTTGGTGTTGTTTGACAAGATCCCCAGATAATTAAACTTTGGGAAAACCCCAAGGCATGGGCTGCTCTGTGACCTCTGACTACTGGAGTCCCACATGCGCCTTTCAGTGCGGGACTCAATGCCACCTCCTCCCCATGCCTTCCCAGATTGTCTCTCTCCCTGCCAGACATTATTTGATTGCCCCTTCTCCTGGGAAGGCTTGTTCATCTGTGATAGCATTCTACCCTTTTTTAAACTTGCTATTATGTCTCTCTCTGCCTCGTGAGCTTTTTGAAGGCAGAGAAGGGCCAGCCCATCTCTTTCCTCCTGAGGCACCAAAGCACAGTTACTTGCACACTGCCAGCATACAGGGCCTCGGGAGCCACGAAAAACCCACACCCACAATTGCTAACTTGCTTGGCAGGATCTCCACGTGAAAGGCAGGGCAGGGTGGCGCCACTCTACCCACTATCAACATCAATACTTCCACACTGGGGTGCTTGGGTGACTCATTCAGTTGAAAGTCTCTGGCTCTTGATTTCGGCTCAGGTCCTGATCTCACAGTTCATGGAATCGAGCCCCACGTCCGGCTCCGCGCTGACAGCCCAGAGCCTGCTTGGGATTCTCTCTCTTCGCTCCCACCCCCTCCTGCCCCGCTTGTGCCCTCTCTCTCTCTCTCTCTCAAAATAAATAAAAATAAACATTAAAAAAAATATATTTCCACACAGCAATCATAAAAGACACTTCTATCAATACATGGTTTGTGCTTCTATTTTAAGTCAGAGCATGCTGAGACGGGGGTCTTTAAGCACACATTTTGTGCGTCTCCTGATCGCTCTTGTTACAATTCTCTGCAGAAGCAGAGACTTGAATTCTCCATCTGAATTTCATGCCTGACTTGCAATCAGTTCACAAAGAAGTAGTTCATATAAGGGAAACTCCTCAACTTTTTTCTTCCCCCTGTAATTGGATCTAGTAATCCTGGGCAAGAAATAACACACTGTACTGATGAGTTACAAATGTTTCTGGTATGCTAACTTCAACCATATTTGTGTGGGAAGGTAACACCTACAATCTTAAATATTAAAAACGGTTTCAAGAATATGCAAATCTAATAGGCCACTCAATACAGCAGTGAACAAAACAATCTCTGCTCTCTAGCCCATATTCTAATGAAGGAGAAGCTTTTAAAAATTAAATTAAAAATACAGTACACGAGGCAGTGTTAAGTGCAAAGGGGGAAAAAAATCCAAGCAGGGAAGGAGAATGCAGTGTAACTAGGGCAAAGGTGTTTGAAATGTTAGGCAGAGTGACATGAAAGCCTCACCGAGAATATTCTAGATTTACATGAAGTTTATCATTTATCACAGTCTATTACAAACGATATTCAAATGAAAGAGAATTTCGACTGCCCCCATTCTGACCTCAGTCTGTTCTGATTGAGTTCTTCTTTCCAGTTTATCTCTTAACTTGGGCCAAACACCCTGTGAGCAAAGCATCCTGTGATGGAAACCGAAACTGTCCCCTCAAGCAACAGGCACTGCCCTGAGCCAGCAAGAGCCAGTGGGGCCGACCCCAAGACAATGATCAACCTGACCTTTACTGACCAGCTGCAAGTACCCACCGACTTTTGTCCCACATTTTCCTTCTATAAACCTGGAAGCATTTTCAGCACGTGGGAGATGTCTTTGAGACGTCGTTCCTGGTCTTCCCAGGGCGCGCCTCCCTGAAATCAATTCCTTTCTTCTTTCCCCGCCACTCACCTCTGCCTTTGGACTTTGTCAGCGGCCAGTGGCTGAACCCAGTCTGTCTGGAACCCCTGGAGCCAGGTGCTCTTGCACCCCAGTTACAAAAGGATAAAATTAAACAGCAAATGGAGAGATACACAGGGCAAGGTCCAAAAGCGTCTCTAACACAGGAGCTCTGTCCTGCAGAGTTTGGAATGCACGGCCCTCCTGGCACGTACATACACATTTTGGTTTACCAGCCTAGAAGCTGTCAACTCTTGCCTTCAGAGTTTTTAGAGCTCGGTTTGCAGCCCCTTCCTAGAGGCCGGTGGGTGGGGCTGAACTCTCTATCACAAGGTCGCTTCGCCTGGCAACCAGCCTCCATCCTTAGGTGCCTTCCGCAACAGTCCTCTCACTAACACAAATTCAGGTGTGGTTGAAAGGGAGTTGCTAAGAATAGCAAAAGACACCTCTCATCATTTAGGAAACTCCAAGGGTTTTAAGAGCTCTGTGCCAGAAATGAGATGAAGACCAAATATATTATTTCCTGTTATAAATCACAGTGTCATGAGTATTCATAGGTAGACAGAGATACAGATAGATACACACACACACACAGCTATACACATACATTAATCAATCCCCTTTTGATAGGTATTTAAGCAGCTTCTAATATTGTTTCGAGTAAGCAGTACATTTTTTGCCTGCCTTTTGGCACAGCAAATGTCAAATTTTCCTCCAGCACAGTGAAGTCTACTGCTAAAGTAAAACCTACCTATTGACCAACAAGAAGAAAGTACGAACTCAAAGTTAATGCTGGAAGCCAACAACTTCAAGGCAACCCAAGAGTCAGAAGTAATTCAACTTATAACAGTTTTGCAGTAGACAAATATCACAATGTAAAATAGTACAGAGTTGTTCAAAAAGGTGCAAATAAGTAACAGCCCTTGTATTTGCTAATTGAGGGATCACGTGTGTCCTTGACAGGGCCCTTTCCATGTAGCACCTACCAACTGACCAAGAGTATTTTTTCATAGTTGGCAAACAAATTTATACTAAAAGGTTGTCAGCAGCTAATTATGACTGGCAAACTCAAAAAGCAGGAAGGGAAAAAAATGTTGACTGATTAAGTTACTATTAAAACTTTTCAAAATTTTGGGGCGCCTGGGTGGCTCAGCCGGTTAAGCGTCCGGCTCTTGGCTTTGGTTCACATCATGATCTCACAGTTAGTGAGTCCGAGTCCCATATTGGGCTCCGTGCTGACAGTGCAGAGCCTGCTTGGGATTCTCTCTCTCCCCTCCCCTCTCTCTCTCTGCCCCTCCCCCAATTGGCACACACTCTCTCTCAAATAAACTTTAAAAATAAATAAATAAAACTTATAAAAATTTCACAAGACCCCTGTTACTATTGGTGGAAGTGTCCAGCGTCAGGACCTTTCTGGAGGCCACAGTAATCAACGGCACTGTTCACCAGTACATCCCATTCTCCCCCTTGCAGGCACACTGTAGGGTTGGAGGCTTGTGGTGTGAGATGTTCCCCATGCAGATTTATTCTCAAGATGATGGAGCTTCTGCCTCAGAACTCCACAAGTGCCGCTCCAGCTTGCTATCATGATTCCTCACCAGGTGGCAATGGAGTATCAATGGGCATTCTGGGGATTTGGCTAATTGGAAGCTGAGTGAGAGGTTACATTTGGGTTCAGTTGTCACTTCCACACATAGTTACTGTAAATCCCCCCACCGCAGGAATGGCTTCCAGATACACTCTGAGCTGACATCATGAAGAAGAAACAGGCCCTAAAATTCACAAGATAGACCAAAATTATACTCAATAATGCAGAGTATGTAATTATAAGCACATACATATGTTCTCCCTTTTTGGTGGGAATCACATGAAATAGAATTGATCAGGGAATGCAAACTGGTGGTTTGAGGAGGTTCCTCAAAAAGTTAAAAATAGAACTACCCTATAACCCAGATATTGCACTACTAGGTACATACCCAAGGGATACAGGTGTGCTATTTCGAACGAGCATATGCACCCCAATGTTTATAGCAGCACTACTGACAATAGCCAAGGTATGGAAAGAGCCCAAATGTCCATCAATGGATGCATGGATAAAGAAGATGTGGTGTATATATACAATGGAGTATTACTCGGCAATCAAAAAGAATGAAATCCTGCCATTTGCAACGACGTGGATGGAACTGGAGGATATTGTGCTAAGTGAAGTCAGTCAGTCAGAGAAAGACAAAATTCATTTGACTTCACTCATATGAGGACTTTAAGAGACAAAACAGATGAACGTAAGGAAAGGGAAGCAAAAATAATATAAAAACAGGGAGAGACAAAACATCAGAGACTCTTAAATACTGAGAACAAACTGAGGGTTGCAGGAGGGGTTTGGGATGGGGGGATGGGCTCAGTGGGTAAGGGGATGAAACACTGGAATCTACTCCAGAAATCATTACTGCACTCTATGCTAACTTGGATGAAATAAACAAATTAATTAATTAAAATAAAATAAAATAAAATAAAATAAAATAAAATAGATCAGAATTCCAGAGTGTATGGCAGGAACCTATAGCAGTGCTACAAAGAATGAGAACGTGTGTGGAAGATGACAATTCATGCATCCCAATTTGTAAGACGCTATCTGACAAACCCTGAAATGATGCGGTCGGAAAGCCCCAAAGACAACGGCGCTCAAAACGGCCTCCAGTGCATTGAAACTGACCGAAGAAGCCAACGTGCCAGTGACAACCTGCTACACACATTCATCCTTAAGAGAATGTACAGAGCATAGCAGCCTAACAGCACAGGTAATGGTGCTGCTCAATACAAAATAGTGGCAATTTAAAATGTGAGTTGCTCGGGGCACCTGTCTGGCTCAGTTGGTGCAGGCTGCGATTCTTGATCTTGGGGTTGTGAGTTTGAGCCCCACACTAGGCACACAGATTATTTAAAAAGAAAATCTTAAAAAATAATAATAAAATTTAAATTGTTCTAGTGTACGCCTACATTTTTGTATACTCTGATTGATTCTGTATACTTTTTCAATATTAAACTGATCATACTAAAAATTCAAATATGACCTATATTAGTGGAGGCCTAAAAACAGAAAGAAAACAGTTCTTAAATTCATAATTTTGTGTGTTTCTCATTAAAAATATTCATTCTTGTACCTAGCTTTCCATTTTTAATTTAATATATTTTTCCTGTGGGAAAAGTGGGCCTCCAACGTCACATGAGTCTCAAGCCACTTAAAGCCTGCAACTACTTCTGGTTTGAATAACAAAAGGTTTGAATGGGTGAGAGATCTGGCAATGGCCAGTGGGGACGCTCGCTCTCCCTGCCTCAGCAGCCAGCAGTGTTCCAGGAGGGGGTGGCCTCTGAGTAAGGCTCATGGGAGATGTGTACTATTCGTGAAAAGAAAACCTCCCTTGTGTTAAGCCATTGAGATTTTAGTTTGTTTGTTGCTGAAGCATAATCCAGCTCATACAGACTAGGAAGCGAACTCCTAGGAAGGAAATTTCACAACATGTTCTAGGTCTCTAGTACAAAACTGCTTATTTTACTAGATGAATATGCCATTCACTCTTTTTCTTTTCTTTTCTTTTTTAAGGTTATTTGAGAGAGAGCATGCGCACAAGTGAGGGAAGGGCAGACAGAGTGAGGGAGAGGGAGAATCCCAAGCAGAATGTGGGGCTTGAACTCACAAACCTTAAGATCATGATCTGAGCCAAAGCTGGATGCTTAACCAAGCCACCCAGATGCCCGTTACCACTCGTAAAGATCCCAGATCCAAATGGTTTTACAAACTCTTACCAGATTGTCAAGGTAAAGATATAGAGATATTGACTATGGTATTGAAACTTTTAAAACAAAAGCATAAAATATTTGGAATTTCAGGAATCCGTCTATGTGGTAGGACTGTGGATAGATTTTTTTTTTTTTAAGATTTTATTAAGTAATCTCTACACCCAACATGGGGCTCGAACTCACAACCCCAAGATCAAGAGTTGCACATTGCACTAATGGAACCAGCCAGGCACCCCATGTAGGCTTCTTTGACTTTCCAGAATTTCCACAATGAGGATGTGTGCTTTTATTTTAAAAAATTAAATATTCCATGTGTAAACACTTTTTGAAACACACTGGCTTATTATGAGTTAAATGTTAGTGACCTCTAAGAATCAATCCTTACTTGTTTTGAAACCATTCATGAATATTTAAAAGCGACATTAAAAGCTCTAATGGAAAATGAAAGTCACTCTGCAAGTCCATGCTGGTCCCATTTCTTTATCAGAAGACTTCATCATTCCTAAACCCTTCCTGAGAGCACACAACCCCTCTCCTGGAAGCCACTGCACTGTAAGTGCAGGGAGTGAGCACAGAACAACCTGGAGACCAGCACGTAATAAAAAGGCCGGCCTTACTCTAATGTGACGGCAGGGACCCCCATGAAGGAAGAGTAACCCTAATAGGTATGAAGATATCTTCAAAGATCAGACGAAATCCTAACCTTCCTTGATTATTAGTTTATCAAAGGATCTAATCAAACTCACTTAAAGATATGCATACAAGTCGGTGAAGCATCTGACTTCAGTTCAGGTCATCTCACAGTTCGTGGGTTCGAGCCCCACATCGGGCTCTGTGCTGACAGCTCAGAGCCTGGAGCCTGCTTCCGATTCTGTCTCCCTCTCTGTCTGCCCCTCCCCCACTTGTACTCCCTCACTCTCTCTCGCTCTCAAAAATAAAATAAACACACACAAAAAAATTTAAGATATGCATACAAACAAAAATCACAATATTTAAAAATAGTTTTAAGGAGTCTCAAAACCACCAGATGCAAAATGACTGTCCAAATGAAGACTATCTCCAACAATCTGAATCTGCAGTGTCTCCTATGTGGCCACACAACTTCTCCAGTGACCCTGACTGCTCTGTGGCACCTAGAAGCTTGCTGGGATTAGGGTCTCAGTTCCAACACAGCCAACACACCTCATTATACACACAAAGACAGGTAACTGTCCAGGTGCCAAGGCTCAGTGCCCAGAGAAGTGCTGAGGTTTGGAAAACTGACAGTTGCCGAGAGCTTGGGCAGCAGCAGAGGTCTTGAGAAGCCTTCCTAGGAGCAACTGGACTCAGGGGGTCTCAGAGGAGAAGCAGGAGAGAAAGCTTGTGTGAGGTGGTGACTCACTTTCAAACTGAGATCCTTGGCTGGGGGTAAAGTGGAAGGCAGGGACAGAACCCAGTCCTTGACCAAAGTCATCAGTTTTCATGTTTATACTCCCATTAACAGTCGGTCCTAAACTTCGCTGACCAAACAGAACGCCTCTTTATAGCCTTCTCAACTAATGTTCCAGGAAGCATCCAAATCATGAGCCTGGTTTCTACACTGGGAAATTATTTCTGTTGTGCTTTAAAAAACAGTATTTTGGGGGTGCCTGGGTGGCTCAGTCGGTTAAGCATCTGACTTGGGCTCAGGTCATGATTGCTTCAGATCCTCTGTCCCCCTCTGCTCCTCCCCAACTGGCGTGGGCGTACACGCTGTCTCTCTCTCTCTCTCTGTCTCTGTCTCTCTCTCTCTCTCAAAAATAAATGAATCTTATGAATGAATCAATGAATCAATGGATCAAATGTCCCTCTTCCCACCAAAACTGAAAAAAATATTTGAAAGATGAGACATGGCTTGTATTTAGCCTCAAAGACCCGACGCTGCTTCTGCTGTAAGCCTTCCTGATGAGCAGAAGGGAGAAGCGAGAGAGGGCAGGAGAGGTGCAAGGCAGTGACCACGCCTCAGAACCAGCTCCATTCTTAACCACCTCACAGCGGAGGCTGAGACGGGAGCCGGAGCTAGAAGCGCAGCAGGGGCACGAGGCCTTTTCCCCACCATCTTTCTGCATCCTGAGGCCAGGGGATGTAAGCTGCTCTCCATATGTACAGGCTTTTAAATGACAGAGCGCCTTAAAACAGAAGCTGCCAGGCCAGAAGCCACGCTGCGTGTTCTGCAGAGGGCCTCCAATGGCTGGCCGTGTGCTGCCAGCCACCTCAGAATAACAATGGTTTGCATGTAGGAGCATCTGTAAGGTAAGGATGCTCTCAGGCCCCGTGCTGGGCACGGTCCATTCGCTGTCTGATACTCGCTCAGGAAGCAGGTGGCATCTCCATCGTGTGGCCAGAAGATTGGTCCAAGGCCCCAAAGCTGTGGTTCCACAGACCTCCTTCTCCTAGGCCAGACGTCTAACATAGAACTTACTTACCAGGGTCTAGTTCCTCCCCACACTCTTGGAAAAAAGCAACACTGTATGACTTCTCTTCAAGGAACACAGTAGGAGACCCGGCAACCAGTGCCACAAGGCTCCCTGACAAAGCACACAACTTTGATCATTCTCAAAGGGGTCTAACTACAGTAACATCTTAATTTGCCTAAACAGAATAACCCACTGAGTTGCCAGTCTCAAGGGAGGCCATCCCCTGAGGAAAGTAGATTTAAAATATTTCCCTCCTCTCTCCCCTGAGACAATCGAGCACTGAGCAAATCTGGGGGAAGGGGGTGGTTCTCCAACAAAGGAGCTAATGGTGTCAAGGGATTTGAGCTATGGATTTGAGAGAGGCGGAGATTTAAAACAGAACTACCTGCTCAGGAAGGGCAAGGACGCCCTCAGGCACTAAAGCCACCAAGGCTGGCCAGGGAGCACTGTTTAGGCAGAATTAGTTTAACCAAAGGAGCCAAGGGGCGGAGGCAAATAAGTGCCTTATTGTTGAGAAGAAAGGGAGAGACAGACAAAAGGGGGGAGGGAGGCTGCCAAGGACTCAGGGCAGAAAGAAGAAAACCGGAGACCAGGGCAAGGTGACCAGCACCTCCACCAGCTCTGTTAGGCATGCCCCGCGGGTAGCCACATTCAGAGCAGTGCCCGCTTCAAACCCCAAAGGCTTTGTTTTCTGTGAAGGACAGAAGTCTCGAGCTGCTGTCGGCCTGGTCTGGTCTGAGCCGGGGGTGTTACAAGGCCAACCCAACAGGTGTTCCTGATAGATTTTCCAAGCCAGGGTCTACTGTGTAAATAATTTTGCCATTTTGAAA
The DNA here is from genome assembly GCF_027475565.1 of Acinonyx jubatus. NCBI lineage: Eukaryota > Metazoa > Chordata > Mammalia > Carnivora > Felidae > Acinonyx > Acinonyx jubatus. Next base: position 19,377,780 of record NC_069396.1, on the reverse strand, counting down.
TCCTAAAGCCATACACATAAGAGTTGAACTCAGGGGATTGCATTTCAAGTTCTTTTTTTCTTTTCTTTTCTTTTCTTTTCTTTTTTTTTTTTTTTTGGCAAGACTCTCACCTTTAACATAAATTATCAGACTTATAGCATAAGTGAGCTCGATCACACACACATTAAACCCACAGGTCACTTGTACACAGTGGCTGGCCATGGCATACCACAGTGTTAGATCAAAACAGGTTTATTTTTAGACGTCCAACTACGTACGGCACATAACAGTATTCCGGATGAAGTGCAAAACATCTTGTTTTTTAAAAAAGTTTAGAAAATCTTATTATGTGGTTTGATGATAGAATTGCACATGACTTCAGAAAACCACAGGATGGTCAGCATCTTTCTTGCCAAAAAAATGCCCACAACATTTTCCTGCAAATGCCACCCTGCCCAAAAAGCTACATTTTCAGACCGTTTAAAGTAGTAATGGAGCAAAAACAACGCACATGTAGATGTGGAGGACACAAGAGACGAGCTGCCTTCAAACCACACACATGTGAAGATGGTTAACGATGCTGCTGGCATTCGGGTTTCCTTTCCCCTCCCTTCCTTTCTCATGTCCTTGCTTCATGGATAAAGCTGAAATCCCAGGAAGTAGCCTCCCACCCTCATGATTCAAAAGTAAAACCTGTCCCCTCTCCTTCATCTCTCTGCTTTAACTCTTGGGCACCTCCCCACCGTAGCATCTCTGAAAAACACCTTAACCAAATGGCAAGAAGGGCACTGTTTTTCTCATTGAATGAGAAACTAGCAGTCCCAAGAGGAGCTTTTTTCCTCCTCTTGGATTAATTTGGGGTCAAAATAGTGAAATGCATATCCTAAGAGACCAGGAGATAGATAGACAGAAAGACAGATAAAATAGATAATATATATAAATGTATATATTTGAATAACATTCAAATCTTGGTTTCTAAATACTATTATTTTCCAGTGAAAGGAACCAGGGCTCCCTTGGAGAATTCGAGGGCTGAGGTAGGGAAATCTAAGAGGAGTCTGGATATCTTGTGTCTGAGGATGAAGGGAACATGTCTAAAGGACATTGGAGACAGTTCCAAAGGGCTCCCACTGGCCAAATCTGGGACAATTTGAGCACCAAAATAAATAATAACAGTTAAATATTAAAAGACTGTGAATAAAACATGAACCCATGAGCCCATATTGACATAAGTAAACAGGGGAGAAGAGAAAACTCTTCCTTACAGTTGAAATCCAGCTAATAAATACAGAAGGAATGATGGATTCAGACAATCGCCATTTGGCAACCATCATAACCTACTGAATTCGAGCAAGAGTCAATGGATATTAAAACTCATGAGGAAAAGTTTGAGGAGCTACAGGATATTTACATGCTCTAAAAGTATCTCCCCACAAAAATACTTACTAATTATACAGGAAAAAATAGTAACTTGACAGTGGAGAGGCCTGGCAGATACCACTTTAACCAAGTTCGGATTACCAGTAATGGAACGAATCTAGCTCATTTGCCTCCGATATGAGGCACTAAGAAAAATGCCCCATCATTTCTGTGGTATTCCTGACAATACCACAAAATAAGCAGCATCTATACATGAGAAAATGTCAAACTCAAATTGAGGGGCATTCTACAAAATAAATGGCCTGTACTCCTCTAAAATGTCAATGTCACAGAACACAAAGGCTGTGGAGCTATTCCAGATTCAAGGAGATTAAAAAGACGTGACGACTGAACCCAATAAATGACCCAGGATTTTCTTGTACTATATGGAGCAGTCTTGAGACAACCAGAGAAACATGAATAAGGTCTAAAGTTTAGCTTCAGTATTTTATCAGTGTTAATTTCCTGACTTTAATCATCTTCCTGCGGTTTTGTAACAACACCTTTGCAACAACACCAGTCTTACCTTTAAAGACATTGACATATTGAAGGATAAATAGGCATCAAGTATGCACTACATGCTCAAAAGAGCTAAAATATTATATAAATATACACATACACACACATACACCTACACACAGAAAGAAAGGATAAAGTAAATGTGGTAAAAAGTTAACATTTGGAGAATCCAGGAGAAAGTATGTATTATTCAGTACCATCCTTGCAACCTTTGTGTAAGTCTGAAATTATTTCAAAACCAAAGGTCTTTTTAAATGACCAAAAATACTGAAATCTATTAAATATAGAAAAATCCATGAGTTTTTAACGGGTCATTTCAAGGGGGTGAAACCCCACTGTTTACCTCTGGGGGTTGCTAAAGCATCAGCTTGTTATTAGAAAACAAGTAAAGGACAAAGACCAAGCAGGTACCTTGCTTGCCTTTCCAGTACAAACTGTATTTGAAGGCAATCAAATGGGTGATGAGGGAAAGTTCCTTACCAGAATTCCAGCTAGTAAATGCAGAAGGAATGACAGAATTAGAAAATTAGCAGTTGGTAATGGACCTGGGCCAGTTTCTGAACCCACCTGAAAGCTAGATGTTGGGGACCCTGGGTGGCTCAGTCGGTTAAGCGGCCCACTTCGGCTCAGGTCATGATCTCGCGGTCCGTGAGTTTGAGCCCCACGTCGGGCTCTGTGCTGACAGCTCAGAGCCTGGAGCCTGTTTCAGATTCTGTGTCTCCCTCTCTCTGACCCTCCCCCGTTCATGGTCTGCCTCTCTCTGTCTCAAAAATAAATAAACGTTAAAAAAAAAAAATTAAAAAAAAAAAAGCTAGATGTTAACTTGGTTGTATTCAATAAATATATATATGTATATATATTTTTTTCCTCTGCCAACTTATCAAAATCATCCTTCTAACCCCCATTTGTGTCACCCTCCACTAAAGCTTTCTATGGCGCTTCAGCTCAATTACCCTCCCCTCACTCAGACTTCTGTAGCTCTTGGTCTAAAACCAATGGTTCACATACTTGGTTCACATGGAGACCTTTTCAAAATTCTGAAACCAATACTCTACTCCAGAACAAAGTTTCCCAAACTTGGCACTATTGACACTTCGGACTGGAGAATTCTTTGTTATGGGGGTTGTCCTGTGCATCGTCTGATGTTTAGCAGCATCCCTGGCCTCTACCCGCCAGGTGCCAGTACTCAACCCACCCCTGTGGTGGCAACCAAAAATGTCTCCAAATACTGTCACATGTTCCCTGAGGGGCAAAATCTCCCACTTCCAAGGAGAACCACTGATCCAGGTTACGATCATCGTTGGCTGTTAAGCTATTAAGTAAAAGGTCAACGAGGAGTTTTAAATAGCTGGATCAGGCTCAAAACACCTGTACCCACCAGTCAATCCTGGCATCACTGAAAGTGAAACAATCAGACACGGCTTTCTGATGTCGATGCAATAGGTTGTACACAGCAGGACCTAGAAAACTTTCTTGCCACCCCCTAAAATCGAGCCTCCAGAGCTAACCCTAGTGTACAGGAAATGGAAGTTAGAAAAGCATGTTGGGGCACCTGGGTGGCTCAGCTGGTTGAGCGTCCAACTCTTGGTTTCAGCCCAGGTCATGGTCTCATGGTTCATGGGTTTGAGCCCCACGTTGGGCTCTATACTGACAGTGTGGACCCTGCTTGGGATTCTCTCTCTCTCCCTCTCTCCCTGCCCCTCCCCCACTCACTCTCTCTGTCTCTCCCTCAAAAATAAGTAAACTTGAAATCAGAAAAAGAAAGAAAAGCATGTTAAAATTACACTGAGGAGGCCATCAACCAAATTCAAAATGTGAGAAATGCTACACAACAAACTACCTAATGTCATCAACAAATCAATAGCATAAAAGGAGGGGGTGCTGCTGTTGCAGACTAAGAGACACTAAGAGGAGTGCCTGGGTGGCTCAGTCAGTTAAGTGTCTGACTTAGGCTCAGGTCGTGATCCCACGGTCCGTGAGTTTGAGCCCCACATCTGGCTCTGTGCTAACAGCTCAGAGCCTGGAGCCTGCTTCAGATTCTGTGTCTCCCTCTCTCTCTGCCCTTCCCCGATTCACTCTCTGTCCCTCTCTCTCTCTCAAAATAAATAAACATTAAAAGAGAGAGAGAGAGAGAGAGAGACTAAGAAACATATCAAGCAGAAGCAACGTGCAGATCTTCTTTAGATCCTGACTCAAACGAACCTAAAAGGCACTTTTGCGATCCCTGGAGAAAAAGAAACACATACTAGATTTTAGATGATATTAAGGAACTATTAATTATTTAGATGTGATAATATTGTGCATGTGTCATTTAGGGGAAAAAGTCTTCAACTGTTAGAGATGTATACTAAGTAGTTACAGTTGAAATGCTATCATATCTGAGACCAGCTTTAGAATATGACAGCCAAATGGGGCGCCTGGGTGGCGCAGTCGGTTAAGCGTCCGACTTCAGCCAGGTCACGATCTCGCAGTCCGTGGGTTCGAGCCCCGCGTCAGGCTCTGGGCTGATGGCTCAGAGCCTGGAGCCTGTTTCCGATTCTGTGTCTCCCTCTCTCTCTGCCCCTCCCCCGTTCATGCTCTGTCTCTCTCTGTCCCAAAAAAATAAATGAACGTTGAAAAAAAAAAAGAATATGACAGCCAGAAAAATGGGAGGAGTTGATAAAGAAGAAAATAAGGGGCTCCTAGATGGCTCAGTCAGTTAAGCAGTTAAGCGTCCAACTCTTGGTATCGGCTTAGGTGGTGATCCCGAGGTCGTGCAATCGAGCCCTGTGACAGGCTCTGCACTGAGCACGGAACCTGCTTGGGATGCTCTCTCTCTCCTTCTGTCTCTGCCCCTCCCACCCTCTAAATAGATAGATAGACAGACAGACAGACAGACAGACAGATAAGTAAAATGTTGATGACCACTGAAGATGGGTGAAGGGTATACAGGGATACATAACACTATCCTCTGTACTAACACGAAGGTTAGTTTTATGTCAATTTGAGTGGGCCACAGTGTGCCCAGAGAAAACATTGTTTCCAGGTCTGTCTGTGAGGGTGGCTGAGGGCCTGAATAGAACAAAAGGGAGAGAAAGGAAGAATTTGCCCCTTTTTTCCTGCCTCACCACTTGAGTCACATCTTCTCCTGCCCTTGGGTTGGAATTTATGTCATCAGCTCTAGGCTCGTAGTCCTCCAACTGAATTATACCACCAGCTTTCCTGGATCTCCAGCTTGCAGACAGCAGATCATGGGACTTCTCTGCCTCCATAACCACGGGAGCCAATTTCTCACAATAAATCTCTTTTTATATCCCACTAGTCTGTTTCTCTGGAGAACCCTGATTAATACAACTAGTAAATGTTTATAAGCTTCCATAATAAAAACCTAAATTTAAAAAGAATGTTGAAGGACTTACATCCAGAATATACAAATAACTCTCAAATCTTTACAATAAGAAAACAATCCAATTTAAAAGTAGGTACAAGAGGGGGCCCCTAGGTGCTCAGTGGTTAAGGTCCAGCTCTTGGTTTTGGCTCAGGTTTGTGGGTTTGAGCCCTGTATCAGGCTCCATGCTGACAGTGCAGAGCCTGCTTGGAATTCTCTCTCACTCTCTGTCTCTCCCTCCCTCTCATGCTCTACATGCTCGCTCTCTCTCTCTCTCTCTCTCTCTCTCTCTCACACACACACACACACACACACACACACACACACACACAAAATAAACTTAAAAAAAAAGTTGGGGGAGTCTGGGTGGCTCAGTTGGTTGGGCGTCTGACTCTGGCTCAGGTCATGATCTCACGGTTCATGGGTTCGAGCCCCGCATGGGCTCTGTGCTGACAGCTCAGAGCCTGGAGCCTGCTTCAGATTCTGTGTCTCCCTCTCTCTCTGTGCCTCTCCTGTTGACACTCTGTCTTTCTCTGTCTCTCAAAGATAAATAAATGTAAAAAAATTTTTTTAATTAAAGTTAAAATTAAAAATAAAAAAAAAAGTGGGTAGAAGACACCACGCAAAAGAAGACATATAGATGGCAAACAGCCACATGAAAAGATCCTCAACATTATTAGCCATTAGAGAAATGCAAATTAAAATCACAATGATACACCACTTTACACTCACCAGAGTGGCTACAATTTAGAGAGTAAGAGACGATACCCAGTGATGGCAAGGATGCAAAGCCACTAGAACTCTCACACACTGCTGGTGAGAATACAAAATGGTACACAGCCACTCTGGAAATAGTGTGGCAGTTTCTTATAGAGTTAAACATACACTTATGCCCTATGGCCCAGTAATCCCACTCGTAGGTGTTTGCCCTAGAGAAATGAAAATTATGATCACACAAATACCTCTACATAATGTTTACTACAGCTCTGCTTACAATCACCCCAAACCGGAAACAATCTAAGTGGCCTTGGATGAATGGATAAGCAAATAGTGGTATGCCCATAAAATGGAATATTACTTAGCCAAAAAAAAAAGATAAACTGATACACACAGAAACACAGAAGAATATTTCAAATGCATCATGCTAAGTGAAAAAAGCCAGACTCAAAGACAACAACACTGTATGATTCTATTTATGTGACATCCTGGAAAAGGCTCAAATATAGGGATAGAAACAAGATATACTGGTTGCCACAGACTGGATAGAAGTAGAGGGAATGATTAACAAAAAATGGCAGCATGAGACAAGTCTGAGGGGTGATGAAACCATTCTGAACTTTGATTGTAGAGGTAGACAAATGACTACATATCTGTCAAAATTCACAGATTGGTATACCATAAAAAGTGAAATCTGTTGTATTCAAATTAAAAATAAAAATGAAAACCACTGTATGTCAACTTTACTCAAAAAAATTTAAGATAAAAATGAAAAACAAGAAAACGCTGTGAAGCCTATTGGTAAAGAGAAGTATGCAATCATGTTATAAAGGAACCTGTATTTTGTGTGTTTATGTGTGTGTGTGTGTGTGTGTGTGTACACATCCGTACATACATATATAATAAACACACACACAGAAGTGTTATACACAACGTGAATACTGATCATCTCTGATTAGTAAGATTCCAGGAAATTTGTTTTTTTCTTTTAAGGTACTACTACTTTCTCTTTTTTTCTAAAATAAATTAGCAGTACTTGTATGATTTCTTTAAAAAGTAATTTTGAGGGGTGCCTGGGTGGCTCAGTTGGTTGAGCATCCAACTTCAGCTCAGGTCATGATCTCACAATCCATGAGTTCGAGCCCCACGTTGGGCTCACTGCTGTCAGTGCAGAGCCTGCTTCGGATCCTCTGTGCCCCACTCACCCCCCGCCCCTCCCCTGCTTGTGCTCTCTCTCTCAAAAATAAACATTAAAAAATTTTTTTAAATAAAAAGTAACTTTGAGGAGCACCAGGGTGGCTCAGTCAGTTAAGCATCTGACTCTTGGTTTCAGCTCAGGTCATGATCTCACGGATCATGGGATCAAGCCCCACATTCGGGCTCTGCACTGACATCACGGAGCCTGCTTGGATTCTCTCTCTCCCTCTCTCTGACCCTCCCCTGCCCTCTCTCATGCTCTCTCTCTCTCTCTCTCAAAATAAATAAACATCTTTTTAAAAAGTAATTTTGAGGGGTACCTGTGTGGCTCAGTCGGTTAAGAGTCCAACTTCAGCTTAGGTCATGATCTCGCGGTCCAATGCATGGGTTCGAGCCCCGCATCGGGCTCTGTGCTGACAGCTTGGAGCCTGGAGCTTGCTTTAGAGTCTGTGTCTCCTTCTCTCTCTCTGCCCCTCCCCCACTTATGCTCTGTCTCTCTCTCAAAAATAAACATTAAAAACAATTTTTTAAAAAAGGAATTTTGAAACAAGCAGATAAAAAGATAAACACAAGTTCCTCTGGGAGGCTTTTCCTGATCTTAGCCCTCCCCCTCCAGGCTTCCTTTTGATGTCCTCCAAGCAGGCTACCCTTAGTCTCATTTTCTCCATAACCTTAGCTTCTCCTGCTGACTGAAGGAGGAAATGCCTCCAACGTGACTTGTTCCTGTGTTCACTGCACCTTACTGCATAGTGGCACCTGTCTCAGGAATCATGTCTATCTAGTTCCCTGCTCTATCCCCCGAGCAGGTACTCAGTAAACAGCTGGTTAAGACTGACTGACCAACTAGAAATGCACAGGCATCTAATAATGACCATTAAACCATACCCACAGGTAACTGGACACTATCCAAAGGCTGATCATTAATGTTTCATGTCAACCTAGAACAGAGGTTCAGGTGAAAGGCTTTGGGTATGGCTGCTGCCCATCTAAGTTTCTATTTGCAGAAAACGTGCAAGGCTGGCCTATCCACTGCCATATTTGTGGATAAGAGACTCGGGATTGTTCGTATGTAAGATAAGCTTCAAAATTATCCCAACAGGATAGAGGGCCAGGTTAATGCCTTAAGGTAGACTCTGGCACACACTTAAGATTAAAGATCCAGCTACAGAAACAAGGGGGAGAGCAGACTTGATAAAAGCAGTCAAATGAAAAACAGAAAATTTAGGTGATTTTAGGTGATGTCAGTTACACTGAAGCTAAATGTCAGTAAAGGATGAAGTAAAAGACTTAATGTTGCTGATAGGACTGAACTGAGTGGTCACAAACCTTTTTTCATCTGGGACATTCCATTTTCACAACTACAGGCTGAAGTCTGTTCATTCATTTGAAAAAATATTAAGACCAAACTCATTTAAACGTGTATTTTTGTGATTCCTTGCACATGCCAGGAATATCCAGAATGATATTTTAAACATTTTCTTACTTCTAAAACAAAAATAGGGGCGCCTGGGTGGCTCAGTTGGTTAAGCGGCCGACTTCGGCTCAGGTCATGATCTCGCGGTCCGTGAGTTCGAGCCCCGCGTCGGGCTCTGTGCTGACAGCTCAGAGCCTGGAGCCTGTTTCGGATTCTGTGTCTCCCTCTCTCTGACCCTCCCCTGTTCATGCTCTGTCTCTCCCTGTCTCAAAAATAAATAAAATGTTAAAAAAAAATTTTTTTTAAATAATAAAAAAATAAAACAAAAATAAACAAAAAACAAACAAAACCACCACAGCACTATGATTTATCTCTAGTCTAAGCAGGCCAAGGTCCCTGTAGCCTACAAGCGAATAGCCTATTTGCTATAGAAAGTAAAAACAAAGTAGAAAGCTTCCAAACATCACAACATGAGAATTCCAGTTCTAGTTAATGGAAGAAGTACAACGCACCCTCTCTCACTAAATGTGGCTATAAAATCTGGAAACAAGGCATGGAGCAGCTACTTCAGGACTCTAAAAACTCAACAGTAGTGGGCAGATAAGGGAAGAAGACAGAATTCAGAGTTCATTGAACCAACCAGCAGTCGGTTTCCTATTTTTCCTCCCAGTATTGCCCAACCTGGACCCAAGGCAACCTCAAACTCAGAAAAGGCAACCACATGTGGACAGAATGAGCTCCAAGCCAATCCCTCCAGTTCTGGCTAAAGAAGTGGCCAAGGGGATTCTGAATACCATAAATGCTGGGGGGAAAGCCTGTTTTTTATTTTCCTGAATTTTTTTTTTTGTCCGGGGTACCTGGGTGGCCAGTCAGTTAAGCATCTGACTTCAGCTCAGGTCATGATCTCACTGCTTATGAGTTCGAGCTCTGCGTCGGGCTCTGTGCTGACAGCTTGGAGCCTAGCCTGCTTCAGATTCTGTCTCCATCTCTCTGCGCCTCCCCTGCTCGTGCTCTTTCTCTCCCTCTCAAACATAAAAAATAAGTAAATAAAACATAAAAAAAATAATAAAAAACTTTTTGTCCTGGGGCACCTGGGTGGCTCAGTTGAGTGGGTTTCCAACTCTTGATTTCGGCTCAGGTCATGATCTCACTCTCTCTCTCTCTCTCTCTCTCTCTGTCTCTCAAAATAAATAAATAAAAATTTTAAAAAAGATTAATTTAAAAAAAATTTTTTTTGTCTTTCATTCTCATACTCCAGACCCGAGCCAAGCCTCAAGCGGTGGACACAGCTGCAGCAGCAGAAGCCTGCAGATGCCTGAAACTCTGAGGAAGGGACTCCTTTTACAATCCGAGGAAGCAGAGTTCCAAGAGAAGTGAGTCCCACTTCTTTTTCCTTTCCCTGTCTTCCCACTGCTTGACCTTGGGTGTGGACTGAGTTGTGGGAAGAGGGCAACAGTGGGGTGTCTGGGTGGCTCGGTCAGTTAAGCATCTGACTCCCTTTTTTTAAAATATTTATTTATTTATTTTAAGAGAAAAATAGAGTGAGCAGGGGAGGGGCAGAGAGAGGAAGAGAGAGAATCCTAAGCAGGCTCTATGCTGCCTGCACAGAGCCTGAAGCGGGGCTTGATCTCATGCACTGGGAGATCGTGACCTAAGCCAAAATCAAGAGTGGGATGATTAACCGACTGAGCCACACAGACTGGCCCTTGGGTAGCACACACAAGGAAAGATCAAAATAGCACCACAAAGGCTTTGAAACAGAACTGACATTGAATCCTCAACCCCACAGAAGATTGGTCAGAACTTGCCACCTGAATCCAAGCAGGCTGACTGCCTTCTAAAACCAAACTAAACAAAAATCAACATTCTTCACAGGATTTAAACAAGACCAGGGTTTCAAAACATAATAATCAAATGTCCATGATATAATCCAAAATTACTTGGCATATAAAGAACCAGAAAAATCTCAAATCACATGGAAAAAGACAACCGACAGATCCTAGTGTTGAAATGGCACAGCGCTGGAACTCTCAGATTACAAAGCAGCTAGAGTAAAAATAATCCAAGGGAAAAGGATGGATGAGTACTCCTGAAACAAATATAAAGGCAAAAATCTCAGCAAAGAAACTGAGATACAAAGAGGAACTAAATGGAAATGTTAGAACTATAAAATATAATATCCAAAATAAAAAAACTCAATAAATGGACTAAAAAGCAGAATGGAGCTGACCAAGTAAAAGAATCAATGAACCTCAAGATAAATCAATAGAAATTACCATATCTGAACAATAAAGAGAAAAATAATGCACAGAACCTCAGGGACCTATGAGATAATACCAAAAGGTCTATTATTTCTGTCACTGGAGTCCCAAAAGGAGAAAAAAACATGTAATAGAAAAAAGTTTTTGAAGAGATAATGGCAGACAACTTCCTGTATTTGACAAAAGATAAATTTAAAGACTCAAAAGCTCAGCAAGTCCTAACCAAAAAATTAAACAAGGCTGTGCCTGGATGCATCCTAATCAAACTGCTCAAAACTAAGGGGGAAAAAAAGTCCTAAAAACAGCCAGAGAAAAAATGATGCATTCTACATAGTGAAACAATGATACAGGTTTATCATCAGAAACCATGGAAGCCAGAAGGAAAGGGAATAACATTTTTAAAGTACAGAGAAACAAACTGACAACCCAGAATTCTATATCCAGCAAAACTACCCTTTATGAATAAAGGTGAAATAAAGACATTCTTAGAAAAAAGAAAATTAAAAGAATTCATAGCCAGCAGACCTGTTCTAAATGAAGTGCTAATATTTCAAATCTTCAGCTAGAATGGAAATGATCCCAGAGGGAAACTTGCAACATTAGGAATGAAAGAAGAACAACAGCAATGGTAAAAATCTGGGTAAATACAACAGACAATTCTTCTCCTCTTAAGTTCTTTAAAATATGCAAGATGGTTTAGAGCAAAATTTCTAACATTGTTTTATGGGGTTGCAATGTATATGACAACTAAAATGAGGAAGGAGGGTAAAGAGGTAAATAAACCTATGTGATGGTAAGGTTTCTATACTTCACCTGAAGAAGCAAACGGTAACTATAATTAAACTGTAAAATGTTATAAAATAATTCTTAGAGCAAACACTTTAAAAAACTACAAAAAGACACATACAGTGAAAACACTGCAGATCAATTACAATGGGATACTAGCAAATGCTCAAATAAACCAAGGCAAAGAGGAAAGGGAAAACCCAGGAACAAAGCACAAAAGGAACAAACAGAAAATAAATCATAAAATGGTAGGCCTAAATCAAAACACAATAATAGCATGAGATGTAAATAGTCTAAACGCACACCAATTAAAGATGGATATTGCCATGGGTGCTTGGGTGGTTCAGTCGGTTGAGTGTCTGACTTTGGCTCAGGTTATGATCTCACAGTTCATCCAGACCCCACATCGGGCTCTGTGCTGACAGCGTGGAGCCCACTTTAGATTCTCTGTCCCCCCCCAACTCTCTCTTTGCACCTCTCCTGCTAGTATTCTCTCTCTCTCTCTAAAATAAATAAGCATTTTTTAAAAAGATGGATTTTGTCAGAAAGGATTAAAAATATAGGACTTATCTGTATGCTGTCTTTAAGAAACTCACTTCAAATATATAGGTAGGTTTGAAGGAAAATAATGGAAAAAAGATACACCATACAAACACCAGTAAGAGAAAGCTGGCATGGCTATATTAATACCAGAAAAAGGACACATCAGAGCATGGAAAATTACCAGGAATATAAAGGGAGATTATATAAAAATAAAAGCTTCAATTCGCTAAAAAGGCATAATGATCCTAAATGTGTATACAATAACAGAGCCTCAAAATACATGAAAGAAAAACTGATCAAACTGACAGAAGAAACGAACAAATATAGTTTAAGCCTTCAACATTCCTCTCTCCATAACTGATAGAACTAGTAGACAAAAAAAGTCAGCAAGAATATAGAAGTAATGATGGATCAAAGACTGAAATATAAGACCTAAAACAATAAAACTCTCAGAAGAAAACCTAGGGGAAAAGCTTCATGACACTGAATTTAGCAATGATTTCTTGGGTATGGATAACAAAAGCAAAAACAGATAAACTAAACTACATCAAAATTTAAAGCTTCTGTACATCAGAAGACACAATTAATAGAGTAAAAAGACAACCTACAGAATGGGAGAAAATATTTGCAAATTATGTATCTGATAAGGGGTTAATATCTGGAACATATAAAGAACTCCCACATCTCACAACAACAACCACCAGATTAAAAAATGGACAAAGGGCTTAAATAGACATATTTCTCCAAAGATATATAAATGGGCACCAGGCACATGAAAAGATGTTCAGCATCACTAGTCATTAAAGAAATGCAAAACAAAACCACAATGAGATATCACCTCATAGCCATTAGAATGGCTACTATCAAATAAAACAAAACAAAACAAAAAACAGAGAAAATAACAAGTGTTGGTGAGGATGTGGAGAAAGGGAACTCTTGTGCACTGTTGAGAATGTAAAGCAGTATAGCCACTATGGAAAATAGTATGGTGGTTCCTCAAAAATTTTTAAATAGAATTACCACATGACCCAGAAATTCCACTGTTGCATATATATCCAAAAAAATTAAAAGCAGGGCCTGGGAGTACCGGGTGGCTCAGTCAGTTAGGAATCCAACGCTTGGTTTTGGCTCAGGTCATGATCTTGTGGTGTGTGAGTTGGAGCCCCGCATCGGGCTCCGTGCAGACAGTGCAGAGAATGCTCGGGATTCTCTCTCTCTCCCTCTCTCTGACCCTTCCCCACTCGCTCTTTCTGTCTCTGTCTCAAAATAAATAAATAAACTTAAAAAAATAAATAAAAGCAGAATCTGAAGGAAATACTGTATACCGATGTTCACAGCAGCATTATTCACAATAGCAAAAAGGTGGAAGCAACCCAAGCATCCACTGAAGATGAATGGATGAATAAAATGTAGTGTATATGTACAACAGAATATTACTCAGCCATAAAAGGGAAGGAAATTCTGACATATGCTATAATATGGATGAACCCTGAAGGCATTACGCCACGTGAAATAAGTGAGTCACACAAAGATAAATATTATATGATTCCATTTGCATGAGATATCTAGGAACAGAAAGTAGGACGGTGGCTTCCAGAAGCTAGAGGAAAAGGGAAATGGGTAGATATTTAATGGGTGTAGTACTTCAGTTTTGTGAGATGAAAAAGTTCTGGAGATTGGTTGTACAATAATGTGAATATACTTAACACTACTGAACTGTACTTTTAAAAATGGTTATAACAAGGGCACTTGGGTGGCTCAGTCAGTTAAGCACCTGACTCTCCATCTCAGCCCAGGTATTGATCTCAGAGGGGTGAGTTCAAGCCCTGCACTGGGCTCCATGCTGGGCGTGAAGCCTACTTAAAAAAAAAAAAAAAAAAATGGTTATAACGGTAACTTTCATGTTATGTATAACTTATCATAATTTATTTTATTTACTTTTAATTTTTTTAATGTTTACTTATTTTTGAGAGGGCGAGAGACAGAGTGCAAGTGAGGGAGGAGGGGCAGAGAGAGAGGGAGACACAGAATCCAAAGCAGGCTTTGGCTCAGGTCATGATCTCATGGTTCGTGAGTTTGAGCCCCACATCCGGGCTCTGTGCTGACAGCGTGGAGCCTGGAGCCTGCTTCAGATTTTGTGTCTCCCTCTCTCTCTCTCTGCCCCTCCCCCCACTCACACTCTGTCTCTCTCCCTCTCTCTCAAAAGTAAATAAACAAAGCCACAAACTACCAAAACTCACCCAGGAAGTAAAAGAGAACTTAAATAGTCTTAGATCTATCAAATAAATTGGATTAGTAGTTTAAAATCTTTCTAAAAAATAAAACTCCAAACCCAGATGGTCTCACTGGCAAATATTAAAAAAAAGAAATAATACCAACTCCATAAAAATATCTCCCAGAAAATAAAAGAGGAAGAACACTTTCCAACCCATTTTATAAGGCCAGCATTACCTTGATAACACAACCAAAGACAGTTAAGGAAAGACAACTAGACCTATATTCCTCATGAACATAGACACAAAATTCCTCAACAAAATACTAGGAAATCAAATCCAGCAATTTGTAAAAAGAATAGTAGATCACAACCAATCATGATTTAATCCAGGAATAAAAGGCTGGTTCAACTTTCGAAAATCAACAGATATATCCCATCATATTAACAGCTTAAATACAAAAAACCACATGATTATGTCAATGGCTGCAGAAAAAACATTTCACAGAATTCAACATCCATTCGTGACAAATGCTGCCAGCAAACTAGGAAGAGAAGGGAACTTCTTCAACCCAAAAAAGGGCATCTACCAAAAACATACAGCTAACGTACTTAGTGGTGAAAATGAACGCTTTCCCCCTAAGGGGAACGAAGCAACAATCTCTACTCTCACCACTGATACTCAACATCGTACTGGAAGTGCTAGCCAGTGCAAGAAAAATAAATGGAAGGCATACAGATTGGAAAGAGAGAACAACTGTCCCTATTTGCAGATGGCATGATTGTCTATGCAGATAATGTCATGGGAATCTCTAAAGACGCTCCTACAACTGAGTGAGCTAGCACAGTTGTAAGATACAAGGCCAACACACAAAAAATCAATCCTATTTCTACATCCTATCAATAAATCATCAGAAACCAAAGTTAAAACAACAACAAAAACCCACATCAGTTACAAGAGCTGAAAAGAGTGAAACACTTACATATAAATCTAACAAAATATGTAGAGGATCCACACACTGAAAAGTACAAAACACAGAAGAAAGCCATCAGAGATGACCTAAATACGTGGACAGTCATACTGTGTTCCTGGATTGGAAGATTCAATATACCTACAATGTCAATTCCCCACAAAATGATCTGTAGGTTTAACACAATCCCAAAATCCCAACAAGATTTTTTATAGATAGAAACAAGTTGATTACAAAATTTATACGGAAAAATCAAAGGAACTAAAATAGTCAAAATAATTTTGAAAAAAGAACTAAGGTGGAGGACCCAGACTACCTGATTTAAGAATTACCATAAAGCGGGGCACCTGGGTGGCTCAGTCGATTGAGCGTCTGACTTTGGCTCAGGTCATGATCTCACAGCTCATGGGATCGAGCCCCGCATCGGGCTCTGTACTGATAGCTCAGAGCCTGGAGCCTGCTTCAGATTCTATGTCTCCCTCTCTATCATCCCCTCCCCCACTCCTGCTCCATCTCTCTCTCAAAAATAAATAAACATTAAGAAAAAATTTTTTTAAAAAAGAATTACTATAAAGCTACAGTAATCAAGACAGTGTAATATTGATGAAAGGATGGACACAGAGATCAATGGAACTGAACCAAGAGCCCAGAAAGAGACACACATAAATATGGCCAAATGATTTTTGACAAAGGTGGAAAGGCAATTCAATGGAGAAAGAATAGCCCTTTCAACAAATAGTATTGGAACAGCTTCATGTTAATAGGCATATATATAAACATCAACCTAAATTTTTCACCTTATATAAAAATGAACTCAAAATGGATTATAGATCTCAATGTAAAATATGAAACTATAATTCCTAGATGAAAACATGGGAAAAAATTTTCATGACCTGAGATTCTTAGATATGACACCCGAAGCACAATCCATGAGAAAAAAATTGACAAGCTAAATTTCATCAAAACTAAAATCTTGTTCTACAAAAGACTTTGTTAAGAGAGTGAAAAGACCAGAAGACACAGAATGAGCTACAATTTTTGCAGGTCATGTATCTGACAAAGGTCTTATATCCAAAGTATATAGAGAACTCCCCAAATTCAAACAGTAAGAAAATAAATTGTCCAATTAAAAATGAGTAAAGGACTTGAACAAACTCTTCACCAAAGAGAAATATACGGATGGCAAATAAACACAAGATGTTTGACATCATTAGCCACTTAGGGACACGCAAATTAAAACCACAATGAGAGCAAACAACAACAACAAAACATGATGAGATGTCACCACACACCTATTACAATGGCTTAAAAAAAAAAAAAGCGGGGAGGGGGCGCCTGGGTGGCTCAGTCACTTAAGCGTCCAACTTCAGCTCAGGTCATGATCTCGTGGTTCGTGAGTTCAAGCCCTGTGTCGGGCTCTGTGCTGACAGCTCAGAGCCTGGAGCCTGCTTCAGATTGTGTCTCCCTCTCTTTCTGCCTCTCCCCTGCTCACGCTCTTTCTGTCTCTCTCAAAAATAAACGTTAAAAAAATTAAAAAACAAAAAAAAAAAGACAATACCAAGTGCTGGCCCAGATACAGAGCAACCACAACACTCAGACACTGCCAGTAGAATAGAATGCAATATGACAGTTCCTCTGGAAAAGAGTGCAGCCATTTCTTATACAGTTAAACATACACTTACGATATGATCAGCAAATCCACTCCTAGGTATTAATCGCAGTGAAATAAAAATCTATGTGCACAGAAAACTCTCTATGAATGTTTATAGGCGCTCCATTCATCATCACTAAAACTTGGAAACACCCCAAACGTCATTCAACAGGTCAATGAAGAAACTGTTGCAATCTACCTACAATGCAAAACTGTTCAGCAAGAAAAAAGGATGAACTATGAACAAAACACAACATGAATGAATCTTAAATGCATTATACCAAGTGAAAGTCTCGGAAGTTTGCATATTCTGTGATTCCACATATAGGGCATTCTACATTCTGGAAAAGACACAACTATAGCAATGGGCCGTCAAGGGTTGGGTGTGATTTCAAAGAAGAATGAAAGTTTTGTGGCCTGATGAAACTGTTCTGTATCCTAATTGTGGTAGTGGTTACATGAATGTATATGTGTTAAAAAAATCATAGAACTGTTACACACAAAAAAAGTCCATTTTACTGTATTTTAATTGGAAAAACTAGAACACATGGAGACCAGCAATATCCTTGGCATGTGCCCAAACCTCTAGAGCTCAAACTTCTGTCAGTTTTCTTATGTTCTAAGAAAGAAAATGGTGTGCACTCCCTAAATTTTTTTCTTGCTGATTTAATTCAAAATCGTAATATGACAAATTCTAAATTAGCTTTTAAATGATGTTTTTCCAGACTCAAAATATAAGATAAAAGCCTTCAATTCTTCCAATTCAGTCATGAAACAAAACAAAAGTAATCTAAAGAAAGAAATAGATCGGGGAGCCTGGGTGGCTCAGTAGGTTAAGTGTCCTACTTCAGCTCAGGTCATGATCTCACAGCCCGTGAGTTCAAGCTGCGCATTGGGCTCTGTGCTGACAGCTCAGAGCCTGGACACTGCTTCAGATTCTGTGTCTCCCTCTCTCTCTGCTTGTGCTCTGTCTCTCTCTGTCAAAAATAAATAAACACTAAAAAAAAAAATTCAAAAAAGAAACAGTTCAATTTCCAAATGGCAACCAAAAGCAAGCCAGAGTCTAATGGACAGAGCCAATCAGAGACAGTCTAAAGCATCATGAAGCAATGCTCAGATGTTAGCTGTTTTTTTGCACAGTGTTCAATTTTCACATATTCAATGTTCAGAGTGTTAATATTCAGATGGAGTGTTTTTTGGAGTTAAAAATATACCCAAAATCAAATTACAGAATAGCATGTATAATACTCCATTTTTACAAGCATGCACACAGGAACAAAGTCTAAAACGATATATACCCATTAATGGAAGTTCTCTGTAACATTGAAAAAACTGTACTGGTGATTTTTACTTTTTTCATTTTTCTATAGTTGTCTGATCTCTAAACAACAGACACAAAATACCTTTATAATCAGAAAATAAGTTTTCCCATTTTCGAAAACAGTTTTCAAGTGAAAAATGTGTTATATGTATTACAGATCAATTTACGTATGACTTAAGACTGTGCTCTTGGACATAAAGGAGCTTTGTAAGCCTCACATAGTACCAGATCCCAAGAGACACTTTACCAGATGGGTGGCTGGAGAAGACCAGGAATATAGAAGTTTCTCAAGAAAAGTGGTACCTTCTCTGGTGTCTCTCAATAAAGAAGGGGGAGGGAATCAAGCCAATGGCAAAGATGTTTGGATGGAAGGAGGCCTGTGAGTGCTGGTGAGCAGGCAGAACGGATCCTGACATGGAACAAAGGCAGGGAGGCAGACCAAGGAGGAGACCAGGAAATTTGGAAGAGGTGTGAAGGAAGGTAGAGTTGAAGAAAGGCTTGTGATAGAGAGTAACAGCAGTTTCATAGGAAAAGGTCAGTGTGCTCACTGATGCCTCAGAGAGCTAACTATTCCATCCCTCTCCCCTCCTCTAGGAGAAGTGACCCCAGGCTGACCCTTGCACAGGGGTGTCATGCTCAGGACCCTGAGTACACAAGAGGGGTGGGCACCTGACCCACGGGCATCCAGCCCACAGCCAGGCAGCTCTAATTTGGCCTAGCCGGGAAAGCTCCACCCAAATAAAGTCAGTGGTAATCAGGCCAATCAGATGCTCTCTGAAATTCGACTTCAGTCAGTGAGTTAGCAGCAGAGAGAGCAGACAGACCTGGGATGAACATTTTAAATAACCTATCAGAACTGGGGCACCTGGCTGGCTCAGTCAGTAGAGCATGTGACTCTTGATCTTGGGGTTGTGAATTCAAGCCCCACATTGGGTATAGAGTTTACTTAAAAATAAATAAAACCTTGGGGCGCCTGGGTGGCTCAGTTGGGTGGGTGTTGGACTTCAGCTCAGGTCATGATCTCATGGTTCATGGGTTCAAGCCCCACGTCGGGCTTTGAGCTGAGAGCCTGGAGCCTGCTTCAGATTCTCACCTCCCTCTCTCTTTGCCCCTCTCCCCCCGACATGCATGCATGTGTTCTCTCAAAAATAAATATCAAAAAAATAAAATCTTTATTTCATTTTTTTTTAATTTGAGAGAGGGAGACAGAGAGAGATGGGAGGGGGAAGGGCAGAGAAAGAGGGAGAAGGAGAAACGTAAGTAGACTCCACGGTTCTCTTAGCACAGAACCTAACTCGAGGCTCACTCTCACAACCGTGGAATCATGACCTGAGCTGAAATCCAGAGACAGACGCTCAACCGACTGAACCACCTGGTGCCCCTGTTTTGTTTTGTTTTTTAAGATTTTATTTATTGGGGTGCCTGGGTAGCTCAGTCGGTTGAGGTCTGACTCTGGATTTCCGCTCAGGTCAGGATCTCACAGTCCGTAGAATAGAGCCCCCAGAAAGGGCTCCATGCTGACAGTGTGGAGCCTGCTTGGGATTTTCTCTCTCTGCCCATCTCCCGCTCACACACATGCATGTGGACTCTCTCTCACAAAATTAAAAAAAAATTTTTTTTTAATTAAAAATAAAATAACCTATCAGAATATATTTATAATATATTTCTCTATGAGAAGACGACACAACTGCAACTTTGCCTAAGCATTCTTTTAGGATTCTTCTGGCCTTTAAGAGCTGCTTTTTGGGTTATGCGATCACTTGCAGAAAATACCTAAGTGCACACGCTGCAAAGTCTGAACGTTGTCCTGCTCTTGAATGCAGCTACTTAACTGTGAAGTGTGGTTTGTTCACAGGGCCTCTTTGTATGGCATTCCTTACGGCACAAGATTGTGCCTCTCACTGCAAACAAGTTAGGCGGCACTGTTTTTAACACTCCTCCCTGCAGCCTGTGTACTTTAAAGCAGTATTTTTTGTCAGCCAGTTTTCTCTTCCTGGAAGCAACCAAGAAGAGTGTTCACATTTTATTAAGACAACTACCTTCCTTCACCATGGTTTTCTACTTCCACTCAGGTCCTTGACCAGACTTGCTCCCAGAATTCTTTTGGGTGTTTGGCTATGTGAGACAGACACAGTGCCACATGCTGCCCTCCACAGTGGGGTCATGGTCCTCGGGCCCCACCATGTTTTGGCCCCCATGTTCTCAGGCCAAGTTAGTGCTCATAGCCCCTGCCAGATTTGCCCAGTGACAGATACCCGTCCCCAAGCTGGCCCAGGTGGCAGAGGATGAAGCACTTGGAGGCCTCAGGTTAGAATGGGGCCAGCCAAAGCAGAGCTCACTCCTCTTTCAGACGCGATGGGGTCACAGTCCAGTCTATGAAGGGAGGACATGGCCCTTTGTGGCCCAGGAGCCACGGGATGCCCTTGATTGGGCAGCTAGGAAGAAAACCTGAGTCCCATATACTCAGCTCCAGTAAAACCCTCAAACACTGTTGCTTGGCCCTCCCAGGGTTCCCTCCAAGGCCTGGTTTACCGGTCCTGCAGCAAACCCAAAAGAACCCATGTGCTTATTCTTGGCCAACTGCGAGCTGACTGACACTGCAGGGATGGGCTCAGCCTTGGGGGAAGCCCACCCAGCCGGTCACAAAGGCCCCTCGGTGCACACATCTAAACAAGAACTCCTAGAGTGAAAGTTGTATCGGGTTATGTGCACCAACCTCTACTATAATCACACACCATCAATTGTCTGACAGATGCTCTGAGCGGGATTGAAGGTTTTTAATTTCAACAATATGGGAGCTCTTGACAAAATGAATCAGCTAATTACTTTTTTTATCTGTCTTCACTCATTCGGTCATGTAGTACCAAATACATCATCATGTGTATACCTCACAGAGGACCACACAAGATGCTGGAAGGCCCTGCACATGCACATGATTATTAATTCAAAATAAATCTGCTTAAAATATTGTATCTGGAAGATTTAATTTAAAGTTTATATTCGGAGCACCTGGGTGGCTCAATCAGTTAAGCGTCCAACTCTTGATTTCGGCTCAGGTCACGATCTCACGGTTTGTGGGTTCAAGCCTCATGTCGGGCCCCGCGCTGATAGCACAGAGCCTGCTTGGGAAATCTCTCTCTCCCTTTCTCTCCAGCCCTCCCCCACTTGTGCTCACTCATGTGCATATGCACTCTCTCTCTCTCTCAAAAAAATAAATAAAATTTTTAAAAATACACTTTCCCATCTAGCTTAATACCACAGCTAAGCCATGTCTCAAATAGGTTTCCCAATTAAATAATCAAGACATAAGCTGCTCCATATAGCACCTTTGTGTCAGTTACAAACAGATTCTGGTCTGGATGGGGGCTTGGCTTGGTAAGAGGATAGCAAATTAAAAATGGCGCGCACACACACACGCACACACACTCACCCCCAGGGCTGATGAATTGGAAACAGGCAACCTTTCTTCCCAGTGGACACTGCCCAGTGCTAGGGCATGTGTGTTGGCAAGCAGAGTGTGCAGGCTGGATCTCAGCCTCCTTTACCCTCTCAGACCTACTGTGCGCACACAACCTACCCAACTGTATATAGTAGCTCTGAACAATAAAGATTTAGAGCAGGATGTTGAGGACTTTCTCTGTTCCTCTGTGACAATAATATTGCTGGATCAATCTGGCTAAATCCTGTATCTGGCAGGTCTTAATGATCTCTGTGTTAGGTATTAAGAAGTTTACTATTGCAAACAGGTAAAATTTTAAAAAAAAATTTTTTTTTAACTTTGTTTTTTATTTATATTGATCTGGTCTGAGACACAATGGTAGATTTTATAGTCTGGGGAAAAAAGGGGAAAAAAAGAACTGCAGGCCTCCTACAGAATTCCGCAGAGTGGGGCGCCTGGGTGGCTCAGCTGGTTCCACGTCTGACTTCGGCTCAGGTCATGATCTCGCGGTCCGTGAATTCAAGTTCAAGCCCCGTGTCAGGCTCTGTGCTGACAGCTCAGAGCCTGGAGCCTGCTTCAGATTCTGTGTCTCCCTCTCATTCTGCCCCTTCCCTGCTCACGTTCTCTCTCTCCCTCTCTCAAAAATAAAGAAATATTTAAAAAATGAAAAAGAAAGAATTCCATGGAGCTAGACATAGAGGAGGGGTTCCACAAACTACTGACCCTACTGGGCTCCCCCAGGCTTCCCTCAATCTGGCAATTCATCATTCTTTGTGGGCTTCACTCATCTGATAACTTGGCAGCCCCTAAGTCTCCCCCAAAAGTCCCAGACCAACAGTCGAAGCTTTTCCAAAGCATCTAGTGAAGTTGAGGTGTATGCAGTGTCTCTCCAATTACCTCACCAGAATCACCTTGACCACGGCACCACAATGCCAGTAACTCTGACTACCCCTCCACTGCCATCACATATTTCAAGGCCATGCATAAAGCCATGTGCATGTATTCTCCTGTGACAAATGGGGGTCTGTTTTCCCAGTTTCAGCTCCAAAACCATATTCCAAAAGAAGATAGACCAATTTGCTGGCAAATTATCCTGATCTCAATTTATCATCAGAGAAATTAAGGAACTAAAAGGCAACTATGTATCTACCAACATTAGGGGTTTTGTTACAATTCAAACTTTAGGGCTCCAGGTCAGCTGCCCATCCCAGGACATTCACTTGGGGAGTTTGCCAGGGCTGGTTAAATACCTGCACTTTCAACAGAATATCACAGGAGTTCCTGGGTGGCTCAGTTGGTTGAGTGTCCAACTCTTGATTTCAGCTCAGGTCATGATATCAAGGTCATGAGTTCAAGCCCCACATCGGGCTCCACGCTGACTCTAGAGCCTGCTTAAGATGGTCTCCCTCTGCCCTTCTCCCTGGCTAGCACTGTCTAAAACAAAATAACAAGTTTAAAAATAAATAAATGAACAGATCATCACAAAGACTTGATTTGTCCTATATAGTCTTTACTAACCTACTAACCTAAAAAGTGCCCGAGGACATTTACTACTCATCCTCTCTTCCCATAATCATATAAAGGGTAAGAAAGATCTGAATTCAGAGAGCTGTTCCACAACTGTCTTCACAGAAGGGAAGCAAATCATCACCACTATAGCAACTTGCGGCTAAGTCATGGGGAAGGAATGTCAGCCTTAGGCTCAGGTTCCAGGGCAACCGACAAACTGGGTAGCCATAGGTGAGCCACAGGTTCCCGAGGCGTCAGATTTGTTACATGTAAAACACAGGAGGGGCACATATGACTGGCTTCAGGATTCCTTCCAGTCTAAAATTCTGAGTTTCTGAATCTCAAGGTGTTTAGAGCCATCTTGAACCTCCACTATTGATTTACACCATGCTCTCGTTTTGCTATGGACTGAAGCTTATCTCCCTTCCTCCCAAATGCATATGTTAAAGCCCTAACTTAAACTGTGATGGTATCTGGAGATGGGGTCTTGGAAGATAATTAGGGTTGGATGAAGTCAGGAGGATGGAGACCTCGTGATGAGATCAGTGCCCTTATAAGAAGGGGAAGAGAGAGGGACGCCTGAGTGGCTCAGTCAGTTAAACATCCAACTCTTGGTTTCAGCTCAGGTCACAATCTCGCGGTTCATGAGTTCAAACCCCACAGCAGGCTCTGCACTGATAGAGAGGATTCTGCTTGGGACTCTCTCTCTTCCTCTCTCTATGCTCCTCTCTCAAAAATAAATATACTTTAAAAAAATGGGGGGGGGGGGAATCTTTCTCTCTCTATGCATGTACAGAGAGACCATGTGAGCACAGAGCAAGATGGCTGTCACCTACAAGCCAAGAGAAAAGACCTCAGGATGAAGTTACCTTGCAGGTACCCTGAACTTGGCCCAGCCTCCAGAACTGTGAGAAATAAACTGCTATTGTTTAAGCCACCCAATATATGATATTTTGTATGGCAGATGAAGACACACCCTCAATACGAATTAGCTGTTTTTCTTTTCTTCCTGGATAATATATCAAACTGAACCTGGATGAATTGGCAAGTGCTCACCAAGCAGCCAAGTGTTCACCACTATGAACACTAAATAGAAGAAAACTGGGGCTCTGCCTCACAGGTGTTTAGAGACTTATTACAATAGACTGTAAGCATACCCAAATCTGTTCTGAAAGCCAGAGTCCAGAGGTGCCTGGCTGGCTCAATCAGGGAATGTGAGATTTGTGATCTCGGGGTTGAGAGTTCGAGTCCCATGTTGGGTGTGGAGATTACTTAAATAAATACAACTTTAAAATAAATTAATTAAAAATAAATTTAAAAAGAAAGTCAGAGAGTCCAGAGAGTGAGGGACACATGTAATGTAAGCTAGTGCTCCATCATAGGACATCACAGGACACAGGACATCAATCAGAACAAAGAAAACCCAGGATGGGCATGGCAGGGCCAGTAAGAAGAGGGGTAGAGGAGAGCAAACAGGGAAAAGGTATAGAGGACCCGGTCTCACGCCAGCCCACTCACTGCCGGGGAATCCTCTGGCTGTGCCCTTGCGGCATCAGTGTTTTACGAGGCAGGAACAAGAAGCTAAGGAGCTTACGGCCAGGATGAGGTGGCAGATCCAGGTGAAGAGAGCCTGAATGGGAGAGTGACTCAACTAGAACCTGGCTGGATGAGCCAGGACACATCAGCATGAAGGATAATGGCTAACATTCACCAGGTGCTTCTCTCGGCCAAGCTCCACGCTAGGCACTTTCCATTCAACCTCACACCAACCCTTATGGCAGCAGGTAATCCTCTTACCTGCAGTCCTTGCCATTCTGGCTTGACTCAGGCCCCTAAAGACCAGGGTGGGGTGCAGGAGGCCATAAGAGACGCTCTTCCAGCAAGCCAACAGCAGAGCTGGAGGAGCAGAGGACACAGAGAGAAAGGGACAAATGAAACTTGGGGGGGTGGGGGGCGCTGATATGCATCAGTTGTATAAAAATCTAGCTCACACGGGCCCCGCCCCAGATATTCCCCATCTCAGAACAAATTGTGAAAGATTTTGAAATGGACCAAAAGGGTTACTGAGTATCTTCAACGGAAGAATGGGCCTTGTTAGAACATAATTTTCCAAGTTATCTGATCCTATGGGATGTGTGCATTTTGTGGCCTTGGAGATATTCTGCAACTCTGTTAACTTCTTTGTAACTGATACGCAACCATATGCAACACAAATGATTCTTGTCTGTAGACAGGCAAATTTAGTAGAGAGACAAGTGATTCCCCTCAAAGCTACAGTGGCATCTATTCGAAATCATTTCATGGTGTGTGTGTGTGTGTGTGTGTGTGTGTGTGTGTGGATGTGCACGTGTGCGAACATGCACACACATGGTCTTTGTGTGCAAACTCCTTGAATTTTCCTTTGAACAGGTTGTAATACCTTACTGGGTCCCTCATTAATTAATAAAAATCTTTTATATTTGTATAAGAATCGTGATTTTATCTTTAAAAAT
Organism: Acinonyx jubatus; assembly: GCF_027475565.1. Taxonomy (NCBI): domain Eukaryota; kingdom Metazoa; phylum Chordata; class Mammalia; order Carnivora; family Felidae; genus Acinonyx; species Acinonyx jubatus. The sequence continues at coordinate 19,351,983 of NC_069396.1, read as the reverse complement.
TATCTTATAATACCCATAAACAAGCTAAAGTCCAAACAGATGCCAATATTCTATGGCAGGTGTGCTACGAAGAGAAAAAAAGGTTCCAGAAATCAGTAATTCTTCCAACACCAAATACTTTGAGGTGCTGGCTCAAGCAAACAGGAGATAATCAAGCCTCAATTTTTCTCTCTCTACACCCCCTCCACCAGCAAACATGGTCTCCAGCTTCCTCACGACTTGCATTAGCTCTGATCTCAGAAATTCTTAAATTTCAGTGGTAACCCAAGGAGCTCAAAGAGAAGGGCTGAGGGGCTCCCCTTTCTAATGAAACCAACACCTCTCCAGACTCTGACAGATGTGACCCATTCATTGTGGAAGAATCGGGAGCCAGAGGGGCTCTGCAGGCTAGCAGACCTACCAGGACCAGGAGCAGTGCTGGCAGAAGGAAAACAGAAATGGACTGAGTCCCTGCAGGATGGGGAAGACGAGTGACGATGGAACAAAGCTCATAAACTGCCTAATGGTCATAGAAACACACACGCAAGGGGCGGGGGGCAGTGTTCCCTGTGTGGTCTCTGAAGGTTGGCTGCATAGCTCTGTACCTACTAGCATTGGGGACCGTGAGCAAATTAGTGATATCAAAAAGCCTGTTTCCTCACCTGTAAAACACCTGCCTCACAGGATTGCCCTGAGCGGTAAGTGAGAGAACACACATAAAACACTTAGCAGTCTGACACACAATCAGTGTTCAGTGAATGTTAGCTTCAACAGTTTTTTGACTGAGAGATGAATATAACGTAAAATAAAAAACAGGGACTATAATAAAACATAATTGTGGAGCACCTGGGTAGCCCAATCGGTTAAGCGTCTGACTTCGGCTCAGGTTGTGATCTCACGGTTGGTGAGTTCGAGCCCCATGTCGGGGTCTGTGCTGACAGCTCAGAGCCTGGAGCCTGCTTTGGATTCTGTGTCTCCCTCTCTCTGTGCCCCTCCCCAGCTTGCACTCTGTCTCTGTCTCTCTCTCTCTGTCTCTCTCTCTCTGTCTCTCGAAAATAAATAAAACATTAAAAAAAAATTTAAACATAATTGCCACCTATAATTCCCACTTGTCACATTCTTTCCACTCCCATTGCCAAAAGACCACCTGCGTCTTTGTTTCTCACCTGAATTACTCAAGGTCTCCTATGGGGCAGGGCCCTTCTCAAAGCCATTCCTCACCCGCTTTAACTGAGCGACAGCCAAGAGAAATATGGGAACCACAGAAGTGAGTTTACATTTTCTAATAGACAGATTTTTAAGTAAAAAGAAACAATTATTTTAGTAGTGTATTTATCCCATTATGTCCAAAGTAGTATTTCAACACGCAATATAAAAAATTGAGATATTTTACATTCTTTCTTTTCTTATTACAGCTTTAAAATCCAGCATGTGTTTTATACTTACGTGCATCTCAATCTGTACTGGCCACATTTCAAGTTGCCAGGAGCCTCAGCACCAACCATTACCCATCTCTTTCAGAAAATTCAAATTCATTGGCCTAACAAATCAGGGCCTTTCCAACAGGGTCCTCCTCATCCCTCTCTGTGCCCTCCTCCCCTTCCATACTTTTGCCTGGGCTTAACCCTCTTCCTTATCCACTCCCAGCACCTGGTATATTCCTCTCCCACAGGACACACCACACCTTTATGTCAGCCACTGGCTACTCAACACTCAACATGTAAAGTGCTCGTTTCCCACAAAGGCTTCTTTGCCAACCTGTCCTCTATGAGATCCCCTGGCTCTGGGGATAAGAACAATTTGAGTGCTTTTCCATCGCATACCAAACCCTCACTCCCCAAGTGGACTGTGAGCCCAGTGGAGGCAAAAGGATTCTTATCCTGTTTATATATAACAGTAGCTGGCCCAGCCGAGGCATTCAAATATATATAAAGTATAGGTTTTTTTGTGTTTTTTTTTTTAAAGGGGAAGACTACATTAAAAATTTTACATTTAGCTACTGATCTTGATCTAACTCTACAGTCATTCAGCCAACTCTTAATCTCAAAGCATACACATGTTCAAGGTTTGGACCAAAAATGGTTGAAAGAAAGCAGGCAAGCTAAAGAAGCAACTACCACTGGGAGAGTCATTGTTCCTGGGGTTTGGGTTGGTTTTTTTTGTTTTTTGTTTTTTATTGGCACAAAAATCTTTTAGACTTAAATTGTTTTTCATAGCTGCACTGGAATAAATGGGAAACCACAAAAATGAAGCCTTCCACAGTGCCAGTCATCAAATTGTAGTGGTAAGAAAGGAGCCATCCAAAACTATCCACATCTGATTGAACTCTAAACATTTTAAATGTTTATTAACCCATATAATTCCCAAATTTAACCAATCATTTGAAACGCTCATAGACAAAATTCTGGACTTCATATTTCCTACAGCCCCCTCCAGCCTCAAGAAGATAAAAGCCTCCCTTCTCGGGGCCCCATGGAACTGCTGTTCTTTTATTTTAATCAGAGAGCTTTATAAAGACAACCACTTAGGACCCTCAGTCTCAGTCCTAGCTGCAACTTTTTCTTTACACGTACATGTTTGAGTGTGTGCTCCAAGGGCTCCCAAAGAGCTGGCTCGGTGGACCCTGAGCAACCCTCTCTCTCAACATGTTGATCAGGAAGCAGACAACTTCGTTAATAATTAGAGAATCCCTAGTTTTCATCTTACACTTTCCTAAGCAAAAAGCTTGGCAGGGCCTCTTATGGTTTCCCCTTCTCTTACAAAAATCTGCCTTCTAAGCAAATGCTTCTGTTTCCTAGTAGCAGTAGATACCCTTTTAAAACTCACAGTTAAAAAAAGCAAAAAGAATTACAGCGGTATTTTGTTTCCATACTTTCTTCCTAATATTTTCCACTTAGAACTGAGTCCAGAAGTTTACTGGTAAATACACCAATACAGGTTATTTTCCCCTATGGATCCCATATTGTCAAATAATCTGACCTTATAAACTACACTGAGCAATATTCCATTATTTTTCTTTTATTAAACAGTTATGTATACTCAACTGGTTGATCAGGGCCTTACTATGCGCCAGGCACTATTACAGACCGTGGGGATAGAAGGAAACTTAACACACAACACCTCTGGTCTCACGGTCTAGTCAGGTGGTAAAAGCCATGAAGAAAAATTCAGCAGAGGGAGAGGAAAAAGAGTGGGGACAGGGGTGTCCTACTTTACACAGCATGGTCACGGAAGGTCTCTTTTAAACAGAACAGAAGAACAACAGTGCTGAAGAACACAGCCAAGTGATATTTTTGGGAAGGGGCAGGGAGCAGAGGGTGCAAGAATATATCTCAAATGCAAAGACTCTGAGGCAGGGGTATGATACTCAAATGTTAATCAAAGCTTCTGATCAACATAAAACAATCTGTACCATGAAATTCTCGTCAAAAAAGAAATTGGCCTGATTACTATTTAATGCAGTTATATTATTCTTTTTGAAATACAATTATACCTAGTCCCTCAGTCTCTCAATCCCCCATTTCTACATTAGTAAGTTCTAGGGCTCCCAGGGGACCTCACTCTGAAAACCAGTGACAGACCCCACTATCTAATGTGTGGAGACAAGACCACACAGGAGAGGCACAGAGGTGAACACTGGGCCCTCCTGTAAGTGAGAATTTTTCACACAAAAATCATCCCCATCAAGTTAAACTGCTTACAAATAAAACAAGATCTTCTCCCGAAGGAGGTGTTGCCTTCTAAATTCTGTATCCTTCCACTCATCTGTCCCTTCCTCACCCAGCTGCAGGCCTGCTCTCAGGCCTGGACCACTGTGAACGGAGCCTTTGAAAGTTTAAGTTGGCTTTTTGCCACCACAAGAGATGCTGAGGCCATCCCCTTGTCTGGGGGTGCCTTATTCTCTTCTTCTCTCCCGGTCTAGCTTTCCTCCTCCTGGGCTCTCTGAAGTCCCACCTCGCTAATGAATCCAAATTCCAGCTCATCTCACCCTGCTTTTTACTTCTCTTGCACACACAGCCTGTCCCCTGGGGGATACTCTTATTTTCCAAACAAAAATATCAGGACACATTGTCCGTATGTGGGTACTTGTTATGTGAATCACTATAATGTCAATGCTTGGAATATTTCATAATTTAAAGTAAAATCATTAAGAAAAAAAAAAAAAAACTTAGGACATACTTACACATAGTCTGATGAGACAGCACAGGAAATTGGGACTGTCTGGGAAGGTTCAGGATCTGTGATCACAGTCACAGGCCTTTGACTACAGCTCTGTCCTCTAACAAACAACTTGATTTTCCAAAGAAATCTGACATCACCCTACAAAAGGATTTGAAGCTACTTCCAGCAATAAGGATAAGGAGGCAGTGACAGCAGCTGTGGGTTGAAGGCCAGAACGCTGGCGTTTCCAGGTTATTTCAACAGTGCATGGAGCTAGCAGGACCACCATACAAAATACCCAGCCCTGGCTGTCACACATCCCTCGACCCTTTATGCAGTGGACCACCAATGCGCTGTAGCTCAGGTATTTCCACAACTACCTCTAGACTGGAAATATGACTCTCTTGAGCACCCGAGTAGGCATCCGTTTTACCAGGAGGGGGAAATATCCTGAACCGGGCAGTGCACGTACACCCCTGTCTTCCTTCCTCTAAGCATCCTTCTCAAGTGCCATGACCCGGGAAAGGCTCTTTCCACTTTCCAATTAAGAAAAAAAAAGGTCCTCCAGGGCTGTCAAGGAAGAATTGATTTGGCCCCGTGACTCAGAAGGAGTCAGAAGGTCTTCCTGAGCTCACCAGTTCCCACTGGTAAGTACTTGTGGGTAAGTGCACTGGAAACTGGAATAAACTATGACCTTCAGGCATATTGTAGACACATGCTGACCAATTCCACAATTTTTTTAATGCTCAGAAATTTAATGATACTGCCTTTTGATCTAGTAAAAGCATTCCATGAAATTTAACAAAAAATAGTCACAAATCAAAAGAAGAGTGAAAGACTTTTACTGAAGCATTCTTCTTATTAGCAAAGAAAAAAAAAGGAAACCATCCTGTTGAGCCTTTGGAAAAGAGAAACTCCAAAGATCTCTTCATTTGATCTGTCATACTAAGATTTTTTTCCCCTCATTTCCTGTATGTTACAATTCTTCTAACGGAGATATAACAGACATATTATATTAGCTTCAGACGTACATGATTGAATATTTGTATAACTGGGAAATGATCACAATAACTCTACTTAATATGTGTCACTATACATAGCTACAAAATTTATTTTCTTGTGATGAGTCCTTTTAAGATCTACTCCCTTACAACTCTCAAATATGCAATATAGTACTAACTATGGCCACCATGCTATAGCACTTTACAACCCCAAATAACGTATTAACTAATAAAATTAGGGTAGGAGCGCCTGGATGGCTCAGTCGGTTACACCTCCGACTTGAGCTCAAGTTCGAGCCCTGTGTCGGGCTCTGTTCTGACAGTTCAGAGCCTGGAGCCTGCTTCGGATTCTGTGTCTCCCTCCCTCTCTGCCTCTCCCCTGCTCATGCTCTGTCTCTCTCTCTCAAGGAATAAACATTAAAAAAAATTTGTTTAATTAGGGTAAATTCCTTGCAAATGAAAGAAATGTTACCTTTAGCAAATAAACAGATTAATTAAGTGCCTGCAATCTTGCAGAATGCTTGCTTTTTTTTACAGGAAAATGTATTGAAAACATTTTCAAACTTTAAGTTTCTTCAAGAGGTCTAGATTGTCTAACTCATTCTCCCTAAGGCCCTCCAAATTACAAAGTAAGCAAAAGGTTAAAGGTTATGGTCAGTATATTTGCTTTCAGGCTAATGTATGTTAAGATAGAGCTAATAACAGGTAACATTTTAATAAATTTTTAATAGAAGATATTTGCATGCGGCATACAATTCAAAAAGTACAAAAAGTCATACACTAAATCTAACTCTCCCTTCCACCTGGCCCTCCACCACTCAGTTTCCCAGCTTGTATCATTTCAGGGATATTCTATAGTGCCCACATGTTTGTAACACTTTGTATGTGAGACACTTTGCTCAGGATTTTGTATGGGAGGCTCATCAGTACAAGCAATACTATCATCAGCCCCAATTTATAAGTGAAGAGACCTGCTTGTGGCATGAAATGAACTAGTAACTGGCCAAAAGTCTCATACTCCCAGAACCCATCCCCATCTTCCTACTCCCCAACACAACAAAGGTGACCTGATGTTATGTTGTTCCCTCTTCCCTGAACACCCTCCCACCAACCTTCACCATCCCTTTGCTTGGATAACTTGACTTTCCATATAAATTTCAGAATCAGGGGCACCTGGCTGGCTCAGTCAGTAGAGCATGCTACTTTTGATTTGGGAGTTGTGGGTTTGAGCCCCATAATGGATGTAGAGGTTACTTAAAAAAATAAAATCCTTGGGGCACCTAGGCGGCTCCGTTGGTTAAGCGTCCCACTCTTGATTTCAGCTCAGGTCATGATTTCCCAGTCTGCGAGTTCAAGCCCCATGTCAAGCTCTGCTCTGCTTGGGGTTCGCTCCCTTCATCTTTCTCTGCCCCTCCCCTGCTCATGCACACTACCAAAATAAATAAATAAGCATTTTTTTAATTAAAAAAAATAAAATCCTTAATACACTTTAGAATCATTTGTCTCTGTCTTAAGAAACTTTGCAGGGGGGCTCCTGGGTGGCTCGGTCGGTTAAGCGTCCGACTTCGGCTCAGGTCATGATCTTGAGGTCCGTGAGTTCGAGCCCCGCGTCGGGCTCTGTGCTGACCGCTCAGAGCCTGCAGCCTGTTTCAGATTCTGTGTCTCCCTCTCTCTCTCTGCCCCTCCCCTGTTCATGCTCTGTCTCTCTCTGTCTCAAAAATAAACGTTAAAAAAAATTTTTTTAAATAAAAAAAATAATAAATAAAAATAAAAAACTTTGCAGGGATTTTAGGACTGTGTTAAACACAATCAATTTGTAGACAATTAATATTATAACTATACTGAGTCTTCCAATTCATGAACATGGTATGTCAATCCACTTAGGTTGTCTTTAATTTTTCTCCGGTGTTTTGTAATTTTCAGCATGCAGATCCATGCTCTGCATATTTTGTTAGATTTATACTAAGTATTCCATTCCTTTCAGAGCTACTGTAACTGATAGGATTTTTTGGTTTTGTTTTTTCCTGTTTCCAATGATGTATTGCTTTTATTGCTAGGATACAGAAATACTGATTTTTTGTGTGTGTTGACCTTGTATTTTACAACTGTGCTAACACATTTATTAGTTCTAGGAGCTTTTTCTAGAGATTCCCATGAGATTATCTGCATAGACAATCATGCCATCTGCAAATAGGGACAGTTGTTCTCTCTTTCCAATCTGTATGCCTTCCATTTATTTTTCTTGCACTGGCTAGCACTTCCAGTACGATGTTGAGTATCAGTGGTGAGAGTAGAGATTGTTGCTTCGTTCCCCTTAGGGGGAAAGCATTCATTTTCACCACTAAGTACGTTAGCTGTACGTTTTTGGTAGATGCCCTTTTTTGGGTTGAAGAAGTTCCCTTCTCTTCCTAGTTTGCTGGCAGCATTTGTCACGAATGGATGTTGAATTCTGTGAAATGTTTTTTCTGCAGCCAATGACATAATCATGTGGGGGTTTTTTTAGTCAGCTGTTCATATGGTGGGTTACATCTATTGATTTTGGAAAACTGAACCAGTCTTTTTTACACCTGAGATAAATCACAATTGGTTGCGGTGTACTATTCTTTTTACATAATACCGCTGGATTTGATTTCCTGGTATTTTTTTTGAGGATTTTTGTGCCCCTATTCATGAGAACAATTGGTCTGTAGTATTCTTTTCTTGAACTGTCTTTGTTGGTTTTGTAAAAATGGATGTGTACTATACAGTTTTCTGAGGTCTGGGATGATAATTTTACTACTTCTAACATCATCAAAGAGTGGTATTAACTTTGCTTTTCTGTTAGAATTAAATTTAAGTCTTTGAGCAGGAAGACAATTCCCAAAGATAACAATAATTCCCTAAGTGAAAATAAGACCATTTTACAAAGAGCCACTTTAAGGTAGTTCTGAGAATCCAATGCAGTGAAACCTATTACTTCACCTACATGCCCTGTCACATCCCCCACAGAGCAGGAATGGTGAGGAGCTTTGCCCTACTGGCTGGAGATAAGAAACTGACAAGGTTTCCATCAAATAAAAGATATGTTATTACTCAACCCTGAAATGCAAATACACACATTTGCCTTTGAGTTACCTAAGAAAGCGCCTCTTAACCTCTTAGTTCTTACAATTCCTAAAATGCTCAGTCATTTCTACCCACATTATACTACTGAGAAAGCCAAGACAAGGATACGGTTAAGAGATTTGATGTTCAGCAGAGCTAAAATTTGAATTTAAGCACCTTCTATCACCCAACTTGTTACAAAAAGTCCTAAACACAGGCAATGCAATGTCAGAAGGTCAATCAGGTATGAGAGGGGCTGAAGAAAAGGATCTGAGGCAAAAGAGTTTCTGGGGAGGTCTTTTTTTTTTTTTTTTTTTAAATGTTTCATTCATTTTTTTTGAGAGAGAGAGAGAGAAACAGAGACAGAACAAGCAAGCAGGTGAGGGACGGAGAGAGAGGGAGACACAGAATCCGAAGAAGGCTCCTGAGCTTTCAGCACAGAGCCCAGCATGGGACTCGAACTCACCAACCGTGAGATCGTGACCCAAGCCGAAGTTGGACGTTTAACCCACTGAGCCACCCAGGTGCCCCAACACATAACCATTTTTTCTGTAACTTTTTATTATGAAAAATTTTTAACACTTGCACAAGTAGAAAGAATAGTGTAAGGAACTCCTAGATACCACCCAGGTGCCCCCAGAGAGGTCTTTTTAGAACTGAAATGCTGAATCTCCTCTTGGCACTTTTGAGAAGCCCCATCTCCTCATTGAGGTGAGTGGACAGGTCTGTTGGGTGAGGGGCAGGCTACCACAGAGGAGCTGCACACCTCCACAATGGCCAATGAGAAACTGAAATCCTTTTAAGTCTCACTTAGGTATCTAAGAGATCTAAGAGTCACCCAAATCATCAATCATCAGGCTAGCCAAAGACCAGAGAAGTGTCCTTGGAATCAAAGTCGCCCTCTCTGTGGCACTCAAAATGATGTGTTCAGGAGGCAGTAAAGAGTACACTGCCAATCAGACTGCTTGGGTTCAAACCCCAGCACTACTACCCACTAGCCGTGTGACCTTGAAGAAGTCACAACCTGTGTGCCTCGGTTTCTTCATCCATAAAATGGGGGTAGCAACAAGAGTGTAAGCTCTCACTAAATGATGCCTGCTGTTGTTTTTATTCAGAAAGTCTTGGCCAATCCAAGACCGGTCCTCTTCTACACTGCCCTAGATCATGGTGTATGTGCCAATATGCCCTTCCCCAACCACCACCACTCCCCTCTTCCACCAACCCAAGAGCAAAACTCTGCTTTCAATCAAGCTGATGGAAAAAAGCAAAAAGACCTAAATGAACTATTTCATTAAATGATGTCTAGGAGCTAAAAACCAATAAGCACTCACAGGATCCACATTCACAAGAAGGAAGAAAGCATTTAAATCAAGAGTTTAAACCAACTCTTCTCCCACAAAAAGTACATTTTATTGTTTTATATAACCACATGAGACATTCTCCCCAACTAAGGGATAGGTATAAGTTCCATTTTAAAAAATTTAATCTATGGAAATACACTGATTAATTTTCATATTTTAGATTAGTTTTGCTATCAAAAGCATTCCATTTAAAATATCAACTTAGGGGCGCCTGGGTGGCGCAGTCGGTTGGGCGTCCGACTTCAGCCAGGTCACGATCTCACAGTCCGTGAGTTTGAGGCCCGCGTCGGGCTCTGGGCTGATGGCTCGGAGCCTGGAGCCTGTTTCCGATTCTGTGTCTCCCTCTCTCTCTCTCTCTCTCTGCCCCTCCCCCGTTCATGCTCTGTCTCTCTCTGTCCCAAAAATAAATAAAAACGTTGAAAAAAAAAAATTTTTTTAATAAAAAAAAAATAAAAAAAATAAAATATCAACTTTTAAATCACTAGGAAGCAAACTGTCTTTAATTCAAACATATAATTGTAATTTGGGGGTGACAATTTCACCAAGTTTCTTGAAAGCCAGGAAATATTAATTGGCAACAATGATAGCTACCTTTTATTGCACACTAACTAAGCGCCTAACACACAAGGCGCTAAATTCTACATGTCACCTCATTCTCTTAATCCTTTCAGGAGGTACAAGCTCGTTTTACAGAAAAACCTCAGCCTTGAGGTTGACTATTAATGGTTCTGATAGAGAACTGATTGCTAGCACCTGTGTGAGGCTTTAACACTAAAATGATATAGAAAGGTTAAGTCTGAAACTTGAATGTGCACGTGAATCACTGGGGGAATCCTGTTAAACTCCAAATTATGATTCAGAAGGTCTAGGGTAAGCCCTCCGATTCTGCATTTCTTTCTTTTTTTTTTTTTTTAAGTTTATTTATCTATTTTGAGAGAGAGAAAGTGCAAGAGCGTGAGGGAGGGTTAGAGAGAGAGGGAGAGAGAGAGCATCCCAAGCAGGCTCTGCACTGTCAGCACAGAGCTCAATGTGGGGCTTGAAGTCACAAGCCAATAGATCATGACCTGAACCAAAATCAAAAGTCGGACGCTTAACCGACTGAGCTTCCAGGCACCCCTGATTCTGCGTTTCTAACACGCTCTCTGATGCTGACAATGCCGCTGTTCTGGGGACCACACCCAAAGTAGCGAGGATGGCTACAGGTTGCAATAGGCCACAAACCACAAAAAAATGTCCATTAAACACTAAAATGAAAAACAGTCAAATTTTTCTCAAAAACAGTAAGTTAACCATAATATAAACTCTAATATAAGAATTATAACATCCAGGGGCGCCTGGGTGGCTCAGTTGGTTAAATGTCTGACTTCAGCTCAGGTCATGATCTCGAGGTTTGTGGGTTTGAGCCCATGTCAGGCTCTGCGCTGACAGCTCAGAGCCTGGAACCTGCTTCGGATTCTGTGTCTCCCTCTCTCTCTGCCCCTCCCCTTCTCACGCTCTGTCTCTCAAAAATAAGTGAGATTAAAAAAAAAAAAAAAAAGAATTGTAACATCCATATTTGTAGTGGGATTTTGAGCTTTGTAACATCTTAAAAATATCTTCATAATGATTTCTTGTTTAAATCTATAGTTCAATTTCCTGGAGCTTTGAAGGGGCTTTTCTCCCCTAAAAACCCTGACTTATATCAGGGCTGAGAAGCCACGTACATGGAAGACTGTTTCAAGTTGCCATAACCTCCAAGCAGGTCCCTTTTTTCACTCACCCATCCTCTTGCTGTTTAAATCCAACACGTTGGACAAATGGCAGAGTTAGGTGAGATTTTAGGGGCTGGGACCCCAAATTTTTCCAGATGAAAAGTAAATTTCTACAACAAAACAGGACCTTACCACAAGGCAGTAACAAATACCACTGGCTTCCATTTCTGGCCTTAGGTGACCAAGTTCCGGCAATGAGATGGCAATTAGCATTTTATACAACTACTGATTTTCATTCTTTTACCAGATCCTTGGAGTGGCAAGTTCTATTTACTTTCAAAAGTCCACAGAATAAACAAAGCAAGGTACTTCACAAGGCCCTATTTTCCACCTGGGTCCAAGTTCACCGTGATCTTTTTTACTCATTTCTGATTATCTGTGCTATACTCAAACATTGGCTAGCTGCCTTTTAAAAGGCAGTTAGACACTACCACCAGCCCTCTCCCTCCCCCACCTCCTCCACTCTCTGCTAGCACCAGTGCCTAACAACAGAACCAACACATCTCTGAGGACATTCCAGCTTACCAGATAAGGTCAGTTTAAAATTCTAGATAGGGATAACCCATTCCATTTGTCTTTCCTTAGAGCCCTTCAAAAATATCCCCTGGCAATCAGCAGAACAAGCCTTTCACCAGAGAGAAAATAGTCTATAATTCTGCAATTTACAAACACTGAGACCTTTATTTAAAGGGTGTCCACATTTTATATTACTCCCAAGGGACGCTTATCTATGGAGTCAAGTAAGCACCAGCCCAATGCTTGGAAGAAACAAAATGTACATACACTGGGGCTCCATGCAAATGGCTTCTCGGGCTAGAAGGCTATAAAGTTTTGCTGCCGGGCCTCAGAGGAAGGCCTACCTGTGACGGGGTATAATATTGGGACACAGTTTTCTTCTGAATTTGGAGCATGCCCTGTCCACAAGAGAGCCAGGCAACTGCCCAGAGAGGCTTGTTACAAAAACCATGAAAGAGGGGCAGAGGTGCCAGGCCACTGCCCTGTATACCCTGGAAGCTGAAAACAATTCTGAGAAATGATCTCTACTATCGACAAGTCCGACAGAAAGTTGTCTCTGTTGCCTCCAAAACTGGCTGTCCTCCTCGAATGATTTAACTCTGGGTACCAATTGGGCAATGCCAGCCACCGTGCTGGGGCGGAGGATTCAGGGATGCTGGTTCTGTCTTCTAGGTTAAGTAGGCAGATTCAAACCTCTGCGGTATAAACTGGAGACTTTGGGGGTTAGATCTGGGCATCCCCACTGCTTCTAGGCTACATGCTTCCATTCAACAAACATTTACTGAGCGTCTGCCCTAAGCCCGGCACTCTGCTAGGTGCGGAGTGGGAAGCCAAGCCACAGTCCCCAGAAGTGGAAGCAGACACAGAGAAGGGCCTTCAGGGGAGGTGTAGGTTGTGCGGGCCCCGAAAACCTGCCACAAATTGCTGCGATCAGTAGTTAATCGGGGGTCAGCATGACCTTCGCGCCGGGCTCCGCGGACCACCAAGCCCAATAATGAAAAAGGCTCGCGACAGCGAAGGCGGGAGTGGACAGGTAGGCCCGGGGGCAGGTGTTCAGGTAGGAGGCGCACGGCTGAGGCTGCAAGTCTGGAGAGGGCAGGGTCCCCAAGGAAGGTGGAAGGGCGGCCCAGGACCCCGCGAGGAAGAAGGGGGTGCGAGGAACTGGGGTCTGGCCCCGGGAAGCGGGTGCGCGGCGGCGGCCGGCCGGGCCTGAGCCCCCGAAGCGAGAGAGGGGAGGGAAGACTCCCGGCTAGGCCGCCAGCCCGCACCTGGGGCCCCGCCCGGCACCTACCACTTGGGCGACCTTGAGACAGCCGAGCGCTCCGCGCAGGTAGTCAGGGTCGCAGCGCAGGCCGGCCAGCCCGCGGCGCTGGCTCACCGGCTCGGTGGTGGGCTGGTACGGGCTGCTGGCGCCCGAAATCATGGAGGTGCTCGAGGCCTCGCCCTCGAAGCCGTCCAGCTCCTCGCCGCTCCGCATGCTGCCGCCCGGCCCGGGCCGCCTCGCGCGGCCGGCCCCCGGCGCCCGGAGCTGGCCGGCTCAACGGGGCCGCCGCATCGCCGCCGCCGCCGCCGGACTGACCGCCCGCGGCCCGCCCCGCCGCCGCCTCCTCCTCCTCCTCTAAGCCCGCCGCCCGGCTGCAGCCGCGACTCGGTCAGCTTGGGATCGGCTCCCGCCGCCTCGGCAGCGGAAAGGGAGGGAGGCGGGAGCAGGAGGAGAGAGAAGGAGGCGGGAGCCGGCGGAGCGGGCCGGGAGGGGGCGGAGCGAGTGCCCACCCGCCAGCCGCTCGGCGGCGCTCCGCGGCTAGGGCGAGACGGAGGCGGCCGCCCGCGCCTAGGGGCCTCGGGAGGCGGGGCCTCGGGGCGGGGCGGGACGCCGTCTCCTCGGACCCCGCCCTCACCTGCCTGTGCGCAGGGGCCCGGGAGGCTCTCTGCAAGCCCTGCCATCCCCGCCTGCGAGGGGCGGGGGTCGCGGAGACCGAGAGGAATGGGGGCTAAGGGGAGGGTCTAAGTGGACTTAAAGGACACGGAGTTGCTTTCCCAGGGCGCTACCTTAGTTTCTCTTCTGGAGGAAGTGGGGTTCTCTGCAGGTAGGCTGGGAGACTTACCGGCGAAGACCAAAATGTGCTGTGCGAACCCTGCTGCCAACCGTGATTGGCCCAGGGTGGGTCTGGCGAGAGGAGTCCAAGGGTCTGGGTTCCCACCCTGGACGCCTTGCAACAAGCCAGTACAGAGAGGCCAGGGACTGAGCGCGGCGGTAGTGAAACTACAGTGAGTGAGGGGTCGCTCAGCACGGGGTCTGCAAGACATACACGGTAAATACTTACGAATAATTCCCAGTTTAAGTTCTACATCCACCGGCCTGACCGAGGAGGGGCGCTAGCACATTGTAGACCCTCGATAAGCAACAGTAGTTGCCTCTCAGCTGACAAGATTTTGTAATCGCTATCTAATCATCAAGTCAAGTTAAACACAGATTTTTGCTCTGACGGGCATTAATTAAGAACCAATTTGCAATTCAAGTGTGAAGGCTAATTTTAAGCTTAAGTAAAACACTGACTTCTAAGAATTGTCGCTTTGGTATTAAACTCTTACACACCACAAATATTGAGAGCTTCCCATGCTGTAGGCACTGAGGAAGACACTTGATTGTTCCCATTTTACAGAAGGGCAGACTAAGTGTGGCGAGTGGTAGTAGTTTGTCCCAGGCCACACAGTTTGGTGGTGAGTGGAGCCCAGGTTCCAACTTTTTACACCACACAATATTGCTTAATATATAATTTAGATAGTTCACAATATAATTGGTGAACTCCAAGCTGAGATGCAGTAAACATCATAACTAACAAGATTTCCATTTAAAGGGTTTTCATCTTTGGCTTACCAAAGATGGGAAAGACAGTATTTCTAATACTCAATTCAACCAACAAATCTGTATTGGGCACTTACTATGTGCTAAGAAATATACTAGGAACTGGAGATAAACTGCCAGGTAAAGACAGCAAGTTGGATGTAGGCCTTGGCCCCTGTTGTTTCCCAAAATCCCAGTGAAATGACAGTTACAGGGATTGATTGATTGATTCATTGATTGATTTTAGGGCATAAAACCACTGCAACAAAGAATGGTAAAGAAGACAATGGCAACAAAGTTGGAATCAGAATAGCAACTAGGCAAGTGATAACTGACTTAGCAGCTCCAAGAAAGCTAAACCCTAAAATGCACAGGGAAAGGCTGAACTGCAACTTACATTATATCACAGAACAAAAGGTTCTGGGATGGGCAGCACCAAGCACATGTAGAAGTGGAGGTGGAAGCAAGGAAAAAAAGAAAAAAATCAATTGAAAGTCTTTTTAAGAAGCAATTGGATCCCTGAATCTCTTCTCATGCCCATCCTCCAAGACTGGAGTTTTATTCTCTGGAGAAGATAAAACAGAGTCTCTTAGCTAGGGATCATGAGGCACAGTTGAGGACAGGGGTACTATATTGAAAAGTGTGTGTGTGTGTGTGTGTGTGTGTATCTCCTAATAACTAATGCTAACTAATATGAAAGCAAAAAAAAAAAAAATTAAAAATTCATTAGAATTAAAGAAAAGGAAATCTTACAGGAAGTAGAGCCGAAAGACAAGGAGATGGAAAATGAGAGAAAATATAAGAAAATTAGAGGAATAGACCGAGAGAATAATAGAATAGTAAGACTTGCATGGAATTAAAATCAAGAAAATTGGAGGGAAGAGAACATAAAATAATAATTTAGTAACATTATTCTGAACCATAGGACATGAGTTTTGGATTTAAAGGACCCACCAGCACCCAGCACAGTGCCCAGCACAGACTTGCACCCATGCACATTGGACCGGCAAGGACAAGATGCTCAAAGCTCCAGAGAGGAACAGAGCAGGTTTCATTATAAAAGATCAGGAATCAGAAAGGCATCAGACTTTTCTACAGCAACTTTGGGCGCTACAAGGAAATGAAGCAAAGTCTTCCATATCCTGAGGAAAAATGATCCTCACCTTGAAATCTGATTCCATCTGGAGTATCAATCAGGTATGATTGATGTCTCTTTCAGACATGCAGAGATTCCCTTTATCCTTTTCTTAGGAGACGGCTGGAGGACACCATCAGAACAAGGATTTAAACCAAGGAAGCAAAGGATGCAGGATCCAGCAAAGGGTGGGTGCAACCTAGAAAGAGGTGGTAAGGATCACAGGGTGAGTGGGGCAGAGACCCCTCTGCATCAGGGCTGTGAGTCAGCCAGCCCAGCCTGGAGGAGCCAGAGGCTTTGAGACACTTCTTCAAGATGAAATTAATGTGTTGAATATACAGACAGAAAGATACATAGTTTGGGGAGAGTTTTGAGATCAATTAGGGATAAACGTATAGAGAACTAAGCAAATATTCATATATATTTATTAACTGCAGGAAAAATAAAAGGATGCAGAGAAAAGAAGTATGGTAAATCACATGGCTCAGTTGTCAATAATATTTGCATAACTATAATAATGTAAACAATGAATGCTGATCTAGCCAGAAGTAAGTAACCCTTGTAGAAAGGAAAGGATAGAGGGACAGGATGTGTGCAGGTGTGATGAGAAGGGCAGTGTGTGCAAGAGATCTAAATACTCATCATCTATTGTGAGAGATCAGTAGATGCTTAAAACTGAAAAATCAAGAGGTAGCAGTATATGCTTGTTAATTAAAAATATAAAGAAAAGTACAAAAATAATCTTAAAAGTTTCAAAGCGTTGCCTCTGGGGAACAGGAAATGTTAACGAGGGTTATAGGCCTTACAGAACTATTTGATTCTCTTAACTCTGTGTGCACATATAACTTTAACAAAAATAAAAGCTAAGTTGGGGTACCTTGCTGGCTCAGTCGGTGGAGCATGTGACTCTTGATCTTGGGGTCATGAGTTCAAGCCCCACGCTGGGTATAGAGATTGCTTTAAAAAGTAAAATAAAATATTTTTAAAAATTGAAAATAAAAGCTAAGTTAAAGACAATTTTTTAAAAAGGAACTTGAGACTCAGTGGTGAGCAAGGCAGATGGAGTCCCTGCCAGCAAGGACGTGGAGAGTAAGTATTAAAACCAGTAAGTATAGCGGAGCATGTGCTGAGTATTGTTCACAGTGCTATGGGAATTTCCAGCAAGGATTTAACTGAATCTCTGGATCAGAATTTCAGCTGAGATTTGAAATGTGAACGGCAGCTAGCTAAGCAAAGAGATGATAAGGGTTGCTGGAAGAGTGTTCCAGGCAGAGGGAACAACATGTGAAAAGGCCCAGAGAAGAGGCTCAAATGCAGAATTCAGAGGGAGGAGGATGGCAGACAAGACCTGAAGCTGGAGGGAAGCCTCGGGCTGGTCCCTGTTCAGTCTCGTGGGCCATGCGACAGGGTGGACTCTGAACAGAAGAGTATTAAAGGGGAGAGTGGCCCAGGAGGCCTGACTTTTAGAGCTCTCTCTCTGGCTTCATGAGGGAGAAGGATTGAGCGGAAGCAAGATTAGAGGCTTCCTCCAGTACTTATTAACTGTTCCCTGTTCCTGGACACTAGCCTAGTTTATTTTTAGTTCTGGGGACAGACTCAAAATTTTTACTTCTGGTTTTTAACAGAAGTTAAACAGACTTCCAAAGGATGTCGTTAGGAATCCCACATAGTAATGGTAGGTAAAACTTGGTATTATGGTACCTTCCTCAGTTTTAAATTGTAATACATCATGAGTCTGTGGCTGTAGCTGTGCCTCCAAGTGTCTATCAGTGCTGAGATCAAAATGCAGATGATAAATGATAGAGAAGCTGGCAGCCTTCTGACAGGTCCCTGGGTTTCAGGGCCTGGTCCACATATCCAAGGCTGACTTAAGGCAACCAGACTCAGGGAGCCTGATGAATAAACCAGATGTTACTTTACTAATTGCTGCCAGCGGATAGACTCTGCCAACAATCATATTGCTGATTCATATCTCAATCCCTGAACTCATCCTGAAAGAGCTGCTCAGAGTATATAGCATCTTTCGATACGGGCTATTCCCCAGGTTACCCTGGCTCACCTTGATCAGGCCCAGCCCCACCCAAGCCCCTGAGCCTCTCATTTAGCTCTGGGCTTGGTTCCCTCCAAGGGCAACCACCTCCAAGTCTGGAGGCCTCCTCACTCTAGCCCCCCTCCACAAGCACAATGATTCCATGGACTCATGGAAAAAGTTCTAACCTCAAGAGCATTGGTCCTACAAGGACTTTAGTTCTAAATTCCATTAAGGACTGGAAGCAAACAAAACACCTTCCCAAATGGTGGTCCCTGGTGTTCTATACCTGGAGGCAGTGCCTAGTGTTGCTGAGGGGCGGGGGGTTCACATTTCACTTCATTTCTTACTGAGGTCTCCCTAGTGCATCTCTGTGAGTGTTGCAGATGAGCATAGTTTTTCCTGTAATGTCAATTAAGCAATAGATCTAATCTACTTCTAACAAGCTCAGTAATTAGCAGGATCCCTACAGACTTCTCCCTCAAACAAAAATACAGACATTGGTGGTGATGTAGAACATCTCAAGCATGAAGTATATGGTGGGAAGACAAATTAAGTTTATCATGAACAATTATCAATGTTGATATCATCCTTTTTATTTTTTTTTTTAATTTTTTTTCAACGTTTTTTATTTATTTTGGGGCCAGAGAGAGACAGAGCATGAACGGGGGAGGGGCAGAGAGAGAGGGAGACACAGAATCGGAAACAGGCTCCAGGCTCCGAGCCATCAGCTCAGAGCCTGACGCGGGGCTCAAACTCACAGACCGCGAGATCGTGACCTGGCTGAAGTCGGACGCTTAACCGACTGTGCCACCCAGGTGCCCCGATATCATCCTTTTTAAAGTTTATTTACTTAGAGAGAGAGAGATTGGGAGACAGAGAATCCCAAGCAGGCTCTACACTGTCAGCACAGAGCCCGATGTGGGGCTCAAAACCATGAACCGCAAGATCATGACCTGAGCTGAAATCGAGAGCCAGTCACTTAACCCACTGAGCCACCCAGGCGCCCCATCAGTGTTAATATCAAAATGAACCAAATGCACAAGAAAATCTTATGTTTAATGTCACAAGACTAACAACTTAGTTTGAAACAATTTCACTTTTAAACAGCCTTTCAAGGAAAAGTACCCATACAAATTCCTTGTGTCTGAAGGATTAGACTCAAAGATGTAAAAATAAACACGCCATTTTTGTGTTTGAAAGAAGCAGATGCCCCTGTTGTCCCAAGGCAGGGGTGGGGGGTAGTGACCAGACCCCTCCGGCTGTGCGCTGTGCTGCTGTGCATTCCCACATGCCTGGAGGGAGGGCTGGGCCTGGGCGAATTCCAGCCGGGAGCAGTTCAGATGCTGCAGCCCTGAACTGCAGTTAACTGCTGCTTCTGAAAAAACTTGTCACTCCAGCCAGAAAAATGCTCTCCAAGTCTTCTCTAAAAATAGTGCTTGCTGGGATTTTCCAGTTTGACATTCCTTCAGTTCCTATGACCAAGGACAACTCAAGCCAATCCATCTGCGCCCCTTCCCGGAGACTCCGGTGGAATCCCACCCTCCGTGGGATGCCAGTTTGTAGGTCCTGCTGCCACCAAACCCTGCGGGCACTTGATGATTTGGGGAAAGATTTGCCTGCTCGCCAGCTGCCTTGCTTCTCCCTGGCTGCTCTCCACCTTCTCTTCCCGTGGCAGAGAAGGGGGAATGGTTTTCTAGAGAAGGTGGAAAGTGTGACTGTAAGAAAACGTGGGTGCTGCCTTCCCTCCAGTACCCGTGGTCATCCCAGGCCGGATGCTGACTAAACTAGCCTGGGAACTTCGGAGAGTCACTGCGGTAGCCAGGGGATAACATACATAAACCAAACATTTGCTGATGGCCCGATTCCATGTGCCGGCCACTGGGCCACATGCTGCAGCCTTGAGTCTCAAAAGAATTGTGGGGGTAGCCATTGTGGGACCAGAGTGGGCATGCTTGCTTCCATCTGCCTAGCATCTATGCCCCTGCTTCTAAGGACAGCACCCCCACCTTGTTCTGGACTGCTCCTTCTCTAATCCAACACCCTCCTCCCACCTCCCTGCTGATGCTCACCTAAGAAGAGTAGGCACTTGACCCAAGATTGATCAGTCATGGTTCCCTCCTACCAGGGTGGTCCTGGGATGTGAGTTAAGCCAATGAGAATCCTACCCTGGGCTTTTTCTCTGTAGAACACAGAGGTATATACAAACTTCAGTAAGCACAGGAATCATTCAAGAAGATTTTTTTTTTTTTTTTGAGAGAGAGAGAGAGAGCATGAGCAGGGGAGGAGAGAGAGAGAGAGAGAGAGAGAGAGAGAGAGAGAGAATCCCAAGCAGGCTCTGCACCGTAAGTGCAGAGCCCCACACAGGGCTTGAAGCCACAAACTGTGAGATCATGACCCAAGCGGAAATTAAGAGTTGCTTAACCAACTGAGCCACCCAGGCGCCCCTAGGGGTAGATTTTCAGGACCTCCTGAAGGGTCTGATGCTTAAGCCTAAGGTGTGGACAGGAATCTGCTGCTGCAAATATCTATAGGACAACAAGGCCAGTGCAATTGCCTGGAGTAGGAGAGGTCAGGGAAAGCTTCAAGGAGCTAACGTGGGTCTTAAAGGTGAAATAGGAATTCACTCATTAGCATGTGATCCTGCCACCTGTTCTACCTTCTGGAAGCAGTCTCATTGGCTGACCTATATGGTCCCAGGCTCTCCTGACTTTCCTCCTACCTCTCTGGCTGCACTTTTCAGTCATCTGTATAGGTTTCGTCCCTGGAGTTCAGTGTTTCTCAGGGTACTAGCTTCATCACCTTTCCCATGACTTGAGACCATCCTCCTGAGCTCCAGTCACTTAGATCCAGTTGCCCACTAGATATTACCCTTGGGTGTCCTGAATTCCACGAGGCTAAAACATAATTCATAATGCCACTTGCTGGCCCCCCAAACCTGCAATATGAACACCCATTCCTTTCTGAGGCCAAGGAGGAGGAGAAGGCACTTTTAAAATGCATTCCATGTACCAGACATGGCTCTACTTGGTTGTCATAAATTAACTCATTTAACACTCAAAATAGCACAATGAAGAGGGCTAACTCCTAGTTATCCTGTAGGGCTCAGGCTAGATGCCAACTCATCCAGGAATATCTTCCTGAGCTCCCAGGCTGGGTCAGATGCTCCTGCCCTGGCTTCCACAGCCCCTTGCATCAAAGTATGTACTACACGATGTATAACTCGCTGTTTACCCACCCATCTGCAGCTCTTCCAGACCATGATCTGTGTTGTGTCCTCTGGGCCTCGCCTAGGGCCAGACACGGGGTAGGCATGCCAGTAACCATTGGGGGAACACAGAACTATAGTCACTGGCTGTGTAACCTCAGAAAAGATGTTAACATCTGTGGGCTGTTTCCCCGTCTGTCAATTGTGAAGCGTTTAGAATGGTGATGGAGACAAAGTAGACACTCAGCAAATATTCACTCATTATTGTTGTCATTATTCTGAACAAGCAGGACAAGGCATTCTGGAACAAGGAGCTAGCCTGAACAAAGGCCTGACAGAAAGGGATTCATAAAAAGGTGAGCAGCCGGAGTTTGTGTTCAGACAGGGAGGGTTGAAGGGTATGCGAAGGGCAAGGGGAGGGATAGATGAGCAGGGTAGGTTGGGAACACATTGTAAAGGCCCCTGCACTCAGGTGAGCCATTAGAGTTGAACTGGGCTCTTTAAGCAGGGGACTGACCCGATCAGATTTGAGTGAAAACAAAAGTACAGATAAATAATTCAGTCTTATCTTCTCTATCAAATGGGTAGCAGTCTCCGTTACGTTAAATAATGGATACAACGCTTTAAAAGAAAAAAGGTCTCAGAGCCCCCAAGAGAACATCTGTGGATGCCCAGGGATCCCCAGACCCATTCAAGGAAACCCTGGTGCAGCCAGAAACATCCCAAGAGTTCAGGGAGTCTGATTCTTGAAGGGGGGACTGGAGGTCCCCGGATTCGTGGGCACCTGAGCTAAGCCTCAAAGGATGGACAGGCCTTAGGTAAGTGGTCAAAAAGGGCAGGAAAGTATGATAGTAGGACAAGCCTAGGGCAGAGTCTGGGAGCTCAGGAGATTAGAGGAGGGAATGAAGTAGTGGCGGAAGGACGCATTTAGTAAAGGAGTCATGGGGGTGGAGAGGTTTTAAGAGCTATTGTCAGAGGCCTGAATGGTACACAGCTTTTGATCTTTAGCCTGTGTACATGGGCCGACTTGAAGGCTGTTTGTTTTAATTCAATGTATTTACTTGGAAACAATCTCAAAATTACAAACAAAAAAGCCTGTAAGTACAGTAAAAAGAACTTCTTTTCCTCTGAACTATTTGAAAGTGAGCTGCCAACCTAGTATCCTATCACACCCAAATACTTTAGTAGTGCATACGTCCTACAGAGACATTTTCCTCCTTTAGCAGAATACAACCATCAAAGCCAGGAAATTATGGACACATTACTACCATCTAATCTTTGGATCCCATTCAAGTTTTGCCAAATGTCCCTACATCTTTGTAGCTAAATGATCGCAGTAAGGATCATGTGTTGCCTTATTATCTTTTTAGTCTCCTTCACACTGGAACAGTTCCTCAGACTTGTCTTGACTTTCACGACCTTCACACTTTGGAAGATTACAGCCAATTATTTTGCAGAAATATCCTCCAATCTGAGTTTCTCTGATGTTTCCTTGGGATTAGATTCAGGTCATACATTTTTGGCACCCTAGAAATTATATGCTTCTCAGTACAGCCTATCGGGAGGCACATGATTGAGGTTTGTCCTTTTACTAATGATGTTCACTTTCATAGTAGCTGAGGCTTGTATCTACCAGGCTTCTCCACTATTAAGTTACTCTTTTTATCCCTTGTAATGAACACACCTGAGTCAATTTAAGAATCCAAATAAATATTGATTGTAATGAATTATAACCCACTGAATAAATCATATAAATTGAAATGCTGATGAGAAATGGAATGCCAGTTCTGATGTATAATTTATTACTTTGTATCAAATATAGACTCATGATTTTCTATTCTTTTAATGAGTTATAATCCATTATTATTTTTTAAATGCTCAAATTGCCTTTGAATTAATTAGCAAGCTGATCAATGTGGGTTTTTTGTTTTTTTGTGTGTGGTGTTTTTTTTTTTTTTTTTTTTTGACATCTCCCTATTCTTTGAGCTCTTTCTTACTTTCCAGCACAGATCTCCCAAGCTGACACTTCCCCTGCCCCGGTTCTAGAATCAGCTATTTCTCCAAGGAACCCTGATTTATTTTACTGGAGAATAGTACTTAGGAGCCAAAATCTAGGCATGAAGTATGCTCACTTGGGCTGTTGGTGCTCCCAGACCCTCTCAGTGCAGATAGCTAGGGAATATACATATGTATATAAATACACACATCTGTGTGTGTGTGTGTGTGTGTGTGTGTGTATTGAAAACCACAAGTTTACCCTAATGTCTCTAGCTCCATTCCAATACTCTAGTTTTCTATTTCCATTATTTATTACTCTTCCCATTATTTGTTACTCCCTTCTCTGGCAGTGAGAAGCCTGGTTATCATCTTTCATACATTAATTTACATGACCGATGCCCCCATATGTAACCACTTTCCAATCTCCATCTCTCCAATCCCTCCACAGGTGCCCTCCTACCATATGATCCCATATTGGGCCCCTCGTCTCACACAGAGACTCACTTCACTGGGCTCAGGTTCTGACACTCCATGCGATGCCCTCCTTCCTCCTTCTGGATGGATACCTGAGTCAGGCCAGCCCCCTATGGGTTTGCTGTCTTCACACCACTTGGGCTCTGATGCCCTGTGCCCTTCTCCTAAGATGCCCTCTTCACCCTGAAAAGAGTTTTTGTTTGTTTGTTTGTTTGTTTAACACCTGGCCATTCCCTCATCCCCACCTATAGGGACATTCTCTTCACCCTGCTCAGGTTCCAGAAACCACCTTTGGGTCACCATAGCTTCCCACCCCAGCCCCAGACACCTATCATGCTCTGCCCACCTAGACTTTAGGGCCAGGGGTGCCTGGGTGGCTCAGTCAGCTAAGCATTCAACTCTTGATCTCGGCTCAGGTCATGACCTCATGGTTCATGGGGCAAGAAGCCTGCTTCGGATTTAGTCTCTCCTCTCTCTCTGCCCCTCCCACTCTCTCAAAATAAACTAAAAAAAAAAAAAAAAAAAAAAAGACTTTAGGGCCAAATCAGTGGGGACGGGGAAAAGTGCCAGTGATTTGGGGGTTTGTTTTGAGCAAAGATGACTGTGGTGTTAGACACATTGCTTGCCTTAGCTGTTGCTCCCAGAGGACTATTAGTCCTGGAGGGGCAGAACCTACCTTGTTTACATTATCAGCAATATCTCCTGTCACCCAATCATGCCCACTATTCTTTGGAAGATGGCAATGGTTGCTGAGGAGAGGCAGGGGGAGGCCCCAAGAAGTCACAAACCTCAACCACGTATTTGGAAGCCCACGCATGCAGATGGCGGAGAGCTGCCTTGCCCAAGGAACCAGGCAGTTGCCCAGGTGATGGAATTTATAGTGTGTTGAAAGCTTGTCTGCCCTAAAATAGCTCTCTTGCTTGGTGTCTAAACTAGCAATTTATTTCTTCGTATTTAAGGCCTGGTGTTTAGCACTGCCCCTGCTGGGGAAAAGTGTGCAGATTAGGTAGAAGAAGGCAGCGAGACAGAAGCAAGGACACCTGGATTCTCAGTCCTACCTCTGCTCCCTTCCTGTGTGATGGTGATGAGTAACTTCCCAACCTGGGTTTATTTCTCCATCTTGAAAGTGGTGATTTCCAGCACTAAGGCCTCTCTCTCACACAATCGGTTCAGGGCTGGTTCTATTTCAGGACCATCTGCACACTTGGCACTGCAAGAGGCACTCACCTCAATGCATCCAGCCTCCCTGTGAGATATGAGGATGCTAAGATTCAGAGAGGTCACGTGTCTCAGTTGTCCACAATTACACAACTGTTAAGTTCTGGAGCCAGGACTCAAACACAAGCCCACCTGACAGCCCACGTGTCAGGGCTCGGACTGTGGGCTACAGTTTTCCTTTTATGTCAGAGCAGTTCCGGTTCAGCTCAGTGCCAGAAATACTTATGGTTCTGAGCGTGGGTGAGAACCATCTGGCAGAGTGGCTGGTTTGAGGCTGTTTGGTGATGCCTCCCTTGAGGACTCGAGCCAGAAGTGAGATGTGTGCCGGACTGCCCTTTGTGCCTGTGACCATGCCGTCCACGGGAGTCACAGAAACCCACTCCCGGGGGCAAAATTTCCCAGGGGGTGTTCCTATTATGGCAAACCCACCAATTTACAAATGCTGATTTCCCTGGGAGCAGGGAAAGTGAGAGGGAAGAGAAGGTGGGGCAAGGGAAAGGAAACTGAGAGTCCACACAGAAATATCACCAGAGTCCAAATTCCAACAGTCATAAAAATAGGGATCTTGACTGAGCCTTAGTAGCCCTGCATGTGAATGTTCTCAAAGGGCATTCTGTGGAACCTGGAAGATGTCCATAGTCACAGCTAGCTGGGAAAGCCAACACTTGAGCCCTTGTGAAGAGCTATACCTACCCAGTTACCCATAAAACAAATCGGAACAAGAATCTATTGGGGTGTCTGGGTGGTTCAGTCGGTTAAGTGTCCCAACTCAATTTCAGCTCAGGTCATGATGTTGAGCCCCGCAGGGGGCTCAGTGCTGACAGCATGGATCCTGCTCGGGATTCTCTCTCTGCCCCTCCTCTGCTCACATGTACATGCTCACTCTTTCTCAAAATAAATACACTTTAAAAATATAATTAGTTCGTGGGGATGCCTGAGTGGCTCAGTCGGTTAAGTGTCCAACTTCGGCTCACATCACGATCTCACAGTTCAGTTTGTGAGTTCGAGCCCCACACTGGGCTCTCGGCTATCAGGGCAGAGCCCACTTTGGATCCTCTGTTCCCTCCTGGGCTCATGCTCTCTCTCTCTCAAATATAAATAAACATAAAAAAAAAAAAGTTGGGGCACCTGGTGGCTCAGTTGGTTAAGCATCTGACTTCAGCTCAGGTCGTGATCTCACGGTTCGTGGGTTCAAGCCCCACGTCGGGCTCTGTGCTGGCAGCTCAGAGCCTGGAGCCCACCTCAGATTGTGTCACTCTTTATCCTTTATCTGTGTCTGTCTTTATCCCTCCCCTGCTCATGCTGTGTTCGTCTCTCAAAAATAAACACTAAAAAAATTTTTTTAAAGAAAGTAAATAAAATAAATACATGAGTTCAAAAAATAATTTTTAAAAATCTATTTAATTTAGTTTAACCTTGAATCTTCTAATCCCATTTGACCACCTAAAATTTGATATGCCCAGAACACACCTTGGGAAACCGAGATTTAAACTTTTACAAATGGAGAGAGGAATGTCAAGAGCAAAGCTACCCGGTGAGGGGCAGAGCCTGCACCAGAACCAGCGGCATTCTTGTGCAGTTACGGCAGTGCAGGGCAAATCCTTGCTGTTTGTTCCCTCCTGTACTGTGAGAGAGAACATGCCTCTAAGATGGGTTTTCAGGGTGCAAGCCACCTAACATTAATTGGAACCTCTGAAATACCTTCTCAACATGTATGTATTATTTGTATACAAAGTCTAAACAACTAGAGTGTTTAGTTTCCTATATACTCCCAAGTTTAATTCCAGGCTAGCATTTGTTAGCTGATTCTGAGTAAGTCAAAAATGGATTCACAGTAAAATGGCACCAAATATTTTAAATATCAAGGACAGATGTAACATGCCACAGTCTCCTGGCTGATGTACAAGCACCGCCACTCTTTAAATCATTGCCTTAAAAAAGGACAGTTTTAAAGGGAGTTCTTCCCCAAACAAAAATTAAGATGCTTACAATCTGAAGTTCACATCTTGCTTGCCTTTTCTAGAACTTTAAAGAGTTCTTTCAAGAAGCTGACTGGGTGAGATGGGTTTGGAGGGGAGGCAGGGTGGGGGAAGACAGAGAAGACTGATGATCATTTACAAATGTAAATTCAGTTCTATCCAAGAAACAAGTTCAATTAAATGTTCTAGAAAAACCTCACATATGAAGATATCTTAATGGTCTTGCGATTTGAGTTGCTTAATGAAAAGATGGAACGAACACAAAGTTAAATGTTAACAGTACTCTGGAAAAAGATTTTAACTTTACCCACATTAGAATTTCTTAAGATTGGAAACACTAGAAAGGTTAGATAACTCCTGGCTAAAATGTCGCCCAAGGTTGGGGAAGGGACTTCATGACCTCAAACTTCCCACACAGAACCCTAGTCCCGCCTCTACTGGCCTCTCAAACCCCTGCTACCTCGGCAGTGTCTCCTCTCCTCACGCTGCAAGATCCCCTTAGAACCAGAACCCAGGGAGACTTCTGGGCTGCATCTCGGCTATGTTCTGGCTCTTTGTACCAGCAGGGTGCACTGGCCATCCATGGTGAGCTTTTTGGCTTCTTCCTTCCTCCTGCTCTCAACCACACCGCTACAGGCCTGCTGTTTCTCCTAATCAGAATGCACCACCTGCGCCTCAAGTGGCAGAGCATCAGGATGGCACTTTGCATCCTTGTGGCTTATCTGCAGGCCTTGCAGGGTAAGAAATACAGTACTAAATAGCAAGCACTGTCCTTGCCTCCAGGATCCAGGGTCAGATGTGGCATCCCGTGGGAACTGCACCAGGTGAGTGGTTACAGGTTGTCCATCCCTTCTACCTGTATTCTTTATAGATGAGATATTTAAACTACAAAATGTGAAATGCCACAAATGGAATGGGTAGATTCTCCACAGGTACAAATGGAGTTGCTGGAACAATGCAGAGTTTCCAAAAGGTATCTTCAGGGCCAAAAATCACATTGAAGACCGACCATATGCCAAGTGCACGTGTACCTCCTCTACTATTCACAATGACCGCAAAGAAATTTTACACCACTTTTACAGAGAAAGCAGGCCCAAAAGGGATGAAGTTCCCCAGTTTGGGCTGCTTTCTGGTTCTGCTTCTTAATCAGTTCCTCATCTGTCCAAACTGTACTTGCCTGGGGCGCCTAGGTAGCTCAGTCAGTTAAGCATCCAAGTTCAGCTCAGGTCATGATCTCGCGGTTTGTGGGTTTGAGCCCCATGATGGGCTTTGTGCTGACAGCTCAGAGCCTGGAGCCTGCTTCAGATTCTGTGTCTCCCTCTCTCTACCCCTTCCCTGCTTGCGCTCTCTCTCTCAAAAATAAACATTAAAAAAAATTAAAGTGGTAAATTTTATGTTGTGAGTTATATCTCAATAAAAAGAGAAAAGGATGGTTGGTTGAGAGGGCTCCCACTCATGAAATCTAGGGCAATGTGAGCATCAAAAAGAATGAGTTATTAGATTGTAACACTCTGAATCTAAAAATTCACAGTAAAAACAACTACCCAAAAAGAGCAGAAGGAAGAGAACTCCTTTTTATAGATGAATGCCGGCTAATAAATGCAGGAGGAATGATGGGATAAGAAAATTATCACTTAAGACTCCTAATGAGGGGCGATTGGATGGCTCAGTAGGTTAAGCATCTGATTTTGGCCCAGGTCGTGATCTCACAGTTCGTGATTAAAGCCCCACCCCACATCAGGCTCTCTGCTGTCAGCGGAGAGAGCTTTGGACCCTTTTGTCTCCCTCTCTTTGTGACCCTCGAGTGTTCTCTCTCAAAAATAAACAAACATTAAAAAAAAAAAAAAAAAAGACTCCTAATGAGATAACGGATTTAGGCAAAAAATCATCAGCAGGTGCTATAACCAATGGGTAAAAAGGTGGCTGAAGACCAAGATACTCAATAGTACCATCCACAGTTTACTGGATAGATCTGGGGGGCACCACCTTAATCAAAGAGAATCAAACCTAACATCCCAATACAGGGACAACCTAATGTGATGCACTAGAACATATGTAACCTCACTTATGTAGCATCCTTGCAAAAGCCATTTAACCTGAATCAAATCATGAACAATGAGACAA
This sequence comes from Acinonyx jubatus, assembly GCF_027475565.1. Taxonomy (NCBI): domain Eukaryota; kingdom Metazoa; phylum Chordata; class Mammalia; order Carnivora; family Felidae; genus Acinonyx; species Acinonyx jubatus. The sequence goes on along the minus strand of NC_069396.1, from coordinate 19,323,120 downwards.
ACCCAGAATGTGGGATTTTCTATGACCTGAACTTATTCAACACACTTAAAATAAGTGTAAGAAACAGAAAGGGGGCATCTCTAAAATGACAAATCCGATTTTCTTGAACATATTTTACTGTTCCCCATTTAAATAGATAAAAAGGATTATGATACAGTTGCTCTGAAACTCCTCTACAAAGCTGAAGTCTTCCAAATTAGCTAAGTGAAAACGAGCTCAATTCAGACAATCAAGAATTTATCTAAGAGGCAAGAAAATATGTTGGATAACTCACAAACACCACTATACTTTACCTGCAGCTTAGAACTCCACATACTTCAAAATATGGATTTAACAGTTTTCTTAACAGAATGTCTAATAATTTTTAGTGAGAGAGGTAAACATTTTTTGCCACATGGTAGGTATGCCATATGATTAGCAGACAATTCAATCTCTCTCCAGTGAGATAATTTATCATAAAGAAAGTCACCAAAAATTGTAAGCAGTCTGGATTCGTGTTTATTGAAGCCAGTAATTAAGAGACATCTTCTTTTCCAGCACTAGAAAGCAAGGTTCCACATGACTGCGTAACTGTATCCGGTTAGAGCCACACCCCTGGACTAAGGCTGGTGGGGGAATAATCTGCAGTCCAAATTTTAAGTTAAAAACACCAATAAACTCAGTATAGAGACGACAGTGAACTTTCACTTACAGCATCAACATTGTTAAGGTCATGATGTACAGAGCAGTCACTTGCAACTTTGTTAAACTCATAAAATATGACATCAGTTTAAATAGTGATTTTTAAAATGCCAATCAAAAAAAAAAAGTGCAAACAAAATTAAATAATTCTAGCAGCATACCCGTTGCATTTTTAGGAAAGACCAATTCATGGCCACATCTTCAAGGTTGGGCTTATTTCTTTGATTTTTCCATTTTAAAGACAAACAGCAGATGTAACCACTATAATATATATAAATAGTCAGAAAATTGTCTTTAATAGTCTACCATACAAGTGTATTCTGCAAATAAAATGAATTTTACTTTAAAAAGTAAAGGCTGTTTATTGTTTGGCCTTTGGTTCCACTGCTTGAAAACCCCAAAATAACAAAAAATATCTCCCCTCCTCCCACCCCCCCAAAAAGAACCCTGCAGCTCCCCAAAGTTGGTAGACTTTGGCAACCACTGAGCACATGACATATTACACGCACCAGCGTCTTCCGCTACTAGGAGCAGCCACTCGTTACGAGAAACTCAAAGTGATCCCCAAGAAATCTTCCCTCACAAGACAGGTGTCTTAGCACTTCATCAGTTTTAGTACATCTTATATTGACACAAAAGTGCTTATTAGTCTAAATGACAAAAAAAAAAACTTTTTAAAAAGTAAAATTTCGCATTAAAATTTGAAATCACACTGTATCCCCCACAGGCATGTGCCTTTCGAATAATTCTGTCTTGTTTCTGAGGTCATTTTGCCCCTACCCCCACCCGAGCTGCTGTAGAGGGAGGGACTAAGTGACCCCCCCCCCCATCAGTGTGGCCACAGCTGTTGGGCATCTACTGGTCACTACACCACAACTATCCTTATACAGTCAGTTTAGTGTCATTACGTGGACAATCTGGTGACTGGAAGCCACAATACATTAAACAAATAACTGAATTTAAAAAGGGGTGGAAAAGTGTATTTTTAACAATAAAACTGGCACAAAAAACATGTTTTTATGTTTGTCAGAAAGGCAACTAAATACTCAGCTTTCTCCTTAACAGTGTTCAGACCTTTACAAAAAAAGCAATTCAAGACAGTCTTATTAGAGTCTTTGTATATACAACACAGGATATTAAGTTATGCCCAGTACTATGTTAGTGGTCAATCAAATCTGGTATGTAAAAGTAATGACGTTAGGGAAGTTATTTTCAGACACAGTACAACAAACATTCATATAAAAAAAGTAAACTCCACATAAGTGAACTGTGGTTTTTTTCCCTTGGTTTGACAACAAATGTTTTATATATTAAATCAATGGTAGTGTTTGCATTCAAATGTTGTGTCGCATATAAAATTAAAAGTGCCATTTCAAATCCACAGAAGTCATTTCTAGAATGGTGGTATGACATGATGATGTGCATGAATTTGCTCTACACGGAGATACGGAAACTCTTGTTTCCATAAGAAAAAAATGCTACATTTTATGAAAAACACAAGTAAGAGAAATGTATCATTTCCATTTGCAATATAAAACATTCACACTTATTTGTCCATCTGATAGCACTGATCAGACCAGAGAGCTAGGACAAGACCCTTTTGCATCAATGGAACTCTGTGAAGGTATCCACAGACCATAAGGCAGGGATTGGTGCAAGCCAATTCATCAGAGTGCAATTACATTACAAACCTCCCTCAAACTTTCTGTAGCACACTGCATTATGGTAAAATGAGAGGATGGTCACCCATTCTGTTAGTAGGCCAGCCTGTGGTAGTATAAAAATTTTTTTTTTTTAATTTAAAAAACAAAGCAGGAGCTATTTAGAAAACACAATGCAAAGTTAAACTAATTTTGTAACTGCTGACTTTAAACACACTCCACAGTGAATGCCCCCCTGACGCACATGCGTGGAGCCCAGCTCATCCTGAGGACATGGCCTGGGCCACACGTGTGAGTCTCAGGCAGCTGCCATCTTCCCCACCCGTGTCAGCTCCACCTGACTCAGGCACCCCCACACTTTACACATCTTTCTTAAGTTAGAGATGCATTCAGAACAAATCTTATTCCCATTTTCTCAGTATTTAGTTTGGAAATACTTTTAAATCTTAAAAATGATTATTCGACTTTCTACCGAACACACGGTATTTACTAACACCGCTCGTCTCCTCCCTCCTCATCTCCTCCAACGTTCAGCTTCCCCACCGTCACTTCTCGAATTCCTCCTTTCCGTCGTTCTCTTTCCTGGACTTGCTGCCACTTAATCTGCTTCCCAAGAACAAGTGAATTTGCTAACACGCAACTGGTCAGACTAACCGCCCTCTGATCATTGATTTCCTGGTCTCATATGCTCCACCCTGAAAGAAAACGGGCCATCTTTCTCTCGATCTACCCTCCCTTTCACAAAAGGCCCTGCTGCGCTTGCTTCTCACAAGAGAGCCACATGCCTGAGAGTCCAAGGGTTATCCTTAACAAAGGGGTCTGACACGTAACCTTCCTAAATGTGCATTTCATATTTGGACAAGCCAATGAAGTATTTTTTAAGTTCATCTCCCCTGCCCCAAAAAACTGATAGCATGTGCCATATCAGAAAAATCCTTGTCTTAGCAGATCAATATACATAGTTATTTGGTCATTTTACATATGCACTTTTTAAGGAGGATCAGGCTTCATTTTCTGTTGAAGAGTTTGTTACCATGGAGTCTGGTTTTCGAGTCATTCTATCCAGTTCTTCCTGAACATTTGTCAACACAGTCTTTTGTCCTTAAAAAAAAAAAAGAAAGAAAGAAAGAAAAAGCAACAGTGATGGGAAACAGAAAAGAATTTTTTAAAAGGAACATTTAAAATGATACAGATTTCCGTAATCACTTTTGGTGATAATAACCTCAGTAAGAATGAAAGCAAGCCTTTTTTTCATTGCAGTGATGACGAGGAGATACCCTAATTCAACCCTTCCTTCCAAACATGACAGGTCCGTGTTCCTCTGACTACATAACTGCCCCCTGCCTGGGCAAGCCTTTGTGCCAAATATAAGGGCCTTTCTGAAAACACTCTCACCACCCACCCCTGACCCCATGCACTGTCATCACCTCCTTGTTAGAGGTGGTGTGTGAGTTTCTGGCATATGGCAAACTACTTTCTGTGCCTCAGACAGAACAGGTGTTTAGGTTTTGTTTTTAATTACAATACTTTAACTCATATGAGTACCCTGGAAACACCATGCTTCAATAAGAATATAAGACTAAGGCCAGACGTTTCAATCCTGCACAAAGTCAGTGCTCATATTTTTTTGTTTTCAAATGCTAGCTGGGACCTGGAAATGACCCTTCTCTCCTATCAGAAATACCAGTCCACAGCCTAGGCCACCAGACCAGGTGGAGTCTCTAAGAACTCAGGAGCCCCTGAAGGACCGGCTGACCTGAGGATGGAGTGATCTCCTGAGGGCCTCCTTTGATCTGAAAACACCAATTAGGGAAAACACTGGATAGGATAGTATAGTCAACGGAAAGTTAAAAACAAACCCATTTTAAAATAGCCTAGTGGGGCGCGTGGGGCGCTCAGCCAGTTAGTGTCTGACTTCGGCTCAGGTCATGATCTCATGGTCCCTGAGTTTAAGCCCCACGCCGGGCTATGTGCTGACAGCTCAGAGCCTAGAGCCTGGAGCCTGCTTCGGATTCTGTGTCTCCTTCTCTCTCTATCCCTCCCCTGCTCACACTCTGTCTCTCAGAAATAAACGTTTAAAAAAAGAAAAGAAAAGAAAAGAAAAAAAGCCTGGAGCTTCCCAGCAAAATGGGTAATTCCCAAGGAACTCGGCTCTTTTGTTTCAGAGGCCTCAAGACATACACTTGCTCTACTGGCCCACACAAAAGGAGTGTGGGTTGCCACAGAGAGTGTGCCTGTGACAAGGGGGGAGCTTTATGGAGCAGGAATTGATGACCCTCCAGTGAGACAGGCTCAGCTCATGGCAAGACTGGGGACAGTGAACAAATATCCTTATAAAACATCACAGAAAATTAAATATAATAAATAAAATATCAGTGCCACACCCTAGACCATGACCTCCAACAAACAGTTCCAATACCAGGGTCACATATACAGTTTAGGATATAACTCAACTCACCCAATAGTCAGTTCCTGAGAACCCAATGTATACAAATCCCACCTTTAAATGTGCCAAAGAAACCTGCATGCTGTAAAGTGTACTGCTCAGTACAAGGTGGAGATGTGCTTACTTGCTTGGCTGTTGGGAACACGGAGGACGTGCACATCAGGTAAAGGCATACGCTCCTGTCCACTCCCCCACCTCCAGCAGTGCTCAACCACAAGGATCATAGGTTTCCAAGGGCCCTTTAGTACCTGACTTCTTGGCTGCGCTCTGCACACCACCAGCACCAGGACTTCCAGGAGAACCTGTCTTTTTACTCAGCAGACTATTGAAGAAGCTGGCCAACACACCTTCACTTGCTGCGTTATCTAAGGAAACATTAAAAAAAAAAGCCTTACACCACCAGGAGGACTCAATTACCACCACCACAAAACTAGTTTTCAGCTTGGAATTATCCATCTGTGGCTATCATCTTCCCAAGACACTGAGCACATTCATTATTGCCACTGCCAAGGCTACTTCCCTATTAGCATGGTAAGTGCAAATCTGTTTAGATTTCCCACCTATCTGGGGACATAAAAGAACTCATGCTCCACATCATCTCCCTGTCCATGAGGCAGTGTTTCCCAAAGTTTTATAAGCCCTTAACATTCCAAGGCTGATGTGAAAAGGTTTCATTCTGAGTTGGAGATAGCTACTGTACACATAAGAATTAAATAAAATTTTGTTTTGCAAGTTTTATTGTAACCAACACATTTAGATATTACTAAGTCACTAGGATAAGGGCTACTTAAACTTCTAAGTAACTGAGCTTGAAAAGAGAAGTGAAGGGGGAAGAAAATGCCATAGTTCATATATGATAATCATTTAAAGATGAGAAACAAAATCAAGGACTCAAAATATACACTGTATTTTATTTTACTTATTTTTAAAAGTACTCACCACACCCAATATGGGGCTTGAACTCACAACCCCAAGATCAAGAGTCGCATGCCCTAGGGGCACCTGGGTGGCTCAATTAAGCATCCGACTTCGGCTCAGGTCACGATTTCATGGTTTGTGGGTTTAAGCCCTCCCATCAGGCTCTGTGCTGACAGCTCAGAGCCTGGAGCTGGCTTCGGATTCTGTGTCAATCTCTCTCTCTGTCCCTCCCTTACTCGTGCGCTCTCTCAAAAATAAATAAACATTAAAAAAAAAAAAAAAAAAAAAAGAGTTGCATGCTCAACCAGCTGAGCCAGCCAGCCAGGCGCCCCTCAAATTACACATTTTTAAAAATTTACTACTTATTTACTTAAGACTTATTTTTATTTTGGGGCACCTGGGTGGCTCAGTCAGTTAAGCATCCAACTTCAGCTCAGGTCATACTCTTGCAGTCTGTGAGTTTGAGCCCCGCGTCAGGCTCTGTGCTGACAGCTCAGAGCCTGGAGCCTGCTTCGGATTCTGTGTCTTCTCCTATCTCTGCCCCTCCCATGCTCATGCTCTGTCTCTCTCTCTCTCTCTCAATAATAAATAAACATTAAAAAAAAAAAGATTTATTTTTATCTTGTTTTGAGAGAGAGAGAGAGAGAGAAGTGGGGCTCACCCAAAGTGGGGGCTCATGCTCACCTGAAGCGGGGCTCAAACGCCCAAACGGTGAGATCACGACCTGACTCAAAGTCAGATGCTTAACCAACTGAACCACCCAAGCGCCCTTGTTTATTTTAAAAGTTTATTTAAGAGAGACACACAGTAAGCGGAGGAGGGGCAGGGAGACGGGAACAGAGGATCAGAAGCGGGCTCTGTGCTGACAGCACAGAGCCCAATGTGGGTCTCGAGCTCTGAAACTGCAAGATCATGCATGACCTGAGCCGAAGTCAGACGCTCAATTGACTGAGCTACTCAGACACCCCCTTTTTTATTTTTAATGTTTATTTAGTTTGAGAGAGCGAGCGAGCATGCAAGTGTCAGGGGAAGAGAAAGAGAGAGAATCCCATACTGACAGTGTGGAGCTTGATCCCATGAACTGTGAGATTATGACCTGAGCCAAAATCAAGAGTTAGACATTCAACAGACTGAGTCACCCAGACACCCCTCAAAATACACATTGTAAAGTAATTATGTTGTATTCCTCTTTGAAAGAACCTGCATGGCCTGATACAGAACCAAGTGTAAGGGCCATTGATTCCAACAAAGGAACCAGCCTTAGTGTCTGCCAACCACGAGCCCCTTCCCTTTGAGCGAAGGAAAGTGGAAAGCAGCCCCTTCTTGGGGAAGAGAACAGCCCAGTTGCCACGGGCCTCCATGTTCCAAACCCAGCCACATAGCCCCTTCAGAGCTCAGGCCCAAGACTAAACACTCTCCACAGAGGCAGGATACATACTTTTGATGTTTGGGTCCGGCTTCTTTACTGATGTGCCTGGGGAGGCACTAGGCACACTCGCTGGCCCTCCCCGGCCCTGAGTTCTTGGAGAGCCAGAGGGTCCTCTCGCAGGGGATTCCTAAGTCCAAAACCAGCCCAAGTTACATACAGGCATAAAAATAACAGGAAATACACATCCCCAAAACGAAGACATGCTCTGCAGGATATTTTTCACAGCGTAAGGAGAAGGGAGGTAGGACTGGGAGTTTGCCCCCAGCTCAGTCTTTCTAGACCTTAGTTTCTCCTTAGAGAAGAGACATCAAGATAATGAAACCTGCTCACTCTATTTCCCAGAGCTGTATTCCTTTCCTGAGTCTCCTACTATGTTCCTGGCCCTGGGCTTTTAGGGAAACCAAATTCCCTTTGAAAATACAAAAACCCACACAAATATAAGCTCTTACAAATAATGGCATAAAGCGTGAAGACACCTACAACACTGAGCCTTGACCCCATTTAGTTTAAGGTACTCACAGAAGCTCTCGTGGGCGTGGCTGGCTGCTTGGCAAGGAGTGACTGCAAAGAGAGGGACACATTGGCCATTAATAGAGGCCTGCAGAGTGGACGCAAAGTCTGGAGAAACACTTCCCAGGACTCCACTAGAGGGCGCCATTAATAACAACCAAGTCACGTTTTATATTATACATGCAAAATGTTTAAATTCAGAAATTAGCTACATGGTGAAAAAAATAATTCAAGTAACCAGTTTTGGAAGCAAGGAGAGCACAGAAAGGAGGACCAGCTGGCAAAAAAACCCCATTGACACCCTCTGCAGAGCTGCCTGGACCATCAGGAAGACCTATGATAGGTCTAAGTGGCATGTCTAACAATAGTCCTAGTAAAACAGGAAGGAGAGACTGGGTTTGCATTCTGAACTGTCAGCTTGTGGAAGTTACTCTCCTTACCTACAAAATGGGTACATCAGCTCACCTGCCTTCATGCACAGGGCTGTGTGGGGCTATGTGAAATAATGGAAGTGAAGTCAGGGCACTTGGTAAACTGTCAACACAGGAAGTATTATGCCAAAAAACCTAATTTCCAGAAAGAAAGGGTACTTAAAATGATACCAAGCCTATCATTGTTGAGAATCTACAAGCAGGCAGGGGATCACCTGAGGCAGCTGGTCTAACTCCTACTCTGTACCAATGCCAGAAATGGGAGAGAACAAGGAGACCTGGTGGCAATCCCTTTAACGCTGCAAGCTCTTTGTGATGCCCTCCACCTCATCCCAGGGGACTGGCATTTCATGCAAGAGAGGCCTCTGCTCTGGCCTCACTGGTTTTTCTTACCTGTTGCTTCATTAGGAACACCTGCTCATCCTCGGCTGCCAACTCTTTGTCATGGACCAGCTGTGAAGTGAAGTGACATACTCATTTGTGGTCACAGGCCAAGAACACCCGAACTACTGTCAAAATTCTCAATGAAAGAAGAATCTTGGGCTCAGGTCTCAACACGGGTCCAGGGAGAGTCCCTGCGGCAACAGCGCAATTATGTTTTTTTAGCCTGGCACCAACTCTATTCCAAGACCAGCCATGCCATGTGACCAACTGACATTTTTAAGTGGCAGGTTCCCAACAACCCCTCTCAGATCAGGGCCTGAAGATCAGGGGAGCACAGGGATCTCCTAACAGTAATCCCGAGGTAGCGGTGGCATTGTCAGGACTTAGTAGGAAACTTCAACCCAACTCCTTGTGGCCTTGTGGGCCCTCCAGCACTCACATCCCACCACCTGGAGCCATTTACATTCACACCAGGCTTCACCTAAACTTTTTTTAAGAGGCTCTTGGATTACATTTTTCTTCCCCCCAAAATGGTTCAATGTGTAAGACATATCTCTTTAAATGTTTCTTTTCCCATAAAAAAAAAAAACAAAAAAAAAACCTAAAAAACACAGAAAAACGCCTACAACTCAAAGTGACTGATCTGGGTACCTTTCTCACAGGAGGTTTCACAATAAAATCTTCATATGCATCTTCTGGCTTCACAGTTGTGAAATTTTCATGTAAAATAGCTATTTTCTTTTCGTTGTCCCAGCCTGCAGGTCTAAAAGCAAAGAGACAGGGATTGATTTGCTTTTCCTGGGACTGCCTTATAGCACATGTTAGGTAACATTCCGGGTTAGCGAGGACTCCTAGGTGAGACCCATTCCCACAAAATCTGGCCTGTAGCTGCTGGGGCTGGCTTGTAGCTTGTGGCAGGAAAGCCAAAATTTACTGCCGGCATAACCAATCAGATTGACATGGCAGGTTCTGTCCTGTACTGAGCTCACGGGGCCCAAAACCTAGGAGCCAGAGTCAGATCTTACTGACTCCACATGCTGACCCACAGGAAGTGTTCAGAGTTTTCACACAACTCCACCCAGAAGAGCAAGGACACAATAGGGCCTTGTTCCCACAGAGTGGAGGACATAGACAGCAGCACAGACACAGCTCCGGATGAGACCGTTTCTCTTGGGCTTTGGTGTAGAAGAACTCAGAAGTTTTCTGAAAACAGTTTTCTTGTGGACTAGTTCATTAATTTTACTGGTGTGGGAAGATGTACCGTGGAACAAAGCAGGGCAGCAGGATCTGCACTCTCCTGGGCTGCAAACCAGAGGGACACAAGGAGTCCTTGAGGCTCCTACATAGGTGCTGCGCTGCTTGAGATCACTAAGCAGGATGGCATCCACGTTCCATTAAGTTAAGCCACAGTAGCCTACTGTTCCCACCAGATTCTCACAGGTCTCCCTTTCTCCACCTAAGTCCTACTTCACTGCTCCACAACCAAGAGGGCGCTCTTACCCAGGGTGCTCCACCCAAATGGTTTTGCTGACTTCACCAGTTCCCAAACAGGCAAACTACCAAAGGATCAAAGATTCAAAGGGAGGGGGTATGATCAAGATACAGCCACAACCCAAGCAGCCTTCAGAAGGTGTGAGATGCTTCTCCTCTCCAGACCAGCCCTGATCCTCAACCTGTCTTCCTGGGGCTTCCTGTTCCTCAGGATCACAAGTAATTTGGGCACTCACGTATCATTCACTGAGCTTGTGTCTTTGATGCCTGTGTGATTGCTCTGGACAACAATTCTCTAAAAGCCACCCAAGGCTCTAGCTCTGCCATCGTGAGGAGCCCACATGAGGCTCTCCCTAAATGTTCAGGAAGCAACCTAGTCAGTGCCAAGAGCTCTTGGCTATCACATCTTCAGCCTTCTGAGAGGCTGTTCCTCCTACCCCTCCATTCCTTCTAGCCTGCCTCGCACACACACACTCAGCCTTCCAGCATCACCCCCTCTGCCCTCCCTGCCGCACTGCCTCCACTACCACTCCATTACTGCTCCACCCCTGCCCTCCAGTGCTGTGTGCAGGGACCATATCTTGTTCACTTCTGTGTCCTTAGCATAGAACCCAGACACCTAGGAAGTACTCAGCAATTGCTGAATGAACTGTAATTCTGAAGTCAAGAGGATATCGAAGCCTACAAACACTGATCTACTAGCACAAGTCCTCTCAGAGGCCACACAGCTTCATCATTCATTCACACATCCAAAACACTCATCATTTTCCAGTGATAGAAAAACACAAACTGGAACAGGTATCTAAGTCTCTGCCCAGGACAGCAGCCCCCGTGGCTCCAACGTACCAAAAATACAACACGCATTCAGTATAGCCAAAGCCCATGCTGACGGGTACACCAACAAGGGTGCCTGCAATCATCTCTGCCAATGGGCAGAGAGATCACATGCTTCAACAGAAGGCATCAGGGTCCCCAAAGCCCAATTCCCTATACTTCAACTCCTTCCTCCAGCCAGTATTCTACCGGAGTTGACAATAAGTGGCAAAAAAGTCTAGTTTAAGTTTTGGTACCTTGCTCTCAATGATGAAAGGCAGCACCCATGACCTCACTCCACCTACTTCCCTTAGACTGAAGCAGAATGGCAAACAGTCTAGAAAGGATCTGGGTATATCTATCCCCTGTGAGGTCCAGGCCAAGCACTTTGCCCCAAGGCAGCAGAAAGCTGGCGGTGTACGAAAGAGACAGAAGGCACCTTACATGGAAGGATAAAAAGAAAAGAGCAAATGTACTATGAAAAGAAGCATTTGAAATCACCTATAAGGAACTCACATAAAAACTGCATCCTTTTCCACAACTAAGGCAGGTGTGATAAAGTGGAAGCCATACGTTTTATGAACAATGTACTTATACAACAAGTCGAGGTTTTTCTCCTCCTTCACTGATGTGTAAATCAAGGCTGCTCCATCTAATCAATCTGCTTAAGGAAAACCAATTCACTGCAAGAGACAAAAGCAAACATAGCCAACCATAATCCTCAAAGTACTACTCACAGGCTAATTAGTTTTTGATCAATACATGATCAACAGAAAGTGTTAAAACTTTTAAAACTAAAACGGTAATAATGACAGATGAACTATGTCAAAAGCATAAAGGATGTCAATGGTGGCAGGCCATGTGGTTCATTTTTTAACATGCAGACTGTTGTCTTTTGACCCGTCAGGTTGGTTCATAAGCAGTCAAGTTAATGGCTCTGAGATTAGCCCAGGACAACACCCTCAGCATATCCAGGGTGCAGATTCTTTCCTAGACACAGATGTTCACACGTGATCCAGTTTATTATTAAGCACATCTTCTGTAAGAGATGGGTACCTACATGTATCAGCACCCTCCACTGAGCTGGACAAGATAAAAGGCCCAGAGGAAGTGGTATGGGGATGCAGCACCACTTGCTACTGTATTTTTACAGAAGTATAACTCAAAAGACTGCTGACGCAGTATCTCTCATGGACACCACACAACATAAACATATGGGACACTCTTTGTGGCATCTATAACAATATCGTGTTGGGTAATTAACCTTTTTGCAAAAAAGCAAAGTTTAAAAAGATTTCCAAGATATGATGAAAGTAATTTTGGTAGTAAGACTATCCATATTAGCTTTCTTCTTAATATGAAAGCCTATCAAATGTACAACATTAAAAATAAAAATAAATGAAAGGCAGACACAAATCAGTAAGTCTCAAATTCCAATACAGTAAAATACAAAACTAATAAAAAGATGTATACAATTTTTCCCCGGCAGAAGACCGTTCTAGATTCAGGAAGTTCTTTATCTTTTTGAAGATACCAATCTAGAGGGAAGCCTGAATTAGCACAGAAGGGAGCCTGTGCTCCTGTGCCCTGACACAGCGCTCCAAGGATACACTGGAGGCAGAACCTCCGTAGGTGTGACTGGATGAAGTCAAAGTGCTCGTCCCTGTAATCATGCTCCTTCTCCAGGACACTCACTGCATCACACTGCAGGGAAGACAGAAAGAGAAAGGAGTCACCTCTTTGCTTCTCTGCCTGCTGAGGATGGGAATGGTGTCTTCTACAGAAATAAACTATCATAGTTCCAAAGAAGAAAGCCACAGCCAAGGGTCTGAACATTAATTAGACAAAAGTGAAAGTGAGTGAAAAGAGTGAAAAGTGAAAGAGTGAAAAGCAACTGGAGATTTCTCTTTCACCCTGGGCCACAGTTTCCAGAGCTGCAAAGTGGGGGCGTAACAGTCTGATCACCTCACAGTTGTTCTAAGAATCAAACACGGTCACAGCAGGAAGCAGGCCATGGGACGTAGCTGTGCACTGCACCCTCCAAAGAACTCTCATCTCACAGAATATAATGTGAATGGCACACTGTGTGGTTGGGAATAAAGTACTTTTAAAATCCAAAAAAAAATTTTTTTAAGTTTATTTATTTTTAAATAATCTCTACACCCAACACGGGGCTCAAACTCACGACCCTGAGATTAAGAGTTGCATGCTCTTCTGACTGAGCAAGCCAGGCGCCCCATAAACCCAAAATGGTTTTAAAGCTACTTTTTTCTTTTCTAAGAGAAACAATTATTTCTCTATGACTCAACTTAATTTTCATTCCCACATCATCATCCTACAGGGCAGAAGAAAGTGAGTTCCCTTCCTTCTTTTTCCAGTGTTATGTTCTTCCTGAAAACCATCTCAAATCCAACAGACTTTAAATGACCAAAACCCCAAAAGAATTCTGCTCTTCTATTTTTTAGCCATCAGTTTAGGCTAGACCAACTGGTTTACGGAGCCTTAAAAAAACTGCTTTTAGTTCTGAGTTTGAATCACTCAATAGACAGTACTTCATGGAGAGATAAACTATGAACAGAGTAATGTCATGTTTCCAGCAGCAACATTAAATGACAATATTTTCTAGCCTGACATATTCAATGTACCTTATGAATCCTGAATTAGTCCAACTCTCCTATGGGAAGACACCCAACAAGAGCCTCTAAGTTTCTTTTAGATGGTAATTGTTCACTGGCCAAACCCAGCCAGATTTATAATTCCTGGCACATACCTTTGTGCACACCACCAACACTGGGATTCCCAGGTTATGAGTCAGCATATTGTCACCAAGAGGCAGGGCAACATTTTCTTCGTCAGGACCTGAGGTCAGAGGTCCTCTTCTCTGCGGGGAACCTTGACAACCTTCTTCAGGCTCAATATAGTCTTGAAAATCTTTCACAACTACAGGTGAAAAAGTAAAAGAAAATCACACAAATAAAAATACACACGCCAGTTTTAGAAAACTGAAAAAGGTAGTAATAAGCACAAAAAATAGAGTTCTGACAAACTTCCCCACTCTGCCTTACTGTATTATTAGGGATTTGGAGGTGGTGATACAAAATGCCAATTCTAACATATTGTCTGAGCATTATAACTTCAGAGCAGCAAAGATATTCCCTGGACATGTTTAATTATATCCAACTCTTAAACAGGTTTTATTTATTTTTTTATTCTTCTACTTTTTAAAAAAAAAATTTTTTTTTTATTTTTTATTTTTGAGACAGAGAGAGACAGAGCATGAGCAGGGGAGGGGCAGAGAGAGAGGGAGACACAGAATCTGAAGGAGGCTCCAGGCTCCGAGCTGTCAGCACAGAGCCCGATGTGGGGCTCGAACTCATCAACCACGAGATCATGACCTGTGCCGAAGTCGGACGCTCAACCGACCAAGCCACCCAGGCACCCCAAGATTTAATTTTTTAAAAAAAGATTTTATTTTCAAGTAATCTCTGCACCCAACATGGGGGCTTGAACTCACAACCCTGAGGTCAAGAACTGTACGCTCTTCCAACATACAGGGGCTTCCCAGGCGTCCCTTAAATAGGTTTTAAAAACATCTAAGGTTTTAGTAGTTTCTATCATTTAATAGTTTCTATGAAAAAAGCCACATTTCTTATATATCTAACATTTTCAAAAAATCAGAAGAGTAAAACCATCTGAATTCCACAAGAACATGCTGTTTTCATACAGCTATGTCTATACTAAGGAGCAAGGCTGGGCTTGGCCAGCACCATCCACGTCTCCTCATCATCCTGACTCTTGTGGACCCAGTCTCATCTTTAGGAGATCCTGAGTCACTGTGCAGTGTTGGCGGACCTGTTCCTAACACAAGAAGGGGTCAGGAGTAAAATGTCCACTTCTTAGCACACACAGTCACTAGCGTATCAATAGTGCAATCCCATAGGAGGGCTCTGAAGCTGAGAGTGGTTCATGGGCCTGGTTAAGCCAAGTGAACCAAAGCCCACGGACCCATACCTTTTCGTGGGTACTTCAAGGCTCACATGTCAGGCCAGAGAACAGCCCACAAATTAAAACTGCTATGAGCTAGAGCAGCAAACAGGCAGCTCTACCTTCTACACACAACAGGACGAAAGGATCAAAATGCCTTTCGGTCTCATCCACAACATGCTCATTAAGAAAATGCAAATAACCGGATTAAAGAGAACCTAGGGAAAGGTGCACATACTTCTCTTCATCCACAGAACAAGTTTCAAACATTTTAAAACAATGAGTTTTAACCGATAGAGATTTTATGTTATCATTACATGAGCTCCTAGAATTAATCTAAAGAGTACAATGTCTTTCCTAAAATACTGGGCAAGTTGAAAACCATCTCAACTAAGACCTAAAGTGCAGACATAATTAACATTTCATTTCTACAGCTTCTCTTTAATTAAGCTCATTCATATAATTTCATCGTCAATATAATATAAACACTAGAGATCTCTACTGCATTTTAGAAAAAAACAGAGACAGAGAAGGGTTTTCTGATTAATTAGTGTGGTTATTGAAGGATCTTGAAGAAATCAAAGGTTCTCACATGAATCTCCTTCAACGTATTTTAACAAATCTTCAACTCATTGAAAAATACAATGGTTCAAGTTTGGGTCATACCTATCACTGCCCAATATCACATGAGGCACTCAACCAGGGATTGCACGACAGTGAGCACGGCAGAGCCTGGGGTGTTACAGGTGAGCTAAGTGGCTGTGGCAGGAAGCAGAGGCGGGCAGCCCCAGAGGTCTGTTCCATAGAACTCCATTACCCAGTGTGCTGCACAAACTGCTGTATTCTACATATGCCATGATATGAAAATAGGTGGAAAGCCCTGGGTTGGACTGGTCACTCTCTAAAGGAATAACTTAACTGTGGCTATCCAGTAGCCATAGGAAATACACATGTGTTTTTAGTAACTCAGCATTTCAGAAAATAAGTTGGGAAACAGAATAAGTATTCATGACATAGATAGAGGTTGGTGAAAGGAAGGATAATAAGAACATAGTGAGCACTGTGCAATTCAGATAATAAAATGTGCATTTCCCTTAGGGTGCACACTTAACCACAGTATTAATTTCTCTCCAATGGTGAGATGGCCAGTATTTCACAGCAGGAGCCAACAGCCCACCTGGGGGCTCCCCCTTTAGCATCACGTAATAGTTGGTAGCAAAAGGGGATCAGAGTGCTCTACCCTACCTGCTGCCATCTCTCTCTCATCTTCTTCTTCTTCCTACCTCACTGATCACCCACTGGTTCCACAGTCCTGAAAAATCACACAGACAGCACCTAATCTTTTTTCTCTATTTGATAAGTAAGGGAAGCCCAGACATAAAGCAGGGAAGACAAGACTAACCTACACAAGCGCCACCTTCTGGAGGCTCTGGGGTTGCTCTGCCTGCCTTCCCCTCACTGCCAGTCAAACAGCTGCCACAGATTTAGGACCACTGGGGAACCAAATCCTGAAATAGTGACCCCCCCCCCCCCCCCCCCCCGTGGAGCAGCTTTCCAAACCCAGCAGACTGGAGACTGGTATTGATTGGAAACTAGGTTGAGTGACAGCCCTTCACTCATTCAATACAATACCTAGAGTCCAATTAATCTGCAAAGAGGGAGTCTGATAAGCAAGATGGCGGCCAACTGCTTTATTAAAATGTAACCTAAAACCAGCACTAACAAAGGCATTTCTTCAACATGCAACACAAAGGCGTGACTATCATTCCAAACATTTCAGAGGAAGGGTGGTGAAAACAAGAGAGGCCTTCAGAAGGTTAACCAGAGTCATGAGACATGGACGAGGTTACAGCAATTGCTAGTTGCCCTCCTATGTCCTTTCTCCTCTTCTTCCTTATAACCAAACCAAATCCGGATACCTAGAACACACGGCCATACAAACTACACTTCCCAACCTCCTTAGAAAGACAATAGGCATGTACCCTTCAGCCCTTCTTTCTTCTTCCTCCATCCTGCTGCCTGGAACATGGATGTGAAGGCGGTGACAGTTCTAGTTGTCAAGAGGAAGAGAACCACACCCTAGAGATGACAAAGCAATAAGCAGAAAGGAGCCAGGATCCTTGACCTGACTTCCCAGAGCTGCCTTCTAGGCTTGAACTGCCTATCTCCAGATTTCATTTACAGGAGAGAGAAATAAACTTCAGTCTTGTTTAAACCACTGTTATTTTGGTTTTGTGTCACAAGCAGCTGAGTCTAATCCTAAGTGACACAGACAGCAATGACGAAGCAAAAAATGAATTCAATAGTTTATGGGAACGAAAGATCCCCAGAGGCAGGCATCTTATCTGCTAGGTGCATCTCCAGTGCATAGAACAGACCTGGTATAAGGCAGACACTTTTCCTATCTGGGAAAGGACAATATCCGTGGCTCAACCTTGCTTTTTTGTTTTAAAAATCTTTACAAGGTTAAAAAAAAAAAATCTTTATAAGTTTATAACACTAAGAAAACAGATTCAGAGACTGAAATCTCCAGGGCATTAACCCATTAATCTGGGCAAGATGCTAAATATGCAGTGAAAGACAAACAGCTCTTCAGCCTCCGAACTATTCTAAGAAGTTGTCTTTAGGGTCTCTATTCCAGGGGAAAAAGAGGCATTATCTAGAAAGGTCAGCAGCTGAAGGCAGACCAGCCGAGCTGCGTAACAACCACTGTAGCACACATGCACACGGCACACCATAGAATTTAAATTCCCCGTTTTAGCTAATGTGGGACAGGAGCAAGAGGAATTTATGACAGGAAGACACACAGCAAGAGATCTGATTTAAAAAGCACATCAAAATTTCTGAACCCTTTTGCCAGTAAGCGTGAAGATCCCGTGTGCCATGCCCTAGAAGCTCTCATTAATTCACTGAAGAGAGTGATGTCATCCTGTGGAAAAAAGCCAGGCTGAGCCAAGCCTGCTCTGGCCAAGATTGCTGCTGCTGAACATTGCCATGGCTCCAGCCCCTGCCCCTCCCATTTCCCTGGCAAGGGGACAGAAGCTGATGTAAGTGCAGAAGCAAGGGAAAGGAAAAATAAGCTTCTGAATCACATTAAGGAAAAACAAAACAAACAAACTTCCTTTAATTTGAAAGTTCTTTGTTGTCAAAAGGACTTGGGTGTCCTTAGTATTAAAACAGCCTTTCATTTTAATGACAAAAGAAATGACTTTCCTATCTAACTAAAATCATACTTGCTTGATGGCAAAATGAACTAAGGTAGAAGCTGAAAGATTTGTCTCCTTTAAAGGGCTTCCTTTAAACCTGTCAACAACAAGAGAGTCCCTAGGACCTCAATGGAATCCCAGAGCAATGGACTCAAGCTGCATGCAGATCGAAGTCTCCACATCCACTGATGCTAACTCAGCAGCCAGAGTAACAGAAAAGCAAAAAGACGCACAGACTGATCAAACTTTGAGGGATGAGAGAATAATCTTTAATTTTTTTAAATGTTTATTTATTTTTGAGAGAGAGAGAGAGATCGAGTGTGAGCAGGGGAAAGGCAAAGAGAAAGGGAGACATAGAATCTGAAGCAGGCTCCAGGTTCTGAGCTGTCAGCACTGAACCCGACGCAGAGCTCAAACCCACAAACACAAGATCATGACCTGAGCCAAAGTCGGACGCTTAACCGACCGAGCCACCCAGAAGCCCCAAAGAATCTTTATTTTAAAAAAGAACCAACAGAGATAAAAAGGAATATGGTTTCACTTACTTTCTGCAACTGTGATGCTTGAGAGTAAGACTGCTTTAAGTACTTTTTGACTATTGAATTTACAAGAGAAACTGAAATAAACGGTACAAACAAAACCAAATATTCTGTAAAGGAAGCTTTGTAACCTCTTGACACTGTGAAAAGGAAGGTGGCTTGAACCATCTCAAGAGACTAGTCAATTTTCCAATTGAGAAAATCCTATTTTACTTACACTTCCGCTCCAGCTCCCTCATTTCTTCTGGTGGAATTTTCATTTTATCAATGTGCTCACGTAAAACACTAGCCCATTTCTGAAGAGATTCCATCACAGTCCAAGGCCTAGACATGTCTGCAACAAAAATGACCAGGGTCTCCGGCAAGGACTCAGCAGAAACTGCAAACTTCAGCAGACCTTTATGATACAGGTCTCCATCCAGAATCCACACGTTGCAGCGTGTATGATCTAAAAAAAGAAGTAAAGCGAAGTTACGACCTCACAATGACCATCAGCACAGCTGAAAAAAAGCCACATCAAGAGGAACTTAAAAGTGACAACAACAGAATACCATACAAAACGCAACAAGAAATCCTAATCAGAAAAGAGGTCAAGTGCTCAGTGGGCAGTAACCTTTGGTCAAGGTATCTGATGAACCATTTAAACTTAAAGATTTCTAAATTGTCATGATATATTATATCCACATGTAAACGGATTCCAGCAATGTATAGTAGAATAAAGAGTGAAGGACATTTTAGCTTTTAATAAGAATCAAGATACATACAAAAGCTAAAATGTTCACTGGTCAACTGCACTACCGTCTACATAACCCATTCTCCTCAGATATCAGCAATGTATGAGGCAGCCAAGCTGTGCCAAGCAGCCTGTGGTTAAATAAGGTCTTCTTGTCAGGCATACTAAACAGTGCGTTCACATACTACAAAGGGTACCAAAGAGACAGGACCTTTGTGTTTAAATGCCAAGATAAAATCATTACTTATACACACTGAGGTATGAGTTGCTGGATGCCTGGTGATATTGAGGAATTAGTTATTCTTGGTATAAGAATATGGTTATGTTTTCAAAAATCCTTATCTTTTAAGGGTTCCTGAGTGGGTCAGTCGGTTGAACGTGTGACTCTTGATATGAGCTCAGGTCATGATCCCAGGGTCATGGGATCAAGCCCTGTGTCAGGCTCCGTGCTGAGCATGGAGCCTGCTAATGATATTCTCTCTCCCTCTGCCCCTCTTCCCAGCTTATACTCTTCCTCTCTCTCTAAAAAAAATTAAAAATTAAATTAAAAAAAAATCCTTATGGGATACCTGGCACCTGGGTGGCTCAGTCTGTCAAGCACTTGACTCCTGATTTTGGCTCAGGTCATTATCTCATGGTTCGTGAGTTCAAGCTCTGTGTCGGGCTCCAGGCTGACAGTGCAGAGCCTGCTTGGGATTCTCTCTCTCTTCCTCTCTCTCCCTCCCTCCCTCCCCCGCTTGTGTGCATACACTCTCTCTCAAAATAAATAAACTTTTAAAAAATTATTATCTTTTAGACATACAGATGGAAATATATGCAGATGAAATGACATAATGTCTGAAATTTGCTTCAACATAATCCAGTGTGAAGTGAAAGGAGAAGCAGGTGAGAGTATAGTTGAAATAAAATTGGTAAAGAACTGATAACTGTTTAAGGCAAATAACACATACGTTGGGGTTTATGATTCTAATCTATGTTGTACCTTCTTTTGTTTTCCACAATTAAAAGCTAAACATACACACAAATGTGCAACTGCTGACATTTCATGAAACATGTGCTTCCAAAATCATAACTGGATGATCAAACCATAGAAGGTACTTCTCCAAAATGATAACCTATTTTTAAAAGTTTTTAGATACCATTTTTGAGAAATATTTTTCTTACAAAAGTGCACTGAGGGAAAACTCCTACAATCAAAAATATCATTTCACTAACTTTTTCCCCAATACATTCCAAAATATACTTAAAAATCTATCTTCTGCTAACTACCCTTTTTTGTGTAATCAATTCATTAAAACATATGCTGTAAAAAATTTAATATTCACAACTTTATTTCAACAGCATAATAAGGTATCTACTATCTACTGTCTAGCTATACTTTCAAAATTCTAATACATTTTAGACAGTGGTTTTGGTTTGGGTTCTGTGAATGCCTTCAAAGATATTGCTCTGTACCTGAAGCCCACTGATTTTGATGCCTTCCCCTCACCAAGCATCATTCCTTTCTTCAGCCTCTCTTCCCACTGCCCACTACACATTATCATCCATGTGCATGGAGATCACACATACCACATGTGACGTTAAACAGACATCCACAACCATGGAGGCAGTGGTCCTTCGACATGTCATGCCCTACCACAAACCAGGGACAAGAGACCATTTTTTCTATCTGTGTGATTATCTGCAAAATGTATATTTATAACTCGGTCACATCACAAAAAACAAAACAAAACAAAACAAAACAAAACAAAACAAAAAAAACCCAAAACCTACTGAAAGAAGTATAATTAACTACTGGTAAGGGCAACTCTTCCATCAAAAAAAGACCTGCAAAAACAAAAACAGACCTGCAAGTAGGTGGCCTAAAAATGCAGAGACCAGGAAATTTTTAAGGCAACCTTAAGGAATCTGAAATAAATGCTAACATGTCCTTCAACTCAGAGGCAAGTAAATATGGTTAATATGATGCTTTGGCATGATATACGCTTATGCCATCTTGATAAAAGCAGCTATAGAGATTCACAGAGTATCTATACCACATTTTATACTTTCAAAAGGGTACTAGAGCTACCACCACTGTGTCTCAAGTAGTCGGCTACACCTAACACGTGCCACCTCTCATTGTGTCAACTTACAAAACAGGTATGGTTACCCAGTTCTACAAATGAGGAAACTGAGGTGCGGAGTGCTTAGGTCAGTCACAACTAGCAATTATGGGAGCAGGACTCTGAACCAGTTCTGGTGGCTCCAAAACCCAGGTGCTTCCACAATAACCACGCTGCCCAACGAAAACTGGATGCAAAAGGCTCAGACAATATGAGGCCCTCCCTCTAAGTCTAGCCCAACGGCCCCTCTGTCCCACCCCTACCCGCACTGATGCCAGTGGGCCCAGCTGGGCACCTGAAAGCCTCTGTCTTCCTTATACAAGAAGAGCCCTCGGCACCAGGCCCATCTCCTACCTTTCTTTCACATCTTTCAGGCAACGTTCGGTGCAGCAAAGGAAGCCAGGAGAGGAAGAACAGGTATAAAGTCTCTGGGGTTCTAAAATGACCATTACCTTAACATTAATACAATGCAGCTCTCCAAGCTTTAACAAGAGATCCTGATCCATGACCTCTATGAAATGACTCTTGGAGATCAAAGAATTATACTGCTGGAAGGGACTTGGGTCCAACTTCTTCATGTTAGCAAAAAGGAAATGGGGAACCAGAAGTGGTAGGATTTAGTCCCTTATATAATCACCCTTACACTGTGATCCTTACTTTTTAAATGGATAAAGGCAAATACAAAGAAAGTAATCTAAAACAGATATTTCACCCTTACGCTACACAGATAATCTTCCTACATATGAAAAGACTAGGCACCAATGATTATTTATTTTAGAGCCATTCATAAAGCTTTAAAGTTTATAAAGGAAGCATTACTGAGCAGTGGTAACCAAAAGCCATTACTCCAATCCACCTCAAAATTATAAGAATTTTAAGAAATACCTAATCCTTATGAACGCTTCTCATATAATGTTAATATTCCCAACTACCCTGCAGGTAGAAACTATTACTATCCACATTCTAGACATAAGGAATTAAGAGAGAACATCCTCACCCCTGAGCCCCTGTCCTCCACTGAAAGAAACATGGGAAATGAGCATTTCTAACATTGTCACAAAGAGACCTAGAAAATTCTCCTGTGAATATCTGTTAAACTGTTACTCTCTGAATCATACCAATTTCAGATTCTCCGCTAGAACCGGCAAGGTAACAACGTGTCCAAATCAATCTGCTAAATATTTCTCTCATAGAAAAGTCCAAAGGTTTTAAAAACATCTTTCATAGTACCTATACGTGCATCTGAAACTTTACCTTCAATATCTCCTTTTAACTGGGGGCTACCCAGAACAACAGCTAACAGCCTCATTTCTCATTTTTACTAACATACTATAAAAAGGAAAGAGGGAAGGGGCATCTGGCTGGCTTAGTCAGAAAAGCATGCTACTTTTTTTCTCTTTTTTTAAATGTTTATTCATTTTTTTTTTTTGAAAGAGAGAGACAGTGTGTGAGGGAGGGAGTGGCAGAGATAGAGGGAGACACAGAATCCGAAGCAGGCTCTAGGCTCTGAGGTGTCAGCACAGAGCCCCATGCGAGGCCCAAGCCCATGAACCATGAGATCATGACCTGAGCCCCAAGTCAAACACTTAACCGAATGAGCAATCCAGGCACCCATAAAAACATGCAACTCTTGATCTCATGGTCACGAGTTCGAGCCCCACACTGGGTGTAGAGATTACTTATGTAAACAGATAAACTTTTAAAAAGTGGGTTAAGTCCTACAAAGACATACACTTCATCTATTCCCCTGTGACTAATTCTCTTAGAACTAAACAGAAAATAGGAGCCACAACAGCAGAGTCTGAGATATGCATTTACCCCTTACCACAGATCAACACATCACTCACCATCTCGGTCCTCATCGTGGATGCTGAGGTAGAGATACTCTAGGCCTCTTCCTTTTTTGCCATGCTCAGCTCCTTGAAGTTTAGTCATGAGGGTTGTTTTACCAGAACCATCTTCACCTACGAAGGATGTACAAGAGAAGGCAAAGTGTGCTGTTTATTCTAGGCAAGGATGGGGAATCTTGACACACAAGTGACAACGAAGGTTTCACACAAAGCCTGCTGCTGAGGTCTCACTTGCACTCATCATCAACAAAACAGGCTTTGCTGTAAGAATGGAGGGGGGATAGTGGTGACAAAGGTGACAAATTCCAAGATATAAAATGACATTCTACTGCAGTCATCCTTATTTCACAAGGGAAGGAATAAGGCAGGTCCACAGGTCTATATGTCCAATTTATAAGACATATATTTGGAGAAGTGAAAGTAAAAGGTGGGGTTAGTTTCACACAAAATAAAGTTTTACCACAAGAAAAGAAATCTTCAAAATATAATTAAACTTACAGTCCAGAACTTTGAACTAAAAAAAGTCTGATCCTGCCTCACAATCATGAAGAATAGAAGCTATTATTCACTTTTGATTTTAGTACCTCTCTTTCATAAGCATCCTGAAGGCTAGGAAACTGATGAAAATAATTACGGACCCAAGCAAAACTCCTAAGCACAATCTCAGTAATTATCAAGTGCCTCCTCATACCCCTCCAACCAACAACCACCTGCACCCTCAAAAAAGAAACCTTAAACATTAAGAAGAACCACCACCCAGAAACATTACTAGGCACCCCTGGTATTTAATAATATGGAATTACAAGACATAAGAATTAAGAAGCATTCCACAGATCAAAGACCTCCTGTCCATCCCCAATGTCACTACTGTATTCAGAGACTCCACATCCCCATCCAAGCTTTGGTGAACAACTCTCAGCCTGACTTCAATACCTGCTCATTTTGAGCCACCTGCAACTCTGCTGCCAGAATTCCCTTTGTAAAACACAGATCTGGTGACCTTGGTTCCTCACTTCTTAAAGATCTCTAAAGGTCCTCTATTACCTTCTGCAGTGATCATCACCTAAAGAAGACCATAAGCTCCCCTCAAAAATGCTGGGAGGGGCACCTAGGTGGCTCAGTCGGTTAAGCATCCGACTTCGGCTCAAGTCATGATCTCATGGTCCGTGGGTACGAGCCCTGCGTCAGGCTCTGTGCTGACAGCTCGGGGCCTGGAGCCTGCTTCAGATTCTGTGTCTCCCTCTCTCTCTCTGACCCTCCCCCATTCATGCTCTGTCTCTGTCTCAAAAATAAACAAACATTAAAAAACAAACAAACAGGGGCGCCTGGGTGGCTCAGTCGGTTAAGCGTCGGACTTCAGCTCAGGTCACGATCTCGCGGTCCGTGAGTTTGAGCCCCGCATCGGGCTCTGGGCTGATGGCTCGGAGCTTGGAGCCTGCTTCCGATTCTGTGTCTCCCTCTCTCTCTGTCCCTCCCCCATTCATGCTCTGTCTCTCTCTGTCCCAAAAATAAATAAACGTTGAAAAAAAATTTAAAAAAAAATAAATAAAATAACAAACAAACAAACAAACAAAACCACTGGGAAAACCACCCTCACAGTGATTCCCAAGAGGATTAGGGGATGGAAGTGAAACAAAAGGCCTGAGAATCAGGGGCCTCCAGGAAAAAGCATTATCAACTCTTCAGCCTTCCACCATCTGACCCAACTTATCTCATCAGTCACCTACAAGGAGCTTCTGGCATCTTCCAAACCCCCACACCCTCCTGTCACTTCTGTGTCACTGCAAACACTCTGTGCCCCTGCATGTTAACACTTATCCTTCAAAACACCTGACCCCTAAAGTACCCTCTTGCAAAACAGCATCAAACAATGTGATGCCCTACAATAATCTTCCCATGCCAGCATGGTGTAGTGTAATTACCAACATATCTGTCTCTCTCGTGCAATGTGTGAGGGATGCCTGTGCTCTCCAGTGCCCAGACAATAGGAATCTCTCAACAAATGGATTCTCTGGATGAATGAACCTGATCAAACTCCTTCACTTACGGACAGAAACTGAGACCAGACATAATAAGGGACCTGACCCAGGGAACCCAGCAGTGAGGGCTGGAATAATGCAGTCAAGTCCCTAGTGAGGACCCCAGGACCTCCTGTCCTTTGCAGAGTCTCTGCGACTGTGCCCTGCTCATGAAGATGGAGGAACGGTTCCGGTGGCATCTCCCCATACCCCTGACTCCCAAGTCACCTCATTTCCCCCCACCTCTTCCACCTAACCTTCTCATATACTCATCCCCCTCTCCACACTTGCAATTTGGTAAACTTTGAGACTATGACCACACAGAACCAGTGACATTTAAAGTAAGGCTGATGTTGCGGCCAAATGACTAAGGAATGTGCCGACAACTCCACGCCAGCATCACTGACTCTCCAAAAGAGATATCCCAACCTCAGGCACAGTGGACTTGGCCACTCTCCGGCTGTCCAGCCAGGATCTCCAAGCCCTCCTGGGCGAGGCAGGCTGCGGCAGGCAGGAGAAAGGAAGGCTGGGACCTATGAGAGGGGCGCCCGTCTCGCCCACCCCAGCTCCCCGGGCAACGCCCCACCTCCGGCGCTCACCGAAGACCAGGATGTTCTTGCCGGACGGCAGCTTGGATCTAGCGCGAGTGGACACCTCGCTCAGAATCGAGGACCTGTGGCGATAACAGCAAAGCAGTCAGTCCAGGGGCTAGCCTGGACCTGACTGGCCCGCAACGGCCCGTCAGTCTGTCCGACGGTGCAGCCCAGTCCGGACAGCTCCCCACTCGGCCGCACACTCCCCGGCCCCGCCGGCCCCGCCCGGCCGCCTCGCGGTCTTACCATAGGCTCTGGCCCTCTTCCTCCTCGCTGGTGAGGTCGCCGGCAGCCGCGACGGCGGGCCCGTTGGGGCCCAGCAGCAGCTTCTTCTCCACCCCCACCGGCGCCATCTTGCCAACTGCAGCCACAAAGAGGGCCCTCCCCCGGGCCCGCCGAGGACCCGCGAGGACCCTGGCCGGGCCGCCCACTCTCCGCCGCCCTCGCGCCGCCCACCCCGCAGGGTCCGCGCCGCCCGCCGCGCTTCGCTGGGCCCACGAAGGTCCGCCAGCTCCCACAGGGTCGTGAGGCCGCTGCGGCGGCGGAAGATGGGTGGCGGTCAGGCAACAGCCGGGGCAGCCATGCGCAGAGAGGCGACGGCGGCGGGACCTGGAGCCGCCGGGACGGAGGGCGCGCGGGCGGCCTCTGCCGGCCAAGGGGAGTAGTGGCACTAGCCTCGGGTCCTCGCCGAGCTATCCGCTAGCGATGCGCCGTCGAGGGCCCAGGCTAAGGAGAAAAGCTCAGGCTTTGGAGTGAGACTAATACACGATAGCACCATTTATCTGGCGCTGGTCTGTGCCAGTCACACATTATCTCATTGAATCGTATCTAACCCTTTTACAGACTAGAAACCTGAAGCTCAGAAAACTTAAGAAACCTGGCCAAGGATCCCAATGCTAAAAGGTAGCATCCCAATACTTCAATCCTATTCACTGAACTTAAGCTATCATGAATTTTGCCTAATTCTTAGCCCTGCAATGAAAGACCCATCTTAAACTAGACCCCCAAGTCCTCATAAATATCCCGCTTTTCACCTCACTCCCTATTGAGTGCAAGGTAGTAATCTTTACTACAGCAAACAATACAATTGTGTTTATTAACTTTTTTTTTTTTTAAGTTTGAGAGAGAGGGCACGCGAGCACGCTAGCAGGGGAGGGGCAGAGATAGAGAATACCAGGCAGGGTCCAAGCTTTCAGTGCAGAGCTCCACACGGGGCTGGATCTCCCAATCTGTGAGATCATGACCTGAGCTGAAATCAAGAGTCAGATGCTTAACCAACTGAGCCACCAAGGCGCCCCTTAACAGGTTTTTCAAAATGATATTTCCAGGGAGACAGCATTTCACAACAGAAATAGGCAGCTTTGATTTCCTTTCTTGGGGGTGGGGATAGTGACAAGAAAGATATGTGAAAGGATAAAAGGTCAGGGAGACAAGGGGAAGGAAAAGGGTAATGGAAGGAAAAAAAATACACTTCACTCATGGAGCTTAACTTTAGTGGCCTTTGAGGGTTCTTGCTATCCTCTGTGGAAAACGCTCACTTTACAACGCATTTCTAAATATCACAAGGAAGTGGGATATGGCAGAAAAGCAACCACCTACGTGAGTTTCAAAGGAGTAGAATTCTGATCCTGGCTCTGCCAAAATGTTGGCAGCATGAGTTACAGGATCCAACAAATGGGCATAGCATCGGCCAACCTGAATGTAAGGTTCAAACAAGGCAGTGAGAGTGAAAATCCATGAAGAGTTACACCCTGAGAAGTCTGGAAAGTATTGTAAGTCATAAAAAGGCAGTGTCTGGATTTCCCTAGGACAGAAGATGGAGTTTAAAACTACAGGCCAGTGAACTTCATCAGCCCTAGCTGAAATTCTCTAAATGTGACTAGATGGAAAAGGAAAAGATAGGACAAGATTCACAGTCTCCCTCTTTTTTTTTTTTTTTTTTTTTTTGCAGGAATGCCAGGCAAAAGGATGCTAGACATAGCAAATGCAGATTTCAACGGGGCATTTGACAATTCACTCAAAGTGAAATGTAGCCTGGATGATAGCATTGCAGCAGGTCAAAGACCAGGCCCAAAGGGAACCGATGAACAGGGATAACCAGAGGCTGCTAGGAGCCTGCCCAGCCTCTCACCCTGGCCCAGCACCTCAAGTTACCCTCAGTGACTTGGATGAGAATGCAGCATCACACTCAAAGCTGTGGATGATCTGAAGTAGGAAGAGATGCCTAATATACTAGATGACAAACTGGGTACAGACATACTCTGGCAGTAAAGCCACATTTCTTTCTGGACACATTTTTTTTTATGTTTATTTTTGAGACAGAGAGAAAGACAGAGTGTGAATGGGGGAGGGGAAAAGAGAGAGGGAGACACAGAATCTGAAGCAGGCTAGAGGCTCTGAGCTGGCAGCACAGAGCCTGACGTGGGGCTCGAACTCCCTCGCTGTGAGATCATGATTGGAGCTGAAGTCGGACACTCAACTGACTGAACCACCCACGCACTCCCTGGACACATTTTATCAAGACAAGTAAGTGTCCAGTGGTCAGTGACTAAGCCCATAAGGAGACATGACACTGTTCTGCTGAAGCATGAAGTAACTGGGCTTATCAGCATGAAGGATAGAGAATGTAGAGGGAAAAGAGGGAAAGTGATGGATAGCTATCTTTTCCTTTCTCAAGGATTGGCATGTAGAAAAGAAATTCAAGTTTTGTGGTTCTACAGAAGGTGCTTGAGGAGGGCACATTTCATTTTAATCTAAGTTAGAACTGACCACCAATTATCACCTTGTGAAGTAGTAAATTCCAGGTTTCTGAGGATTTATGCAAAATTAAAGACAGCCACAAATGTTGAGATTGTTGTACAGCAGTTCATGCCTCTGGCAGGGAACTATAACTGAGGTCAATTCCAACTCCAAAGGTCTGTCATTATTAAAATCATTTTTTATTCCCTGTTGATTTTGTCATGTCTAAACTCCTAAAGCTATACAGTTCTCTAATATGTCATCGTTCTTCCACTTTCCTTTTGATGTGTCTTCATCTATTTTATTACCAAATATTTCCTCTGAGGGGAAAAAAAAGCAGCTCATGTTAACCAAGTTAGTGAAGAGTTAGGATAAAATTTCAAGGTTTCAGAAGGCAATATAGCATTGGTTAATTTTTTTAAATGTTTATTTATTTTGAGAGAGAGACACAGCATGAGTGGGGGAGGAGCAGAGAGAGGGAGAGAGAATCTCAAGGAGGCCATGCACTGTCAGCACAGAGCCTGACTTGGCTCGATCTCATGAACTGAGTGATCATGACCTGAGCCAAAATCAAGAGTCCAACACCTAATGGACTGAGCCACCCAGGTGCCCCAGTATTGGTTATTTTAAATATAGTCTCAGTAACTGACACAAATCAGTGTCTAACCGACAGTATATCATATTCTTGGGGATGCGTGAGTTAAGCAGTGTTTGATTTTTCTGTTAATTTGTGATCAATAAAAGAACTATTACCTGAGACCCACTTAAAGTAGAAAAACATGTTTAAATCCTTTCTGAACATCCGTAAGAAACAACTCCTGATTAAGCCAATAAGACTGACAAAACAATGTTTTCCCCTTTGACCTAAAACAACTTTCCTAAGTCTTGAGAAGTGCAAATCAAAAAGCCTATTTAAATGGACAAGATTCATTCACACTTGAGATGCTATAAGGAATTTTCCTAACTTTAATTTTTTTTAATCTTTATTTTTGAGAGAGAGAGAGAGAGAGAGAGAGCGTGCGAGCAAGCAAGCAGGGGAGGGGCAGAGAGAGGGAGGCACAGAATCCCAAGCAGGCTCCAAGCTGTCAGCTGGGAGCCAGATGCGGGGCTGGAACTCACGAACTGTGAGATCATGACCTGAACCGAAGTCGGACGCTTAACTGACTGAGCCACCCAGGCACCCCTTTATAATTTTAAATTATTCTTTTATTCAGGGGCGCCTGGGAAGCGGCCGACTTCGGCTCAGGTCATGATCTCATGGTCCGTAGTTTCGAGCCCCAGGTCGGGCTCTGTGCTGACAGCTCAGAGCCTGGAGCCTGCTTCGGATTCTGTGTCTCCCTCTCTCTGACCCTCCCCCGTTCATGCTCTGTCTCTGTCTCAAAAATAAATAAACATTAAAAAAGTAAAAAAAATATTCTTTTATTTAAAGGAAATTTTGAATTTAAAGAAAATTTTCTGCTTATTGGCTCTCTGCAATTTTCATTATGGATCAGAAAATTAGAAATTTAGTAAACATTCTGGGGCACCTAGGTGGCTCAGTCGTTTGAGTGTCCGACTTCGGCTCAGGTCATGATCTCGTGATTTGTGAGTTTGAGCCCCACATTGGGCTCACTGCTGTCAGTGTAGAGCCCACCTCAGATCCTCTGTCCCTCTTTCTCTGCTCCTCCTTGCTTTGTGCTCTCTCAAAAATAAATAAAACATTAAAAAATAAATTTAATAAAAATTCTTAATTTATCCAAGTAGATGTAGTCATGATGTGAAAAGGTCAAAGAATACAAACTTTTCTGGAAATACCTTTCGGGACTGAAGAAATCTATTACAATGACACGAAGCAGTGAACCAATGGGTATATAAGCACAGGTGAGCTTTAAGGCTCTGATACCTGATCCCTTTGCCACAGCAACAGCATATTAAGTTTAATAAAGGCTGCAACAGCATCCTTTGGGGATCAGGATAGGAATATAAAAAGAGTAAGAAAAATAGACAACTGAGGTCAAATAGCTTGGTTTTCCACTAGAAGAAAACTAACTTAAACGATAAAAATTTGTTCTAAGCTTTTAAAAACAAAGGCAAATAAACATACACCAAAAAAGTGAACCTGACCATAGAATTTGGGGATATTCAAAGGAACTGCACAATTAGCCTCTAGAAGAGGAAACATTTTAGTTTAGCTAACAAAATGTCAAACATTGATTTAATATGTGGGAACTTCATTTGAACAGCTTGGGAAACTATTCTAAGTTCTGGGGAGGAACTTACACTGGGTGAGAATATATACTAAAATCCAAATGTCTCACATGGTATCCATTACAATATAATGTCAAATAATGCTTAAAGGCTGATATTTTTTTCTCTGACCTGTGTTCTTTGAGCTTAAGTAAAAATAAAAGCATATTCCTAAACAAATGTTTGACCTTATAAAGGAATTTTGCTTACTAATCTACACATTAAAAAGCGTATTTGTTTTATAAATTACTTTAATGATTCAAAGAGATACAGAATCACAAGAAGTATTTAATTAAAACAGTATTGTTTTCACATTCTCTGTTTCATGAGAGTTTAGAAGATTTTAAATTGTGTTTCAAGCCATTGTATTCTATTAGTTAAACCTAAAAACTGACAAGTATTCTGATCAAGGAGCTTCATGCTTGGAGCCTTTGGTCAGCTTGTGGTATTTGTGAGCAAGATCCACAGCCTTCCGTCCTTGCTGAAAGGGGAAAGACCACAAAATTAAATTCCAGTGATTTCCCATTTTCTTAACTCCATTGGAAAGGTAATTTACTTCTTCTTTGGTAAAATTTTTACGAATTCTTCTTTTCTCTGTAATTAATGAGAATCGTAGAATATATAAGTACTTGCTGAAAAAAGGGATCTTCTTAACTTACTCTAAGGATATGAACTATGTAGTGAGAAAGCTTCATGCCTGCATTACTCATCATATAGAAATTCATTTCAATTTTAACAATTGAGTGCCTACTATTAAGCTAGGTCTTATCACTGTGAATTCTTCAATAATTTTAACAATTCTATTGCAATACGTGGAACATCTTTCAATCAAGAAGCACAAGAATTTATAAACATTTGATTTTTAATTCTCTCAACATTCCTGTGAGGACAATTAACAGACAGCTTACCTATCTTACAGATACAGTCTTCCCAAAGGGCTCCAAAACTTCATAGAATAAAAAAGAATATCGACACTTGTTACTTTAATTATCAGCCTTGGTAAATATTTTTTTTAAAAAGGGTCTTTTGAAACTCACTTTTAAAAACATTCACTACCTGTATGGGTGCTCAGCTTGATTAAAACTCAAAAAATAGGCTGCACAAGGGAGAAGGAAGTTTTTAACTATCTGGTTATTAGGGATACTTTCTACAACAGAAAGAATATGCAGTTGGTATCTGTGTACATAAATATCTTCTGGTGATGATTATTAGGAAATAGTTTTCTTGTAAGGTTTTTTGTTCATTGCTAACTCATGTTATCATTGTAGATAGATGTTGATAGGAGGAGTTTTCTCTACTTCCACTTAAGGCTGCTATTTACTTTAGAAGGAATTGAAACAGTGGTGCTGGGACAACTTTAGAAAATCTTGCCCTTGCAGGTCAAGACTGTGAGCCATTTATCTACTTCTCCTAGGATAGGAGGCATGGTTCAGATCTTTTAAAACAGAAATGAAAATCTTACCAGCAGAAGGCTGAGAAATCACTGAAAATAATGTCTGATGATTACTTAATGGTATTACTTAGAATGCAAGGTCCAGGAAGAGAAGAATTATTGTCTGTTTTGCTCACCGTTATATCTCCAGTGCCTAAAATAATATCTAATTATTGGTAAAAAGTGTTTCAAACTTTTAGCTCTACTAGAGCTTACTTTTAGCTCTACTAGAAAGCTATCATCTAAGAAATAGAGGATTTCAATTTCACTTGCTTAATGATTTGAACTCATAATCAGGAGTGGACGGGTTATTATAACGTTCAGGATACTGGGGTCCAGGAATTGTTCATGTAAAGCCAATTCTCACTTTTCCAATACAGCTGCCATCTCACTGACTCCTACATCTGTGCCCAATTCCTCAAAGGTTATTGCAGCAGAGTACTGGGCAGCCTAGAAGGAGGAAGCAGCTCTACCCCACAGGGCTCCCCTTTGTGACTTCTTTAGTGACTATCTTTTTATTTTTAATGCTTGGTTACTTTTGAGAGAGAGAGAGAAAGAGAGAGAGAGAGAGAGAGAGAGAGAGAGACCATGAGCAGGGGAGGGGAAGAGAGACGGGGACAGAGATCCAAAGCAGGCTCTACACTGACAGCCAGCAGGAGAGGGAGTGGGGGGAGGGGGCGTAGCTTGAATTCATGAACCACAAGATCATGGCCCCGGAGCCTAAGTCAGATGCTCAACCAACACAGCCACTCAGGAACCCCTTTAGTGCTAGTCTTAACATTGATCAGGCTTTAGGAAAGGGTAAGGGAAAGTAGGCAAGAAGGTTCAATTCTAGGGACTCTTATTTTTCAAAATCTCTCAAGACACCAGTCTATCCTAAAAGAGAGCCAAGTCTCTTTAAATGCTTAGATGCTGCAATGGTCTCTTCTCAAAAGAATGGTTTCAAATTTGAATGCAACCTACAACCAAATGAATGCTCATAAATGTGTCTTGAAACGAAAGGGAAATCAAGGAGGAAAAGTGGCGATGTACCAAACATTCTTACCTACTTATGAAAGAGAAGTTTAATCTAATCAGTATCTCAAGATGCCTTTCTAAATTCTAAAAAAGCAGACCAAATTATTAGCCATTTGGCGTTAGCTAAAGCAATTCTAATCTACAAAAAAGATGTATGTACTTATGAGCTGAATGTCACTTAACAGTATTTAGGATCCCTCTGTATAATCAATGTACAACCACAATTATGTGCTTTTCATGAGGCTTTACAAATGATTTTACTATGTAAAATGATTATAGGATATTTAAAAAAAAATTTTTTTAACATTTACTTATTTTTGAGAGAGACAGACATAGTGTGAGCAGGGGAGGGGCAGAGAGAGAGGGAGACACAGAATCCGAAGCAGGCTCCAGGCTCCGAGCTGTCAGCACAGAGAATGATACAGGGCTCGAACCCACGAACTGCAAAATCATGACCTGAGCCGAAATTGGATGCCCAACTGACGGAGCCACCCAGGTGCCCCAATTATAGGATATTTTAAATTGTTACATATTTGTTTTTAAGTCATGTTGCTGAAAAAAAATCCATTATTCATTTGATGCCAACTCCTTGTCAAAAGCAAGTTTTCCAAGTGCAACATGTTTCTATGGAAAAACAACCATTTTCTAACAGTTTCTACGGAAAATATTACTTCAAAAAGTGGGCTGCCCTAGAGGAGTACTGTAGTTAATTTTAATTTGCATGCAGAATTTTTAATTAATTTTTTAATGTTTATTTTTGAGAGAGAGACAGAGTGTGAGTGGGGGAAGGGCAGAGAGAGAGAGGGAGACAGAATCTGATGCAGGCTCCAGGCTCTGAGCTGTCAGCACAGAGCCCGACGAGGACCTCAAACTCACAAACTGTGAGATGATGACCCGAGCCAAAGTTGGATGCTTAACCGACTGAGCCACCCAGGCACCCCTGAACGCAGAACTTTTAACATAGAAAAAGACCCAGATATAAAAAATAAATTTCAGAGGTGCCTGGCTGGTTCAGTCAGTAAGAGTGTGTAACTCTTGATCTCAGGGTTGTGAGTTCAAGCCCCATGTTGGGTAGAGAGATTATAAATAAACTTTAAAAAAAACCACAATATTAAAAATAAATTTGAAATTTCTTTTAAGGCTTTAGCAGTGAAAATGGCCAAATAAAAGTATATGGTAAAATGTTTCCATATGAATGTCTAAATATCTTTGCAATAAATAACAGAATAATTCAATAAATGTTACTAAATTCCAGGTTACTTTGACAAGTAAAGTACTTAACTGCTTATTCTTACTCTGCAGGTATTAATTTCATATGAAGAGAAGAAAATGGTAATGTTCACTAAGTCTCTGTAATAAATTTGGAATGGTGATAAACCTGAAATTTTAATCCTGTAGTTAAGTAAAAATTCCCATAAATTAACTCATCATTTAAGAAGCATTTTGGTTTTTTTAAGTTTAGTTTTTATTTTTACTATTATTTTTTAATATCCATTTATTTTTGAGACAGAAAGAGAGAGAGAGAGAGAGAGAGCACGAGTGGAAGAGGAGCAGACAGAGAGGGAGACACAGGATCCAGAATCTGAAGCAGGCTCCAGGCTCTGAGCTGTCAGCAGAGAGCCCGATGCAGGACTCGAGCCTACAAACCGTGAGATCATGACCTGAGCCGAAGTCAGATGCTTAACTGACTCAGGCACCCTTGTTTATTTTTAGAGAGAGAGAGAACGTGAGTGGAAGCGGGGCAGAGAGAGTGGGAGAGACAGAATCCCAAGCAGGCTCCACACTCTCAGCGCAGAACCAGATATGAGGCTCGATCCCATGAACCATGAAATCATGACCTGAGCTGAAATCAAGAGTGAGATGCTCAACCGGCTGAGCCACCCACGTACCCCAAGAAGTATTTTGATTTTTAAGCAGGGCTTTAAAGGTTTATACTATTTGTCTCTTAAATTTTGATTGTTTGAAGTGCTGTAGTTATGAACCAAAATCTTTTGCAAAATCTCTCTGAAGCACTTATACATAGGAGAATAATTTTGTTCTTAAAATAGAAATGTGATCAGGAGGATAGGACAGGGACTTCTGGAGAAAGACAGGCTTGCATTTGAATGTAAGCTCTGCCATTTGCCAACTCATTATGCCTTAAAGTGGAAATAAAATAC
Source organism: Acinonyx jubatus (assembly GCF_027475565.1). Classification (NCBI taxonomy): domain Eukaryota; kingdom Metazoa; phylum Chordata; class Mammalia; order Carnivora; family Felidae; genus Acinonyx; species Acinonyx jubatus. Next base: position 19,287,755 of record NC_069396.1, on the reverse strand, counting down.
TACACACCTTATAATGTTGTTATAAGAATCAAAGGAAATATCCATAAAATACCTAACACCTAGTAAGTGCTTAATAAATGTTAGTGTCCTCCTGCTTCTTCCCCAGCGGGCAAGCAATGAGTGAGAAAGCAACATGAGGAAGGGAAGTGGGAAGCCCCTTTTCTTAGGAACTATGACCCTCATCAGACCCAATGGTTATCATTTAAGAACCATCAATGGGACTGAGAAACCATCATTTAGCTGTCCTCTTTTTCTCAGAACTATATGAAATTTAGGTTTATTTAATAATTAAATATATTAACTTATTCCTCCAGAGGTAGTAGATTCACTACTGAGTTGTCGTCTCCTACGTGGGGTCAGCAGAATTTCTGAAAAATACAGAAAACATTTAGTGTACTTAGAGTATCAATCTGCACATCAATTCCATTAGTATGAGAGTTCCTTTTCCCCCCTTCTAATGGGAATCCTTAGATGGATTAGGAAGAATTTTTAAATGACCAGAGACTAAATCTTTTCCCTGGGTACATCTTAAAACACTGGTTGCTCTAAGATATTTTCTTTTCAACATGATTTTACCCGCTAACTTTTTAATATACTTCATGTTCTAGATTACAGTTCAAAAGGTAGAGTCATAATAACAGTTTCAAAGCTGCTGAATTAATTACTTTTGTTACAGATAAGTGATTTCCTTAGTTCACTTTTATATCTGTCTTCAGCTTCCACAATGACTTTGTGACGATCACATTGGTATGGGCAAGAGTGCAAGAGCTTGCTAAAATTTCGGCTATTCAGGGATTTTCCTACTGCTATGCAACCTAAAAGAAAACAAATTAAAGTGATGCGTAGGTATTACAAAATATCTAGTAACAAATCTATGAAAACAAATATCTTTATGATGACAACTGAAGTAAAATCAGGAACTTAATTACAAATATGTCAAGAAGGTCAGTCATGTGCGAGATTAAAGACAATACAATACAGTGAAAAAAGTGTTGCAATAGAGGTATGAACAGTTAGGATGATATAGAAAAGGAGCATCTAGTTTGGTCAGGTTCTCAGCAGGAGTCACCATTAGGAAAAATACCCAGAGGAAGTGACTCTTATGCCCAGTCATCTCTTTTTGTCTCAGTGTTTTATTATGAAATTTTCAAACACACAAGAGTAAAGGGAAAAGTATAATGAACTTCCACATATCCATCATTCACTTTCAATAATTATTAAGTTATGGTCAGTCATATTTTGTCTATAACCCACTTATTCTGCTCTGCCCTCCATGTATACACTAGATTATGGAGCCTGGAATTTGCATGAAACTATAATTTCATCTGTAAATACTTCATATTCATCCCTAACAGAGAAGGACTTTTTTTAAACACACAAAACCATTATCAAACCTTAAAAAATTATGTCTAATATAATCTAATATCCAGTCAGTGCTTAAATTTCCCCATCATTTCAAAACTTTCTTTTTACAATTGGCTTGTTTAAACCAGGATCCAAAGAAGGTCCATCATTACCTTCAGTTGAAATGCCTCAAGTTTATTTTAATCAATCTAGTCTCCTCTCTTCCTCCTTGTCATTTACTTGATATAGACACTAGATCATTTATACTATGGAGTTACCCAAAGGCTAGGTTTCATTGATTATATCCTAGGTGCATGCTTTAAAATGTTCCTGTGTGTCCAATAAACTAGTAATTAGATCTGGATGATTGATTAGATTCAGATTCAATTGTTTTTAGTAGAATTCCTCACAGGCAGTATTGAGGACCTCTCACTGTATCATATTAAGAGGCACATAAAGTCTATCTTTTTTTTTAATGTTAAGATTGATCACTAGGTTCAGGTGATGTTAGCCACATCCATCCATTATAAAGTTCCCCATCTGCCTGTCGCCTAATGGTATTAGTGGCCCACTACTAAAAGACTAGAAGTTAGCCAGGCAGGAAGTTGGCTAGGATGAGGACATTTCAAGTACCATAAACATGTGTAAAAGAACAAAAAAGTTGAAAAAGCATAGCGTGTTCAGAGAATTATAGGTACTTTGGTGTGGCTGGAGTATAAAGTATGAGAAAAATGTAGGAGGAAAGTTGAGTCTTGTGAGGGCTGCAGGGGGCCAGATGACAATGGTCTTGAAAGCCATGCTATTTCTATCTGCAAGTCAATGGGGAAGGAACTAGAGGGTATTTATTAAGCAGGGAAATGACATGATTTCATTTGTGTCATAGAAAGTTTAGCTGAAGGTAAGAGGTTCAGTTGAGGGGTTACTTCAACAGTCCAGAATATAAATGAGGAATTCTGAAACAAGACATTTACAGGGAGAATGTAGAGATTTCTGAGGTAAAAACTGGTGAATAATGAGCTACTGGGGTAAGGGAAAAGTTTAGGATAATTCTTAAGTAATTTGATAGTTGATTGAATGACAAAGTTTGGAATAAGCATAGCAACTTTCTGGCAGACTTAAAGAGAACAAATATGCAATAAAATTTAACAAGTGGAAGCAGAATAAAAGTCTACAAAAATGTAAAAGTCAGGCAGAGAGGCTGAGTCAGTGAGTTACAGAGAAGCATTGAGGGGCCTTTAGCTTGGTAACATGATAAAAAGCACATATTAGAAAGAGAAGTTAACAGCAATATGCTCATTACAGTTGGGGGTTGGTGAGACTTAAAACTGAAAAAAAAGTGTAATTGAAAGTTGCTAGAAAGTTGCAGGTGTAATTGAAGCATGAAGCAAAAAGGGCCTATGTGGGAAAGAAGAAAAAATGAAATTTGACAGACTAGAAATAGGGGATATAAAGAGAAAAAATGGTTATAAATTATTTAAAGTTTGAAATCTGGGAGGCCAAAAGAATAGTGACCACACTAATAGAAATGGAGTGGCTGGAGGGAAGGCAATTTAAAAGGGAGAAAGATGCTGTGTTTTAAATACATTAACCTTGAAGTAAAAACAAGATATTGAAATATGTCTTAGGTGTAGCTAGAAAAGGAGGATGAGGCTATATATATAATCCAAGGTAGAAGCCAAGTGTAGAGATAAAGATTTGAAAATCATCAGTATGATAGGTGATGCCACAAAAGCAGATGTTGAAACAGCATTGAGTAAGTGCTATAGATTATGTCTTGGGGAAATATGCAGAAATTTGGCAGGAAGAGAAAGATAAAGTAATAAAGGTGATAAAATGAAGTGTTTTTCAGACTTCTTGAGATGAGGACTAGTTCTATTAATCTGATCCCCATGCCTGCCAAAGAATAAACACTCCCTAAGTGTCTGTGAAGTGAGTGAATCATCATTAAAGAAGGGAACTAGGAAAGAACCATCTCAAACAAACTAAGATATGAAAGGGAGTTAACAGTAATAAAGTATCTCCTCTGCCCTGTGGAATACTTCCCACCAGAGGTTCCCAAACTTTCTCACGTCATGGCATCCTTGAGATCTTGGTGATTTTTTATGGCACTCCTAGGCCAAAAGAAATACCAATCTTCTGTTAAGTCCCAAACAACTTAATAAGCATTTATGTTCTAATAACTTAGTAGCCATTTGAAAAAATAATACACTTAAATTGAAAAATACTTAGATTTCATTCTTATTAACCACAATTACTCCTTTGTTTTTAAAAGATTTTATTTTTAAGTAATCTCTATAAGCATCATGGGGTTCAAACTCACAACCCTGAGATCGAGAGTCACACTGCTCTACTGACTGAGCCAGCTAAGCACCCCTAATCACAGTTACTCCTAATGCGATATATGCACTTACTAGGTACAGAACAAATTCTCCTATCTTGGAATCTGACTGACACTGCCACCCTCATTTCCTGTTCCACATTATTTTCATGTAGTGCTTGCTTTTTATCACAACCACTGGAAACTCAGGTCCACAATGACATGAAATCATCAAAAGGAATGCAGTGCAAGCTGATGGTGAAACTGTAACGACTCTGAGCTAGTAGTTCCTGTGGTATCCAAAAGATGTTTATTATGTATTTCACTTATAAAATTTATTTTTTTAATGTTTATTTTTTTTGAGAGACAGACACAGAGACAGAGAGAGAGAGAGAGAGAGAAAGTGCTTGTGTATGCAAGTGGAGGAGGGGCAGAGAGAGAGGGAGAGAGAATCTCGAGCAGGCTCCTCGCTGTCAGCACAGAGCCTGACACAGGGCTCGATCCCACAAACTGTGAGCTCATGACCTGAGCTGAAATCAAGAGTCAGATGCTTAACACACTCAACCACCCAGGCGCCACTCATTTATAAAATTTAAAGTATTTTGTCATGCCCTTTCAAGTTCACCACAGACCTCCTGGGAGTCTGGGTGGATAGTTTGGGAACTGTGTCTTTAAACTATTGAGAGGAGAGGATTCCACGAAATGGTTATCAACAGTGTAGAGATACTAAAGAGGAGAAGAATTTTTTAAAAAGTCATTGGTTTGGCAGAAAAAAAGAGGCTTCAGATAATCTTTAACATTAAAGTTTAGTAGAATGGCAATAAAAGAAGCCAGATTGCAAGGAACTAAGAAGGAAATTAATACATTGAAAGAGAAAGGAGAAAGAGCAAGTATCTGGTAATGATGAAAGAAAGAGCAGATGAATATTTGAAGGGACAGCAAGTCACATAAAGTATTTAAATTTTTCCTTTTTAAGTTTTAATTTAATTTAATTTTATTTTATTTTAAGTAATCTCTACACCCAACGTGGGGCTCAAAACCATGATCCCAAGATCAAGAGTCACATGCTCCTCCAACTGAGCCAGCCAGGCACCTCTAGATTTTTCTCTTTAAGACAAGAAGAAATGAACATAGTTTAAGTGGGGACAAAAGAAGTTAATGGATAGAAAGGTAATGAAGAGAAAGATTTCACAAGTATTAAAATGGGGAAGAAAAAAGAGATGGCATTCAGATTATAGTTAGGTATAGTTAGTTTTAGAGTAATAGAGACAAACTCTACATCCAAGACTAAAGAATAGTGATATTTTGAGCCTAACATGAGCCTCAATTTTGTCCACGTAACAGAGTGTGACACTAAAACAAAGAGGAAATACCAGGGTATGGAGGAGGAAAAGGGATGGATTAAGCGTCCCTTGGATGGATGGAACATTTACAGGGCCCCTGCAGAACAAATAACTAATGGGGCAACTACGTGGATAGAACTAGAGGGTGTTATGCTAAGTGAAATTAGTCGGAGAAAGACAAATATCATATGACTTCACTCATATGAGGACTTTAAGACACAAAACAGGTGAACATAAGGGAGGGGAAGCAAAAATAACATATAAACTGGGAGGGGTGGGTGTCTGGGTGGCTCAGTCAGTTGAGTGTCCTACTTCAGCCCAGGTCATGATCTCATGCTCTTGAGTTCGAGCCCCGCGTCTGGCTCTATGCTTACAGCTCAGAGCCTGGAGCCTGCTTTGGATTCTCTGTCTCCCTCTCTCTCTGCCCCTCACCTGCTTGCGCTCTGTCTCTCTCTCTCAAAAATAAATAAACATGAAAAAATTAAAAATAAAATAAAATAAAAACAGGAGGGGGACAAAAACATAAGAGATTTTTAAATATGGAGAATAAACAGAGGGTTGCTGAAGGGGTTGTGGGAGGGGGGATGGGCTAAATGGGTAAGGGGCAGTAAGGAATCTACTCCTGAAATCATTGTTGCACCATATGCTAACTAACTTGGACGTAAATTAAAAATAAATAAATTATTAATAAAAAATAACTAATGGGGCATATAATACTAGAAACATTTATATACTAACTACAGACGTAAAAATAGATATTGTTTAACACTTAATGCCTAATGTGTACAGCATTATCCAGAATATACACCCACTGATGCTCTCTGAAAATATACAAAACGTTTACCTTACTCAGAAAAGTTAAACTCATAGATGGTATTAATTGTGACAAAAACAGAATAATAAAGTAATTAAAAAAATGTTAGCTATGGTGATTCAGATAATGAATACTGGAAGCACCGGCTAATGCAGATAAGAGGTATTAATTTGAATGTTTTATGATATTCCAGATTGTTACTTCTCTAATGGAAATGAAGTGTTTTTTTTTTAATGTTTATTTACTTAAAAAAATTTTTTTTTTTTAACGTTTGTTTATTTTTGAGACAGAGAGAGACAGAGCATGAACGGGGGAGGGTCAGAGAGAGAGGGAGACAGAGAATCTGAAACAGGCTCCAGGCTCTGAGCGGTCAGCACAGAGCCCGACGCGGGGCTCGAACTCACGGACCGGGAGATCATGACCTGAGCCGAAGTCGGCTGCTCAACTGACTGAGCCACCCAGGCACCCCAATGTTTATTTATTTTTAAGAGAGAAAGTGAGAGTGTGCGTGTGTGCAGGTAACAGAAAGGAGACAGGATCTGAAGCAGGCTCCACACTGACAGCAGAGAGCCTGGTGTGGGGCTCAAACTCATGAACCACGAGATCATGACCTGAGCTGAAGTCAGATGCTTAACCGACTGAGCCACCCAGGTGATCCTAAAGGCAATGAAGTTTAAATCACACAGGCAGAATTATTATAAAGTCTAGTTAACTAATATCATATAAAGTTTTAATTACAAAATAACTGTATAAAAAATATTTACCTGAGCATCTATACTTTAACATTTTAGAATGACTGTCAGTTGCTAGAAAAGTGATGACTTCTTTATTTATTATATCTGAACATAATGTAAATGGATCTGGAAAAAAATTGCAATATTTAAGATTCTTTTGATTAATGAAAAGGACCTGACATTTACATGATATATTAATTCTCAAGATTTTCATAAACTTTAGTACAGTACTACATATTCAGTCATCTTGTTGGATAAACAGAAAGGTCTGGATGTCAATAACAGGTGATTAAAGTATTTACACCAGAAAGGAGTCAAAAGTGTGGCTTATATGTTAGAGGGCAAATATACCAATTACATTTTTGGCTGTATTAGTCACCTAAATATGTTTTCTTAAAAAATCAAAGAAGAAATATTTTTAGTCATACCTGTTACTGGTAACTCCTGCTTTCTATTTTTGACAACAGGAATTGGAGGTTTAAAAACATGGTCACTAAAAGAAAACAGACACCAGAAATTAAAAGTAAACATACTCCTCAGTGTGTGCACAAATGTTTCTGTAAGCAGTGGTGTGATTCTGGGTGTTTGGCAGGCAGGAGATGGAACCAGGATCTACTAAAGTCTATCAAATTCTGCCAAAGTAGCGTTTGTAATGGTTATAGCCTCCTTTCTAAAAGTGGAGCTAAATAAGATTCCAAAAGGCAATAATACTGATGCCAACAGAAACACAGGGAAAAAGTTATAAAAGAGAAAAACATAGTGTGCCTGTCTGGCTCAGTTGGAAGAAGAACATGCGACTCTTGATCTTGGGGTCACGGGTTCGAGCCCCATGTTGGGTGGAGAGATTACTTAAATAAACAAGCAAACAAACGTAAAAAAAAAAAAAAAAAAAAAAAAGGAGAGAACAAAAGCAATGGGACAGAAAGCAAGAGAGCTGGCCCAAGGGCATATTTCAATGCTTTCCAATTCCACATCCCTGAGAAATCAGGTTAAAATTAACATCAAGAATGGTTTTATAAAGGAAAAAAAGGAGTGGTGATGATGTAATCCATCTCCCTAATATTCCGTTTACATTGCAACCTTCCCAGAATATAGCAGCAATACTCTTCAGTTTCCCTACTAGCTCAGTATCCATCAGAGGAGAGAACACAAGTAAATTTTTAAGAAAAGCTACATCTCAGGTCCAGCCCCATAGGCTATCTGAGGGAGCAAGGTCATGAACTGGAGGTGAGGTGAAAGGAACAAATGAAAAGGTAATCCTGAGCCATATTTTCATCACACACTACTCCTTTTTATCAAATTAAATTTACAAACTGGTTTTTGCTACATTGCCGATGGATTATTAATGCATGTGTTGTTACTTCAGGTATAGGGTTTCAGGTTAAGTTCTCTGAGTATCCTTTCTAAAATGCAAATCTGATGTCACACAATTTAAAATTGTCAATGACTCCCTACGCCCTATGAGTGAAAACCAAAAATCCTGACTGTGACATGCAAGGCCCTAGATGAACTGGCCCATACCTCCCCATCCAAACTCCATTCCCAATATCTCCATTTAGGCTCCTCCCAAGACCATTTTTTATCATTTCTATATCCCAGGGCTTAATAACATAGTACTACAAAAAAAAATACTTGAATAAATAAAGTTAGAAACAATTATTAAACTATACCTTGATTGAGAAACAGAATTCTTTTTTTCAAAATTTGTTCTTTCATGTAAGTTTTGACTATAGCTTGAATCGGCTTTATATAAAGTTTTATTTTGTCCACTCTCCCTATAACAAGCATCAAATGGATCTGTACTCTTTAACAGGGTCTTCATTTGGTGATCATTTGTACACGCTGTAGTTAGAATTCCATGGGATTTACAACTCGGAAGCTTTCTAGACTGGCTTTTATCCTTATCTTCTGCTTCAGGGCCTTTGCCAATACTATCTCCATGGAGGTGTTTCAATGTATTTTCAATATTTATGTTCATAGATGAAACATTATCCTTGTATTTTTCTCTTTGTATTTTTTCCTATAATGTAAAAATGACAAGTAAATAATTTCAAGATAATCCATTTGTTTTATAATCCAATTTATACTTTCTTTAAATAATATAGGAAAAGTTCATGATTGTCAACAGAATATACATAATAAAAGGGACAGTTTACATTAACAGGAAAGGGGAATTTATTTAGTAAATGAACTGGGGACAACTGGGTAGCCCTCTGGGGAAAAATAAATTGGATCCATATCTCACAATTCACACAAAAACAAAGTCAAAATGAGGGGAGCCTGGTGGCTCAGTAAGGTAAGCATTCAACTCTTGATTTTGGCTCAGGTTATGATCTCACAGTTCGTGAGTTTGAGCCCCATATCAGACTCTGTGCTGACAGTGTGAAGCCTGCTTGGGATTCTCTCTCTCCCTCTCTCTCTGTCCTTACCCCATTCATGCTCTCTCTCTCAAAATAAATAAACTTTAAAAAAGTCAAAATGAGCTAAATATTGATATATAAAAAACTAAACTTGTGTGTATATATATGTATATACACACACATATATGTGTGTGTGCATGTGTGTTTTTTTTTAATGTTTATTTTTGAACTAGAGACGGCGTGAGTGGGGAAGAGACAGAGAGAGACAGAAGATCCGAAGTGGGCTCTGCACTGAGAGTAGAGAGCCCAATGTGGGAATCAAATTCATGAACCACAAGGTCATGACCTGAGCTGAAGTCAGACACTTAACTGACTCAGCCACCCAGGTGCCCCAGAAATTGTATATATTTTAAAAGAAGACATAATATTTTAACATTCCTGAGGGGACGAAGGCCTTTCTAAATATCACACAGAATCAATAAATCATGAAGAAAAGAAACTAATATAGTTGACCCCATGAAAAATTTTTTTCAAAGCTCTACTATAGACCAAGAATAATATGGGTGGCTGGGGCAGTTGTGGGGAGGGCGGACTCAGAAGAAAAAAAGGTCAGAAGCAAACCAAATGATTATCAAAACATCTAGAAAGAATATGTATAAATCATGTCTTGGGGTATGATTTTTCTATCAACATTTATGAAAAGCTACTATAATGAAATATGAAGAAGATCAACAATAGTATAGAAAAATAGGAAAAGGAGATGAACAGTTAATGGGAAAGGAAACATAAATAGCTCCTAAACTTATGAAAAAATGCCCCATCCCACATGCAAAAAGAGAAATGCACAATAAAGCTACACTGAGACAGCATTCATCTAGGACACTGGCAAAAATTGAAAGGGTATACACTCTCATAACTTACAGGTGAGAACATAAATTGCACAACTTCTATGGAGAAACAATTTGACAGGATTGTTCATAATAAAACTTGCACATCTTTACAAAAAAATCCTATAGATAGGGGAACCTTGGTGGTTCAGTTTGTTAAGCGTCTGACTCTTAATTTTGGATCAGGTCATGAGCTCACAGTTCATGGAATCAAGCTCTGTGTCAGGCTCTTGCTGACAGCAAGGAGCCTGCTTGGGATTCTCTCTCTCCCTCCCTCTCTCTGCCCCTCCCCTGCTCACACATATACACACACATGGCTGGGAATGGAGAATGCAAGGAAATACCTAAAGGGTACAGAGTTCCTTTCTGAGATGATAAAAATATTGTAAATGACTATAGTTGCACATACTGTAAATATACTAAACACTACTGAATTGTACACTTTAAATGGGCAAATGGTATGGTGTGTGAATAACATCTCAATAAAGCTTTTTTAAAAAAGATGAAATACTAATATAAACATGCATAAACCTTGAAAACATTATTCTAAATGAAAGAAGCCAGTCACAAAAGACCATGTGCTCTATGATTCAATTTATATAAAAAGTACAGAATAGGCAAATATATAGACACAGAAAATAGTTTAGTGGCTGCCTAGGCTGGGAAGGTGGGAAGAATGGATGGGGAAATAGGGAGGGTGACTGCTAAAAGGTATGGGGTTTTTTGGGGGGCATGATAAAAATGTTCTAAGATTGATTGTGGTAATGGTTGCACAATTCTGTGGGTATACTAAAAGCCAATGAAATGTACACTTTAAACAAGTCAACTGTATGGAATGTGATTTACATCTTAGTAAGGTGGTTACAAATATATATATTTACCACCTGGGTGGCTCAGTCGTTTAAGCGTCTCTTAATTTCAGCTCAGGTCATAATTTCATGGTTCATGAGTTCGAGCTCTACATTGGGCTCTGCAGTGACAGCATGGAGCCTGCTTGGAATTCTGTCTCCTTCTCTCTCTGCCCCTACACTGCTCGCTCTCTCTCAAAAGAAATAAAAATAAACAAAAAAATTTTAGTGTTTTATTTATTTTTGAGAGAGAGACACACACATAGCATGAGCAGAAGAGGGGCAGAGAGAGAGGGAGACACACAATCCAAAGTAGGCTCCATTCAGGCTCTGAGCTGTCAGCACAGAGCCTGATGCAGGGCTCAAACTCACGAACCACAAGATCATGACCTTAGCCAAAGTTGGACACTCAATCAAATGAGCCACCCAGGCTCTCCAATAAAAATAAACTTAACAACAACAAAATATATTATATATATTTTTATTATATATATATTTATATATGTTTATATATATTTTACATATATATATAAAAAATATATGGTAGCAAGACATTTACTCTAGAGTTGTTTACACTTGTGAGAGATTGAATATAATCTAAATGTCTCTCAATTAAGTACTAGTTAAATAAATTTATAATAATCTTTAATATTGAATACTACTCAGTCATTTAAAAGAATGAAATTACTATACTATTATACTAAGTTGAGCCTATGCTTTTATTTTTAAAAATACATGCACAAAGGAGCACCTGGGTGGTTCAGTTGGTTGAGCATCCAACTTCAGCTCAGGTCATGATCTCCTGGCTCGTGAGTTTGAGCCCTGCATGGAGCTCTCTGCTATCAGCACAGAGTCCACTTCGGATCCTCTGTCCCCCATTTTCTCTGTACCCCTCCTGCTTGTTCTCTCTCTCTCTCTCTCAAAAATAAATAAACATTTAAAAAAATTTTTGAGAGACACAGCATGAGTGAGCGAGGGGTAGAGAGAGAGAGGGAGAGAGAATCTCACGAGGTGCAGAGAGGGAGAGAGACTGCAGAGCCCAAAGCAGGGCTTGAGCTCACACATGCGGGACTAGAACTCAAAAACCAAAAGATCATGACCTGAGACAAAGACGGGTGCTCAACCGACTGAACCACCCAAGCGCCCCATCAAAAATAAACATTTTTTAAAAGTACACACACACAAAGACACAAATTGTACATACATAAAAAAATATAGAAACATGTATATGTGTGTATATATACATACATACATATACATATATAAGAGAGAGAGATTACTTCTCCATCCTTTCTCTTTCTTGAACCCTTATTATACAGATGTTAGATCTCTATCTTCCGTGTCTCTTATTTTTTCAGTCATCATTTCCATTTCTTAAAAATCTTTTCTTTCTGTGCTCAAAGATGGTTACTCAAGTATCACTACTTAATTTTGAATTTAAAACCAATAAAACTTAAAAAATAACTTAGCAGGAAAAATATTTTACCCTCTAACCTCTACTGAAAAAACAAAACAAAAAACCTTGAAAAAAGTTCTATATTCTTTGAAACAAAAAAACCCCACCTCATTTCCTTCTCTTTCAAGCTGTTCTATTCTGTGTAGAATTTCCTTTGCTTTCTTCCAGTACTCTTCAAGATTCTTCTCTTTCATATTTATGTCTTCTAATTGTTTTTCATTCTCATCAAAAGAATATTCTCCTAGACTTAGACATAATTTTTCAGCTTCATAATATGGGAAAAAATAGTTAATTTATCCATTACTGGAAATGTTTTTTTTTACACTTTAAGTGTAATTTTAACACTAAATACAGACAACCTCATGCCCCCACCCCCTTCTCTAAATTTGGCCCATCTAGACTAAATTAACTGTCTAAATGGTATAGAAAATAAACACAAAGCCAGTGCTAGGCAGAGGCCCAAGCCCCGGTCATAAATTAGACTTTAATCTGCAGAGTTATAGGAGAAAGAGTATCATGAAAATATGTTATGCCAGATACATGAACACCCTCAGGTATATGGATACTGGTTTTAAAGTAGTTTTTTTTCAACAGCTTTCATAGAGTGGTTCCTTCCTATAATCTTTTAAGTTTTCTTTTTGCATTTTGCAGCAGCAATTTTTCTTCCATGAAGACTAATTCAATGGCCATTAATCCTTCAATGCATGCTCCCTCCTAACAGTGCCTCACTGTTGCTCATACCTGAGACATTTGCCATAACAAATTCCCTTCTTTCCACCTAGTTAATGCTATATATTCAGATCTCAGCTCAAGAATCACTTCTTCCAAAGCCTTTTCTGCTCCAAGTCTAAAACACAGTCTTTTGTTCTATGCTCTCTAAGCTCTATTGCTCCATCCATTCCTAGCCCTTACGTTAATATATAACAATTCATTCATTTTTGAGATTATTAATGACTACCTGTTTATCTAGTTAAACTAAGCTCTATGAGTGCAGACTGTTGTTTCTTAATCATTGTATCCCTAAAACCTAGCAGAGTGCCTGGCAAATAAAAGGCACTCAGTTTTCAAAATAAATGAAATGTACTTTAACCATAAGTCACCTGTAGACCTCAAGTTTAAGTCCTACAACTAAATTTGTCCACAATGCATAAAATAAGTAAATTCTCTATATTGTTGCTCTCTTCCAGATAGATTTTTAATATGATGAAACACTTTAGTCATGTCCAAATCATATACTCTGCTTTTCAAATGTAAGAAGAGCCTGGGGACCTTAAGGGGTTTGGCTCATTCAGCAGATACAAATTCCCTTTCATAAACTTTGGTATTTTTTTAAAGTAACAATATACTTACTAATTTTTTTGCAATTGTGAAGCACAAAAGTGGCAGCTTTGTTTAGTTCCTCACTCTGTGATTCAGTTAAGGCTTGTATCATGAGTGGAAGCCCATTGTTTTTAAAAAGGTCATACTGATTTTCCTCTGGAAAATATATCAAAAATGAGAGTAGAAGATAGTAAATCCTAAGCAAGAGACAGAAAAGCAAGGAGAATGGAAAAGTGGAGCAGGGAGCAAAGAGGAGAGAAGAGATTGCAAGGAGAGAGAGTGAGGAATGTAGAGAGGGTTGGAAAAGAGGAAAATGGACAGAGAGAGAGCAGGAGAAGATTGGAAAGAGGGAGGAAAATGGAAGAGGAGGAGAAAAAAGAGAGTGATAAGTAGAGAAAGAAAGATAGGACTTTCAAAGGTTTTCAGTAAGGGAGAACAGGATTGGATCTGTGCAGCAGTGTAAGAGTGGATTGAAAAATGGAGATACGAGAGAGGGAACACAAGGAGAAATCTATTCCAATAACATTGGTGAAAGATGTTGAGGGGCTAAGGGCCTAAATTGGAACTGGGCAGAAAGGGATAAGGAAGAATATGGATGAAGAAGGATGAAGAGCAAAATGACTAGCTTGGGGACTGAATGACTTGGAGAAAGGCAGTACTTTTAAGCCTTTCACATGAAAATGAGGGAAAAAAACAAAAGTGGATTTCCACTCCTCCACTGTTCTAATAAGCACACTGAATAAATTTAATACTTACCACAATCCTCTGTGCAATGACCAAGAGTAAGTATGATGCTAAATTTTTCTCCTGAATCCAGACTTTCATGAAGCAGTAATGTCAGAAGTTTTGAAACAATCTGATACTTGGATAGTATTACTCCAAAAGTAGCTATTAGTATAAAATAGAGGGAAAAGAGTATAAACTTCAAACTCATAACTATATATATATATACTATATGTCAGATCTTATCCTGGGAGAATGATCTCATAACTATATAATATCTAATATTCATAGCTCATATAATATCTAATATGTATGTGTATGTGTATGTGTATATAAATAAATACATTGTAATAATATGGTGACTTACATAGTCCTCATTAATCCCACTTCCCAAGATAGGGACAGTTTACTAAAGCCTATTTTACGAAGAATGGTTTCTTCTCAATTATCCTGCATAATACTGTGAGTATGAAGTAATAATACTACCTCCCTAAAAGCTGAATATGCTTACTCTCACCTTATACACCTGTTCTTATCTAGATGGACTATAGACCTTCCTATGTAACTAACTCCTGCCCGTAACTGAAATACGTTATTAACTGCCATGGTTCTAATGTTAATGACACAGTGAAGCATCCCTGAAGCTGTCACAGTGAGATATAACAAAATTCAAGAAGCTGCCATTTTGTTATACTTCTCCTAACAGCATTTTTAACAGAGTTCACCCAGTGTCTAACAATATTGATATCAATAGTAAGGTTGTAAATTCTTCAAGGTACTAGGTCTTAATCATTTTTGTGTCTCTAGAGCTCACTAAGAGCCCAGCACATAGCAGGCCCTTAAAAGCTGATCTTTAGGAATGCAAGCTGGTGCAGCCACTCTGGAAAACAGTATGGAGTTTCCTCAAAAAAACTAAAAATAGAACTACCCTATGACCCAGCAATTGCACTACTAGGCATATATCCAAGGGATACAGGTGTGCTGTTTCAAAGGGACACATGCACCCCCATGTTTATAGCAGCACTATCAACAATAGCCAAAGTATGGGAAGAGCCCAATGTCCATCAATGGATGAATGGATAAAGAAAATGTGGTATATATGTACAATGGAGTATTACTTGGCAATCAAAAAGAATGAAATGTTGCCATTTGCAACTATGTGGATGGAACTGGAGGGCATCATGCTAAGTGAAATTAGTCAGAGAAAGACAAAAATCATATGATTTCACTCACATGAGGACTTTAAGAGACAAAACAGATGAACATAAGGGAAGGGAAACAAAAATAATATAAAAACAGGGAGGGGGACAAAACAGAAGAGACTCATAAATATGGAGAACAAACTGAGGGTTACTGGAGGGGTTGTGGGAGGGGGGACGGGCTAAATGGGTAAGGGGCATTAAGGAATCTACTCCTGAAATCATTGTGGCACCATATGCTAACTAATTTGGATGTATATTTAAAAAAATAAAAAATAAAACAAGTCAAAATAAAAAAAATAATAACTGATTTTTTAAAAATCACCTACTTATTTTTCAGTTTTTTGTGAATGTTAAAAGCATTGGTTATTACGGAGATTTACAGACTATCATTCCTCAGTGTCTGTACATGTGAGAAGCAGCCATGGGTTCAAGTCTGAGTCTGCCACACACTAGTTATGGTTGGGTAAGTCAGACCTCATACTTATTAGAAAGAAGCATAACTTAATTCTTTATATAATTTTTTAAAATCTATAAATTGGGTTTTCCATTCCTTATGTTTCCCAAATGTCCATTTCCAACTTAAAGTTTTTAACTTAATATTGTTCTTTTGTTGAAACAAAGGTTTAGAAATAATAGAATCTTATCTTGATTCTATCATTAGACAAAGTCAGAAGTCCTAGTTTTGAACCCTTAGGGAAGTCATAACCTTCATGGGAAAACAAGGAGTTGGACTAGATAAGTTTTAAGATTCCTCCCACATGTGAGAAACTGGAAGTCCAAACCATGTTTGTGTTCCATCTACCATTTCAACACCTACCATGTTGAATTCAAACAAAACGCAATTATATAAAAATTACTAAGCACGTTTACTCACGATTATCAGCAATACACGCATCCACTGTCTTTGTCACCACCACTGCAAGCTTAGCACTGGAAACAGTCTTGTGTGAATCAGATTCCAGTTGCACAAGAACTTGAGACAATACATCCAGTCCACCCACAGATATAAAGTATTTCTGAACAAATGCTTAAGGAATAAAGTAGCAAGACTATTAATATCGCAAACAAGTGTATGGTTCCATTCAATTATTTTGCACTAAATATGACATTAACTTGACTTTTTCAAGTACTAAAAATCCCAAAATTAAAGAATGAAAAAATCTAATCTTTACCTTTAATCATAAAATAGGTCATTTACTTAAGTAAGAAATGCACTTTCACATGGAACAACTACACACACAGTACAGTGTTTCTCATGTGTTAGATATCTTTCTTATTTAGCAAAAACTGGTATATCTTGCAAGAATGGCATTAGTAAACTCAAGTCCTTCAATAGAGCTATGAAGAATAGATTAATTCATTTAGTGTGATATTGCAATTAGCAAGCTGCCTATTTTCTGAATTCCAACTTAACTCATTCCTTAGATTGCTCGAATCTACAAAGGGCAAAGTAATTTAACTATTCCAAAAGAACACATATTTTATCCATCTTATTTAAGCCTAATTGTTTTAGTTCTTAGAACATAAAATTATAACATATTATTGAGAGTCATAACAACTATTCCAAGCAAAGACTCAGTGAAAAATACATTTTTGAAAAGTCGAAGTGTCTTGTTCCCCCTTTGAAAATGATTCTGATGGGAAAGTATCCCATGGGTCTGTGTATTCAACAGTCTCTACAGCCCCTATCCCAGCAGTGGGCTTATAACAAATGGATACATGGATTAATGATTATAATTCTGCCACGAACCTTCTTCCCAGTATACCCTAGTACTACAAATTGAGCCAAGATGATTTAAACAAAAAAATTACTTTTTGTATTGTTCAACAAAACACAAAGATCTTAATCTAAAAAAACATCATGGTCAGAATTTTCTACATTTGGGAAAGGAACTGTTAGGAAATGTTATCAAAGGATAAGCAAACATTTTCGATATTATGGAGACTCCAAAACAGGTTTCTTTACTGCAAAATATTTTCATTAAAAAAAATTCTTGAAAAAATAAGTATTTTTATTTTTATATTTATTTGTTTTATGGGGGGAGAAGGAGAGAGAATGCATGCATGAACAGGGAAGAGGCAGGGGGGAGGGGGGGAGAAGAATCCCAAAGAGGATCTGCACCTGCAGCACAGACCTGACATGGGGCTCAAACCCACAAACCATGAGATCATGACCTGAGCTGAAACCAAGAGTCAGACCCTTAACCAAATGCGTCACCCAAGTACCCCTAGGAAGTATTTTTAAATGCTTAAATGAAAATGGCACTGTATTACCATGATTTTTAGTTATGGCCCATGTAATAAAAATTTATAAACACAAGAACATCCTAGTCTACACTTGTATGCTGAATATTTCAAATTTCATCTTATATTTCATACCAGTTTGCTGACAGTAATGAGGTTCTAAAATTATTATTCATCCAAGTTGACTCTTAGATAAAAAGGAAATGTCAAAGCATCATGGAGAGAATCCAATTTTTGGAATTATAGAGCTAAGTTCCTTTGCATGTGAAACATGACAATTTGCTTTAAATGTGTGAATACAGAAATATACCAACAACATGTGAGAAAGTTCTAGTTGCTCCACAACCTCATCAACATTTAATATTACTAGCCTTTCCCCTTTCAGCCATTGCAGTGAGTGTGTAGTGGTATCCTTTGGGTTTTAGTTTGGATTTCTCTAATAACAATAATTCTGAATATCTTTTCAAACATTTTTTCAATGCTTATGTATAATTTAATATTCATATCTCCTTTGGTGACATATCTGACCAAATCTTGCCTCTTTTTTTTAATCATTAGGTTGTTTTTTTGTCCTACTGATTTGTAAGAATTCTCTATATATCTTAGGTGTAAGTTCTTTACCAGGCGTACATTTCACAGATATTTTCTCCCAGTCTATGGCTTTCCTTTTCAGCTTTTAATTTCAGTGAAGTCCAATTTATCATTTTCTCTTTAGTGGCTCATACTTTCTGTGTTCTGAGAAAGCTTTGTCTTCTCCCAAGTTATGAAGATTTGCTCCTATGTTTTCGTTGAGAAGTTTTGAAGTTTTAGTTCTTACATTTAGGTCTATGGATCATTTCAGGTTCATTTTTGTATACAGTGTAAAATTAGGGTTGAGATTCATATTTTGTGTATGGATATCCACTCTTTCCAGCACCATTTGTTGAAAAGATTATCTTTTCCCACATGGAATTATTATGGCACCTTTGTAGAAAATCAACGACTATCTATGTATGGGTCTATATATGGGCTATTTTGCTGCATTGACCTAATATGTCTACACTTACATCAACGCCACACTTTCTTGATTACTGTATAATAAGTATTGAAATCAAGTTATATAAATCCCATAATTTTGACCTGTTTCAAAAAGTTTCGACTATCCTGGCCCTTTTGCATTTCCATGTAAATTTTAGAATCAGCTTGTCCACCAATTTCTACAGCAATGCCTGCTGGTATTTTGATGGGGAATGTCTTGAATCCAGAAATGAAATTCAGAAGTGACATTCTAATAATACTGAGCATTACAATCCATGAGTGTAGGGTATCTCCCATTAACCTAGGTTTTCTTTATCTCCGCAAAGTTTCATATTTTTAAGCATATAGACATTGCACAGGTTTCATTAAATTTATCCCTAGTTTTTTTGTTTGTTTGTTTTTTTGTTTTTTTTTAAGTAGGCTTCACACCCAGCATGGAGTCCAACTTCAGGCTCGAACTCACAATGCTGAGATCAAGCCCTGAGCTAAGATCAAGACTCAGACGCTCAACTGACTGAGCCACCTTGCTACTATTTAGAAATACAGTTTATTTCTGTATGTGACCTTGGATCCTACAACCATGCTAAAATCATTTATTCATTCCTACAACTTTATTTTCGATTCTTCAGACAATCGTGTCAGCTATGAATAAACACTGTATTTTCTTCTTCCTTTTCAATCTCTATGCGTTTTTACTTTCCTGCCTTATTTCACTGGCTGAAATACCCAGGAAAATCTTAAAGTAATGAGAGTGGCTATCATTTTTTTTCCAATCTTGGCAGAGTGGGGAAGGAGGAGAGGATTAAGTTTTTCACCATTAAATACGCTAGCTGTAGTGTTTTGTAGAGGCCCTTTATCACATTGAGAAGTTCTGTCTATTCCTAGTTTACCAAAAGTTTTTGTCATAAATACATACTGAACTATGTAAAAGCTTTTCTTATATCTTTTTAGATCATCATATAGTTTTTCTTTTCTGTCACAGCCTGTGAAAATGGTGAATTTTCCAATGTTGAACCAATCTTGCATTCCTAGGATAAATGCCACTTGGTCATAATATATTACCTTTTCTATATATTACTGGATTTAATATTTTTTATGTTAAAAGAATGTTTATTTATTTATTGAGAAAGACAGAGTGGTGGAGGGGCAGAGAGAGAGGGAGAGAGAGAAATCCCAAGCAGATTCTGCTCTGCCAGTAAAGAGCATGATGCAGGACTTGACCTCACAAACCGTGAGATCACGATCTGAGCCAAAATCAAGAGGATGCTTAACCAACTGAGCTAACCAGGCACCCCAATGTTTTTTTAATTTTAATTTTTTTATTTAAAAAATTATTTATTTATTAAATTTACATCCAAGTTAGTTAGCAGATAGTGCAACAGTGATTTCAGGAGTAGATTCCTTAATGCCCCTTACCCATTTGGCCCATCTCCCCCTCCCACAACCCCTCCGGTAACCCTGTTTGTTCTCCATATTTAAGAGTCATTTAGGCTTCACCCCCCCTCCCTGTTTTTATATTATTTTTGCTTCCCTTCCCCTATGTTCATCGGTTTTGCACCTTAAATTCCTCATATGAGTGAAGTCATATGATATTTGTCTTTCTCTAATTTCGCTTAGCATAATACCCTTTAGTTCCATCCACGTAGGTGCAAATGGCAAGATTTCATTCATTTTGATTGCTAAGTAATACTCCATTGTATATATATACCACATCTTTTTTATCCATGTGTCCATCAATGGACATTTGAGCTCTTTCCATACTTTGGCTATTGTTGATAATGCTGCTATCAACATTGGGGTGCATGTGCCCCTTCGAAAGAGCATACCTGTGTCCCTTGGATAAATACCTAGTAGTGCAATTGCTGCATCATAGGGTAGTTCTATTCTTAATTTTTTGAGAGACCTCCATACCATTTTCCAGAATGGCTGCACCAGTTTGCATTCCCAACAGCTGTGCAAAAGAGATCCTCTCTCTCTGCATCCTTGCCAATATCTGTGGTTGCCTGAGTTGTTAATGTTAGCCATTCTGACAGGTGTGAGGTGGTATCTCATTGTGGTTTTGATTTGTATTTCCCTGATGATGAGTGATGTTGACCATATTTTCATGTATCTGTTAGCTATCTGGATATCTTCTTTGGAAACATGTCTATTCATGTCCTCTGCCCATTTCTTCACTGGATTATTTGTTTTTTGGGTGTTGAGTTTGGTAAGTTCTTTATAGATTTTGGACACTAATCCTTTATCTGATATGTCATTTGTAAATATCTTCTCCCATTCTGTTGGTTGCCTTTCAGTTTTGCTGATTGTTCCCTTCACTGTGCAGAAGCTTGTTATTTTGATGAGGTCCCAATAGTTCAATTTTGCTTTTGTTTCCCTTACCTCTGGAGACATGTTGAGTAAGAAGTTGTTGCGGCCAAGATCAAAGAGGTTTTTGCCTGCTTTCTCCTCAAGGATTTTGATGGCTTCCTGTCTTTCATTTAGATCTTCCATCCATTTTGAGTTTATTTTTGTGTGTGGTATAACAAAGTGGTCCAGGTTCATTTTTCTGCATGTTGCTGTCCAGTTTTCGCAGCACCACTTGCTGAAGAGACTGTTTTTATTCCATTGGATATTCTTTCCTGCTTTGTCAAAGATCAGTTGGCCATACGTTTGTAGGTCCATTTCTGGGTACTCTATTCTGTTCCATTGATCTGAGTGTCTATTTTTATGCCAGTACCATACTGTCTTGATGATTACAGCTTTGTAATATAGCTTGAAGTCCGTAAAAAAATTTTTTTTTAAATAAGCTCTGTGCCCATCATGGGGTTTGAACTCATGACCCCAAGATCAAGAGTCACATGCTCTACCAACAGAGCCAGCCAGGCACCACTGATTTGTTAATATTTTCTTAAGGATGTTTGCATCCTTGTTCATATATAGTCTTCTTGTAATGTCTTTTTCTTTTTTTAAAAAAAGTTTGTTTATTGGGGTGCTTGGATGGCTCAGTTGGTTAAGCGTATGACTTCAGCTCAGGTCATGATCTCACAATTCATGGGTTTGAGCCCCTGTGCTGACAGCTCAGGGCCTGGAGCCTGCTTCAGATTTCGTGCCTCCCTCCTCTCTCTGCCCCTCCCCCACTTGCTTTCTCTTAGTCTCTCAAAAATAAACATGTAAAAAAAATGTTTTTTAATATTTATTTATTTTGAGAGAGATAAAGTGCACAAATGGGAAAGGACAGAGAGAGGGGGAGAGAGAATCCCAAGCAGTCTCCTCACTGTCAGCACAGAGCCTGACAAGGAGCTTAATCCCATGAACTATGAGATCATGACCTGAGCCAAAAACAAAAGTCGGACGCTTAACTGAATGAGCCACCAAGGCACCCCTCTTGTAATGTCTTTTTCAAGCTCTAGTGTGGGAATAATTCTGGCCTTTTAAAATGTGTTGGGAGGTATATCTTGTACTTCCATTTCCTGGCAATTAATGTAGATTTTTTTTTTTTTCTCTAAATGTTTGGTATAATTCGCCAGTGAAGCCATCAGGGCCTGGAAATTCCTGTTTTAGGTTTTAAACTACATATTCAACTTCTTTAATACATACAATAATATTCAAATTATCTATTCTTTTTCATTTTAGAGAGAGAGTGCATGCACATGAGCAGGGAAGAGGGGCAGAGAGAGAATCTTAAGCAGGCTCCCAGGCTCAGCAGAGAGCCCAACACAGGGCTCAAACTCCAGACCCTGAGATCATGACCTGAGCCAAAATTAAGAGACAGACACTCAACTGACTGAGCCGCCCAGGTCCCCCTGGAAGGTATCTATTTCTTCTGAGTTGGTGTTTTTCAAAGAATTTGTCTAGTTCCTGTTGGTTGTCAAATTTAGTAGCATAAAGTTGTTTCTATTATTCCTTTATTATCCTAATACCTGTTAAGATCTAGAGTGATGTCACTTCTTATTCATGATATTAGTAATTTGGGCCTTCTTTTTTTATTTTGTAGTTAGTCTGGCTAAAGGATCCGTTTATTGATCTTTTTAAAGAATCAGCTTTTGGCTTCACTGATTTTCCCCTGCTGTGTTATTTTTCTATTTCATTGGTTTCTGATATTCTCTTTATTATTTCCTTCTTTGAGTTAAACTTGGTTTATTTTCTAGTTTCTTAGGTGGAAACAAATATAAATTGATTTGAGACCTTTCTTCTTTCCTTATGCAAACTATAGTGCGAAAAATTTCCTTCCAAACACTGCTTTTGCAGCAACCCAGTTTTTTTTTTTAGGTTTATTTATTTATTTTTGGGAGAGAGAGAGAGAAGGTGCACGAGCATGAGTGGGGGAGAGGCAGAGACAGAGGGAGAGAATCCCAAGGAGGATCCATACTAGTGGGGATCAAATTCATGAACCATAAGATCATGACCTAAGCTGAAATCAAGAGTTGGTACTTAACCGACTCAGCCACCCAGGTGCCCCACAGCAACCCAATTTTTTCATGTTGTGCTTTCATTATCATTCAGTTAAAAACATTTCTAATTTCTTTATAATTTATTTTTTTCTACTCATGGTTTTGTGGTTATTCTTGTTTTTGGTCTTTGTTTTAGCATGGACTTGTTTAATTTTCAGATATTTGAGACTTTTCTAGATGTTTGATTTTTATTCATTTATAATTTAATTCTATTTAGTCAGAGAACACCCTCTGTCGGGTTTTAGTTTTGCTGTCTAGTTGTTCTGTTTTATGAGGCTATCTGGGGAGATTCAAAACTATGCTGCTACCTCCAGTTTCCCAATCATCTTCCTAACAATGTCTCCTTTCAAGATTTTCCCATCTGCAGTAGTCTAAATGCATTCAAAATGACCCAACTTACTATAATAAAATTACTCCATTAATTCAATTAATTCAATAATTAACTCAATAGGTTTCTGTTATGCTTTGAAATATGTTTCTTCAAGTATAACTAGACATTAATGAATACTTACTGTTATTTGCAAGAGTAAGCCCAATAAATGAGCAAACAGGGCGAATTACCTCAGGTGTGATGCAATTTATTAGCCAGTCATTAGCATGTGGAAAAAGTGAACAGCAAAGCATCTGATTTTCATCTGAAAGAAGACACAAAGTCACTTGTGTTTTAATATATTTGGAAAACATCAGTTCATTTGTTTTTATATTTTAATATTTAAATATTTGAGATAATTACCATTTTGAGGATTGTTGACACAGACACATAAAGTACTACACACTGAAGACCATAACTGATAACTCTGGAAAACATTTTTATCTGACAAATTCAACTCATATTTTGAAAGAACTGTCCTATTTGGTTAAAAAAAAAAAAAGAAGCAAATTAATACAAATGAGTTAAAGTCTTAAGTAGTGAATAATAACAAGAAATTTATATTTGCTTACCTGAACAACTGTGTCAGAACTGTAATACAACCTGTTTCTCTCACAAGTGTCTGTCCAGTCCCTTAAAAAAACAGCCATATTAGCACACAAATATGACTTTTGCTTATAAATAATTTTGTAGAGGGGCGCCTGGGTGGCTCAGTCGGTTAAGCGTCCGACTTCGGCTCAGGTCATGATCTCATGGTCCATGACTTCGAGCCTCGCGTCGGGCTCTGTGCTGACAGCTCAGAGCCTGGAGCCTGTTTCGGATTCTGTGTCTCCCTTTCTCTGACCCTCCCCTGTTCATGCTCTGTCTCTCTCTGTCTCAAAAATAAATAAACGTTAAAAAAAAATTTAAAAAAAAATTTTGTAGAAATGAAAAACATTTAAGTAATATTTCTAATAAATAACTTTTAATCACTTTAAAGTAGTACTAAGTATAACAGAGAATTACAGTAGATAAAAATCTGTAATCACAATTATTATGGAAAATATGCTTATAGAATGACAGCATTCAAATTTCCTCCAAAAAAGAAACAAAATTTTAGCCACAAGCTACATGAAATTTTAGGCCATTGTTGGCTGATATAGTAAACACTGTAACTAAATGGCTAATTCAGTGGAAAATCAAACTAATCATCAAATGTCTCTTTTACTTTTAAAGCTGTTCTTTTTTTAATGTTATTTAAGTAACACAAATCACTTTACTATTAAAATTAATAAATATCAAACAATATATGCTATTCTCTTTTCTTTAAAGCTAGTAGTTCTCAGGGGCACCTGGGTGGTTCAGTCAGTTGAGTGTCTGACTTTGGCTCCGGTCATGATTTCTCAGTCCGTGAGTTAGGGCCCCGTGTCAGGTTCTGTGCTGACAGCTCAGAGCCCAGAGCCTGCTTTGGATTTTGTCTTCCTCTCTCTTTGCCCTTCCCCTGCTCACACTCTGTTCTTTCTGTCTCTTAAAAATAAATAAACGTTAAAAAAATTAAAAATAAATAAATAAATAAATAAATAAAGCTGGTAGTTCTTGGAAGTTAGTGAGATTTTTTAAAAGACACTGATATAAAAGGAACAACTATTTCAATTTATTATTTTTAAATGTTTCTGCAACATACAAGAATGTACTTACTATTATTTGAAACCAGCACCAATATGACATAGACAGACATTCTTTTCAAATTTGTGTTTGAATCATTATTAGATAAGAACCAAGTTAAGTCTTCAAACAATTCTGAAGTGCACAAAGTCTGCTGACAGTAAACTGAAAAATAAAAAAAATATAATTTCAATTTCTATGCATTAGCACAAGTTTTAAAGTATGCTAAACAAAATATAAAGTTGCCGACTGGGTGGCTCAGTCAGTTGAGCGTCTGACTTCAGCTCAGGTCGTGATCTCACAGCTCATGCGTTTGAGCCCTGTGTCGGGCTCTGTGCTGAGAGCTCAGAGCCTGGAGCCTGATTCAGATTCTGTGTCTCCCTCTCTCTCCTCCCCTAACCCACTCACATTCTGTCTCTGTCTCTCGCAAAAATAAATAAATCTTTTTTTTTTAATTTAAAAAAAAAATTTTTTTTTAATGTTTATTTATTTTTGAGACAGAGAGAGACAGAGCATGAACGGGGGAGGGTCAGAGAGAGAGGGAGACACAGAATCTGAAGCAGGCTCCAGGCTCTGAGCTGTCAGCACAGAGCCCGACACGGGGCTCGAACTCACGGACCGTGAGATCATGACCTGAGCTGAAGTCGGACGCCCAACCGACTGAGCCACCCAGGCGCCCCAAAATAAATAAATCATTAAAAAAAATTTTTTTAAAAAGCAATATCTTAATCAGAAGTATACTTGATTGAGGTGCTACAACATGTGCACAATCCCTTAGAATTTCTAATAAAAACCTAACTAAAAAAAAAATTAAAACATAAAAAAAAATTTAAGATGAGTAAGTAACAAATCATAGCAAGAGAAAACTTTTAGAAAATTCATAAACCTGCTTTAGAAAATAGAGACAAATGATACTTGTGCTATTAAGGACTTTCTAAAAATAAAAATATCTTTCCAAAAAGCAAACATGATACCTGACAGTAGGTGTGTGTATATGTGTATGTGTGTGTGTGCGTTATAATAATGCAATAAACAGAATTTTCAAAAAATAATTTGAGGGGTGCCTGGGTGGCTCAGTCAGTTAAGCATCCGACTTTGGCTCAGGTCATGAACTCATGGTTCGTGGGTTTGAGTCCCGCGTTGGGCTCTGTGCTGACAGTGTGGTGCCTGGAGCCTGCCTCAGATTCTGAGTCTCCCTCTCTCTCTTCTCTCCCCCGCTCATGCTCTCTCTCTCTCAAAAATAAATAAACATTAAAAAATTTTTGTTTGAATAATAATTTGAGGGGGCACCTGGCTGGCTCAGTCTGAAGAGCATGTGATCCTTGATCTTGGGGTTGTGAGTTTGAGGGTATATAAATTATTATAAAAATAAACTTTAAAAAAATAAAATCTTTAAAAAGGTAATAATTTGAACACAGAGGTATAATTAGTATTTGATCCAGTATTTAGAACCAGCTATTGGACATTCTCTCAAAGGCAAAGACAATGTCTTATTTATCCCAATGACTAGCACATAGCTTGGTTCTTACTAAATGATGAAGAAATATTTAATGGATGAAAATTTAAGGATAGAAAGTTGTTTGACAAACTAAAACTTTAGATTCAACTTCATCTTGGCTACACTACAGAAAAATGTTTTGACCAACATGAATTTCTATACCCAGAGTATATTTTTCTATACACAAGATGTTGTAGGTTATCTTCGTCTTTTGATTCAAGTACTTAGATATATAATGAACTTAACAGAAAAATCAAAGATACATATATGCATATGCAAATTCATGAAGTACAAACAGTATCTTAAATCAATGTGAAAAAGATCTTTTTTTAATGTTTATTTTTTGAGAGAGAGACAGAGCATGAGTGGGGGAGGGGCAGAGAGAGAGAAAGAGAGAGAGAAACAATCTGAAGCAGTCTCCAGGATCTGACCTGTCAGCGCAGAGCCCGACATGGGGCTTGAACTCATGAACCGCGAGATCATGACCTGAGCTAAAGTCAGACACTTAACCGACTGAGCCACTCAGATACCCCGAAGTTTCTTTATTTAAAGAGACACAGAGAGAAAGAATGCATGTGGGGGAGGGGACAGAGAGAGGGAGAGAGAGAGAATCCCAAGGAGACTCCACACTGTCAGTGCAGAGCCCAATGCAGGGCTCAAACTCAGGAACTAGGAGACCATGACCTGAGCCAAAGTTGGATGCTTAACCAACTGAACCACCCAGGCACCCCTAAAATTACTTTTTAGTAGTCTGTTAAAATATAACACGATGCTTGAAGGATAATGAAAAAAAGTTTTCATATTTTACCATTTTGTTCTGCAACAGCTCCTAATGTATATAAGGCTGCTTCTTTTACCATGCTATGTTCACTTGACTTTGCAAGATTTCTTACAAACATCAAACCACCAATTTCTCGAAAGTAAACACCTGCATTACCTACAAGATGTGCAGACAAAACAGAACATAAATGATACTATGATTCTTTTAAGGAGAAAATAAATCACATGAATATAGTAACATAACAAGTAGAGTAAGTTGAAGAAAAAGAGCTATGCATATTTCATATTTCAAAATACTAAAGAACTACAATCACAGGTAAAACTTCACTATCACATCTTACTGTTTTGTTGACAAATTGAATGAATAGTGACCAAAGCTTCCTTTTGTGAAAAAGGGTTGTCCATTTGATACTTCAGACACTCCAATAGTAAGTTCAGATCAGTCTTCATTTCTAAAGAACAAAAATTTCACTTTTTTAAACCTAGTGTTATCTTTCAAAAACTAACCATTTAAATTTCACTTTTTAAATTTCACTTTTTAAATACATATATTTATCATGTCTGTTTTCAAGATAATGAGTACATATTCCTTTTATAATCTATCCAACAGTAAAGATAAAAAAAAAAAGAAAGAAAGATGTTGCTTAAATAAAAGAACTTGAAATGAATTTCTTGTAATTATTTGATTTTCCCCTCACATGAAATATCAGAATAGAAAATCCATGGGGTGCTTGGGTGGCTCAGTCAGTTAAGCATCCAACTTCAGCTCAGGTTGTGATCTTGCAGTTTGTGAGTTCAAGCCCCGCGCAGACTCTGTGCTGACAGCTCAGAGCCCAGAGCCTGCTCTGGATTCTGTGTCTCCCTCTCTCTCTCTCTCAAAAACAAATAAAACATTAAAAAATTTTTTTTGAAGAACAGAAAATCCAAATGCAGTATTATTCTCTTTAAATAAAGCTACACTGGTTTAAATATCTGCCATTTAGAAATAAAGTGAATGAAAATGAAAATACAACATATTAGAATTTGTGGGATGCTACCAACAGTATTTGAGAGGAAATTTACAACACTAAATGTTTATATTATAAAAGAAGAAAGGTCTCAAATTAATAACCTCAGCTTCAACCTTAAGAAACTATAAAAACAGTAAATTAAACCCAAAGTAAGTAGAAGGAAGGTAATAAAGATCAAAGCTAAAATCAATGATACTGAAAGCAGGAAAACAATACAACTGGTTTTTGAGAAGATCAATAAAACTGATAAACCTCTAGACAAACTGATCAGGAGAAAGGAGCAAAGACACAAACTACAAATATCAGAATGAGAGATAAGGCACCATCATAGATTCTATAAATATTCAAAAGATAATGTTATGTGCAACTTCATATCTATAGATTCAATGGCTGAATGGTGAAGTGGACAAGTGAAATTAACAAATTGCTTTGAAGATACAAATTATCTCACCCAAGAAGAAACAGACAACCTAAATAGTACTACATCTATAAAAGAAATTGAAATCGTAGTTTAAAAACCTTCCTGTGAAGAAACCTCCAAGTTCAGATGGCTTCATTTGTAAACTCTCCCAAATGTTTAAGGAAGAAGTAATATCAACTCTACACAAACTTTCCCCAAAAGTTTGGAGAGAAGGAACGCTTCCCAACTTGCTCTGTGAGGTTAGCCTTATCCTTATACCGAAACCAAAGCCATTAGAAAGGAAAAAAAAGAAAACTACAGACCAATATCCTTCATGAACATTCATGTAAAAAGTCTAAACAATTTTAGCAAACCGAATCTAACAACATATTAAATAATAATACATCATGAACAAGTGGGTTTATCCTAAGAATGCATAGTTGGTTAAGATTTGAAAAATCAATTGATGTAATGTGATAAACTAACATGGAAAGCCATATGATCACCTCAATGAGGTGCAGAATAAGCACCTGCAGAAATCAAAGCACCTGCATTTTATCAAATGCAGAAAAAGCATTTGATAAAATCCAACACTCATTTCTAGTTAAAAAAAATTTCAGCAAACTTGGAATAGAAGAAAAACTCCTCCACCTGAAAAACTATATCCACAAAAACAAAACAAAACAAAACAAAACAAAACAAAAGCCCTATAGTAAACATAATACTTAATAGAGAAAGACTGAATTCTTTCTCTCTGAGATCAGGAATAAGACAGAGATGTTTAACATTATACTGGGGAGTGTATCATTCTATTTAGCATTCCTCTTAATATTGTACTAGAGAACCTAGCCAGTGCCATCAAATGAGAAAGAAATAAAAGGCATTCAAATTGGTAAGAAGGTAGTAAAACTATCTGCCTTCATGTGCAACATGATCTTCTATATAGATAACCCGATGGAATCTACAAAAAAGCTACAAGACTAATAATGGAGTATAGTAGGATTTCAGCATATCCATTTAACATACAGAAATCAATTATATTTCTATGTCCCTGCGGTAAAGTAATTGGAAATTGGTGTTTAAAAACAATGCCATTTATAATAGTATCAAAAATATGAAATAATTAGAGATATACCTAACAAAAGATATAAACAACATGTATACTAAAACCTCAAAAATATTGCTGAGAATTATTAAACAAGACTGAAATAAAGGGAGTGAAACACCTTTTTCATGGACTGGAGGACTAAATATTAAGATGTCAATTCCCCCAAATTGATTTATAGATTCAATTTAATCCCAGCAGACTTTTTAAAAATATGAATTGACAAGATGAACCCAAAATTCATATGGAAATGCAAGGGACCTATTAGCCAAACAATTCTGAAAAAGAAGAATAAAGCTTGAAGACTAAAACTATCTGATTTCAAGACTTCTTATAAAGCTACAGTAATCAAAAGAGTATAGTATTGCATTAGCATACACAAATAGATCAATAAACTAGAATGCAGCCCAAAAATAAACTCATGCATATATGAATAGCTGATTTTTTACAAAGGCACAAATGCAATGCAGAGAAGAAAGGATAGCCTTTCCAACAAATGATGCTATAACAAACATATCTGTATTCAAAAACGTAACAAACCAAACTTGAATCAAACCATATACAAAAAGAAACTCAAAAGGGATTCAGATGTAATGTAAAATATGGAACTATAAAACTTTTAAAAGTTAACACAGGAGAAAAACTTTGCTACTTGGGCTTACATGAAAATTTCTTAGACACAGTATTATTAATACAATCTGTAGAAAAATAATGAATAAATTGTATTTCATCAAAATTTAAAACTTCATTCTCTTAGCAGTATTTTCCTTTTAAAAAAAATTAATGTATTTATTTCTGGGGGGGAGAGAGAGAGAGAGAGAGAAAAAGAGAGAGACAGAGCACAAGCAGGGGAGGGGCAGACAGAAAGGAGAACACAGAAACTGAAGCAGGTTCCAGGCTCCGAGCTGTCAGCACAGAGCCCAAAGCAGGGCTCAAGGATGCAATATTTGGCAAGGATGCAAAAGAAGTGGAACTCTCATATATTGCTGGTGGATACATAAAATGGTACAGCCACTTTGAAAGTTCAGCAGTTTCATAAATTGTTAAACATACACCTACCATTTGATCCAGCCATTTCACTCCTAAGAATTTACCCAAAAGGAAAGCAGGTTATGTGTCCATACAAAGACTTGTACACAAATGTTCATGGCAGCATTGTATGTAATAGCCAAAAACTGAAAACAACTGAAATGTCCATCAACAGATGAATGGATAAACAAATGACCATAAAATGGAATACAACTTAGCAATAAAAAGGAATTAACTACTGATATACACAACAACATGGATGAATCTCAAAATAATTACTCTGAGGGAAAGAAACCACACACGAAGAATATGTACTGTATTATTCCATGTACTGAAAAAAAAATTAAACTACTCTATAGTAACAGAAGGCAGATCAGTGGTCGTTTGGGGAAAGTGGGTCAAGGAAGGGATGAAAAGAAGTATTATAAAGGTGCATGAGGCTATATTCCCTATCCTGATTGTTGCTACTGTTTGCATGGATATGTGTGTGTGTATGTGAGTGTGTGTGTGTGTGTGTGTGTGTGACTTATCAAAATATAAACTTGAAATATTTATTTGCAACTAAAAATGAAAGATAATCATTTTCCCATAAAATTTTTTACCATACCCTTTAAACAATTTCTTCTCTTGGTTTTAAGGATTTTAAGTTGTATGTAGATTTTGACATAATGCTTGAATTAACATTTAAAGTTCTCAAAGATAGGGGCACCTGGGTAGCTCAAGTTGGTTAAGTGTCCAACTTTGGCTCAGGTCATGATCTCACGGTTCATGGGTTCAAGCCCCGGGTCGGGCTCTGTGCTGACAGCTCAGAACCTAGAGCCTGCTTCAGATTCTGTGTCTCCCTCTCTCTTTGCCCCTCCCCCGCTCATGCTCGCTCACGTGCTCTCTAAGTAAAATAAAAACATTAAATAAAATTTTAATAGAAAAATTTTTTTCAAAAAAAAATAAAGCTTTCAAAGATAAAGAATGAAGACAGGACAGAAGTACAGAGGAACACACTAAAAGAAACTTAGATTTATTGTCAATATTTAGTCTTCCTCTTAAAGGAAATTCAACTGACAATTTGGTTTAATGAAATAATTCATGACCCAATTTGTTAGTGAAAAACCATAATACAAAGGTTATCACTAAGTTGTCTTGAAGCAACAGCAATCATTTATTGATCTTATTCTACATTAATAGAAACTGTAAAAAGGTTAGCTTGCCTGTATGGGTTATCAATAAACCTCTCATCAGCAACAACATGCCAAACAGGATTTTTGATGGAGCATAGTGATTTTCAATTCTAGGCACAACTGAAGAAAACAAGAAACTTCTTTATGTATTCCTCTATTCTCTCCTATACTCCCCTCTCATATTTTGATACTTTCTATTATAATCCCTCCCTTCCCAAAGCACCTAATGACATCTACAATTCAAGTTTTATCTTCCCCAGGCTATGAAACCTAGTTTCTTCAATAATTCCTGAAGAAAATAAACAAAAACTCAAGAATATACAATACAAAAGCACAAGCAATAAAAGAAAACTGGATAAATTGGACTTAAAATTGAAATTTTTTGAGCTTCAAAAGATATCATTAAGAATGTGAAAAGATAATTCACATATAAGGAAGGGAAGAATATACCTATAAATAAGGTATCTGATAAGGGGCTTGTGTTCATAACATATAAAGAACTCTAAAACCTCAATAATAAAAAGATAATCCAATTAAAAAGCAAAGAATGGACATTTCTCCAAAAAAGATACACAAATGGTCAATTAAGTATATGAAAAGATGCTCAACAGCATTAGTCATTAAGGAAATACAAACCAGAACCACAATTAGAAACCACTTCACACCCACTAGGATGGCTACAATCGAAAAGACAGATTATGTCAAGTGTTGACCAAGGATCTGAAGAAATTGGGGCCCTTAGACATTGCTGCAGGAATATAAAATGGTACAGCCACTTTGGCAAAAAGTCTGGCAATTCCTCAAAAGGCTAAACATAAATTTACCATAGACTCAGCAATTCTACTACCAAATATATACCCAAGAGAAATGAAAACCTATGGCACACAAAAACTTACACATGAACATTCATAGCAGCATTACTTGTAACTGCCAAACAGTGGAAACCCAAATTTCCACCAACTCTTAAATGGATAAACAAAATATATCTATTCAATGAAATATTATTTGGCAATAAAAAGGAATGAAGATACTGGTACAACTTGAATAATTCTTGAAAATATTACACTAAGGGGCGCCTGGGTGGCTCAGTTGGTTAAGCATCCGACTTCGGCTCAGGTCACGATCTCACTGTCTGTGACTTTGAGCCCCGCGTCGGGCTCTGTGCTGACTGCTCAGAGCCTGGAGCCTGTTTCAGATTCTGTGTCTCCCTCTCTCTCTGACCCTCCCCCGTTCATGCCCTGTCTCTCTCTGTCTCAAAAATAAATAAACGTTAAAAAAAAATTAAAAAAAAAAAAAGAAAATATTACACTAAGTGAAGGAAGCCAGTCACAAAAGCCCACATATTCTATGATTCAATTTATATGTCCAGAATAGGCAAGTCCAGAGACAGAAAATAGATTAGTGATTGCCTACAGTTGGGAGGGGGGTGTGATTGCTAAAGGGCATAGGGTTTCTTTGGGGGTGATAAAAATGTTCTAAAATTGATTGTGGTGATGGTTGCACAACAGTGTGAATACATTTAAAATAACTGAATTGTATACTTTGGTTGTTTTTCTTTTAATGTTTATTCATTTATTTTGAGGGGTGGGAAGAGGGGCAGCAAGACAGGAAGAGAGGCCCAAGCAGACTCTGTGCTAACAGCGCAGAGCTTGATATGGGGCTCGATCCTATGAATCGAACCATAAGATCATGACCTGAGCCAAAATCAAGAGTTGGATATTTAACCAACTGAGCCACCCAGGCACCTCTCTTCAGTCAAGCTTTTAAGATGAGTTAGGTATTGGGGCACCTGGGTGGCTCAGTCGGTTGGGCAAAAAACACTAAATTTTAGCTCAGATCATGATCTCAAGGTTCATGAGATCAAGCCCAACATCAGGCTCTATGAGCCAGCTTGGAATTCTCTCTCCCTCTCTCTCTGCCCCTCCCCCTGCACATACTCTCTCTCTTTCTCTCAAAATAAATAAACAAACTTTAAAAAAAAGAAAAAAAAAGAGTTAGGTATTCATAATGTCTCCAGATCCTTATTTCCCACCTAAACGTCAATATACTGCAATCTGGCTGAAATATATTAAATGTACTGTTTTTTTTAAGTTTATCTATTTATTTTGAGAGAGAGAGAAAGAGGGGGGTACAGAAGGGGCAGAGGGGATGGGGGACAGAGAGAATTTCAAACAGGCTCCACACTGGCAGTACAGAGCCTGACACGGGTCTCGAACCCACGAACCGTGAGATCATGACCTGAGACAAAACCGAGAGTTGGATGCTTAACCAACTGAGCCACTCAGGCACCCCTACTAAATTGACTATTAATAAAACAAATGGCCTCCTAAATACAAAATCTAGCGGACAATTCAGTCATCATCTATGGACACTTGACACTGAATAGCTCAAGCAATCTCTCTCATGGAAGTATTCTCCTAAAGCTGATTTCCAAAATTCCACATTCCTGACTCTCCATTCACCTTCCTGAAAAGTTTTTCTCACACTATAGATTTGAAGGGGTATGTGCACCCCACCAATGTTTACAGCAGCATTCTCAACAATAGCTATCAAACTATGGAGAGAGCCCAAATGTCTATCAACTGATAAATGGATAAAAAAGATGTGGCATATATATAATGGAACATTACTTAACCATCAAAAAAAAAAAAAAAAGAAATCTTGTCATGTGTAACAACTTGGATGGAGCTAGACAGAATGTATTATGCTAAGTAAAATAAATCAATCAGAGAAAGACAAATATATGATTCCACTCATATGTGGAATTTAAAAAGCAAAACAGATGAACATATGAGGGACGGAGGAGAAGAAAGGGAAACACACCACAAGAGACTTAACGATAGAGAACTGAGGGTTGATGGAGGGAGTTGCATAGGAGATGGGCTGGATGCGTGATGAGGATTAAGTGGGGCACTTGTGATGAGTAATGGGTATTGTATGTAAGTAATGAATCACTGAATTCTACTTCTGAAACCAATACTGCACTGCATATTAACTAACTAAAATAGGGGTGCCTGGGTGGTTCAGTAGGTTAAGTGTCCAACTTTGGCTCAGGTCATGATCTCATGGTTCATAGGTTCGAGCCCCACGTCAGGCTCTGTGCTAACAGCTCAGCACCTGGAGCCCGCTTCGGATTTTGTGTATTCCTCTCTCTCTGCCCCTCTTCCACTTGTGCTCACTCTCTCTAAATTAAACATTAAAAAAATTTAATTAACTAGGGGTGCCTGGGTGGTTCAGTCGGTTAAGCATTCAACTTCGGCTCAGATTATGATCTCACAGTTTGAGTTCGAGTCCCACGTCGGGCTCTGTGCTGACAGCTGAGAGCCTGGAACCTGCTTTGGATTCTGTGTCTCCTCCTCTCTCTGACCCTCCCCTGCTCATGCTCTGTCTCTCAATAATAAATAAAAGTTAAAAAATATTTTTAAAAAATTTAATTAACTAAAATATAAAAAATTAAAAAAAAATACATAAATGTTTTGGGATGCCTGGGTGGCTCAGTCAGTTAAGCATCTGACTTCAGCTCAGGTCATGATCTCACAGTTTGTGAGTTCAAGCCCGTGTTGGGCTCTGTGCTGACAGCTCAGAGCCCTGGAGCCAGCTTCTGATTCTGTGTCTCCCTTTCTCTCTCTACTCCTTCACCTTTCACGCTCTATCTCTCTTTCTCTTTCAAAAATAAACAAACGTTAAAAAAAAAAAATGTTTTTCTCAGTCTTTTTTTGAGGGCCCTCTTCCTCAGCCAAATCCTTATGTGATGGTGTGCATTAAGGAACACCATTCCCCATCCTTTTCTTTTTTAATATTTAATATTTCTGATTAACCTCCTCCATGTCCATGGATTTAATTTCCATCTTTCAAAGGACAACTCTAAAATCTATACCTCCATGCATACTGTCATGGTGGTTCTCTCAGATTCCCAGTATTCTTGTCTATGTCTCTATTAAAATGGCTATCAGGGGCGCCTGGGTGGCGCAATCGGTTAAGCGTCCGACTTCAGCCAGGTCATGATCTCGCGGTCCGTGGGTTCGTGCCCCGCGTCGGGCTCTGGGCTGATGGCTCGGAGCCTGGAGCCTGTTTCCGATTCTGTGTCTCCCTCTCTCTCTGCCCCTCCCCCATTCATGCTCTGTCTCTCTCTGTCCCAAAAATAAGTAAAAAACGTTGGAAAAAAATAAAATAAAATAAAATAAAATAAATAAAATAAAATAAAATAAAATAAAATAAAATAAAATAAAATAAAATGGCTATCATATGGTATTCTAATTATCAGCATGCCTTTTCCCATCAGAATGTCAGTGTCCTGAAATCAGTGTGACATGCAGGGTAGATGCACAATAAATATGCATGTAAATTGTTGAATGATTCTTTAATTTCCTGGATCCTGTGAGATAATCTGCAATATATCCTACAAATAGATTATAAAATTAATTCCAGATATATAATCCATTAATTTCTCACCTTGTATCTTCTTTGTGTCTTCACTTTCCATGCTTGTCTGTATTCTTTTTCCTTATATTTCATCTATAAGATAAAGATATTTTCTCAATTTAAATCAATGTTTGAGAATTCCAGAATTATAAATGCAAAAGTGTAGGGAAAAAACAATTTTCCTGAAGACAGAAGAGCAGGGACTGAATCTACAACTTATTAAATATGTGATACTGGGTGTGCTTAAGTTCCCTAAGGCTGTTTCCTCTTCTGTAAAATAGGAAATCCCTACTTCATAAAGTTGTTATAAGAATTAAATTTGAAAAATACATAAATGCATATGGCATTCTTAAGTATTACAGGCCTTCAACATAGTTTATTAAGTAAATATACACATTTGGTTGACTGAATCTAAATGACCCTCTTGTGGTTCTGCTTCCTTATTTTCTTTTCTTTCCTGTAAATTTTCATCCCATCATTTCTGATTGGTCACTCCATGAATTGGAAATTTAAAACACACACACACACACACACACACACTTTAGAACTGCATTTCTCTACACAAGCTAAGCTTAATACTAAAATTTTGTTGTTCAACAATCCATGGTTTTTTTTTAAATTTTTTTTCAATATATGAAATTTATTGTCAAATTGGTTTCCATACAACACCCAGTGCTCACCCCAAAAGGTGCTCTCCTCAATACCCATCACCCACCCTCCTCTCCCTCCCACCCCCCATCAACCCTCAGTTTGTTCTCAGAATCCATGGTTTTTTCAACATAGTATTCCACTATTAAGCTAAAATCCTTGTTTATATACCACTTGTTAGAATTTTTAAAATAACTGGGAACCCTGATATGGCATTTCACATGCTAAACTGATTTTTTAGAAAAACTATCAGAGTCCAATTAACTTCTTAAAGCAATGAATCAGGACTCACAGAACTCTAGAATTCTTTTTTTTTTTTTTTTCAACGTTTATTTATTTTTGGGACAGAGAGAGACAGAGCATGAACAGGGGAGGGGCAGAGAGAGAGGGAGACACAGAATCGGAAACAGGCTCCAGGCTCTGAGCCATCAGCCCAGAGCCTGACGCGGGGCTCGAACTCAGGGACCACGAGATCGTGACCTGGCTGAAGTCGGACGCTTAACTGACTGCGCCACCCAGGCGCCCCTAGAATTCTTTTTTATTCCAACACTACATGGTTAAAAGGAGACAGCTACTGGGGCACCTGGGTGGCTCAGTTGGTTGAGCACCCAACTTTGGCTCAGGTCATGATCTCGCAGTCAGTGAATATGAACCTCAAGTCCGGCTCTGTGCTGACAGCTCAGAGCCTGGAGCCTGCTTCAGATTCTGTGTCTCCTTCTCTCTCTCTCTGCCCCTCCCCAACTCATGCTCTCTTTCTGTCTCTCACAAATAAACATTAAAAAAAAACCAAACTAGGGGCGCCTGGGTGGCTCAGTCAGTTAAGCGACCGACTTCGGCTCAGGGCATGATCTCGCGGTCCGTGGGTTCGAGTCCCGCGTCAGGCTCTGTGCTGACAGCTCAGAGCCTGGAGCCTGTTTCGGATTCTATGTCTCCCTCTCTCTGACCCTCCCCCCTTCATGCTCTGTCTCTCTCTGTCTCAAAAATAAATAAACGTTAAAAAAAAAAATTTTTTTTAAAGAAAATGTAGATTTAAAAAACAACAAAAAAAACTAAAAATAAGAGATAGCTACTTATCCTTTCTATTTTTTTCTCACTCTCAAAATGAAAATAAAATTCCCAAATAAAAAAATTAATAGTAAATGTGAGAATCTTTTATAAAATAATATATAAATGTATACCAGGTTTGCCATTTTTTTAAACCTAAATATTCCATTAAAAGAAGGATGCTTGGGTACATTATAGTATATTTACAGGATACTGTTACAAGAATACTGATGTTTACTTGAAATGTTTAATAACAAGGAAAAATGCTTATGTTACAATTAATCAACAATGGCAAGACTCAAGCTTTTATCTACAGCATGATCCCAATTATGCAGAGGAAATTATAAAATAAAACTACATGGAAAACAACATGTTAACACTTGTTTTAAGCTGGTGGTTCTATGGTGTCTTATCCCACTTTTTTCTATTTTTCACAATTTTTATAATAATAAAAGCTTCTAACATTCAAGTCCTATAATAGGCCAGGCTATATTCTGTAAACCTTACAAATATTATCCTTCTAGTTTTTACAACAACCCTAAGAGGGAGTTATAAAGATGAAGACTGACAAGGAGAGCATAAACAATTTGCCCAAACAAACAGCTAGTGAATGCCAGAGCTGGAGTGAGCACCAAGAAAATCTGAGCCCATGCCCTACACTCTTATCCTCTACTACACCTTCTTCCATATGTAAACATGCATTACCTTTGAGAAAATGGGTTAGGATTTGGAATAGGAAGAGTAAATTAAAAAAAAAAAAAAAAACTTAAAAAAAATGGACTATGGACTACATGTATCACATGTGGAAGTTTTTTTGCTTTGTGAAGGAGTATAAGGACCATTTCTTTAGTTTTAGTCAACCTATTCTGCCTTTAAATATGATTTTATTTTTACAAAGCTTTAAAAACTAAATGTATTGAAATTGAAACTGACAGAACACATTACCTTCTATTCCCCTTTGTCTTTCTTATACTGTTTTCTAATAAATGACACAATAAAATGGAACTTTCCAGGGGCTCCTGGGTGGCTCAGTTGGTTAAGCATCCCACTTCAGTCATGATCTCATGGCTCATGAGTTCGAGACCCACATTGAGGCCTGTGCTGACAGCTTGGAGCCTGGAGCCTGCTTCAGATTCTGTGTCTACCTCTCTCTCTCTCTCTCTCCCCGTTCCCTGCTCGTGCTCTGTCCCTCTCTCAAAAAAAAAAAAAAAATTAAAAATTTTTTTTGAAAAAAAAAATTAAAGTTTTCCAAGTACCTAGTAGCATTAATACAAGTCATTTATTTACTAGCTAAGTGCTTAGAAACATCAACAGCAAAGGGCAAGTTATAACTTTCAAGGGATAATTATAAAACTATATTTTAAATTATGAAATATAGACTATTCCCCCAAACAAAAGCATCTGTTCAATAAAACAGTGTTTTCAGTAATTTAGTGAAGATGCAAATTGTGAGAAGCAAGATTGCAAAATTATTTGCGGTATTCTCACAAGCGGAAAAAAAGGATTTTTCCAGGTAACAGAAGAAACTATTCCATTTACAGGTTTAACTCAATGTACTCCCCAAAACAGTGCTGTTAAATTCAAATTTAAGCAAGAAAACTAGCTGAACGTTACTCTTTTACTTGGCATAGAAAATGTTAACATGAAAAGCTTTTTTGAAATTTAAGTACTACCCCAAAATATCAGAACGATAAATGAAATCTTTCTGTATAAGGCTGGCAGGCTGAAAATCCCACCACTAAATGCCATCACTAAGTTCTTGACAGTGGATGCCCAGCTTGGACTCACGCACAGTGGAAAT
Source organism: Acinonyx jubatus (assembly GCF_027475565.1). Classification (NCBI taxonomy): domain Eukaryota; kingdom Metazoa; phylum Chordata; class Mammalia; order Carnivora; family Felidae; genus Acinonyx; species Acinonyx jubatus. Next base: position 19,247,790 of record NC_069396.1, on the reverse strand, counting down.
TTTCCTGAAACTAGGGGAAACAAGGGGAAAAGGGCCAATAGGCAAAAAAATTTGATGTTACAGTTTAGCTTGAGAAATAAGAGGTGCAGAAAACAAGCCGAGTGAGGGTACGAGGAGCTCGCTCTGCATTCACATTCCCAGACTCAGTACACTGGAGCAGCCGTTCGTTATGCATTAAAACTCATCACCTCTTCCCAGTTTGCACAGGAAGGCGATGCCCGATCTTTCCCAGTAGGAAAGGCTACCCCCACCCCTTTTCCCAGTTTGCACTCATTAACACCAAGGCCTGGCTCACCTAAAGAGCTGGGAGAACTCCTTTGGAAGAGCAGTGGTCTTCCCCAGGCTCGTGTTAGGCCAGGACTCTGCAACTCCTGCCAGGGACCGGGTACCGGTTAAGGGCGTGAGTCCCGCCCCGCCACCCACGACTCCTGAGCAGCGGGCGCGCCGCCCAAGTGCTGTGGCCCACGCAGTCCGGCCCACGGTCTGAGAAAGGGCCTCCCCAGTGGTTCCCACCCCTCCGATACACCAGAATCATCTGGCGAGAGGCCTGTGGATTCTCAAGTACAATCAGGGTCGGAAACTGCCGGGCTCCAGAGGCCTGACCAAATGGTACGTGGCAATTCTCTTTTTCCCATGAGCTGCTGTGGGGGCTGCGGCCGGGGTCGGCCGCTTCCTGAGGAAGGCCCCTTCCGGCCAGTTCAATCCCCTCAACGGGTTAGGAAGGGAATAGGGAGGCATCCCTCATCCTAGCCGCTGTGAGGGCCGACAGGAGCCTACTGGCTGCAGTCTACCTTCCACAGGAGACCACTGACAGATTCCGGGGCGGGGGCAGGGCAGGGCCCGCACGCGCGGGGAGTGGAAGCCGTGACCTTTACCGTCAAGTCTCGGCGTGCCGTTTCCGTGCTTCCTCCCTCGAAGCCCGCCTACAAACAAGACGCTCCACTCTGTTTCCCGCCCACCAGGCCAGGCATACTTCCGCTGGGCGGAACTGGGACTTCCGGCTGCTCTCGCCTGCCCACACGCGGTGTCTCCCCACAGACAGACGCTCCCCAAAGTCCCCAGGGCGGGTCATGGGTAGCAAGAGTACGAATACAGTGTCCACGAGTGGTGGAAAGTCACAACGTGGAGGGGAAATCTTCTGAGCTCATCGCTCCGGGTTTTTAGGGCTTTTCTTTGCTCAGAGGGGCTTTTGCCACAAGGAGTTAGGAGAGCCGGCTCCAGGTCCATGAGACCAGGTCAGAGACTGTGGCAGCAGGGCACAGCATGGGTTAAGGGGCCCTCCGAGCCCCACGCCTGGCCCTCAGTCCTCTCTCCCAATCTTCTTGTCTTTGTTTTCTGATAAAACTATACATCTGAAATATTTGCCTTTTCTGGTAGTCATGGTTGGAAGATGTCCTTTGCTAAAATCTACACATGGGATAAATTCATTATTTAATTAAGACTGTAAGAAAAAATACACGTAAAGCTGTTTCTAATGAAACACAAGAGATTTTTATAAGTAACTAATTACCAAGCCAGAAATAATGAACTCAATTAGAAATGGGTAACTTTTATTCTCCCAGAAAATGACTGCTTCCTTTCCCCTCCCCGACAGAGAACAAGACAACATTATTACAAATGAGAACAATGTTTATTAAGGAAACAATTTAACACTTCTCCCTCAGCAGAATTTTACAGACTAGAGCACAACCTTAAGGCCATTACAGTTTAAATCACTGACACACGACATAGGGTGCTTATTCTACAACTGGAAAGTTGCTGAAGTTTGTGACATGCCACTATAGATGTAAGTATTATTAAAAATTACAAACTGTTTGGTGATTATTTTGATAACCTCCTGAGCAGCAGCTCCTGCAAGGAAAAAGGAGAAGAGCAAATCTTTGAAAAAGGTAAATTTCAAGTTATATAAAAATATTCAATTATGTAAAGAAGACCTTTCTGTTCCAAAAAGAAAGATGTTTAAAAATAAGCCAAACAGGAGCGCCTGGGTAGCTCAGTCGGTTAAGCGTCCGACTTCAGCTCAGGTCATGATCTCGCGGTCCGTGGGTTCGTGCCCCGCGTCGGGCCCTGTGCTGACAGCTCAGAGCCTGGAGCCTGTTTCAGATTCTGTGTCTCCCTCTTCCTCTGACCCTCCCCTGTTCATCTCTCTCTCTCTCTGTCTCAAAAATAAATAAATGTTAAAAAAAAATTTTTTAAAAATAAGCCAAAACAAAGCTTACTAAGTCACATCAAAATCAAGGACTACAATTTTTTATAACTATGTTATTAAAGGAAATAAAAATCTGTCCTA